>NC_140538.1:7876667-8567500 GCF_057382185.1 Mchenga conophoros
CAGGTAAAACAGTGTTAACTTAGAGCATTTTCTTGGTTCTTCATTTATTTCTTACAAGGTGAAAGGCATGAGTAAGATAAGTTGCATTAGATTCTTGAATGTTGCCGCTTTTTATATAAAATAACAAAAGTCAGAGCAGTCCTGGTTTCTGGGCACTGGAAACCATGAGTGCTTGATTAGGTTACTGAATAGTACGAACAACTTAAAGATTGTTTATTTCAGGTGCAATTTCCAAAATTTCTAAACCATTTCTAAGCCTAACAGAGCCACACTGGCACTAATCTTTGTCATCTTCGAGAAGTTTTTAGGAATATATAATTTATGCAATTCTGCCATCTGTTGTAAAGATGGTACACAAGAATTTAGTAATACTGTTGCTCTATTTTTGTGCAGCTTTTATCATCTCCAGTTTTAACTTAAGTTTGGTGCAACTACTAAAGTAATAGTTTTACAGTAAATGTGTGCGAATGTGAATAATCATGTCTGTTCTCCCTCGTCAGCTGACTGGGTTAATTTTTTCTGTCCTTTGAAATATGGATAAATTGTCCCAAGAGGATCGGGTCTCCCAAAAGTCCTTCAGGCCTTTGGAACGACCTGCAGGAACGTCACACACGCACTCGTCCTCTCATTAGCGATTGTGTGTATGCGCAGCCTCGGCAGCGCACGATAAGGGCATGCAACGCTCAGCAGACTGCAACATTAGTCACGCAGCCCCATGCACACACATTCACAGACTCACATGCACCAAAAGCCCTGAATCACCACTGCCACAGCTTGCCACAGCTCAACACAGAGATGATAGCGGTGATAAGTGATGCAGAGGGGAGCGGCAGAAAGTAAAAATTACACCCCAATATCTGCTCGTCCCAAAGCGTAAAAAGGAGACAGAGGGGTAGCCAAGTGGGTATGCATTGTGGGTGGGTGTGTTTGTGGGGGTGTGTGTGGCTGAGAGAGAAATGTAAGACTATTCTTTTTCTCTCTTTTTTTGTCTTTTGGTTGAAATGCAGCTGCTGAACTTTAAGAGAGTGGCTGCTGTTTAACCTGTAGTTGTAGTCTAGTGAACAAGTCACAATTCACAACAGTTAAACAGTATGTAATAATTGGAGAGGCAGGCCCAGTGCCCTAATCAGTCTCCCCAGGGATTAGATTATTCTTTTGCTAAATAAACCATTCCCTCCACATATTGTTAGAGCTTCAGCTTTTACCACTCAGTGTGGTAAAATCTTTAAAAAAAAAACATCCTCATGAAAATATGACAAGGACAGGAGCATTAATCCAACAAATCCGTTGACATCCAATTATCAGTGATTGTTTCATTTTTCCTTAAACAAACAAATGAAATATTCATAAAATCACTAACTGGATGGACCTTTGTCTTTTATATGACCAATAGCACTAAGTTTTCAGCTGCTTTGCATCACGCTTTTGTATTTCTTGTTTGCTTAAACTATATTTCTAACACAATATGTTTAAGTCTGTAGATCTGTACGCTTGACATGATTGTCTGTATAAATGGATCTTGTCATCTTTATATATGCGAATAATAACATTTTCAGAATCAGAATCAGAATCAGAATACTTTATTGATCCCTGGGGGAAATTATTTTTTGTTACAGTGCTCCATTTTAAACCAACATTAAGACAAGACAGACAATACGCTAACTAAGAATAGTACAATATATACATATACATACATACATACATACATACATAAGTCACTTATAAATAAATATTTGGAAAAGAAACATGTGTAGCTGTAGCAGCAAACAGTGTGTTAAGTGGATGCGTTGTACAGGGAGATGGCCACAGGCAGGAATGATTTTCATACATATATACAGAATACATAGAGAAAGCCAAAATGGATAGTAACTTAAAGTTTAAAAAAAATGCACAAAGCAAAATGCATATTATGAAATAAATAAATGATTAGTAATAATCATCATCAGAGGAAGAGGAAATCACTTTAAAGTAAGCTTATAAAAATGTGTGTTAAATTATTTAAATCAGGGCTGTCAAACAGAAGGTCTAGGGGCCCCTGCCATGATTTTTGGACTTTTAACTATATTTTCATAAGTTTTACACTAATAAATATCTCTCCCATGGCCATTCATAATGCACAAAAGTAATTAAGTAATATATATAAACTGTTAAATGACAGAAAGTTCCTGTTTTTTCACTGTCTACCATAGAATTTTCTTTTTGGGGGGCATTACATTAGGTCCACAAAAACCTGTCTTATCACAACTACAAGATGTTATGGATAATGAGCTACCAGCTAACTTGTCTATAATTTTGCACATGTATTACTTACTTTTTAAGATCAAAGTGACATGCTGACAAATTTCTTTGATTTACTACAGCAGCATTTCTCTGTCAGGTAGGAAAATGACATATTGTTGTAATTACACTAATTTTATATATATATATATATATATATATATATATATATATATATATATATATATTAAGATATCTCCAGGATTAAATGTGCAGGTAAACTTCTTTACAATGACACATGGGGGAGCTTCACTTGTCTGGCTCACCCAAGATTAAAGTGGCAGATGATGTAATATAAGTTTCACATCCCTGATATAAAGGAAGTCACCGATTCTCTCAGCCTCATCTACTCAAACAAGTCAGACTGGGTGGCAAAAGCACAGTGCCATTTAAGTTTAAGCTTAAAAACAATCAGTAAAATTTTAAAATCACTCAAACAGGAAGCTGATTTAGCAAAGCCAGGATTGGCGGGTGATTGTGATGCTTTGTGCTAAAACCAATAGGAAGCCACCTTATTTCTGTAACCAAGCCCAAGAAAGTATCAGGTAAACAGAGGGCAGATACATGCTGCTGTCTCTGTTTACTGCTGGGATTTAAGGACTAGAGTTACTCATCGTATTAACACTTTAAAGAGCATTTAAGAGAAAGAACAGCAAAATGAATTTCGAGGTGGGAAAAATTAGTATGAAAATATCATCGTGATCTCAAACGGCATCACGATTCGTCTCTGTAAAATAGTGGTCGCTCGTTTATCGCGGTAGTTACGTTCTAAAAATAACCCGCGATACGTGAAATCTGCCAGGTAGCCAACTTTATTTTTTACAATTATTATAGATGTTTTAAGGGTGTAAACCCCTCACTAAACACTTTATACACTTTTCTCAGACAGGCACGAACATTTTCACACTTTTCTCTCTTGTTTAAACACTCAAAGTTCAAACCTTTGCAGAAAAACAAAACACATTTTGGCAACATTAATTGGAAGATGTAGAACAGGAAATTCTCATAGTTTTGAAGACTGAGTTTAAGAAGCCTGTTGAGGATGTCAGCAAATGATTTGAGGGTACACAGTAAACAAAAACAACAAAAAAACATCAAGCACAATTATTTAACCTTTATTGAGTCGACTGTTACCTTTTTTACTTTTTGTTATTAGTTAGAACTAAAGACGTAAAATTGAAGCAAGATCCTCACCTTATATCATATATCATCTAATATCATACACTCTGGATGAACTACACATGCAGTGGTGCATTCTGTTTTTAATATATTTTTGGCCTTTTAAACCTTTACTTTGATAGGACAATGGAGAGGAGACAGATCAGAGGGAAGTAAACCCTTTGATAACTGTTCCTCGTTACTTCTCCCTCAATAAGTAATTTAACTTTAAGGTCATCCGATGGAGGCATTTGTGAGCCCAGAAATTCATTACATTTGTGTGTCATAGAAATGCTTTTTCCCAGGAAATGGTGTGGCATGGTTGTTTGTTTTTGTTTTCTTAACATTATAGACTTAGATTTTATTGTGAATGTCCATTCCTGAAGTATTTGCCGATTGACAAACGCGCTGTTTTCAGGGGTAGTTGGACAGTTTGTAGCACAGTTTTCTCACTGGTGATGATCTTTGTTTGCACTTCTAAACTACCAAGTATGGCATAAAGAGCAGGTGTAAATGTGGTGCCATAACGCCTTTAAACCGAAATGTGACTAAAAACCATAATTAATGACATAAGAGCATTTTATAATATCTCTCATAGATAAAGGAAGCAGGAGCACTGATAAAGTTTTCCACTTTATCGTGTTTTTGTTTTTAAAATACCATGGCTGTGTAAGAGTTAAACATCCTTCTGGATCGCCTTGGTGTTGCCTTGATGCGAGCGCTGTCCTCACATTTTAAAATGTTTAATTGGGCTTTTGTGTATAACACTTCATAAATAAATTTGCCTCAATTTGTCTTGACATAAGGTTTTTAAGTGGCTGGTGGAAGCTGACAGACTAATAGACAAAACAAAGTGAGAACAGACTAATTGCTGACATTGTTTTTGAAAGTCAATAATCTGAAGCTAAACTAACAACTCCCCGTCTACACGCCGTTTCCCACCCACACCCGTCTCTATTAGCCCTCCTCGCACTGCACACGCTGCTTGACTATCTCCCCCTGTTTCAAGCAGTGGAACATGTTTGCTCTAATTGTCGACTTTATTACACGTTTCGCCGTCTTATTAACGTTGCTGCGACGTCAATCTTAGCCCGAGTCGGTTTCTTTTCCACTCGGCTTGGCATATTTGGGGGGCTTGGTAATAAAGCATTTCTGCATGCTGTTTTTGATAGCGGGAGAAGCGAGCGTGTGCCTTTCTAACACATGTTCGCTTTGAAAACAATAGCGTTTTTTTGCATTTTGCATAATCTGAATATATTTTCTGGCTCGAGGTTTTGCTGAAAGTCAAGTTAATTGCCTCCTTTTTGTCTCTCTCATGAGTGAGGGAGTGAATGAATGAGTGTGTGCGCCTCTGTATGTGTGTGTGTGTGTATTTTCAGAGGGCTTCATGCAAACAAATCACAATGTAGCTAACATATCAACTTCTACCAGATTTATCTCATGGCCTGTCAGTTGGTGTGTTCACTTACAGTGCTGTAGTTTTGTGTGCATGTGTGTTTTTGATCACAATAATCACAGAGCCGCTCTGAAATCTTGAAACGACTGCCTAATAAAAGGTTGAGAGCATATCTAAGTGACTGGTAGAGTCTGACAGAATAATAGACGAGATTTGAAGAGGCAGCAGACTAATTGCTGCCATTGCCTGTAATTTAAAATTAAACAATCAGCTCTGTTTCTATGTGTGCTTTTGGTTTGTTTTAGCTTTTGTGCACCAGCTGTTATTGCAGTCTGAACTCTCTTTGCGCGTCTCTTTGAGCCGCATGTGTTTGTCAGTTGGGTTATCCATCTCTCCACATGTCTTGCCTTGTAAATAAAATCATCAGCTCACTAGGCTATGATTGCATTTCTTTCCTTACTTCACGGTTAGCTTTATTAATTGCATGATTTGTGTGTTGAAGCAGTTTTGACCGAAAATATGTCCCTTTGTTTACCTTGTTTGGCGATGCCATGAACTGCAAATTAAGAAATAGAAACAACCGTTGATGGTCTTTGTCTTCCTGAGTCAGTAGGCAATACTTGACCAAGCTAAACGCTGACTTTCCCGGTGTCTGACAGAATAATGCAGAGGAGTTGAGAGCTGAGAGGCTGCGCAGAGCCACGGAGAGGTTGCGAAACCCAGTTGTCTTCAACAAGGACTCTGCAGTCAGGAAAACACAGCTCAAGTCCTTCAGCCAGTATGTGGAGAGCAGACCAGGTGGGGGAACGTTACAGCACAAGCACACAAGCACACAAACACAATGTATGCACTGTTTACCCAAGGAGGTATGTTTGCATACGGAGACACTTGATTCACACACAGCAATTAACTGTTGAGGACGTCCACAGACATTTTGAGGAGCAGTAACTCGACTCCTCAAAAGACTACAAGGATTCACTTGTTCAGAGTAACGTTCGAAAGCAGGCTTGTTTATAGCTGTGGGGGTTTCTCAGTAACTATAAGATATTTTGATGCATAATGTAACTGAGTCATCTGTAAAATGTCAGAAAATATCTTATAAAGAAAGTATAAAGAAAGTAAGATGACTACTATATACAATATAATATGTAATACAGATAATACTCAATTCAGCTCAAATGACTGACTAAGAGGAAGATTTGAGGCTTTTCTAAGCAGGTTACATACACCTGTCATGATGTGTTCACACCAATCATGAAGATCCATGTAGCTGTGTTGTTGTTTTTTTTGTAAACCCACAAATACTGGATCACTGGATTATTTTGACCAGTGACTCATGTAAAGCTAAAAATATAAAGACTGAAATGACATTAGGTGGATTTCTCACCTGTTAGTGTATGTAACTTCATTGTTCCAGAGATGAAAAGACAGAAGTCTGTTCCTGAGGATCAGAAGAAGGCTGAGGAGGACAGAGGTTCACCCATAGAGGTTGATGTTCGCAGACCGTTTGAAGAGGAGGTTTGTTCATATTTTCTGTAGTGTATACAGTTTTGTCCCATTTGCAACAACAAACTAGTGTGTGAGTGTGATAGTAGCACAGGTCTTTCTCCAGAAAAGAAAGACCTTGGGGGTCAGATGTGAAGTGGTTGATTGCCCCCCCATTTCCTGTATGTCACCTTACTAGTTTAAGTTGCCTCCCCACTTTAACCTTGTCCACTCCTATACCCTCACACACACACTACTGTCGTCTCTTTAACTCACACACATCTAAGTATTGATTTATTAGGCTGCCATTTTAATTATAACAATGGTAGATATCAGCTCTGTCTTTGCACAGAAGTGTGCCTTCACGTCCTTCAAGTGTTCGCACACATTTCACACTGTATTCCAGGCAGTGTGCACAAAGAATGTGTTTATAAGAATGTTATTATGTGTGTGCGTATGTGTGTGCGTGCCACCAGAGACCACGGGGTGAATCTCTTCCCAAGCAGCCCTCTCCTACCCTCGACCCTGCACCCTCCACCCCAGTCCCATCCACATAGACACACAAACGCACACACAGCACCCTCCTCCCAGCGCCTGGGCCCCAGGGTTAATGGGTGTTCAACCTTTCCATTATCCCGATCAGCCAAGAATTACCTGCTGAATGATGTTTGCATTAATATAATATATATGGTAATTTCCCTCCTCTTAATTACGGCTGGGCCGAGCGCGGCAAGGGGAGTGGGCTGATCATGTGTAAAATTGATTTGCCAAGGAAAAATATGGTGATAGAGCGAGAGCGCGCACAGAAGAGGAGGGGGGAAAGGCTGTTGGGAATCAGCACACACACACACACACACACACTTGCACAATCACACGTGTGCAGAGCCGCACAGATGCACACACTCGCATGCTGGAAGGAGTAGAGGAAAAAGTGCTGGCCTGGGTGGAATGGAAAAAAGAAAAAAACTTTCTCTCCTGCTCTCTAGTTCTACTTCCCATTAAGAAAAATGAAGTGCATCAGCAGTAAAATAGAGATATTTTTTCGGATGCATCCTCAGTAGTGAATTTGAATAAACATTTTTTCCTCACTCAGAGGAGTTTCTCTGAAGAATAGCAAACAGCCTGGAGACAGAGGTGAAGAGAGGTCAGAAATGGAGTGTGTAGTAAGTGTCTGGTTATAGAGCGAGGTGTGTGTGTGTAGAGTGGCTGATGTTGCTCTGTGTATTAGAAGTCGTGAGCTTGAAGAAAGCTGAATCGAAAAAATAATCATCTTAACCAGTTTATTTAGTGTGGAGTAAATAAACTGGATATGCAGACATCCTAAAGCAAAAGTACATTGACTTCAAAGTGCTGAAGGCTAAATGGTGGTTTTAATGACTTGCACAGTTTTGGAAGTTTAACAAAGCCTCTGCCCCCCACTGATGCTCATAGGATAACTCAGGATAACTACTTAATCTTGTTTATGAAAATAACTGACCTCATCGTACATTACACCAGGCTTACACACTTATATCGTCCAGTATTTAAATTCAAATCAATAACATAACAAACAGTTATTAGGAAAAGCTCAGTGTTTAGTTTAGTGTTAAAATAACCCATGATACAGTGATAGAATCTTTGATCACAGTACTATAATCTGGATTTTGGAGATTTTCTCTTAACGTGTGGTTAATGAGCATTTAGTGTGAGCAAAACATAAATACATAACATATCTTCAGAACTTTTGTGAACTGGAGCCTATCCCAGTCATTGGGCTGAAGCAGGGTACAGCCTGAGCAGGTTGCCAGTCTGTCACAGGGCTAAAGCATACGGTTCTTCGTGCTCACAGTCCACCTCACCCTATGGCCATTTTAGAATCAGCAGTTAGCCTAACATCCATGTCTGTGGTGTGTGGGAGGAAGCTAGAGTGCCTGGAAAGAACCCACACAGACACAAGGAGAACATGCAACCTCCACACAGAAAGGCCTTAGCCAGCTGGTAGAGTGGAGCTCTGTTGCTGTGATGCAGTAGTGTTAACTATCTACAGATTAATGCCTGCTACTGATTTTGGGAAAGCCCCATCTTGTTTGCAAATCTGCTGATGTCAACAGGGCCAACACTGGCTGATAAATTGTTGCATGAAAAGCGAACAAAATACTGGCACTCTTTAAGAAGTGAGCAAGACGTTTAGTGATGAGTGAGTGCCTGTTTTCTGTTTCCTTGTTAACTCTTCATTGACATTGTTAAGATGAGTGTTATTAAGATGTAGCTTATCAGGTCCCCCCCCCCCAAAAAAAAAAAAAAACAGGATATTTAATGGACCACACATAAATAAACTGATAAGCAATAAGTTTAGAGAAAGAAATTTTGTGGCCTTATTCTGAATTTTTTCAATGTGCTTTATTATCAAAGTAGAATAAGTTGGCTTATTTTATGATTAGCACACCTAATATACATAACTAATGTTTACTGAAGAAAACTTCAAAGTGTTTAGTGTTAAAATAAAATAATACAGTGGAATGTGGTTAATAAAAGGCTATAAAGTGGGTTTGTAGATGTAGAACTCACAAATGTGGATTAAAGCTCTTTGTCTAATATAGCTATACTTCCTTCCTCTAACTATTCTCTCTCTGTCTCTCTTTCTCTCTCTGTCTCTGTCTCTATCTCCCTCTCTCTCTCTCGGTTGACAGAAGGCGTTCAAAGACACCAGTCAGTATGTGGTTGGGGAGCTGTCTGCACTGGAGAGCGAGCAGAGGCACATAGACGCCCGAGCAGCTCGCGTGGAGAAGAGGCTGCGCTATCTCATGGACACAGGTACCCCAAGCCCAATTACACTGGAAAAACTGTTTTGGCAAATTGAGCGTACACACGCAAACACACATCCATGTACGCCCAGGGTGTGTGTGTGTTTGTGTGAGAGAGAATCTTTGAAGCCCCCCCCTCCCTCATCGCCCTCCCTCCTTCGTCACCCTCCCTCTTGGTTGAATGTTGCACGACGGAGCGCTGGGTGTATATGAAAGGAGGGGATGGGTGGGGGGTGAGGGATGAGGAGGAGGTGGAGAAGGGAGGGGAAGGGTGGGTGGGGAGGGAGGAGGTGGGGGAGTGTGTCTCGGGGATGGGAGAAGAAGGGAGACCTCTCTGGGCTGGGGTGATAAGGGAGCCCTTCATGGGGGAAACGATAACTGGGTGCGATAGCGGAGCCCCAGCCGAAGTCTCCGCTGCAGCCGTTTGCCAGCCGCGGCCCCAGCCAGCCAGCCAGCATCCACACTATTGAACAGTGCGCTCAGCCATGCACGGCTACACACATACACCCTCCTTCCCCTAGTACATATCTGGCCTTCATTGATATGCTGTATAAGGAAAGACGGGGGTGAGTTAAAGGGAGGAGAGAGGGAGAGGCAAAGAAATGGCAAAAAAAAAACATGAGGTAACACAACATGAGCACTGACACAGTTCACAAATCCACGACAGACACACACAAATGCTTACACACCCGCGAAAAAAAGCGCAAAAAAAAGCAATCTGGTTTGGCGTACAGAGCCGGATTCGGAAGGTTTTTATTTAAGATTTGGCTGGGGGTAAAGCCTTGTTAAGACATGAGACAGTGTGCTGAGCCAAAAGAGGGGCCTTGGCTCCGTCGAGTCCCTAACTGAAATTGGAGAATAGCATCCTATTTGTGATACTAAACCATCCCATTCCTCACCCAAGAATGCTGCTGGGGGGGAAATGGTTCCAAGAAGTGTAAAATTTTGATGTCTGTGAATGTTGTGAGAGTGTAGGTACAGTATTTGCTGTAGTAATTTAGAAGCAGCTCTCATGCTCTTTCTGATATATCAGCGTCTAACTTGGTGGATTTAGCCCCCGAAATCCTAAAAAGGCAACACAGGGGAGGATAGAAGAAGGGGTTTTTAGAAAGGAAACTGGGGCGGTGGGATTTGCGCTCACCTTCCCCATCCCATTTGGATCCTGATATGGTGGATATCTCTCCTCTGTTTGTTGTTGTCGTTTTCCTCCTTTTCGCCTCCCTCCCTGCCTCTGTGCCCTCTCCCTCTGTCGGAGCGCATGCCATTGTGTCAATCTGAAGGGCTGGTTTTTTGGGGGGGGGGGGTTTTCCCCTCCTCCTTCTTCACCCACTGTTAAAGCGGCAACTAGCCAGCAAGACGCCAGGTTATTTACTTTCAAACACCTTCAGCCATAAAGATTTTTCTTTATATAAATATATATACCCGCGGTCCCCTCCTGAAAATGTGATTCACTAGAAAAGGAAGAGGGCGACGACAGGAAGGCGAGGACAAAATAATAAAAGGATATCACGAAGAGAAATTCACCTTGGTCGCTTTTCATCTCCTCCTAACATGAGTGTGGAATGAAATCGAAAAAATGTGGTCTCCACAAGTCAATACACTATCAGGATATATAAAGGTGATATGGTACGTTTTATATACTATAAAACTGACCTTTAAGCGTCACATTTGGTCGCTGATCAAAGATGTGTTAGGATATTTATATATTCATGATGAAGTAGTCATTATGTAAGGCAGATCCGTACAACACTGGCAATATGTCGCATCAAATGAGGGAAAGTTTCTCACTTCCTGAAAGTGTATTTCTGTTTTCATATCTCATTTTGCAGCACTCATCCGATAGGTTATGGATTGAACCTTTGGGCAAAGTCTGGAGTCTTCAGGCTGAAACTCACCCATGACAGGTGGTCACTAAAGTAACCTTTATCACTTCAGCAACTCAGGTCACCTTTCTATATGCTGTCAGAGATGAGAGAGATTTTTTTTTCTCAGGACCCAGAATATCAGAAGTTGTGCCTGATTGGCTGTAAGCAGTATATCTACTATTGATCCGTCACATCTGACTGGTGCTTTAGTAGGGATCATAGAAAGACTTTTTAGTAGCTACTAACCAAACGCTAATATTTTTGGTTTAAATATCATTTGCTTTGCCAGCCTTACTTTGGCAGGTAGCCATCCTTTAATTTTTACCCAGTGTGGACTTGCTTGCGTGCATCCGCTTAGGAGAAAATTTATTAGTCATAACTTGCTCATAATGGGTGGGACACCTTTTTCCTTCGCAACCATGTTAGGGAGAGTGTCCACCAAAGTGTTTTATTCATTGCAGGTAGTTGTTCAATGAGCACACTCAGTGTATGCACACCGGTGTGTTTATTGGTCAAATTATTTTGTCTCGTGTTTCTCCTAATAACTGGTTCTGAAATCTGCCTCCGTTGTGCGTCAGCGTCACCCTGTGCACGTGCCCATGTGGTTTACACTACACTGGCACTGCACAGACATACATACCAAGTGTCATCACACGCGACAGGCATCTGTGTGACGTTGTGGTGCTGATTTGGCACACTCGTGATCTGCTGTTAAAAACTAAAATTTTGGTGAAGGAAGTCGACTGAGCAGGTAGCCTTCTTTTTTGATAACACTCTGCTTCACAAATAACCAACACTACTCTTCTCCGAGTGAAGCTGTCATCACCTTCAGAACTCTTTTTTTCAAAAAACAAAACAAAAACACAAAGAAATAAAAACCTCATACACACACTCCACTGTCAGCTTTAATTTCAGATATCCTAATCCAGAGTAAAATGATGTTTATGGAACATGAAGAGATGTGAGCCAGCAGCCAAGCTTTGCCACGGTCTTTCAGTGTTTTAATTGAGCTTAAGTTCAGTTGTGATCTCAGCAAAAGATTAGACAAACTACACAAATGAAGATTTTTAACAGAAGGGCAACTCGGGTCAGAACGCAGAAGAAGAGGTGCACTGACGGATCATCACAAAGATGAGTAGTTTTCAAACTTGTACTGCAGCCTAAAACTTTTTGGGACTTGCAGACATGTTGCAGCTCCTACTCCAAAACTATTATTCCAGTTAGGAGTGTGTTGAATCAGACTGTTTCCTGCTGTCTGATAAATTTGTTGAAAATATTCCAACCCGATTCTTTCGAAATTTCATGTGTTTCATGTGTAAAAACAAACCCTGTGGCTGAAAGAAAGCAGCAGACTCCCATGTTAAAATTCAGTTCAGCTCAGTGTAAGTTACCACAAGGGTTGCCTCAAGGTGCTTTATGTTGTAAGGTAAAAACAGACTGGTAAAATGTGTTTTTACTGTGTGGGGATACCTGTAGGGACTGCTTTGATTGACTGGTGTCCCGACGCAGGCAGCTGTACCTCTGCTAACTGAAGTCCCTGTACTGGTCCTCACCACTATGTTTGTGCTGCTGATGCCTTTTGAAGCATTTCATTGGTACAATCTGAATAATAATATGGCTTGCTGTGTGTTCCGAGACATTTTTGCCTGATTTCTAGGATTTTGTTTGTCGGTTTGTTAGCACTAATCATCAGATGTGTGCCTGTGCACTGCACCTGTACAGTTTTTGGATGTAGCTTGCTAATCAACCTTAGCATTAGCACATAACTTCACTCCTTGGGTATGTGAATTTTTTACCTCAAAAATAAACAACCTAAACCCAACACTGACATCATTGTGATCATTGTTGTGATCGTTGCTGTCATGCTGATAAATAGCACTGACGCTATGCTTTGGTGTCACCTTCCCATTTTTATAACCTTATGTGCAGTCAGGCTAGAGATGGAGGAGCAGAAAGACTCCGTGATGGCAGAGAAGGAGAGTTGGACATTCTGAAAACGCTCTCTGATCATTGTTTCCTATTACAACTTCTTCTTTTCCCATTGCAGTGCCAAAGCTGCGTTTTTGTTGTGATAGGCAGTCTGTGGTGAAAAAGCTGCCGTGAACCTACCCCCCCCCCCCCCCCCTCCAAGCTACTGTTTATAGGACAGGAGAGCTTTAGCTTAGAATATGGTCTGAAGCCGTGCACAAATAGACTTGATTGACTCAGAGTTAACCATCAGTTAAATAATGCATATGTGCGTAGCTTATACGCAGACCGGCAAGCAGTTAGTTCAGACTCTCAGTAGACCCTTTGAGCGGGGATGTGCAGAGTAATCAGAGCAGTGAATCTGATCATATGATTCAGACCTCTCAAGGTAAGTTTGGGTGAGCTCAGTGTGCAGTGGTGCTCTGGTAACGCTGAGCGCTGCAGGAGTGACGGGCAGATGTGAACAGACAGACCGACTGACCCATGACTGATTGTTCATCTCTCTGCTCCAGCAGCAGAAAGCCTGGGAACATCCTCTGTGCTCTGCTGGTCCACAGTATGCCTTTCTTTGATATCACATGCTTTTGCTTTGTCATTCTCTCTCCCCTTTTATTTTCGAGATTCTCTTTTTCTGTCTGTAAAGAGTTTGTTCTTCTTTTCCACCAGGAATTTGGTTACCTAAAAATTAAAAGACCTATCTTATGTGTTTTTGATAGACGTTCTCACTCTGGGTGTCTTTACATTTTCTCTATTCCTTTTTTATCCCTGTGAATCTCAGTTTCTCCAGTCAGCCTTCCCCCCCCCTCCAAAAAAAAAGAAATGCTCCCTTCTTTTCCACACACCTCCCCTCCTCCCCTAGGTTTGGGCACAATGCAGCTTTCTCCTGCATTTTCTATTACGCAGCGGCCCTCCCCAGATGAATCCAAAGTAATTGGGGTGGTTAATTTATTTACTCAGAGGCAGTTCACAGCACATTAAATAATAGAGATAATTGAACAAGAATTGTCAAGTGTCTTCTGATATCAGACACATTACAGGAGGGAGTGTGCATAAAACTCCATTTCTATGCCCCCATTGTTTATGGTAATTAAGTACACAGATTTATTCCTTGGTTGCCTTCCAAGCTTATGGCAAGCGCCATTGTTGTCTTCTATTAATATGTAATCAGTAAATAGTTTAATTTTCTAATCTGCGGTTGGAGAATTCACTTTCTAACAACTCTTAATTACTGCTGGGCTCTAATGAGTCTCGCCATGCCGACGCAGCCAGCCAATCAGAGGCCGGGCCCGGGTCGGGGGGGAATTTGAATTCCTGCGGCACCCCCCCTCGACTAATGAACTTGTTATTCTTGCACCACTGGGAGTACTGTCCTTCACACATGCAACATTAGGAGAACGTTTCACCTCCTGCAGTAGACCAAATATTTATTGGAGTTTATTGATTTCTATTTGAACTGAAGCATATTCATTATTTATGATTTATGCATGGCTGTCTGTGTCATTTAACTTTTGTTAGGGTATCTGACCACCTTAGAAATGCAAAAGAGCTGGAACACACTGAAAAGCTTCGGTTTGTGATGGTTTCATTGTACGTGTTTAATTTCTGTGAAGATACCATTCATTGTTAGTGTGTTTCTTCTGGTGCATGTAACGCTCCTGACCTTGGATTTGTTATTTTCTGAAGCTATTGTTGCACAGACAAAAACATATCAAACACTGCTTATTGAAAATTCAGCTTTAGGTGTGAAGAAGCATTCAAATGCATCATGTAGCCTTCGCAGAAAATCCCCTGGCCTCTTTTTGAATATATCTCAGCCACCCCCTACCTGGCCCCTGCACCTATTTACACACACCTCCCATTTCAAATAGCTATATAACCAGCAACAATGGATGCAATTATCCAAATAATGGCACTTAGCTGCGCCGCAAAGCTGCCCCTCACCTACTGCGCATTTGATAAGAGATAAACAAGCAGAGAGAGGAGAGAATGAGTTTTAGCTCCCCCAGATTAACATACATTTAAAAATTGCACTCCAAGCCGATAAGATTGACACAGGGTTTTTATGGCGTGCGCTCCTTTAATCTGCCTTTGTGTCTGAGAGTCGACGAGAGGAGAATGGCACAAGGAAGGATTCCAGCAAGAGCTTAATGTACTTTACACATGCAGTATCCCCCTCGGTATCTGAGGAAGGGACAGCACGGACTGTCAATGCCGTCACATCGGAAAAGGCTGCTGGCCGCTTTGACTTGCCGTGTGATTGTGTGGAGGATTGCAGCTGCTTAAATGTCAACCTGTGGCTCTGAATCCCGTTTGTCCAAGTTTTATTCATCCATCTATATTGTTTCAAAAGCTTTTTCATCTACTTGTAAATCAGATTTCAGCCTCTTAAAAGTATGAATGCCACCCTGTTAAAGAAATAATCTTTAGTTGGAATTTACCAATGATTGCATTTCAGATTAATTTCTCCTTTTTAAGCGACGTGTCCTTTTGCTTGTCATCCCACAGATGCTGTTGTAGCTGCATGTGTAGTTTATATTTCTTTAGCATCAAGTGAGCCGCCTTCTCACTCTCTTTCCCATGCCTGTCGACCTAATCCAGCATTGTGGCAGCATCAGCTTATAGTTTGACTAAAGATTTAAGCTGAGCTACGTGAGTGGCAGAGGGACTCTCGCAAGTACGCGTGCACGTCAAGCTCTGCCTTTTCTTGTCGTGGCAACACAAACAGCATGTGCAGCTTTAAGTATATTATCAGGACCGGTTCTTTCACAAACGTATTGCTGAAGAAGCTTAACATTAATTATTGTAACTTTGGGCAGATTACATCCGTGCCCGCCTTGTAAGCGCAGGCAGACTCATCTTGACCTCCTATACGAGAGCTTAAAGACACAAGAATGGCATTTTACCAACTTTAATGGGATAACCAGTCTAATCTTTCAGCACTGAGAGAAGAAAAAGTGTTTAGAGTATAATACCCTCTACAGTTCACACACTGAAAGATGGAGGGAGAGGAGAGGGTTTAGTGTTGGCTTTAATCAGCGGTCACTTTGTTTTTCAGGTGCTGCTTTTCACGTTTTCCTCTGATTGCTTTTTTTTTTTCATTCTTAGATAGACATTTTCCACATTCACCTCTCCTCCTGAGCCTCCCAAAATAAACACAGGCTATGCTGAAAGCTTGTCCACTGTGTGAATTCTGATTGAGATAGTTGAACACAGAACGATTGCCACTATTGTTTATCCATAATCACAGACTCTGTTCGTAAGCTAAGCTCGTGGCAACTGAGATAGACACAGCCAAGAGAAGATGCGCTCCCTTCTTTTCAAAGCCCGTGGTCTTTTTCTTGTTGTTGTTGTCAGGGTTACGAAAAGAGCACTCGCTTTCAATCGAATGGTTTTGTATTAGACCACGGTGGAATGTGTTTGTGGTCATCTTGAATTCACTTCAGGAGCAAATGCACCGTTCTTCCCTATGGGGCAAGAAAAGAAATCCAGGGATCACTCCTTTAAAACCCCATTGCCTTTTTCTTGCCTTTGAGGGAACAAAACAAAGGATTTGAGCTTTTTTTTTTTTTTTCTTGTTGTGTTGTGTGTGTGTGTGTGTGTGTGTGTGTGTGTGTGTGTGTGTGTGTGACTCTAAGGTTCAACTGGGTCAGAACACAGATTAACACCCCCCCCCCCCCCACACACACACACACACACACACACACACAGACTCCCTTTCCCGCCCATGCCCTTAATCTCCTCGGCCATTTGAATGTTTGAGCAGCAAAACAATTTAATTACTCAACTTGCAAGGACTGAGCACAAGCGACCAGCGTGGAGCTCCTGTCCTCCTCCCACCCTCCACCCTCACAGTCCAGCGCAGTAACACCACCCTCACTCCCAGATGTGCGCTGCTCCTTCTTCTTCTCCTCCTTTCTCTCCCCTCCCCTCCTGCTTTTCTCCAGCTCGGTGTCAGCCTTTCATACATTCTTTAACAGTGGGGATGAAAGGGGGATTTTTAGGAAGATTAGGGAATGGGATCCTCTAGGCATTGTCTGAGAATCTTCAGATAAAACGAGCCGGGTGGATGGAGTCACCGGGAGGGTGGGAGGAAGGAGGGGATTGGAGTTGAGGGGGGGTGGCTTCTTAGTACAGAGACGTGCAAGTTAAATTTGTTTCCAAACTGGAGCAGAAATCATCCTGTGTCATTTAGCTATATTTTCTTTCGTTATAACGGTTACTCAGAACTAGGTAAAGTTGTGTTCACTGGGCCGGGCAGCCCATCTGTGTTTCCTGCCAGTGATGGCGCCGATTAACATTTTCAGCCACAGGGTGAGTAAGTGAAGATGAGGAGGCCGGGGCGGGGGGCGGTTGTTGGAGAGAATTCGGAGGTGGACAATGGCCGCTTATGATAATCTGCTCTTTATTGGAGCATCCCGCCAACGCTTTCATCAGCTGCCTCTTCGCCTGAGACCCCATGCAGCAGCCGGTCCAAAGCACGCTGCAAGCTGCCAAACACGTCGTCACAGACAAGCGAGTGTCGAAATTACACACACATGCGAACATCCACAGCTACACAGAGGACAGAAAAATAATCTTTTTAGCAGCACAGTGATCCACACAACCAGATAAAGTGAAAATAGATGATTTTTTTAATTAAATTGTTAAATTTGAGTAATAAATTACTGATTTGTTTTGTTGTTGTTGTTGACTTCTTTTGTGGGGGGGGATTTCTCTTGTCAGAGTTTAATCCACAGTCTTTCAGCCATCTCTTACTTTACTTACTGGCTTTCACCTGTTCTCAATGATAATCCTTCAATGCACATTTTGGCTAAAGATGTTTATTTTTTCCCTCCATTATATAATTGATTATTATTTCATTTAAAAACTCCAGCCCAATAACATAATTGAATTTCATCGTTACAGTCAATTAATCAAGGCTTTCTTATGGTAACCGATGTGGTGGCACTCCACAATGCAGGTTAATGACAGAGGTTTGGCCAGTAATTACACCATTCACTTGCTAACACAGCTGCTTGTCATCACCCCCCCCCCCCCCCCCCCCCATACACACTCCTCCCCATTTCCCCATTGTTATGAGCACTCCAGGCTACAAATACCAACAGCTGTCTTTCCCAATACATTTCCATTTAAATGTCTATTTAAACACTGCAATTTTGCATCTGTGTATTGAATCAGAAGCTTCATCAGCCTGGTGTTGGTGTCTGTGTTAATTTAAGGCTATTCCAGATTGAAAGGTGTGTTTATAAACACATTAAAAACAATGTAAAGTTTGAGTATTTATCAAGAAATCGAAAGACTTTATTAATTGGTAGTTTTCAGTTTGTTAAATGTACCTAACCATGGGAAACAGAAGCTGATATCTGAGGGGAAACGGCTGTCGGAGGAGTGGATAAAATGATTGTGTAACAGGAAGAGATGAGGGAAGAATCGCAACACAGAGATGTAAGAAGGATGACTAATGTTGTTAGCGGAGCCATTACTGGTCCGCAGATTAATTCATTAAGTAAATTCATCATTCACCTCCCCTCGGCCTCTTGTCACAAGCCGTGTAATATGACACCCCTCAAATTTGTTCTAACATCTACCCCAGGGGGGGTTGAGCTCCCTCCCACCCACCATCCCCACACACACTCACACACACACACCCTCCTTCTTCTCTTTGCTAATGGAGCAGGCGGAGCCACTTATGCTAAAAAGGCTGCAGCTGTCTGTCAGCAGGTTGAGGGGGGTCCTCCACTGGGGGTTATCACCACTCTCTACATCTTACAAACTCTCACTACTTCATTCAAAAAATCCTCCACCTACAGGTGGCTTCACCAGGCTGTGCGTCACAATTAAAGCTGAAAATAGCGACTATTCTTTGCCTATGCCTACACAAAAATTATCCAAAGCTTGCTTCTTTTTTTTCATGATAATCTTTGTTAATATTTTAAAAATAAATGTCAGCATTTAATCAGAAATCAGAAACAAAACGAAAATGAACAGAAAATTATCCTCTTATATTCATACATGACAATTCATATCAAGACACCTAATTTATTCATATTTATTATTTTAAGTTCAAGTATAGAAAATAAATATTAATAAAATACTTTTGTTCATTCAACGTGTGTACCAAAGCAAACACTGCATACCTAGTATGAATTAATTACTCAACATCTCTTTGAAATCCAAATATTCAAAAAAGGTCCACAATCCTTTTATAATATATTTCTTTTCTCTTTCAGTATATATGCGTTCGTTTCAGGTGGAATGTTTGACATCTGGTTTGTTTTTTTCCACAGTGCTGTTAGGATTTTCTGCTTTAAAACACTGTGGTTCATTAATATTTGTTCATTTCTGTTCTTTTAGATACAAACCCAGTAGAAATGACTTTGGGTCTGGTGGAATTTCTTTTGACATCTCTGCATCTTTTTATTCATATCAGGTTAAAAAATAAGTTATCATGACTACAGACATCTGTTGACTGCTTTTAGGGCCTAACAGTTTGAAACTAATTGAAAAAAGTAACTTGATATCCAGCCTTATTTTGCTCGCTCTCCTGCAGCTCGATGATTGCTCGGCCAGCCTGAGAATCCCTACAGATTTATGCTGTTTGTCTTAAGCTGTCCCAATTAACACCCGTCAACAGGTACCGGCGTTTACACTAGCGCTAAATCAACTCGTGTTTCTCCACCCCTCTAAGCTCCCTAAATGGTTCACACCTCAGTGTGTGTGTAAACACATTCCCGGGAAGCTAAACCACATGGCTTAACCTTAGTTTAGCCCCGCCGAGCCCTGGCTTACCTGCGAGTTTCAACATGATTCGTTTACAGTGCTTTTTAGGTCTGTGGCTGCATGTGGCAGAGAGGAAAGCCTTGGTTTTAATGTGAGATGGGAGTGGAAATGAGACTGACATTTATGTTAATTGTGATTGTCTGTGTTGTAGCAGATGGTTGCTATGAGATTAAAACTGGACAAAAGACAATGCAGTTGAATGCACGTATCTCTAAATAATACAGTATAACCTGTTTACTGGTCAAACACCTGTTTAGGTAATATAATTTTTAGCTACATTAGCACAATCGCATTGGTTTTGACTTGATTATTAATAAGTTTGATTGGAATATTTAGGTTGGTTAAGGGGAAATTTAGGTTCATTCCACACCTTTTTTAAGGATGTCAATTTTATTAAAAAGTCAAGAAACCTCTTTTTTTTTTTCTCTTTTTTTTTTTTTATCCCATATTTGACTGGAATCAGTGTTGGGTTAATAATGCTAAACAGAAGTGACGCACAGTATTTTTCAGGTTTGGCTTAAATCAATCATGTTTGAGCCTTTAATGTCTGGGTTTAGTTTTCTTGCAGCAGCAAAAACAAACAAGGTTGCACATTTCAGCTTAACATATTTACCATCATGAGTAGGATCCAGCTAGATGGCATTGTAGACCCCCTCCACGAGTCTCCGTCAGGCTGTACTGATGATGTAACCCCCGCCCCTCCGATTCCTCGCAGCCTGACCACACTCAAGCAGAGCAGTCAGAAGAAAAAACGAACCAAGGGCCTAACAAATACATGAAGGTTTGGTTTAACTAAATCCCACAGATAATGGCTACTGTGTCAAAGACTAAAGATAGCGGGGAGGGGTGGTGGTGGTGGTGGATGGAGGGGGAGATTACTCTGGCGTTTTGCATCAGTTGCTTTCTGCTGGGTGGCCCTGCTTGTCAAGAAAAAGAGGGAGAGACGGATGGAAAAGAGAAGGAGAGAAAAGCATTTAACGCGGCACATTGAGAAGAAGAGGGCTCTTAATGCCATCAAAGCAAGGGGAGAAATCAGCCATTAATTTATTCCCGCCCTCAAACACACTCATGCATGCATGCAGGCAGGCATACACAGCGCGCGCACACACACACAAACACGCCATGTACACTCGTTCTGTTGTTTGAGAATTTCTGTAACATCTGGTCCACGCCAGTCCTGCAAACCCACCGAGGACAAGGCTGACAAAATGTTTCCACTGTGGTCCCCATTGTATGTGTGCGTGCTTGCGTGCGTGCTTGCGTGCGTGCGTGTACATGTGTGTGCTCCTTAAATGATTTTTGTGTGGATTGAATTATAGCCCTGACGTGAGGAGAAAATTTTCACCCTAAGATTCAGCAGGAGAGGCAGATGACTGGGCTATTCATTGGCTGATAAGAACTGATGGAGAGGTTAATAAGCTACACACCCAGGTCATCACAGGCTTTTTACTGGGCTACAGAGGAGAAAGGAGGAGGACGACGACGATGATGTGTGTGTGCGTGCGTATATGTGTGTGTGGATTGTCAGGATGGATGGTGTGCATCTCTTGAGAATCTGTACGTTTAACATACCTTTAAAGGGCCTTCAAACTTCAGTCTATCAGACGGAATTACCAAATATTTGACTTTATGCAGGCAGGAAAGCGTGTGCACGCGAGCATCTATGTGTAAGATTCTTCCATGTATAAATGCACAGTGATGTAAAGTGCTCATTAAAGTGTCCTCCTGCTGGAACGGTGACTGCAGTTGACTGACTGAAGTGACTGCAGTTGTTCAGCAGCGGAGCCAGACTGAGCAGTGACTTGTTGCCATTTGCATCATCTCACCATCAAGCATCAGGAGCACAAGCAAATACTGTAGCTGGAAACTATAACTTTGAAGCAATATATGATTTATGTTTTGATTTAATGATGAAATACTTATTTTAAACATTCAAAAAGAAATGCTTTCATTTTGAGTTCAGAAATGTAACATTACTTAACACATCTCTGTGATGTCACTTTGCTCCTCTTGCTCTTATTCACGCACTCTTAGGCTCAATAGTCAGTTGCAGTCAAAACAATTACCGGTTAACCGCTGAGTTCACATAGCCTTGTAACCTTCAGGCGACAAAGCCACTAAAATTAGTTTGTTTATGATCCTGAGGTTTTCTTAAAGGCTCTCTCTGAGTTTACCTTTAAAGTTTCCTTTATCTATCACAGATGCTACAAAGTGTCCTCGTGTGATTAATCGTGTTTTTTAATCACACAAGGAGTTGACCCACCTCATCTCCATCAGTTGATCTGTTTCATCATCACAGAGTCTTTGTCTCAAGGTTTCTGCAGCAATAAATATTTCTACTCTACAAGTGTTAGTCATGATTCTCTGCGTTGTAGTCATTAGAACGTACCCAAATTTCTTTGCTACAGTGGTGGATCCGTTCGTTGTTACAGTTAATAATATTAAATAACTCTTGAATCTCATTTTTTTCTCCATGTAATCTGTCACCTTTATGAAATATATTGCAATATAATTTTAGAAAAACCACCTTTATAAAGAGCTTTACAATGACACTAATTATTAACTCAGTGAAATTGTTACTAATTGTTATTTCAAATGTTATTTCTAATTTTCTTTTTTCTTCAAGCGGTGACACCAAAAGGCAGTGAAAAAATAATCATTGAAGCCTTTTTTTGATAAATTGAACTTAAAATATACTGAAATTGTGGAACTGGAAAACGGAATATAGAATGTTTTGCTGAATTATAGACGTGCCTGTGGTTCAAATATGAGAGCAGGTCGTTCACGAATCAGAAGGTTGGTGTTTCGATCCCTGACTCCTTTGAAGTATCGTCAGGCAGGATGCAGAACCCTGATGTGTCCATCAGAGTGTGCGTGTGAATGTGTGTGACTGAGTGAATGTGGCTTGTAGTAAGAAAGCTCTTTGAGTGCCCTTATTGTGTAGAAAGATGCTATGTACATATAGTCTATTTACCATTTACTTAAACATCACTCATATTCTTTAAATTTATCTTAAAAGAGACCTTCAGTACTACCTGCAGTACTCAAAAACATCTTTAGTTTAAGCACAAGCTTACACTAATACACTTATACCTTTTCTGTATGTTTTAATGGTGGGTCAAGCACTGCTGTTATTCCAAACCTAGCTCAGCCTAGTTTTATTTCCCACAATTCCCTTGTGTAACCTGAGGCTAGAGGAAAGCACCCCCCACTAAGATGAAGACAAAACACTCAGGAAAAAAAAACAGACTAATCTGTGTTTCTCTCCCCCAACCTCTTTCCTCTCTCACTGTGCTGTGGATACTCAAAAATACACCTCTGTGACGTTTAAACCGAAACCACAGTACAAGTGTTTTTATGCTTTAAGAAGCACTGGTCAAATCACGTAGGACTTGGTGGATATCAGCCATCAGGAGTTGACCACCAAGGCTCAGCTTGAATAAATGTACCTCATTTAAATCTGTACCCCAATACCTCATTGCTGCCATGTAACGGTGGAGCTAAGGAGTAACGTGAACCAGATACAAATGAGTTTTAACAGATGGAGCTCAAGATGTTTTCCCAGTGATCATCACTTCTGGCATTGAGCTGCTTGATTGAAGAATCTCTCACACTTTGTGTTGTAGCACTGAAGCCTAATAGAAGCCGCCTCCCGAAGGTCCAAGCAAAGGCTCTCATTCTGAGAAAGAGAAAAAGACTCCAAACAGGACCCTAGCATGGGGTCTCTCCGCTCTTCTCTCCCCCTCATACCGACTCTTGTCCCAGGGCTAATAGGGAGGCGCCGCGCGCCTTTCCTGCTCCCTATCACCTACTCACCTTAATAATAAAAGAGAGCCCCCTGTGGAAAGTGGCTAGCAGGAGCTGGTGAAGATCACACTGGTAATAGGATGATGCCTTTTTGCCTTTTGTCATGAGATTATGAACAGGGATAGCCTCTCCTCTCTGCTCCTCCACTCTTCTTTACTCTTCCCACACACAGCTACAGACGTCCTGGAGGGCCCTGTCGAGTTGGAGTGGAGACAGGCGTAACTGAGGCTTTGTTGCTCTGCTTGTATGGTAAAAGGCCCGCTAATGAAATACCTTTTAGGGGGTATCGGCAGGTGAGCTCCCCAATCAGACATTTCAGCAAAAACACACACACAGGCGTACATACACTCACATATTCTCCATCTCCTCTCATCTGCCCCCTCTTGCTATATTAATTACCTGAAGTGCTCCGGCCCTGAAAAAAGCTCTCGATTCTGCCGCGCCTCTCCCCTCTCTTCATCCAACGCGACAGCCACAACGGCCCGAGCTAGCCTAAAGTGGGGCAGGGGGGTGCAACAGAAAAGGAAGGGTGATAATAGTAGTAATGAACACGGTTGACAATAATGAGAAAGGTAATTGAGAAATGGCGTATGGCAGGCCCCCTGATTTTCTTTTTCCAGCCCCAAGCTAAGTGGGGACGAGTTGAAAATCATCTTATTTAGGGCTCAGTTAAATGGTTCGTGTAGCGCGTTGGAGAGTGTGGGGATTTCTGACGCTAAAGCTAAAGTGAGCTGACAAGCATAGAGTGGGTGATACAGCAGCCTAATGGGTTAGGGAGTGTTTAAAGCCGCTGTTGACTTTAGGCTGACTCTGTGTGTTTTTTTTTTCCTTTCCCCCCTTTAATTTCTTATTGACATTGAATGGCATGGTCAAAACAGCCTGTGCTGCACTGTTAGGATTATTGTTAAACACCTCAGTGCTTCACTGCTGTTCCTTTCTCTTCCAGTCAGCTTGCTGTGGTTGTTTTCTCCATTTGTATGGATGTGAAAATTCACTCTGCAGGACTGCACATGCTCCAAATGCTCTGTTTGAGCATATCTGTGTTTGATTGTAGCTCAGTTTGTATGCACTCTGCTTCCATCTTATGTTTACTGTAAATCCCTATAACTTGTGTGTGCGTTCGTGGACTCGCATTGCCCGCCTTTCTCTCTCTTGTGTGCATCTTTCTGTTTCCTCCTGGCCTTCTCACCCAGGCTGTGATAGAGACCGGGCGGTCTGGGCTTTAACAGACAGAAGCTGCCTCCACCAGCCCATAGTCTGCCACTCTCTGATAATGTTTATTGATTTGTAGCAGAAACACAATTTGATGGAGATGGGGGAGGGAGGAGAGAGGAGGAGATGCTTCGGGGGTGAGTCGAGGCAGAGTGCATATTTGTGATTGTCACGGCATGGCTGGTTCTCCTAGAAAAAGACTCTGGGAATGGCACTTATTTTGTTCTGATCTGAGCACCTTTCAGCCCCTTTATGTGATCAAATAAAATATGTTTGATTTAAATATTTAAAATGAGACGCTAAAGAAAGTTGAAAGAGGAGAAATTACTTCTCTTGTCCAAATATACTCTTCAGCTGCTGTTCAGTGTGTGAAAATGAAACCTCCTAATATGAGCATTTCATCTCCTCACTCAGTCTATTATGTGAACTCTGTTTGCCAAAGCTCCCATCTGTCCTTAGCTTCTGAGGTAGAGGTGTTTGGAGGTTGCTCTACTGTTGGCTCTGAGGTCAAATGTGTTTACCCAGTGGTGTGTGTTTTGCGTTTGTGTGTGTGTGCATGCGCACATACGTTTCTGTATATTTAGAAGAGTCCACAGAAAAGATTAAAGAGGTGAAGAGTGGCGGATGGAAAGGAAGAAACATGTTAGCAGGATAACATGTTAGGCTTTGACAGTCTGACTCTTCTCCTCCCGCAAACTAGGCTCATCATCAGGACTCCATATTAAAAATTAACCTAAAACAGCATGTGTTATATGAAAATGAATGAAATATATATGAATGAAAATAAAAAGCATGTTTCCACTTATGAAACTTTCTAAAAGAATTTTGCAGCTTTTGGACTCAGGAAACGTTGCCGAATAAATCCCAGGGGGGGGTGTGTGTGTGTGTGTGTGTGTGTGTGTGTGTGTGTGTGTGTGTGAGAGAGAGATGCCACAGGCCTCTTTTACTCTTAAAATGATCAGTGAGTGCCTCCTACCTGACCCCCTCAAAAATCAGCTTTTTTTTTCTTTCAAATCTGTTGACATCATGAAAAACTTCGCCATCATATGAAAACTGTCAAAGATACAGGGCCTCAAAATACTTTATGTCATGCCTCTTTTTTTTTTTTTCCCAGAGTGAACTCTCGAGTACACAATTCTGGGTAAAATTCTACCAAATAAATCTTTAGTAATCATGATTTAACTGAAATTGATTCAATATTTTGTTTTTTTAAAAGCTGGCTCTTTTTTGCACTTCTTTAATGGGACCTGATGTTCACTATCATCACCATCAAAGCAAACCAGAAATCTACAACAAAGAGGTACAGCTGTGTTTTTATTGGATTTTTCCTCCTGCTCGGTTTACAGTTCGCAACACCAAGTCAGTTTCACCAGTCACATCCAAACAGGTGTTAAATAGGCAATAATTATTTTATCCAGCATAATTTCGTAACACTCATCCCCTCCTGATCTCCTTTTATTACTGATTATGCTAACAAAACAATCGTATGATGAAAATATTCATCGTCATTCAGCAGGCCTGCTGTTGTTCTTCCAACATCAGCATTTTGAAAGATGGGCTTCCCCTGTCAGCATATTGCGTGAAATCAGAAACAAATAATTCTGCAGCCCTGCTTATGATTATGCATCAGATTTAATTAATCTCAGTGCCTCCAAAACTCTGCAGCACCCTACTCCTGCTTCTCCTCTCCCTCTCCCCTACCTTCACCTCTTTTGTAAGTTGTAAAGCAAGCAGTGGTTGACAAATGACACCAGTGGAAAAGGCACGCATTGTGCCTCAGTGTGAGAGGAGGGTTTTTTTCCCTCCTCTTTCTTTTTTTTTCTGAATTTTTACTTTTCTCTATCCGGGGGGAGCAAAAGGAAAGAGGTGAGTGTGAATCGGTTAATGTGTTCCATTCACCAGACCTTATACACAGGTTCAATAAAGCAGGAATCTGCTCTATGAGCTAGGACCCATTGTGCCATTGAGGACACCTAAAAGAGGCCTCGTACAAGACTCCCTTGGAAAAATAGCCCTCAGCACCACTCCAGAGGAGAGGAGAATAGAATAGGAGAGAGCAGGAGGAATCACATGCAGTGGCTAGGCAGTTTGATTCTTACACATCTCACCAGTGTTGTAACATTTGGCGTGCATAGCTTTGAGTACATCTTTGACTTCAGTGTTACTCTAATTTTCAGAAATGGAGAGAAGCGTAAGCTTCAGATGTGACGCTTTTTATGGGTAAACCTGAATTTGAGAGCTCCCTAAACTCTCCTGCTTACAAGCTTCACTCTGTCCTTCCCTGTCTCCTTTCCTAACAAGACACTCCTCTCCTCACATTAATTAAATCAAGTCTTCAGTAGGCTACTTACACACAATTCCCCCCCCTCCCTCCGGTCCTCGGCACAAACCTCTCTGATTAGGCCGGCCCCTGTCATGCATATTCACATCACTGCCATGACAGCCTTTTAACGAGCTCTTACCTAATCACAGGAAACAATGTTCATCCTGTTCTTTTTATTCCTCCTTCTCTCATTTTCTTTCATGTGTCTTTGGCTTTCTTCTTCCCCCGATCCCCGCTGATATCAGACGGGCTTGACGCTCGGATGGAGAGAACGATGGGGGGAGATGCACAAGTGCAGCTCTGCCCTAAATAAACCGCAATTGAGAAAGTGACTTGAACACAGAAGAGAAGTTCAGCTCCATCTCCTCCCTTCCCCTCCTCTTCTTTCTCCTCCTCCTCCCTGCCTTTTTATATGTCCGATAGACAAATTGGATTAGCAGCTATTGGATTAAATGACAAAATGGTGGGATAAGGACTGAGATGAACATGCTGTGATCACAGCTTTTAATGTGTTTCTCTTTCTGTCGCATTCATTTTCCTCGGTTATCCAAGCTGCTTCCTTCAAGGCACAGAAGTTTCTCCAGGGAAGAACAAATGCAGGACACCCTGCTCATCCACTTACTGCAATTTATATGAATTAGAATGAACATCTCATGTGCAAATGACTGCACATGTTGCTGTTTGAAGCCATTGATCACAATAATGAAACAGAAAATACATTTTTCTCTTTCACAATAATCAAAGAGAAAAAATTATTTTAAGTATTAGTTGCTGAGAGCAGTTAACATTAGCAGCCCTCTTTTCTTACAGATTAACTTCATAATTAAATTTGTAATTTGTTGCAAAGATTCTTTTATGTTGTGACTTCTGCTTTCTCCACAGCGGTGGCTAAACTAAACAACTGACATCGTTGCAATCTCAGGAAAATAAAGAGCAGCCCCATACATCTGCATACATTCCTATTTTCAGCATTTTCATTGTGACTAATCTGTTTTGGTCTTTTTGTCGCTCTGTAGTCCTAGGGTTAACATCGATCACTGGTTTGAGAGGGAGACGCAAATCCCCGAAGCATCCAAGTAGATCCGTCCTCTGCTGCGACCGCTTGCAAATAAGAGAGCAGCTAAAAGAAGCTAAACTACACACCGATAATTTAAAGCTAAAGTTATCAGTAATTGCAGGTTTAGTGCAGCTTCTGGTTTGATGTTTTAGTCACCAATTAAAAATACAGTGAAGCCAGTTAAAGTCAATTAACGTGTACTCACTAAGACTAATGCTAAAGCATGAATTTTGTACATTTAGCACATGGCAGCATGGCGCTCTTAATTCAAAGCAGCTCAGGCCAACAGCAGCAGCAGTTTGACCACCTCGGGGTGAGTTTCATTATTCCTATCAACACTGAATGGAACATTGGCCAAGATTGCTATCTTAATCTTATTTGGCTATAGAGGCTGCCTTTGTACCCGCCTTTTTTTTCCCATTTCTTTCTGCATTTCTCTCTCACCCAAACACACAGTGACCTATGCTAACCAGCCTTGTCTTCATGCCTCGAGGATAGCAGCCTCCCTCCACACACGGCAGTTGGTGTCATTGTATCCTGGTTGCGTTTCTGCGAGAAGCCGGGAGTGGAACAAGAGAAGAGGAAGACAGGCAATCAGATAGAGGGGTTGTTGGGATATGTCTATCAGTTGTATCTCAGCTCTGTGTGTGTGAGTTGATTGTATCTTGTGTGTTTCTCACTAGCACAGCTGCATTGATAGCTGAGGTAACACTAAGGATGATATTAATGGCGATAAACCTTGTGCATTTTCATCACTAACCCTTTGATGTCCCCATCACACACTGTACCAACGCCAAATTCATTGCTTCGGTCTCACTGGAGTTGGCCTGTTTCTGCTCTGCCCTGCTCTGTGTTGAGCACTAAGAAGTGGCGTGTAAGGCGAGCAGCAAGACCCAGAATGCACCCTGCCAAACTGCCAGATGCTTTGATCCAAGATGGCCCCCTGAGAGCCAGCATGCATCCACAGTGTCTCAGAGCCAAGGCTGGATTCGCAGACACAGTGTCAGTGGTGACTGCCAAGGATATTTACACCATTTGTTTTCATACACCACCACATTCAGCAGTCTGTTGTCACTATAAGCATATGGCTTTCTATGGAGCAAAGATGTTTTTAGAATGTGCTGCACCAGTGGGAATCAAACCCCCAATCATGAAACTGAAACGACCATCACTTTTACGTTTAAGATGACGGTATCGCGTACAGTTGTCTTGTTAATTCAGTCGTATCGAGTAGTCAAGCTAGTAGAAAACTATTTAAATAATCTGAATACTTTTCAATAATTCATTAAATGCAATTGGCCTGTAAAATTACAATGTAGTTATATAACTTTTTATTTTTTAAAGGCTCTTCCCCCAACAGCTCAAAAACTATAATTAAAGGTATAGTAAAACATAATTTCCCCATGCTTAATTGATTAAAAAGGGGTTTAGCGCCCACCTATAACAATAAATCTGCGCCCAGTCTGTCTCTTTAAGAGTCAGGTAGGATCTAGAGGTCGGAGGTGGATGCTGAGCAGCTGTCGAGTCTCCTGCCTCCATCCCTCCATCCCCTGACTCACCTGCTCGCCTTTATTTCCTCCTCCACTCCCTCCCTCGTTCCAGTCATCCCATTTTGCTTTCACATTCAATATCCCCCCCCCCTCCTCCTCCTCATCTCTCCCTTTTCTCCTTCCTTCTACCCTTTTCTCCTCCCTCTTCTACCACCTTTTCCTCTGACCTCCCTGCCTTCCTCTCCCCTCGCCTCCCCTCCCTCCTTTCATAAAATGTGGCTGTTGGTTGGCTGGTAGCAGCTGGCTGGCTAGCGGTGGGGGATATAGCTTTATAATCCCCTCTCGTCTTCCAGCCCGCCTCGCCACAATGTCACAGGAGCTTAATATTTGCCATTATTATTTGCTTGTTTTATTTGACTTCGAGGCAGCACAATGACCTGTCAGCGCCGGCTTTATCCCCCCTCCGAGTGTCGTCCATTTCAAAGTTGACTACAGTAATCCACGAGCCCGTGATTCCGCTAAATCCTGAAGCTTTCTTTCATTCGCTTGGTTTTTTTGGGGGGGGGTTTTTGCTTGCTTTCTTTCATTTTCCCTTCCCGCTCCCTCCTCCTAAATGAAATTACATACATCTGCTGGCTCAGAGTATCACAAATGTCCACACATTCACCGGTGTCCACACACATCCACGCGTTTGCCTTTTGTCATCAGTGACGCAGTGGCCCGATGCTCCCACTGCTGCAATGAACACTGGTGTGTGTGTGTGTGTGTGTGTGTGTGTGTGTGTGTGTGTGTGTGTGTTTGTGTTTGATGGAAAAATTTCTTTCTTTCTTATTTTCTTGTCTCCTAAGAAGCAAAGTTATTTATTTACAGCTTCTCATCAAATAAATGATATAGTGGTTACAGCTACAATACTCAGACAATAAATGTTGGAAATCTTCTTAAAACCGTTGCTGCATTTACCACAGTGAATGGAAGGATTCATATCGCCGCTGCAGAGTTAAACGGGACCTTATGGATTATCGCCGCTGACACTGTTCAGCTGACCTCGAGATTCGATAAAGAATAAATAGCATTTTAATTTATAACACGTGAGAGATTATTAAAACAAACCAAGCAGAAAGAGATGCTTAGTAGTATTATTTTATGGAAATCTAGTTTTAATTTTATTGATTATCCATTCCTTAAAAAAAAGTAGTTATAACATTTAAAGATTTACCTTTAAAGTAATAGTCTTTTTTACTCACAAATAAATTGTGAATTTGTAGAATTATAGTAAATAATTATTTTACTGGTAGCATTTTGCATCTTTATTATGTGTTTATTAATCATCACTGCTGAGACTGTTGTTATTTTTGTTCCTGCTCAGTGAGGCCATCCTGATTCCCAGGGTGTCAAATACTGCAGTTTAATCAAAGCCTCTGGATCCTGAGAGACACGCCTGAGGTGTCTTTTCACTTTGGTTTGGTGTAAAACCTTACAGTGTAATCATTACAGGATGAAAATTGGAGCAAAAGCCTGGGATTAAACAGACCTACATGAATTTACAGCATAAATACACCTGCTCATTATCTTTGCCACACCTGGTCCAAAATAGCCCCACTTAGTTGCCTGAAGATGCACTAAACAGTATCTAGAAAGTTTTATAAATAGGTTCCAAATTTACAGTAACCATCCTGCTAATGTTCAGACTATTATCCTGTTTCCAAATTTAATTCATTCCAGAAATATTAAATAACTTTTCGTGCATGTTTTTGGGCCGTACCTGAAAATCCTGTTGATCAACCCTTCCTCTGTAAGCATTTAACACCTGAGAGCTTCAATGAGCATTTAGTTATCATTTGTCAGTTTCTGGTTTGAGCGTCATCACAGGTTCCAGTATGTTTAAAACCTTACGATTATGTGGTTTTAGTACACGGAGGCCAGCAGATGCACAGTGGGAGTCAAACTCCACACCCAGGCAGCTGGTCTTTATTCCAGGTCAAACACGATGGAGGCTGTCACTGTTACCTGGCTAACATTTGAAGCTTTCGATTCGACGTGCTTTGTCTGTATCAGTTGTGCGCATCCCATTGTACCTTGTAAGTAAGTTACAGCATAGAGCTTTAGCCCCAGGCGTGGGCAAAGCTTACATTAGCCATGCATCTGAGCCTCACTAGCTCTCTGTGTGTGTTGAGCAGGTATTACACTAAGCAGTAGAGAGTCCCAGAGACTTTTTTTTTTTTTTTTTGAAGGCCTGCTGAGTGATGGGATATGTATTGCCCTACAGTGAGAGGCTTCACTCTGTAAAGGCGCTCGACGGTAATCGCAGAGTTAATCCCGCCCCGGTTGAAGCCGTATTGACGTTGTGAAGGCATGGTGTGAAGTAGGTGAATGTTTACACAGGGAACATAAGCGAGGAGAGTATTTACACCCACACATGAATATCTGGTGGACACACTGACTCTGCGGGGGCAGCAGCTCCGTCGTTTATCTGCCTCATCGCTTTTCATGTGCATATGCTGGTGTACACGGCGTGCTGTAATTTTTATGTCAGGTTCAATCCACTGTAAAAAAACAAAAAAAAAAAAAACAAAAGCAAAAGAGCAACGTGTTATTCTTGAAACATTTCCTGTAACGTGTGTATCTGCTGGTTTATTTATTGGTGTGTTTCTGTGCTCTTTCTAGGCAACAACAAGGAGGAGGAGGAGGCCATGATGCAGGAGTGGTTCATGCTGGTCAACAAGAAGAACGCCCTCATCAGGAGACAGAACCAGCTCTCTCTGCTGTGCGTACTGTTCTTCCTCTCTGTCGCCTCGTCTTTGCTTCCATTTTAATTTCTCACATGTCAAATTAAAGCAGCTGAGAAGCGTTTTAAACCTGCTCCTCGAGCTTTAGATCAAGCTCGTCTAAGCTGCACGGGGCAGGAGTGTCCTCTCCACTCCATTCACCCCATCTCTGTCTATCCACTCATTGATTTACATGCAGAAAGGGATATAAAATCAATAGAAATGTGGCAATCGCTACTCTATCTGCAGTCTCTTTGTATGTGGTCAGCTGCGACAGGTGGAGACACGCGCTGCCTTTTTTTCTTCATTTGCGGCTGTAGGGATTTCAAAGTGTGCAAGTGGAGGAGAGCCTGAAGTATTCATAATCACATTATATCGTGGGAAAGGAGAGGCTTTTAAAGTGGCCAATTGACAGAAGGGCTGATTATTAGCCCTTTCTGTTCTCTCTTTGTGGAGGCAAAGAGAAAACGGCGCCTGTGAAGGACAAATTCTATTAGGGGCCGAATTAGCTCATTTTTTAATATGGCTGAAAGAGGAAAGAATTCAATTTGTGCTGCGGGTGGCAGATAGATCCACACAGGGCCACGCTTGCATATACACATCTACTCCCTCATCTTCTGTTTTTAATGCATTTTCACCCCCACCCCCCAAACTCCGCTCCTTATTTCCCTTTTTCTATCCTTACACATACACACACAGACACACACCTTCACCCAGGGCTGTGCACTATGAGTATCAGTTATGTGCAGTAGATTAATGCGAAGCCAGAGAAGGTTCGGGCGAGTGGCCGAATCGATGTTTATTGCAGGTTTCTTTAAGTACTTAATGATTTAGTCATTAACATATTGATGAACTTTGTGTGTGTGTGTTTCCCGTCTCCCCTCTTTCTAACTTGCCACAGGGAGAAAGAGCACGATCTGGAGAGGCGTTTCGAACTGCTGAACAGAGAGCTGAGAGCCATGCTGGCCATCGAGGGTAAGACACACACGCAGAGGGAGGCTGCACACGCGTACATTAAACTCTTAATTTTGTAACTTTAGATGCATTTTAAACAGCAGTTTTCACAGCTGAGGAGATTATGTAACAAGTAAAGTAAAACAACCAGGAGCTCACTTTACTCTCTCTTTCCTAAATCTTCCTGAAATTTACCAGAACATCTGCATAGTTTAATTACTTCCCAAATGAGTCCTGCAGGAGACCGGCAGCAATAGTTGAAGTTCATTTTCCATTTCGTAGTGAGGAGGGTAAAATCGACTGTCGAGGTCGCTTGAGTTCGAGTAAAGTGGTTGGTGTCTGTTCTTCTGAGTCCTTTCTACGTGGCGTCCGCCCGTTAGCGGGGGCCAGCCTTCATCGGGAGCCTGAAGCAGGGTGATTTGAATTCTGCTTCGGCTTGATGAGGATTAAGATGCGAGCTTGCGAGGGATTTCACTCCCAGATACTTGATCAATGCTATCTGTTTCTCAGCCAGACCCGACTAGCCGATGCCTGATGTGGAATCTGACCACAGCTGCATTCAGTGTTTGCAATGTTAAAAAAAGAAAAGAAAGAAATGCAGTTATATTGTTGAAAGCTTGTTAACTACACCGCAGCCAGAAAAGCAGCCATTGTGTCGTATCAAAGTTGTCAGAGGGCCATGGAAGTTTAATCCCCTTCGACTGCGTCCTCTTTGGCAAAATGAACCTTTCGCCAATCAATGCTAATTGATTTTGCCATTCGACATTGACCAGCACCACCCCCTTCTCACAAACCACCCCCTTTCTCCTCGCGGCCTTCGGACACCCATTGTAATTTCACCGGGCACCTGATAAGCTACCTGGTCCATAATAAATCAATTCTAATTAGCAAAAGAGGAGATGGTGGGGGGGGGCAGACACGCGTATCCAAAGCGGCGCTGCAGCCGGCACCACGCTGCCTGCGTTCAGCTTGATTTCCTCCCTCTCTCCGGCCGCTTTATTTATTTTTATTTATCGAGCTCCTGCTGGAGTCGAATGGGAGGATTTCGCTTTTTCTGCTTCACATAACGGAGTGTGTGTTTGTATCAGCGAGCCTGCTTTAAGCACGCGTGTGTGTGCATTGTTTTGAGCTGTGTTTTTGTCTTTGTCTCGTGTGTGTGTTGTGGATGTGAGAGCAGAGATAGTGTGTGTGACTCGAGGTGGAGAGGTGGTGTGTGCCGTGTCACCGCCGTCCTCTCTGCCTTCATGTGGACTTGTTGGATTTGCAGCTGACTAACTTATCAGCGGCCTTATTTTCCTCCCTCAGGGAGGCACTTAACATTCAGAGGCTCTGCCTTTCTCTCGCAGCCACAGATAGTTGTCAGCTGCTGGGAAGAAAGGTGTGTGTGTGTCTGTTGGTCTCCATTTGCCTGCGTCTGTGAGTTTACATCTCACAGGTGTGTTTCCACCTTTGGTTTTTTGTGTGTGTGTGTGTGTGTGTGTGTGTGTGTGTGTGTGTGTCTCCCCAGCTCTTATTTGGTGCTTGGGCAGGTCCATTGAGCGATGGTTGGGCGTGCGAATAATTGCTGATTTGGTTGGCCAGTCGATGACACAGAGAGAGAGAGAGAGAGAGAGATGACTCAGAGTGAGAGAAGAAACACACCTGCCCTCACACACACACGCCCTGCTGAGAAAAATATATACCTGCACTGAATCAAGCGCACCTCTCCCTCTCAGCTGACACACATGCTGAATCACACACACATTGTCAGGTCAGTGTGAAGACCTGAAGTTTCTGTCTTCGTCTTTTTGTGTGAAAAGATGTTAAATATCTGCTGATTTACCGTCCAGCTGCGGCAGATGTGGGTAATATTTGTAAGCAGTTATAGAGAAAGGAAAATCCTGTGAGTAGTCTCTGCAGTGATGTAGACATTTAAGGGTTTGATGAAAGTTAAAGGCAGGAGATTATAAGTTAAGCCGCTCGGCCTCCTCTGTTCTGAGGCAAAGGTTTGACTCGTGATGTTTTATTCCACGTTTGTGAGGCTGACGTAAGCTTACTGGGACAGTCGGGTACAAGAGGACAAGGAGGAGGGGAGGAAGAAAAGAAAGAGGGGAAGCTTTGAGGGGGAGAAGACGATTCATCTGAAATCAACTTTGAAGCCGATATTCTGCAAAAGGTCAAATTCTTCTCAGATTTTTGTTTGTTTGAGTTAGAAGATCTTAACGGAGCAGTGATTCCTGATGTAGTGAAAAGGCACAATGTAGAAACATTAAAGTCACACAAAGAGGGAGAGAGAGAGGGGAGGAAGGGAGGGGCTAGTTTGCAGGGCTACAGCTGCAGGATTCACTACAGTGCCAGGTATTTTTCCTGCACTTTGGATCTCAGCACATATTAACTGATAAATACAGAACAACTAATGGTCTAGTGCGACCCTAAGCAATGCTTTGTCTAACTGAATAAAGAAAGAACTGTATATTTAGATGATTTCATATCAGCACACAGCAGTGCAGTATTTTACACATTAGTGCATCACAAACCTTTAAAAAACAATAGATCAGCACAATAATCGCAATACATGTAAAATTTAAGATGTTAGAGTGAATTAACAAGGTCGTCACTGTACGTCTGTTGTTTTTGTTTAAATTGAATGTGTCATCTGTACATGAGGAATATTCAGAATACATTTTTACAAAAGCACTCAAACATAATTTGGTAACTGATGCTGACTCATCTTTGGACATCAAGTGTCTGCCTCGAGGTTTCTGCAGCAGTAAATCTACTCTAGGTCTGTTAACCATGATTCACTGCGTAAAATCACAACGCAGCGATCACAAGTGGAAAATTATAATCAAACCAAAGCCAGTATTCTTAACAAAACACTCCTATAGGTAATAAATAAATCCACGTAGTTGCATTTCCCTGCCACAGCACTGGGCCAATCCCTGTAGTAAAATATGAAAAGTTGTGAGGAACGATTTTCATGATTAAAAATATCCCAACAACACCTATAAATGACCCCAGTCTGACACGTGAAGGTTAACAGCACAGAGGTCTTGACTTGAGGTGGGCCTTTGCATCATTAAAGCATCCAAACATCAGTCGGTGTAAGATAAAAATGCTCCGTAACTGAAGTTTAAAGCAGCTTGACATTAAAACGGTGTTCAAGGTTTGATTAAATGTGCAGAATAAAACGGTCAGGATCAGGGCCGAGGCTTCCAGGCCCCTGTTGATGTCGTTTATGAGCATGCTCAGTGATAACCACCTCCTTGTATCGTCTTGGTGTGATGCCAGGCGGGGAAATGCCATCTGTATGCCATGCTCTCATCTCCCTGCCACAAAAATTGATCCACTATGCCCTCTTTATCTGCTTACCGATTCACACCTATGTACGCACACACGGAGCGGCGTCTTGGCTTCCTTCGAGGGCCCGTGTGTGTGTGTGTGTGTGTGTGTGTGTGTGTGTGTTTTTTTTAAAGTGGACGCCCTCTCGCCATCTAAAAGGGATTTATGCATAGCTGGGTCCCAGAGTTGTTTTTTTTTCTTCTTCTCTCCCCTTGTTATGGTTTGATATGATAAGCTTTTTTATATGTTTAAAATCAATATGTAATCCTATGCAGGAGCTTATCCCTCTCCACACCCCCGACACACACACACACACACACACCCACAGCCCATTTGTAAATCTATTTGGGCTTTGTAACACATCGGGACAGCGCACTACAGACCCTGATTGATTAGGTGCACTTTAGAATCCGATCACATGGGCAACTTTTGATGATGTCGCCAACTCTTTCAGGCTTGCACACTGACTGAAGAGGCCGATAGCAACAGGCTTCGTTCCACGCGTCGCCGGGCTCGAGTTTTGGCGAATTCAGAAGACCAGTGTGTTTAATTATCTATTCACAGCTCGGGTGTTTGTGTAGGTTGAAGTGCGTCCACGCTTGAAGTTTAATATTCGCATCGTCTCCAGCTGTTTTAACTTGGTGTTTATGTCGAGGACAGGTGCCACCTGTAGTGAAGCTAACGTGGTATTACATGCTGCTAATCGTCACATGAGGCTGAACAGATGCTGAAAATGTTCACATTCATGCCTGGAAAGAAATTACAGCTTTTTAAGAGATGTAAAATCTTTCCTGTGGTTCAGCCTGCTTCACACAGGTGGAAAACCACTTGATTGTTGTATCTACCGTGATGTTCTCAGTCTTCTGCTGGACACGTAGACCAGAAAACTACAATTCTGAATGTTTTTATGGCAAACAGACACAATGAAGCTAAGCCAAACTTTCTCACCTGATACTCACCCAGAGGCTAAAGGCAGTAAATCCTGTAAATTGGTAGCTGCCGTCAGCATGTTAAATAGTTTATGAGCCATCAAGTTATAAAGGTTCAAGTTGTGTTTAAATGTGTTAAGGGCAGGTTTGTCCTCTTGTAGATAAATTTACCTCCTTGCATGTTGCATGAGGCAGGAAACACCGCTTCACAAAGGTTTGCACTACTAGAAATATTCAGCGTGTTTTAGGTGGTAGAGCACACCTGACATACACTCATGGAATTAAGGACAATATTAGCTACTTTGTCCACACGTCTGAACAAAAAAGCATCACACAAACTTTGGGAACCTGGGTAAAGTCTGGAAAGGTTCAGGGGTGGAGTGCATGTGTGGAAAATGGCTTCAGAAGCTAACAAGAAAGGCCCTCCCCCATTCAAGTTCAAGGTTCAAGGTTCTTTATTTGTCACATGCATAGTTATACAAGTATAACACACAGTGAAATGTAGCCTGACACGCTCCTCGACATGTGCAAAAATTGGGGGGGGGTGTAGAGGAAGAACATTTTATATATATATATATATATATATATATATATATATATATATATATATATATATATATACACAGACATATAGTATATACACTGGGTGAATGTGCAGTAGTAGCAGCAAGCAGGTGAATTCTGTACATTAATATGAATAGACATCTGACTATTTTACAGGATAGACAATATAAACATATTTAAAATTAAAGGAATTGAAATGTACATTGTGCCTTGGTTTAGTGTCTGGAAGAGTCCTGACTCAGTCAATTATAGATGATGTGAGAGGGCGGGTGTGTGTGTTTAGGGCACGGATGGCTTGGGGATAGAAGCTCCTCTTGAGTCTCTCTGTCCTTGCCCGGAAGATGCGGAACCTTCTACCAGATTGCAGAAGTTGGAACAGTTTGTTGCCAGGATGGGACGGGTCCTTCAGTATCTGCGCTGCTCTAGTCCGGCATCTCCTGGTGTAGGTGTCCTGAAGCGGGGGGAGAGCAATCCTGCAGCAGCGTTCTGCTGTACGGATCACTCTCTGGAGAGCTTTTTGGTCCTTCACACAGCTGTTCCCAAACCACGATGTCATGTTCTGTGTGAGGATGCTTTCATACTGCCTTTCCTGAGAGAAAAGGTGGACTGGTACTCTTTTACACGCAGCTTCCCTAAACGTCAGGTCCCTACAGGAGTAAATCACATAGATGGGCAGATTAAGTCACATGCAGTTATGCAGTCATCTCTTGGCCAAGTAGAGGATGAACTGCTCTGAAACTGCAATATAAACTTTTTTCCTTTATATTCGAACCTCAACAAAAGCAATCTTAGTAATTTAGAGAGAACTTTTGTCTTGCAATTTTTAGCCTTTGTGTTTGTTGCTTTTTAGCTGTTTTTTAATTATCAGTCCCCTTCCCCCCCCCCCCCCTCTCTCTCTGATGACACTTGGATTTCAGCCGAAATCAGCTGTCAGGGCCTAAAGAGGAGGAGGGGGGGTAAAAAAGCAAAGAAATGAAGGTGAATAAATTGTATTTTGGTGTCCGTGTCCAAAAAAGCTGCGATTGAAACCCTCCGATGTGATGTCGCCGTATTTTGGTATAAAACAGAAAAAGAGGCAGCCAGACGGACTCGGATGCATGAAGGGCGGCCTCGTCCCGCTTTGAGAGAACGAGGCTTTGGACCGGTTTGCTCTCTTGAATAAATTTAGCGTCGGGGATAGCGAGCAGGGAGAGAAGAGGGGGGTGTTCATGGGGATTTGAACCAGCGCATTCTTGTGTGCCTTGTGCAGATTCACATGGTTACCACTGGCGTGCACGGTGAGAGTTATCTGAATACGCACCCACCGTGTGAGTTGTACACACTCCTAAGTCTTTAACCTCCCTCTCCCACTCTCTTATGGAGGGGGGCGTGGCTTACATGGGGGGGGGGAGGGTGGTCTGAGTGGCTGCAGGCTGTTTTGTTTGTTCCTGCGTCTCTGGTTACCCAGCCTGCCCCGCTCTGGTGTTGCCTGGTCACGTCGCTCATCGGCTCTTTTTATTGTTTACCTTCCTAATGAGGGGGGCGGGACTCTGAGACATGTGATTGACAGCAGTGAGCTCACTCATGGGTCCCCTTCCCCTCCCATGCACACCCCGGGTCCAGCAGGTCTTTGGCTTTTTGGCTGAGAAATCCTTTGAAGGAGATTAAAAAATAAAAAATAAAAACCACCTCGTTCGTCGTGAACCCTCCTCTTCTGAGAGAGGATTGTGGGAGATTTATGGCATACATTCCTGTCTCAGTTAGCTAAAGCTGATGACTCACCCAATATTCCCCACACTTTGTTCTGATTCTTCCTAAAGAACCACATGTTTAAAAATAAATAAATAAAAGGAGCAACAAATCCTCGAGGTGCAGATTCAGACATATTTTGAAGTATTTGTTAACTCCTGAACAAAAACCAGAAGAGAGTAAATTTGCTTCCCTGAGAGAGAGAAAAATAACGAGGGGGGGCTAGAGAGCCAAATATTGGGACTGTGTTCATTTCGCTCTGTGGTCGACTTCAAAGGGACGAGCGGGGCCAATGAAGAGAGCGCAGACCTTTCAGGACAAACCCACTGGGCCCAGCGTGACACGCACACAGCCTGACTGCCGCAATTTGACTCAATGAGGAGGAGGAGGAGGGGGGATATTTATTTTTAATAAAGCCACACTTATTTTGGGACTGACATTTTACAACATTCCTTTTATTCTCGAATCAATAGCCGGTTAAATATTGATAGAGGGGTGAAGTTGCCTACGCGCCACAGAAGTTCAGTTTGTTTGAATTCTCGCTGGGACGAAGCTGATTTTTTTTTTCAGTTTTATTATGAAACGATGGAGGGAGGTTTTAGAGGGAGACACGTTCTCACACTGAGCTGAGGAGCAGAAGGAGATTTCCTGCCTTTCTCCAGCTTTGAGGCAGTGAAATGGATAAAACACTGCAACCGGCAGCCGTGTGTGTGACACGACGAGAAGTTGAATCTCATTCGGTTTAATTTATGTACAGCATATGTTGTCCTGTCTGTGCATGCTAAGTGTGGTGGTTGTTTTAAACTGCACAAAAAGGTTGCAGTGAGTGTTTAGGGTGAGTTTTTTGGGGTGAGGGAGGGAGGAGCGCTGCCCTGGTGTTGGGTGAATGCAGAGCCGAGGGCGCCAGGCGGATATTCGAGCCCCAGGGGGAGCGAGCGCTCTCCTGTGGGCTGCCCCCCTCCTCCAGGGAGAGGCTGAGGGGATTTGGATCAGGGTCCCACCTGGACCCTGTGGGGCCCTGTGGGGCCCCTTCCTGCAAAGACCCTGGAGAACTGAGAGACGAGAGTCAGGGGTTCACCTACGTGTGTGTGTTTGTTTGTTTGTTTGGCTGAGGAGGTGACATTCAGGGGTTGGTATTTATTTATTCATAAGTTTCTGTGGAGGATTTTGGACCATTAAAACTCAATTTAGGAGACTTTCAAACTTAATTTACTTCAGGATAGAACTAAAAATGTGACAAATACAAACGATCGTGAATGCCGTCGTTCAGCAGAGCTGCCGCTTTAATAGAGCTTGTGTGTTCCTGAGAAGTTAGAGGTTATAAAAGAACGAGAGCCATCTTATACCTGCGAGAAGTTGCACATTAACATGACGTCATCACTGTGCGCGCAACCTGATGGAGCGTGTTTACACGTCACATTTACATCCCGCTCCATCACAGTCCAGCAGGTCAGTGAGGTGATGAAACTGTTTCTCCGTCTTTCTGATCATCTGCAGTCCTCACATAAATGAAGCCACATCCAGGAAACCCAAAGATCTTTTTGAAAACACTTCAGTTACAGGTTCAGTCCAGAAGAAGATGTAGGCATCCTGCAGCCTGTGAGGTTTTTAGAAAAGAAATATCCTCAGTGTCTCCACCGCTGACTGCAGGTCTCTGGTTGTGTTGCAGACTGGCAGAAGACCGAGGCCCAGAAGAGACGGGAGCAGCTGCTGCTGGATGAGCTGGTCATACTGGTCAACAAGCGAGACGCGCTGGTCAGGGACCTGGACGCCCAGGAAAAAGAGTAAGTTACTTAAAAACACTGAACACAAGTATAAAAACACTGAGCTGCACAGCAGGCGCTCCTGTGGTGTCACAGACGTCCCCAAGAAGCTGTGGACGTAGAGAAAGCTCGGCGAGCCTGCCCTGCGGCGCACCTGCACGGGTGGGATCCCTTCCAGGGCACCGCAGGCAGGTAAAAGGTCAGAACGTGGCCCCTGGCACCGGGCCACTCCACAGGTGGTGCAGCGGCGTTCACCGTGGCACCAGCTGTTTTACCTGTCTGCCCCTTACCCCAACCCCACCCCGAGACATCTGACCTTTTGACCTTTTGCCGTCCGCAGGGCCGAGGAGGAGGACGAGCACCTGGAGAGGACGCTGGAGCAGAACAAAGGCAAGATGGCCAAGAAAGAGGAGAAGTGCGTCGTTCAGTGATTGTCAGCAAACACAACCAACAAATGTAGCCGATAAAAGAAATGTATCACATGATTATTATCGATCATTTTATTTGATAGAGGAGTCGAGACATTTCTGTCAGTTATTGGAATCCCTTTGAGGTTTATGTTCGGGTCAGATTAACCGCAGAGACTCGGCTGAGCGAAGAGGCCCTGCGACACCTTTGCACCAACTTTTTACGGACTCGGACTGTCCCCCTTTATTTTTATTTTATTTTTTTTTAAAATTTGAACTCTGCTTTACTTTCTCGAGAACGGTACCTGTGTAACAAACATGAATACGTGTGAGACGAGGGCAGCGCACAGCCTGTGTGCAGCTCGCTCCGTCTGAATGTGGAGACCAGGCACAGTCTGTGGTGGATTTGAGGTACAGCACAACAATGGGGGAAATTTTACTCTTATTTGTTTTCTTTTCTTTTTCTTTCCCCCCATCATATTCAGAAGATGATGAGGTGGGTTGACTTTTCAGTCAGACTTTTTAAAGAAAAACAAAGAGATAACATCGCTCTTTTCAAGCTACTTCATTACTTGACCGTATCTTTTAATTATCTCACTTTTTACTTGTAAAATATCTTAACTTGGGAAGCATTACTGTTCACAAATCTTGACTTTCCTATTGCTTTTTTATCGTCTTGGCTTGAAAGCAGTTTACCAAAACAAAGAAAGGAAAAAAACAAACAAACACTTGTTGTATATTTTCATCACTGCTCTGACCAACAGCTTCCAAAATCTTTTTTTCCCTCCATCAGGAGTCATGCAGTCAGAAAACAACAGATATATATATATATATATATTATTTATTGTCATTTGTCCAATAAGCTGCTTGTTAAGTGAATCTACCATCACGTTTCATTTTGCTCAACGACTTTTGGTTTCTATTTATTGTATTCAGAAGAAGAGAAATATGCTTCCATCTCTTAGAGCTCCACATCTTGTGCAGCTGTTCTTTTTACGTGTGAACATTTATCTGATTATTTATTCCAGTGTCATAACCCAAGTCTTCAGTAATAAAGTCTTTATGATTTCATACTCCACAAGACGCGCTGTGTGGCCTCTTCTTAAAAAAACTAAAAACCTAGCCGCTGTGGATTTTTAAATCTTTGTTATATTTAATGTTTTGTCTTTTTTTACTCATTTTCTATTTTTCAAAGCGCGCACGCACTTTCAAAACTCTGTTCCAAATATTTGTATTTATTTTTTACTCTCAGTTTAAAGAAATATCTCCAATCCTCGATCTGAACTCTGTTTTTCCTCCTCTTTCTGTTTACATAATTTAAAAAGTTATTGAAATGCACGCCTTTGGCTGCAGCCCCCGCACTTAAGTGGCCCCTATCACCGCCTCCACCGGCGAGCGTTGCGTTTATTATTCGGCGCTCTGTTCAATTCCCCTGCGACCTGTGCGCGTGTTTATAAATTAAAATTGGCGGGTTTTTTCTTTTCTTCTTTGAGGTCGGTGTCGAGCAGGTTCCTCCGAGGAAGATTAGAGAGATCACTTTGTTCCGAGCAGATGTTTTCCCCCCTCTCTCACACCTCTCTCTGGGCCGCTCCTGTGCGCGCTGAGGACGGGCTGCAGAGCTGGAGAGGCTCGGTCACCCGCAGCCACGGATGAGGGGAGGAGGGCGGGCACAACAATTGGTATTAATTTTCAAAGATGTAGAAAAAAAATCACACCCTTAAATTCTTAAAGTGTCCATTTTAATTTGCAACATTTTACTGAAATGAGCTGTGGAAAATGTTCTTGCAATAAAAGCTCCGGATGAACAAAGTGTCTGCGGTTTAACCCTCCTCTCCGTCCCTGCAGGCAGCCTCCCATCCCCGATTAAAGCAGGAAAATCGGTTGTGACAGCAGACGTCCTCCCCGGCCTTTCTAATACTTTCAAATTAATTTGCTGATTCGTTTCTTCTCTGCTTGGGACCGACTGTACGCGCACATTACGCACTCTGCGTCCCCCGAGGCGCTTTGTTTGACTTTGTATTGCAGCGCGTTTATCGCGGGCGCCTGTGATCTGGAGGAAAAAGAGCAGAGCCTGAACGGTGCTGAGTGTATGTGAGTGTGTGTGTGTGAGAAAAATCTTTAAAATGATGCACACAACCTGTCGTTTACACTTAACTTATGTAAAATAATTATTTTGCATAATGTTGCAAAATGTTGCATGTAATTATTTTACATGCAACATTTTAAAGGCTGTGTCCTTACACAATCATTCATGCGTAAAACTGAACTCTTAAAAGTTTTAACTTCCTCTAAATTACTTCAACTTCACTGAAAACTATTTTAAACCATTTTAAATGAATCACTACATGTTTTTAATTTGGCGTTTTTGCATTTTTTAAAGAATAAAACAGTTGAAACAGACCTGTCCTACCTCCGCAGCATCGCCCGGCTTTCTTTAACGTTCCAGCAGAAGCAGAAGGAGTGAAAATTTATTTGGAGTCGTTTTCCTTTTTTCGCTGAATAAGAGCGAGGCACTGCGTAAAAAAAAGCAGCGGTGGCTCGGCGCTGCTGTGCAGCTGAGGATCCTTCAGCTGAATGGATTATCTCCTGAGCTTTGAAGTCTCCTGGCCTCACCTCACAGGTGCTGAGCGCCGCTCGGCCTCTGCGTTTTTCACTTCCCTCGCCCGCGCCGCCGTCCAAAAAAGCTGCACCTGAGGGAGCCGCGGTCTCTGCGTGCAGCGCCGGGGCTCCTACAACAGTCCGTTTTATGCATCATCGTTTTAATAAGCACCGACAACATCCCCACAGATCCCCGCTTCCAATCCTGCCGGCTGAAGGGACAAAACTTTTCCCCCTCCTCTCCTCACCGCCTAATCCCAGGCTTTACCAGCTCAGCATTAAGAAAATTCAACTGCAATTTGGGATTAGACAAAATACTCTTATTACAAAAGGTTGGTGCAACTTGATAACTTGATACTTGTTCAGGGGTTTATCTCGGGGTCTTACTCACATCGAGAGAGGATGGAAGGGGCAGAGGAAAAAAGCAATGCAGGGGAAATGTCAGAATAAACCGTCTCTTTTGTGTTGTGAGGGCCATATTTGTTGAATGGCCTTTTTGCATAATTTAACGGAGCCTGTGTGTGCATGTGCAGAGGAAAGGAGGGGTGGTGGTATTTCGGTCAGAGCCTTCGCCGGCCCTCTGACAGCTCGGACTTCAGATGTGGTGGAAATAAAAAATGGATAAAAGGTGCGTGAAACCCAAATCAAATACCTCCACTTTAGGCCGCCTCCTCTCTGCGCACACAGCCTCCCTTCAATCAAACGGGCCTGATTTCTCTTTGATTTTGGCCTCTGCGTAAAAACACGGACCTGCACAGGAAGGTGCGTTCAGGTGCGTCTGTAACAAGCATCACTGCAGGCCTACGCACACAACCTACATATTTTTTATTTTTTATTTTTTTTGTAATTATTATTATTGTGCTCTGCAGACTTTTGATGCTCAAGTTTCTCTGTCAAAGTGCTCTCATCGATGACTTTAAGTCCCATCGGCCTCCACTTTGATACTCCTCCTCTTCCTCACTCTCACACACACATAAAATTGTAAGTTCCATCCCTGCTCTCTCTCACCCTCTCCCTCTCTTTTTGAGCATTAGCTCGCTTTCAGCTCGGGCCTCATTTACAAAAGTTTGTGTTTTTGCAGAGAATAAGAAGCAGCATCCCCCCCTCCCCCTCCGACACCCGGTACCACTCAGGCCAAATCATAAAGCATACGCAGTGTTTTTCTTTAAGTGCGGAGGGTTAAAAACGTGTTAAAAACATCAACACAGGATTTGATTCAGTGACCGCAGCTTTCTGCTGCTGATTCTTCTTCTGTGGATTCTTCTTTTTCCTCCGCAGTGAGTTGGAGGTCTATCCCTATTAAACTTTACGTCAACCATCCTCAAATGTAATTCTAAATGGGGATTAAACCTCATTCATATTCATGAGACTGGTGTGGTGTGTGTGTGTGTGTGTGTGTGTGTGTGTGTGTGTGTGTGTGTGTGGGAGAAAAAATAAAAGATGGGAGGGGGCATCACAATAAAAATCAAAATGGATAATTTTAACTTCTATCCTCTGTTTTTTGTTTCGGTGTCCACTTGTTTGTGTTTTTAAAAAATGGCAAACGGTGACCGTAGATAGAAATGTGGCTGAAGCTTCGAGGCCTTTTCTCGTAAATGTGTGTATTGTTTTTTAGGAAATAACTGCCAAACTACAGCGGGGGTTTCCTCGGGTTTCTATTGCTACTAAATCTTGATTTGTAACCTTTGCCATTGAAGCGTTTGTTCGTCTGTTTTTTGTTTGGTGGGGGAGGGGGGGGGGTCTTTTCAAAAACCCAGAATATGTATTTTAGGTGGAGAAAAGTCAGCACTAAAGTTTGCTGACAATCCCAGCAAAGATGCTCTATACCCGGCATGCAAACAATAAAAAACTGGTTCCTGTGAGGTGCGAGTACCTTCTAAATTCTTCTTATACGCACAGCAGAGCGCAGGCCTGCAGCCTCTGAAGCACCTTCCCCTGCAGGCCTACGAAACATTTCCATCTTTTTAAAACCGCTCTGTGGTTCCTGTGGTCCGGGACTGAGAAGAGGAGGAGGAGGAAGGGTGGTGGGGGGAGATGAGTGGGAGTGGGCTCCCCCCGGCTGCCTCTGCTCGCCCATAGGTGGCCTGCGCCGTCCGTCAGCTCGCTAGCCCTCGCTGATTGGCTGCAGGAGGCGGATCCGCAGGTGATCCTCCGCTCATAGAGGCGCGGGGCGGAGAGAAGGTGATCAATCTCCATCCATCTCCATTAGAAATCACCTTAACACTCTGACAGACAACGACAAACCCCCTGAAAGCAAATGAGTTTGATTTATTTGGCTGTAAAAACGGCCGGAACCGCACCGAGGACGCGGCAATGCTGGTGATGCTGCTCGGTTTGCGCACTGATATTTGTTTCTGAGAAAGTCTGCTGCCGCTGCGCGAGTTTTGTGCCCCGCAGACTTCCTGCAGCTGGATAATTTTTACTCGCCTCTTGCGGTTCGAGCGTTCGGGACAAGGGAAGGAGAACAACAAGGTAAAGTTTCCTGTTTTCTTTCGCTGATTTTACGCAAAATCTTCTGGTTTGTGTGCATTTTCGCTCCGAGGAACTCTGAGCCGCGGTTCATTCACGAAATAACCCTATAGCTAAAGTACAAAAACATATTAAAATGTATATTTAAAAAAAAAAAAAAAAACCTGAAACATTTTTCATGAATAACCCGTACCACGCACCTGATTTCAGTTTGTACCGCTGCACTTTTATATTGAATTTTTGCGCAGATATCAATTACTCAGCACTGTCAAGGACTTCATCTTGAAGCCGATAAATCGAGCCAACTTCCTCCTCCTTTATTTGTTGTTGTTTTTTTGTTTTTTTTTTAATATTCTCATTCCTGTAAGTTTTTATTTATTTTTATTAAGAGCAATTGTCCATTAAAGACTCTGAAGCGCTCAGCAGATAATTGGAGAGGCGTGTTTTTTGGTTTTTGTTAATTTATTTTGCTGATAAGGACCCTTCTGAAACGCTCTCTCTCCCCGGAGGTCTAATCTAAATTCTAATTGAGTTCATTTGCACGGAGATCTCGCCTTTTCACTCCGGCCTGGCTGAGCTGGAAGCGCGTTTTTTTTAAAGAGCTGCTGGAATACGCGTTTGGCACGCAGAGGTTTGGTTTGGTCATTGTTAAAATAACCCCACTAATTTAATTCACACTCCCGGGTTGCGTGTTTTTAAGCTTCAGATCAGTCTGCACGCAAACTAGTTTCTCCACCCGGACTCTTTGTGTGTGTGTGTGTGTGTGTTTGTGTGTGTAAATGTTTTAGGAGCTGCTGAATATGTATATAATTTTGCTTATTTTCCTTCAGGTTTGCGTCTTTACTTAACCAGCAGTACTTTACTAGAAACAAAAATAAAACCATGCAGGGTTTTATTTATTAATTTTCTCTGTCTCTCTCACTCTCTCTCTCTCTTTTGTTTTTCTTTGTTTAAGAGCCGAAAAGTAAAGAAGACCGAAGCGTTGCTTTACTAAAAATACAATGCTAAATCTATCTATTTAATCCAGTAAAAATCCAAAATTAAACAAATTTGAACTTTTTTCCAGCTGAATTTGGTCCTCACTTTGTGCACCTTTAAAACAAAGCACAAAAATCGACTCCTCACATCTTCAGCCTGGTTTAAATATAATAACAGAAGCTGGTTGTTGGAGAAAAATGCGTTTCACGTTGGTGGACTTTTAACTGAAATTCTCAGCCGAGGACTGAAGAGCCACAGGAGTCCTGCTGTGGTCAAAAACGCACACGAAGTCTGACGATCCGAAAGAAACAGAAAGAGCCAGAACAGAGATTTTTTGTTATATATGTATTTTTAAATTGATTGTCAAACTACACAGATAATCTAGCGTTTTGTAACTCTGCGTGTGTGTGTGAGAGAGAGAGGGAGAAAGTGCAGGCCTACACACACCTCACACACACATTTTATTCATAAGTTTTATTAAGTTTGCTTTTGTTGTGTGAAATAACCAGATTTGTATGAAAAATACACCGGTAATTAGGAAATTTTTTTAAAACTGCAGGTTTGAAAAAACAAATACAAATATGTGAGCGCAAAAAACAGAAGGCAGATGATTATTTTGATTTGAATTATTAATACTACGGAAATGTTTACCCGCGTGTTTTTGTAGTTTATGTCGCAGTAAGAGTGCGCGTGCGTGATTATTTTTTTTGGAGGGCTGGAATAATTTGCAGGTCTGCTGTAAATAAACGTTGTTATAGTTGGACACACACACGAGACAAAATGCAAAATGCGCTCGAGTCTCGGGCCGTTTGGCCCTCTTAATCCTAAAAAATAATCAAATAATCCTGAACACGGTTTTTTTTTTTTTTAAGTTCATAGTATTCTGCACCAATTAAAAGGTCTATGTCGAGCTTGAATTAAATTCCTACACTATGATTTCCTGGTTTCTTCATTTATTTGAAAATAAATGCGTTTTTCAGTTAACCGTGGTTTGGGAGGAGGGGGAGTGAGTGGAAGAGATTTGTGAAGAGCTAGAGGTGATAATGATCATGATAATAATAAAATATGACAGCAGTGGTCATCAGTGTGAAATGCATACATGTCGGGATTCATCTTGTTTTTTGGTGGCGCACAAACTTCTCACTTGTTTGCGGTGTCTCCTCTCCGTGCAGTAGCTGGAATCGGCCCCCTGACCCGCCAAGCTGCAGCATCGGGGGAAACTGAACCGCTGGCCTGAGCTGGGTGGAGCAGTGACCGCCTGTAGCATGATGTCCTACCTCAAACAGCCCCCCTATGGCGTCAACGGCCTGGGGCTCAGTGGCGCTGCCATGGACCTGCTGCACCCCTCAGTGGGTTACCCAGGTAGGACCCCCCCCCAACTCTCACTCTCTCTCTCTCAGCCACACACACACACACACACACACACACACACTGAGCACCTGGACAGAAGCATGCGCAGTAAACATGAGCTCCAAATCAAGGGGTTAGAGTTAAACAACAAGAAACGTTTATAATAATAATAATAATAACATTGCGTGTTTCACTGTTAAAATGGTAAAAACAAATTTTAAAATGTACACACAACAAAAATGTAAACGTAAAACAGTAAATAAAAAGACACAATTTCTTTTCTAACCCTCAGCCAACAGCAGAGCAGGACAGGCTTGCATGTCGCTACCACTCACCCGACATTATTTACAGGTTTCCTCCGTGTTTCTGACGCGGTTCTCCGGTCTTTCTCTCCCCTCTGTGTCGCCTTTCTTCCCCGCAGCTACTCCCAGGAAGCAGCGGCGGGAGCGAACCACCTTCACCCGCTCCCAGCTCGACGTCCTGGAAGCTCTGTTCGCCAAAACCCGGTACCCGGACATATTCATGCGGGAGGAGGTCGCACTGAAAATCAACCTGCCTGAATCAAGAGTCCAGGTACAAAAATAAATAAAAAGTAAAAAAAAAAAGACATTTTAATCTCTGCTTCCGCTGACATTAAGTTAATGTCTTTAGTGTGGTTGACCGTATTTTTAAAAAGTAGGACAATGAAGACCTGCAAGTTTAGTTAAAATAGTCAAACGAAGATGTCAACTTACTCTTATGAACTTCAAAGTAATTTATTTAAAGAGTTTATTTTCTTTATTTTCAAAAACCTCTAATTTAAATACATTTTCCCTTATCTCCTGAGGGACTGTTAATGACGTCATTTGTGTCTGAATTAAAGGTTAATTATCGGTTAACGCTCCAGCTAGCAAGCTACAAACTGTACAGGCAAATATCTTAGATTATGGTACATTTATGTCCCCGTTTTCATGCTACTAAATCATTAATCTTTTTTTTTTAAGAGTCACAAATATTTAAGTCAATTATGGGGAAATTAAGAATGATTCCTGGGTAACTTTAGGCCTTGTATGTACCCCAGTAATGCACTGATTTTTAAGAAGAAAAGGACAACAAAAATCATGCAGATGGCTAGATACTGGTTAGATAATGAGTGTAATTAAAATTACACACCTTGGTTTGTTTATTAGTTCCTCAGTAAAGTAAAATTTAGTAGCTGCCTTTCTATTTCTTTTTTTTGTTTTGTGTTTGGCTCAATACACTGGTTTGTGTGGCATTTTGTTTTGTCACACAAACCTCATAGTACTTCATTTAATTTCAATAATAATAATAATGATGATATCATAGACCCGGGTAGGCTGATGTAAACAAACTGAATTTACTAAAGATTATTTTACAGCAGAATCACTCAATTATTTTTAAAAATTGTATTTATTTTTTTCATTTTTGATGCTCTTCAAGTACAGGTCGTGTAATTCGATCTGAAATATGAAGAAACCAAGACTCAAACCTGCATATACTCCAAACATCTCACTGGTGTACTCCAGTATTGAACAAACACTGCTCCTTGAAAGGCATTAGGGGAAATCCAAGGCACAATTCGAGTTATTTTCAGAATGTGTGTAAAGCAAAATGCTCTACACAATCATACCCTCTCTGTGCTCTAGAGTTACTCTACTGTGTGGTGAAACTCAATAGCCTGTTATCTTAGACCCGTCTACCAGGTATGAAATTAGACCCCTGGCTGGTCCAAGCCAAGGGGCCGGGGTGGAAATGAACCTTGATGGCTAATAACCCCCAATTTTCCTCCATAATGTACTCCCACCATGGCCCAGGAGGTTCTTTTTTTCCTGAAATGCTGAGGCCGGTGTCGTGTAGGGTTGCTAACTCCTGGCTGGTGTTTGTGGTTGTAGGTGTGGTTCAAGAACCGGAGGGCCAAGTGTCGCCAGCAGCAGCAAAGCGGCAGCAGTGCCAAAGCCCGGCCGCCCAAGAAGAAGTCCTCTCCGGCCCGGGAGAGTACCGGATCTGAGAGCAGCGGCCAGTTTACACCTCCTGCTGTCTCCAGCACGGGCTCTTCCTCCTCTTCGTCCTCGTCCACCAATCACACGGGCCCAGCGGCACTCAGCAGCACCTCTACCTCCATCAGCACCGTCTCCTCTATATGGAGCCCTGCTATCTCCCCTGGAAACGCTCCGGCTCCTGCCGTGGCCCCGCTCCCTGAGCCCGGGCCCCCATCTAATGCCTCCTGTATGCAGCGTTCCATGTCAGGCTCTGCTGCAGCCGCCACCTCCTACCCCATGTCCTACAACCAGACGCCGGGCTATGGCCAGGGCTACCCCACCCCTTCCAGCTCCTATTTTAGCGGCGTGGACTGCGGCTCCTACCTAGCCCCCATGCACTCCCATCACCACCCGCACCAGCTCAGCCCCATGACGGCCTCATCTATGTCGGGCCACCCGCACCACCACATCTCCCAGTCGTCAGGCCACCACCACCATCACCACCACCACCAGGCGTACGGCAGCTCCGGCCTGGCCTTCAACTCCTCCGACTGCCTGGATTACAAAGAGCAGACTGCCGCCTCTTCATGGAAGCTCAACTTTAACACCACAGACTGCTTGGACTACAAAGACCAGGCGTCCTGGAGGTTCCAAGTCTTGTGATCAGGCTTTCTTCCCCACCCACCCGCCACTGCCCGCCCTGCTTGTCTGCTCTCTTTTATTTTCCAGATTAGCTTACTGCTTGTTTTTTAAAAAGACAAAAGAGTTTATGAACCATAAGACAACAAGATAGCAGCAGGAATGCTCAAGAATCGGACTTCCTTCTCCCGCTCGTCCTGTTTCAAAGTTTAAAAGAAGAAAGAAAGAAAGAAAAAGACAGACCTGTAAAGAGAAAGCATCAGGAGCAGATTTCCTGAAGACGAAGAAAAAGGGTTGTTTTTTTTTTTTTTGTTTTTTTAAAAGACACCCCTCCTTGGGATAAGCTTAACAAAACTGTTTTTCCAAGAGTCATTTCAACCAAACTCCTTTGACCACCAGCTCTCTGGATGGGAGGAATATTTTCCCCTCTGGTGCACCGACGGGAACTGCCTGCCGTGCCCTCTTTACCTCCATCGAGTCCTGTATAGTTTTTATTATTTTCTGGAATTTGTTATTTTAGGATGACAGAGATTTTTAGTCAGCTGCACACAGGAGCTGAAATATGTAAATATGTATTTGGGTCAGTTACAGTGACCATGTTTAGTTGTTGTTTTTTTCTTTTCTGAATTTAAAATTGTTTATTACCACTTTGAAAGAAAGAAAGAAGAAAAAAGAAACTGTATGTAAATCTTCCCAAATATTCCAAAGAGAACAAATTGGCCATAAAGTTCAGCTTTTATATCCACCTTGTTTTACTCAGCAAAATTTGAAATGTCTTGGGGAAAACTCTAAATCTAAACTATAGATGCAGAAACTATTCTGGGACATTTTCTTTTTTCCAGATATTATTATTATAATTATAATTATTATTCTAGCTTCCACGTTTTCAAAGCAGACCACCTCTCTGGGACATGTTTGAACCGCAGCACTTGGCTTGTTATTGGAGTCAAAGCTTTTTATTATTATTATTATTATTTTAACTCTTCTGGGGGAGGAGAGGAAAATGTGGATTTATAGCTCCAAAAATGACAGTGAGATGTTGAATGTATCTTTAAAGGCGACCACCCTTACATACATGTTCATCCAATAAAGATCCGTTAAGTCATATTTTATTTTTCCTTGTCTCACTTTGATTCCCAACAGGGAGTCGAGTTTCTTTTTGTACACCATCAAATTACAAACTCGACACTGCTGTTTTCTCTTATTTGAACTAGTCACACTTTTATTTAAAAGCTTGTTGATTTTTGTCCCCCCCCACCCCCATCCCCTAATTATAACGGGGGTAAATGCAAATTAGTCCATAATTAAAACAAGCCGTGAACGCCGTGTAGGCTTGCATTTCCATTTTAGAGAGCAGCCGTTTAATCCTCTCAGTGTCTGCCTTTAAATTGAAATGCTGACATCTCTCCTTGCTTTAGGGAAGCAAAGTGTCTTTTAAAATAAAATAATAATCTTTTTTTTTTTTTAAAGTTAACCTCCTTCACCAAACAGTCCAAACAGTAAGCCGGGAGACAGCTGATCGAGGCGTAATTGAACGCAGCGCTGTAATGGCGTGATAATTACTCCTGCGCCCCGAGTTGGTTTCTCCAAAATATCCTGCAGGAATTTCACCGCCTCTGATGCGGTAATTACGTAGGTGGGGCCAGGTTAGGGGGTCACATGTAAGTGTGTGTGTGTTTAATGCGTTTCTGCTCCGGGGCAATATCAAAAGGAAGGAGGGGGGTCGTTTTAAAAAATCGCGTCAGTGCACTGGCAAGGTTGTTTTGGACGCGTTTAGAGCAATGAAGGCCGCACAGAGAGCGGGAGGTTCAGGCTAATTATTTGCCCCAATTAAACCCTCATCCTTGCGCAAAGAAAATGAGCAGGTTGTGCGCACTTTCTTTTCTGCCCGCTAATGAAGACAAATTGAATTCTGTTTATTATTACAGGGCTCTCTCTCTCTGTGTGTCTCTCTCGCTGATTATTTCTATACTTCTGTCTGTGAAAAATCAACAAAACGTCTGAAACACAAAGTTATAAGTTATCCTCCTTTTTAAAATATATAAAAGGTGAGAACAGTAACGCTGGAATTTATTTTCCTTTTTTTTGCATTTATTGGTTCAAATATTTTTAAAATGAAAGCCACAGTTTTGCCAACTGAGTTCTGCTTTTTAAATACGTCTCAGTGAGAAGTTAAATCCTACAAATGTATGCACTTTTACGCAGAAGTCTCTGGTTTTGTTTGATTTAAAAGATCCAAACCAGAAATGGAAATTATAGCAACAAATAATGTAAAAAAAAAAACAACAACAAGAAACTGCTTTGACTTTGAATTTTTCCCCCGGTAAAATCTGGGTCGTTCTGGCGCTTTAAGGCCTCTGAAAGCGACGCAAACAAACAGAAGCAGTTTTATTCCGCCTGTGAGGAAAGGTCACGACGTAAAATTGAGTCTATTTGAAGCATAAAAAGGTAAAATTCAGGAGATTTTTTTTCTTTTTCCTGTTGCCCTGATCAGATTATCAGTCTGATCGATACATATTTCAGGTTCCTGCTCGTGTGGAGTCCGTTTCAGCTGCAGCCGGCCCTCTCCCACTCTGTCCCTCTCCCTCCATTTCTCTATCTCTCCCTTTATGCAAATGAGTCTCGCAGCAGCTGAATAAATATCTGCAGACCAGGACATTAAACGTGTTTGCGCCAAGACGCGCAAACAGCGCAGCGAGCGGCGGATTTGTTCGGATTTGCATCAAACAAATATTTGCTGCCGCTCTTGCGCGATGGTTTAAGGAGTTTGAGGGAGCCACAGGTCTCTCGTGAGGCAGCTGCTCACCTTCAAACACGAGCTGGAGTGAAAAGACGCGCTTTTCATCTAGTTTCCTCTGAGCGAGCGAAGCCGCGGTTCCAATTAAACAGTCGAGCAGGAAATCAGAGTGTAAAACAGACTGTAATCAGACTCAGTGCGAACAATGCAGGGATTAAAATCTGGGATTTAAGGCTAAACTACTCCCGCAAATGCAATCTGATTCTGCGCAGCGTTAGAGAGCAATAAAGCGCACGAAGCAGCACTTTGGTACACCTGCGAAAATGCAGCAATGGCCCACCTAAAATGAGAAAGGAGCCAAAAAGAAGGAAGTTTCAGTTTTTACAAAAATCCTGGAAAATAATCCGATCGTTTTAATTAATAATTAATATATTAGTGTTGCTGTTTCAGTTGTTGACTTATTAATTTTGGTGTCAAACGAAGGAATTCAAACCTTTGAAAGTCAAGAAATTATTTGGCTTAAATCCATCAGGAGTGAATTCAAGTGCAGTTCTGTTCAAGCTTAAAGGAGGTGATGGTGAATTAAATGTTTAGCAAAAGGTCGAAAAAACAAAACCACATTGTTTAGTTTGCATTGTTTCTACTGTTTCACACACTAAGATTTAAAAATTTTCAAGTAATGTATACTACAGGGGAAGCTATCAGATTGACTTAACAACGCAGACATGTAGTTCGTTTTCCCTAAGACAACATTAAACGCACCACACTTCTTTTTACACCTGATGTAGTTCTAAAACGACGTAAATGTGTTGGAACATTGTCTTCTAATCCTAAAATGTTCTGACTGATCTGAAAACTGGACTGGAATATTTATCGACCTGAAAATAAGACAGAAATTATTATAAATTAAAACAAGAAATTTGCTGAAAAATGCACAAATTCAAATGATATTTTCCCCACGTTTCACAACAATAACGTGCAGAAAAGCTAAACACACAAAACATGGCCTCACCTGAGCTCCACCGAGCTCCACCAATGAGAAACCTTTATATTTATATGATATCATCCAGCCAAACAGTCTCTGTCTTTGTTCATCTCACATGTTTTGCAATCAGTTTTTGAATTCTTGGAGGACTTCAGTTGATCGGAATCATGGGGGTGTTTTGAGGACACCGTTTAATCAACATAACGGATAAACAGAACTACAAATAATCAGTTCTTTCACCTGAATGTTGGCAATGCGATGCTCTAAAATGCTGACAGGGAGAATTAAAGCCTTAAAACAATAATCCACAGATACAAAAACAGAGTGCTGCAGCAGTTTTCCTGCAGGAGTATATTAGATATGTGATATTTTAATAATTAAAAAGGGTGTTATTGAACTATTAGTGTGACCAGTGTTTGTATAAGCCTGATTTTGAGGGTCTGACACCTTCATATTCTGCTCAACGGGACGATCGATCGCAGCACAACGTCCCCCTGTTGTCAGCTGATTTGACCTTTTGGCCTCTCATCTTTTGCGGTTAAGGTGTGTGAATGTGGGTGGACTGGAAACTGTTGACACTTTGTCCACACTTTGTCCAGGAAATGAACTGGAACCATGCCGGACGGTCCTCGCATGAGTGGTTTGAGATTTGTATCTAGGAAAGTAAAAAAGAGACAGACAGAAAAGATAAAGACAGAAACCGGACTGATCCTCCAGTATTTGGTTTGCGAGCACTCCTGGGCTTCGATAAGTCAGTGTGTATGTGTGTGCAAGACAAAGATCCGAAAGGCCCGGCAGATGCACCGATAGCAGCCTGCATGCTGGGACTGTTTTCTTGTCTTCCATTTCCATGCAGGACAGGAAAAAAACAGCACTCACGCTTGTCTTTCATTGGCTGCCGACTGTCGCCAGACCTTGGCATCCTGTTGTGTTCATAGGCCGGTATGAAGAGTGAAGGGTGATACAGAGGAGGATTAAATTTACCTGAGAGGTTGATCTGGGGTCAACTGTACACCAACATGGGAGTAGTCCGGGCCACCGTCTCAGGTTTCTGTGCTTTGTCAGGCAAGGCCTCAGTTTCCTGCTTATAAATTCTTTAGTTGAACATCAGGTGTGGGAATTTTAAAAAAGGGTAGCTTGGTTGATTTGTTTTGGTTTATTTAGTAATTTTGAAATGTTTTCTGGCCTAAAAACCCTTCAACCCCTTGAGTTCGTCATTGAGACTCAAAGAAGCCGAGAGTACCACCGAGGATTTCACAGCTGAGTCCAGGCGGCCGGCGCAGCCGAGCTGGTGGAGTGAAAGCAGCTTAGTCACCCCTGTGGCACTAGGCACTGAGAGCATTCATGAAATTCCTCTTGGGTTTGGGAGCTGTAGGTTTAGTTCAGCAGAGGACAGACTAGGGACAATTTGTACATAGAGTCTTAGCCGTCCCATTTCTGTGGAATTAAAGGAGTACACGGGTTACCTGATCCTGAAGCGTGCTGAGAGATTTGGTCACCTCTCTTTACGTCAGGTAGACAGCTCTGGTCACTTTGTTGGTGATTCTCAGTTTCCAGCTAGTGAGACATCCAACACTTGTGAGAGCTTTTCTTAAAACAAGCATGAAAAGGCATAATTTAAAAACAAAATGCTTTTTGTGGCAGAAAATTGTGCATGTAGGCCCAGGTGGCTTATTGTACTAATTTGCAAAGAATCCTCATTATAATGAAGGATGAAGGCCGGTAAACAAATTTACAACCACAATAGGAGCCACGTGAAGCTGCACTTATGCACGTGATGATTTGGTAAATTTAGTAGCTAGCATGCTTTTGATCTCTTTCTATATAAAAGTTTGATATTAATGACTTAATTTCAAATTTACACCCATAAATAATAACTAAAAAGACCCACTTTCATTCACTCGCATGGCATCTAACAATCCTCCCTTTTTTATGTTAGCGATGGAAATCCACAAAGTTTAAATAAAGATGTGGAAATATTTCAACTTTGGGAGAAAATAAGTCAGTGGATCCTCCTGAGACCATCACATCAGGAATGGAGGACAAGCTTCTAGTCGGTATTTGAGGGCAGCTGGAGCTCTGTGGTTCAACACTACTTGTATATGGAGACAGAACGGTGGGTGAAACCACAGAACTTATCGGCAAGTTACAGGAAATTGCTTTACCAGCAAAAGTGGGAACCATGTCCCATTTAAATGCGCTGAGTACTCTTAAGCATCACTATGAGCCTGCGGGTTTATAATGTAATGGAGCATATTTAAACACAATATTTTCTTAAACCTATCCAGTGAGTGAAAATTAAACAAACGAGTGAGTGAAAACAAAGAAGTGCAAAACACAAAAAGCTCACAAAGGAGACAAGAACTGTGGCCTCCTGACCTCCTGGGACCTTGCGTGCACTTCGTTTGCTGTGAAGTCTAATTCTGCTCTTTAAAATACTGCTGTTAACTCATGCACAGGGACAAGAACCAGCAGCCACACATCAGTTTAGTTTCACAAAACACCAAATGAACTTGCACCGTCTGAACCATGGGCATGTGGTGCTGAATTAGCCAAAGGTAAAGAGGTCTGATGGGGGCAACAAGGCTGAAAAGTTGGCATTTTTATTGACATGGGTAGAATAAAATGGTGACATTGAGATTTAACATTTTTTTTGTCAACATGCAAAGGAAGTCCAAACTGCAGGGCACAATCAGATGTATTTGACTAGATGTTTGCTTACACTGATATTGCCCTCCTACACCACTGCTGCCATTATCTTACTTGGGTTTTGCTAATCACCAACACCGTCTCCACTGAAGTCCTGTTACTGTAGACCAGGGGTGCCCAATCCCGGTCCTCGAGAGCTACCGTCCTGCAGCTTTTAGATGCATCCTTGTTCCCACACACCTGAATCAAATGGTTTGATCTCTTCAGCATGCCATCATGTTTGGCAAAGGCCTGATAACAAGCCATTCATTTGATTCAGGTGTGTGGGAACAAGGATGCATCTAAAAGCTGCAGGACAGTAGCTCTCGAGGACCGGGATTGGGCACCCCTGCTGTAGACCATTAAATTAAATGATTGGAGGCTTTTGTGCTGCTCTGAGATCAGCTGAGCAGTCACGCACTTCCTTCTTCCTCCTTTTCCTCCCTTGAAGTGGCTGATGGAGGGAAATCAGACAAGATTGGACCGGCGAAAGCAGCTCTCGCTGATTTCTGCAAAGGACGACACCCCTCATATCTGACTTTTGTTTTTCTGATGACAGCCCCACTTCCTGTCCTCTTTCCTCATGCATCAGTTGCGTCACAGCGAGGAGGGGATAGATTAGAGAGGTATCTGAAGAGTGCTTACATTATCTCATCTGCAAAGGATGCAGCACACTCATCATCCCAAGTTACAACTTGTCTTCTCCTTGCAGCCCACCAGACTTGGGAGGGCTTAATGGAGGGCTGGTTGGCCTGCAGGCTTTAGCGCTTCCCCGCAGCGGACGTCGTCTCTGTGTGTCAACGCATCGCTGTCTGACGTGTTGGCCACATTTTCTTTTTCATTCAGAGACAAGATTCTCTTCACAAACAGATGCCAGGGGCAGAAATGCATAAAAATGATGCAGTACTATGACCGTAAACCTTCAAAATTAAAATCTCACAGCAAAGAAATAAAGTTACTTGGACCACGCATGAGGAAATATAGATTTCTATACGTGTTTACATTATTTGCATGCACATTTATTTCAGTCTGAGAGTTAGTTCAGCTCATAAAATCAAAAGAAGACAAATCCTAATGCATCTTTTGGGGATTTCAGAATTCAATTTTCTTTAAAGAAAATAACTAACAGTGTTTTGCAGCTCATGTGTACATCAAAAGAAAACTTTGTAAGAAAATCTGACAAAATCAGCCACATTCATGAAGTATCAGCCTGATAAAACTATAACGTGTGTATAATTTGCTGTCATAAGAAGTCTCCAGAATCTATAACAGGACCCATCAGATCATATTTATTTTATTTACCCGTGCTTTATTTTTTTGTTTAGTCTAACAAAAAAGAAAAGAAAGGAAAAACAAACTGTTCGAATCAGAGAATCAAGATATAACGCTTTTGTCTGTGAGGCTTTTTCAGGAACAGATATTAAAACTAGATATGCTAAACTATAACCGAGCACTTTTCTCGATGAAGCGATCGCAGTGTGATCCTTAAGCAAAGTGCATCTCAATCACCTGAGAACCAACAACAAAGAGAAACCGTAACACTAGTCAGTATATTTCTTTGTTTTTCAGGGAATCTCTTCCTTCTAAAAACTCTCCGTTGTAAGTAAACTTGTCTCTTTGATGTCTTTAATGGTCTTGACATATTTGTCTATAATATTTTAGGGATTTCTCTCGCAGAGATCAGAAACAAACCTATAAATCATACAAACGTCCCCCTGAGGGGGGAACCGTATCAGTCCAATCAGGGCCATCATTAGACGCAGTGCAGAGAAACAGCACAGCTGTTGCACAGAGAGGGGGGGGGAAATAGGCAGATAACCTGGATAATAGCAAATGCTGGAGGCTTGATTCATTTCCAAATGTTAACAAGGCCGTTTCACAGCTCCAGCACGCCGCGCAGTATGTTAATACCACTAATAAGCCTATCTCTGCAAGTCATCTCGGATGGCAAAGACTGGAGCGTGAGGCGGTGTTTCATAAATAAAAGCTGCTGGCCACATTTTAAATGAAGCATAACTATTTAGGATTTCACAAAGCTGACATAATTGCTTAAAGGGTAACCGAGGAGAGCATTTGGTCTCCCACTTTGTTTTCTGTATTATGAAATTTCATTTGTATTATGAGCTTTCACTGTTTGCATGTCAAAAAGGTGACTGTGTAGGCCATTGGAGGGATGGGAGGGACCCGTGTTTGCCTGTTAAGCAATTTTGCAGTTTTTATTCAAGCTGTCAAGTCAAACAATCAGGAGATAATGCAGCCTTGGTTTGTAAATTATAAACGTGTCAAGAGATGCACTAAAGGCAGCGACAGATGCCACTTATCTCCAGCTGCCTCTGCAGTGTGACTTTATCATCAGAAGGGAAATATAACATTTTGATGTTTACATAAGAGAAGTATTAGTATCAGTCAGAAATGTAATTCCTTTCACCCATCCCTTTCGTAGAGGATTGACTCCCCGAAAAACATACAATGATTTTTTTTAAAGCTAACAAAACAAACAAACAAACAAAAAAAAAAACAGCAGAAAAGCATCCTTGCTGATCTTCTGTCCATTTCCAACATCGCTTCTTGTATATTTTTTGGTGGAAATCCTCTTAGAATGCAAAGTAAATAGATTACGATACAGTGAGGGATTAGGGCTCGCGCGGCGCTGTCAGATTAGTCGGTGAGCGCAGCGCGTCGACAGCTCTGACACGGCTATGGCTGCTGTTCAGGAAAGGGGCTCCGCGCGATGCTTTAAAGTCGCTGGTTGGCTCCCGTTCATGAATAAAACTGCGGCCTGTAATCTCGTCCAACACGCAAACACACACATTTACTCGGCACACACGCACACATGCGCGTGCAGAGGAAGCCTGGAACATCCAATATCAGTGAGATGAGTGTAAAATGGGAGTCTTTATTTTTTCAGGCTGATTAATGTAAAGGTTTTAAACATTTTCTGCCGTGTTTTTAAAAGAAGAAGCAGGTAAGTGTTTCCTTCAAGGGTTCATTTGGTTTAGACTTCACAAAGACACGAAATAAGCTGAATTCAGTGAATTTCATGTTTATGATTTGGCTGAAATGTTCTATGACAGGTATAAAAAAAGAAACAGTTTTCCATGTGTGGCTGTGAATGAGGGGACTTTTAAACCCTTTATAGATTAAGCTTCAAGCAAAGTAACTACTGTGCTTGTTATTGGTGAGATGTTGTGTCCCTCTGGGATTAATAAAGTCTTATCTGTTGTTCGTTAGTCTTTTCAAACCATCCCTAAATGAACCACATGAAGCATCCCGGGGTCGTCGTCATCATCCTGAGGAAGAAACAGAAACATCCCCCTTAATAAACATGAATAATGACTATTATATAAATATAAACATATGGCGCTGCAGTCATTTCTGCATTTATTATATTCATCATCCAACAGTCTGTTGAACAATTAATCCTGTAAAAACAATAAAAAGAACTAAGTGACCAATGTAATATAAATGTTATCAAATGTAATAAAAATAACAGCATATATTAATTTTTAATTTTTTAATATCTAATTGGCTAATCACTGTAAACAGCAGTCCAATAAGACATCTTCCAGGTATTGTTCAACTCTAATGCAATAACTTCTCTTTGTTTACTTTTATACATATAAATAAATACACACATTGTTTATTTAGTTCTCGTTTCAGTTTACGAGTCTATAAGTTGAATTCATGCAGTTTGATCTATTATCAGCAACTATAAATTTAACCCTCATTTCAGTAATTAAGATAATTCAGGTAATAAAAGATTGACACCCACTGGCCACTTAATTACGTCCACCTGTATAAATTACTCCAATGCAAGCAGTCACATTTATGACGCTGTTGCAAAGGTGTCCTTTCACCGCACTGTTAGATAATGATTGCATTTACGGTTAGCAGCTTCCAACCAACCAAATGTGGGGCAAAGTTTATGAGTTTATCTAGGACAATGTGGGAAATGTCACTGATGCTAAACAGCGACTGCTCTGGTTTGCATCGCTCACGTGAAGCATGGATTTACTGATGCCCCAATTTTTTCGAACCATGAACGGAAGCTAAGGATTGTTTTTGCGATCTTATGCGACAGTCTTTCAGCCGCTGGTCTCCCTGCTTGTGATCTTGGGGTTTCACTGAGGATAAATCCACACAGCCACACTTTTCTAGTTGTTCACCTTCATGAATTACAGTCAGCTGAACTGTTGGTGTGGGACTCCATATAACTATCACGGCGTGCCAAACAGAGCGAGACCAGTAGTGCACATTTAAGAACATCAGAAATGAGCGATTACACTGTTATGGTTATAGACTGTCCATGGATTTTTATATAAAGTTTATATAAATGACAATAAATAAAGTTATGTGTAACTCACTGACAGGATGGTTGTATTAGTTATTTTTCTACAGGTGTCACAATAACTCCCGTAGTGAGACTTTTTTAGCGCAGTAATCATGAAACTCTGCCATCACGACAGCACTAAATCACAGCGAGCTCTGAGTTAATGTGTCTTAATATGAGAAGCTGTGATTGCTTATAAAAACTGTACATTAACAAACTCCTAAATGTCCTCATAACTGCTTGTAAATGCAGAGCATTATTAGCATTAATACGTGTTTATACACTGATCATAAATGCAAAACTTTACATGTTTTTCTGCACTAAACTGCAGCTTCTGCAACCGCGTTACTTAACTATCAGTCAACTTACATTCACTCCGTCTCCGTCAGCTCTGCTGCTTCCTGCAGAACAAAACGACAGAAGGCATCTGAGAATGATGTTCGATGCTGCCGTAAACCAGCCATGACACTTGAAACAAGTACAACAACCAAACATTAGACATGCATAATCACACACGACAGCCCCACGGCGCGTAAACACACGCAGCTGAACGCCTGAACAGGTTACATGCTCGCTCAGCAGGTCGGACACGTCGCCTTTTCTGGGTTTTAACGAACGTAAACCGTTGTCACTCATGGCGATCTCTCTCGCTCTGAGCGCTGCGTTAATAAGGTTATGATTGACATTAAAACCCTGACGTGCATATACAGATATTTAAAACGGTGATGCAAATTCCCCTCAATAGCCTACAGTCCGGATTATGGAATGACAGAGCGATTTGATGCAGAGACAATTGCTAATCACCTAAAAAAAAAAGAAGGAAAAAATGGAATTATTAAAATGGAGAGAGCAGGATGGAGGGAGGATCCAGCGCAGCTACAAGAAGAAGAAGAAGAAGAAGAAGAAGAAGTGATGTTTTCTTAATGGGTATTTTTCCTAAATGACCAGTTAGTCATCTCAGACATCTGAGACGGGGAGAGCAGAGCACTCAGGCGACGTTTAGAGAATAAAAAGCAGGCTGAATGTCGCCGGAGAATTGCTGCGGGGCTTAAAACGTGGCCCTGACACTGAAATGCTGAACATTATTAGCTGCTCTTTAAAATAATGGGCACGCTCTCTCCATCAGCTGTTACTGGTGAAAGCACTTGTTGTCTTGTAGGCAGTTTGGGATGATTAACAGCAAAATGGAGGGTGGATTAATCTAAAGTCAAAGGAACGTAAACATAGTGGATTCAATTATTAGATCTGCAGTTTTGGCTTAAATTCTAGATTTGGGAAGGGAAGGTAACTCGAGCCAGAAAGAAATCAGATGCTTTGTACAGGTATAAGTACCTGTACAAATGAGAAAAATTATGTTGGCGTGACTTCTTTAAATAAGAAAGCCACAATAACTTGACACGGATGAGATCTAACATGCATGAATGGTCTTCAATCATACACAAAATCATACACAAAACTCTGTATTTCTCTGGTCATCATCTTCAGGTTAATCATTTTCTTGTTTTCATTTTTTAAGCATTTAATAAAGTCTGCTAGGTTTCCATCTAAACTCAGTCTAGATGTAAACCAGGTGAAAAATGATCCATCAGTCTATCCATCTATCAATTTTCTGCCTCTTCTGCAATCAGGTCAAAGGATGCTGCAGTCTAAGTAGAGATGCCCTGACTTCTCCTCTCCTTGGCCACACTAACCAAGATGTTGGAAAGACATCTAAAAAAAGCTAAACTGATTCAAAAGTAAAAAGTTTAGTAGACATTGATATCAAACCTAGCTATGGTTTCTTTACAATAAGACAGGTTTCACTTTTTTACCAAAGCTGACTAGCAATGTCATCCTCCGAGAGAGTTTTGCACTGTTCATTTATACCTGCAGACTTACCTGTTTGTTTCAGCATCCTGAGCACGTCTGGGTTGACGGTCAAATGTAAGGTCTCTGGTTGTTGTCTCCTCCGACTGGCTGCTCCATCAGCACTGACGAAAGAAAATAGAGCTGGTGACACATGTTTCATGTTGTTTAAAACTGAACGAATGAGTACGTTCGTAAAACAAAGCACAGAATAGATAAGACCAGAAACATTATGATAAAGTAAATATGCTGTTAGCCTCTAAGGTTCTATATCTGGCACAAAACCATTAGCGGCAAATCCTGAAAGGCAGAGATCTTTAGACAAGCAGAAATCATCCATGAACCCTCTTATAAACCCAGCACTGATTTAGCAGGTCTGGACTCACTCACGAGCTTCTCCAGCTGGCTAACAGGCTAAGCTATGCAGTTTCAGGAAAAGCTCACTGCAACTGATAAAAGAGAAATTTAACGACAGATTGACATGAAGTGTGAAATCATGAGATTTTCTACTGGCCCAAAAGAGGAAGGAAGCAATGCAGACATTAAGCCTGTATTACTCCATGCTTTTAAGCAATACATTGATTTATAGAAAATAATTTTATTGACCATTTGGCTGTGGTTTGGAATTTTTTGGGCGTCCCCAAACCACTACTTTTTCCAGGATCCCGTCGCTGGTTCATGTTTCATTCCCCCCTTTGAACCTCTCTGGTCACCACTGGTTACTCAAAGCACCTTATGAGCTTTGCCACCTCAGAGAGCTCCCATCCAATTATCTGGCTATGATGATTCGGCCTTGTGAAAGCAGCGCAGGTTTTTACACCTGACTATTTCCCCTTGTCCAATTTTTCAACTACTAAAGCTGTCTTATTTCAAAAAAAGTTTTTGTATTTATTCATCTTGGGTTTGCTTTGTCCACTAAGGTTTTAAGTCTGCTTCTAGTTTATATTTCAGATAGAGATTTAATGAATTCAATGAATCTGAAACTTTAGTTTTACAGTGTTTGGTTTGTCCGTTTCCATCACAGATTTAGATACACACCACTGTTACTGCTGAAACTGCTAAAACTAAGGTGTTTTTTCTCTATAGCATTACCAGAAATATAAATATAAATGGTCGGTAAGACAGAATTGAACTGCAAGCAGATACTTCTCTCAACCTTTCAAATGTTCAAACATGAACATTTTTAGTTTTTCCTTTACAACTTTAGATTAAGTCACACCAAGAAGTCACAGTCAGCGCATTTATCGTTATCATTTATCATCATAAATTAAACTGTTAACGGAAATTCTCAGCTCTCTGTCGCTCTGAATGCTCACAGTAACTTTGGCCTCCAGTAAGCAAAAATAAAAAAATGAAATCTTGCATTCTCCTTCCTCCACTGACAGAAGACTGTGTGATGAGCGAGAGAGGCCAGCAGCCATCAAAGGAACGTTGGGACGCTTCCCAGATTTCCGTCTTGTTCTCTCTCACTTCGAGTCGGATTTGGGGAATGCGGCGGGAATCGGCGAGGAGCCCCCAAACTGCCATTGTGCTCGCCTTCCTCTCTTTCTCCGCTCTTTTCTCAGCGAGCCAAACGGGAAAACGCCTGCGCTATAATTCCTGCCCTACTCAATCTCAGCTAAGCTGTCACTGGCTTCACATGAGAAACAATGAAACTTCATCGGAGACCAGATTACAAAAGAGGAGGGGGGGTGGGGGGTGTTTCAATATAAAAATTGTTCTAAAGGAGGAGGGGGGGGGGGGGGTGCAATAAAAAAGCAGAAGCTTTGTCTCTTCCTCTCTGTGGCCATTATCTTTGGGGAGGTTTGGGGATCTGCTTTCTTAGCCTCTGTCAGTGGTGCAGGGGAAGACCTGGGGTAGTACGACTGGGCTTTTGGCTGCCAAATCGCCCTAACCCTCTTTACCGCTCTTTTTTCCCTCGTCTCGTTCCTTTTACTGTTTTTAAAAAGAGCTTAGGACACAGCATCTCTGTCTCTTCCCCTCTCTCTCTCTCTCTCTCTCTGGACCCAGCTTGTTTAAATTGGCCGATAGGAAAGGATTTGGGGTGGATGGAAGGGGCTTAGAGAAACGCAGAGTGGAGGGGTTGGAGGGTGGAGGGGGTGCAGCAGAGAGTCATCAGTGTTACAGTCAAACAGCCATGAAAAGCCTATGAGGATGAAAAGAACAAGAGTGCCTTTTTATCTAATGCACACAAATCCCATATAAATACTCCAATATGTTAGTTGGGGTATGACAAGGAAGGCCCCTCCATCACTTCCCCACCCCACCACCATCCCACAATAATAGAGCCGTGGATGTGGCTGTGTTTGTGTGTATGTTTGTGTGTGAGAGACGGAGAGGGATGCTTTCAGCGCGTCTTTAGTCACACTGTTTCAACATGTCATTCATGTGGACGATTGTATTAAACAATCACTCTGAAACACTGAGTTTGGTCTGCACTCTGGAGACTGAGCCGTAGTGAAAATGGACTCTGGTGGCGTTTTAAAAATGTGGCTCCCGGTTCAACTCTGGGATCGCTGGAAGCGTAAGACCCGGAACTGATGTGGTTTTGACATTTGAAATGTCGCTGGGAGTGAAGGCTCTTAGGCTGCAGCTGGGTCATTTGGCCACAGACGCTCTCATACGATTCATGAGCAGACAATGCAGAACCTCTGGGGGAACGTAGCAGTGTCTGGATGCCTTATTTGTAGTGAGCTGAACTAAATTTTTTTTTAAAATATAAATGGCAGCTCAAGTCAACATTTTTGCAAAAACAAAGTGTCAAATGATTGTGACAGTATAGTATCGCCTGCATTTGTAACCTCTTAACACTATAGAAAGTTTACGTTTGTTTATCTGCCTGATCCACAAATGTATTGTGGTTAATTCTCTCGCACTATATGCACAAAGGGTAAAGGAACAGTGTTATACTGTGTGTGTTTGGAAAGAGGTTAAAGTGATCAGCAAATCACGCTTCACCAAAACCTGTTGCTTCTTGTTTTTATCCAGAAGGACATAAAATACACTCACCAGCTACTACGTTAATGCGAATATCTAGTCAGTCGATCACTCAGTGCATTTAAGCATGCAGACATGATCAAAGCGAGCTACTGAAGTTGTGACCATCAGAATGAGGAGGAAAGGCAACTTCAGCAGCCTGTTTCGCACCAATAACCACACCATGTTCAGAGTATTTTAGAAACTGCTGATCTGCTGGGATTTTCCCCTCACAGCCATGCCTACGGTTTACAGAGAATGGTCTTAAAAACAGAAAATACCCAGTGACTTAATATTGTAAGGTAAAGACCCCACAATAACACAGAGAAACCCCAAACAATCAGGCGGCCCCTTATGAGCAAGCACTTTGGCGACAGTGGGAAGGAAAAACTCCATCTTTATCAGGAAGAAACCTCTGGCAGAACCAGGCTGACAGAGGGGCAAGCCATCTGCAGCAACCAGTTAGGGGTGAGGGGAGGGACACAAGACAAAAGGCATGCAGTGGAAGAGAGCCAGAGATGAATCATCACTCATAATTAAATGCATAATACTCAAATAACTGCTCATTAATTGGCGGTACAGGAGATTCACGTCATGGATGTGCGGTGGACAAATCTGCAGCGACTGTGTGATGTCATCTTATCTTTGAGGAGTGTTTCCAGCACCTTGCTGAATCTACGCCTTGAGGAATTAAGGCAGTTCTGAAGGCAAAAAGGGGATCCAACTCAGTACTAGGAAGGAGTATCTAATGATTGGCTGGTGAGCGTATGTACTAACATTAAAGGACCTCAGTCCAAAGCTTACAGCCTTTACAGTGTCATATGCACCACTTTGATAACTTTACAGTCTTTTTCTAGTGCCTCTTCTCTGATGCCATCACGCATGTCCTGAAAAAGAGCGTCCATGACTAATCGGGTATCAGTGTAAAAGCTGTAATGTCTCTCAGTCATAAAAAGGCAAGATTTTGTAACTTTAATCTGATCATAGACCACATAAAAGTTAGACACAACCACCGTACCGTCTCGGACTCATTTCTGGACTCTCCATACTGAAGCTTCAGCATTAACGTGTTGTTTTCTTCCTCAAGAAGGGAGGAGAAGGGAGGAGAATCTGGAAAATTTGCTTTGATATGAATATACAAATATGGTTCTAGATCTAAGGATGTCACACCCTGTTTGAAAACCAGTTTAAACAGATAACACTTGACAAATGTGGAACTGCACATGGTACATGTGACTCACTGTGTTGATGGGGAGCGTGGAGGGTCCGCTACACTTTGCGTCCTCGCTACCTGAAGGTCACTGAAGCTGGAACCACAGGCATCACTTCTGCCTCTCTGAAGATCTTCTTTAACACAAAATACAAATATAAGGATTAGGGAGAGCAAAAAATTAATAAAGTGACCCAGATTGTGTCACTGCTTTCATTACACATATACTAATAAACTGTGTGCTTCTCTGGCGTCAAGATGTTGCTCTGTTTATTGGCAGCTGCTGGTGCTGATATTTCGGTCTATAGCATGTTTCTAAGCCTTACAATTTCTCCTCTAAATATGGTTTGTATAAGGCGAACAGTGCCTGAGCGTCTGTTTCTGCTAATTTGGACATCAAACCTTGATCATCTTGTTACTGATAAACACTCGATTCGAGTTTCTGAATTGAGACAAGATGTCAAACAGTAAACGGCGGATGTGCGAACAAAGCAGCTGACAAGAGCTGAGAAGGAAGCAAGAAACAAACGCTGCTTTCCCTCAACACACACCGCAGCTAACAGGCTTTTACCACAACAACCAAGAAGAGAGGGAAAGAGAGGGAGCGGGAGGGAGGAGGAGGAGAAGTGGATCTTCAGATAAAGCTCTCATCTCTTTGCCTGTTGAAAAGCCCTGCAGTCATGTCAGCCTTTGTGAGGGGGAGACAGAACGATCGGGAAACCAACTTGGCTTCTCCTCTTGGCAAAACGCTACTCAAAGGAAAAAGAGATAGAGGGGAAAAGAAAGGGGCCTTCCCTCGCACTTGTTCGCTACTCTGCCTCTCACAATGCTCTATCTATCCAAATCAGCACACTTGTCAGCCAGACAGCTATAAGCGATTTCCAATGCTGTTATAAAAAGGGACCATTTCTAAGCTGAAATGTGTGTTCTCTATTGTGCGTTTATGTTTGTCTACAAGCGACAGCAGAATCTCTGTTCATCGGGACTTACAATGGATGCACATATGGGCCGTTTCCAAGTCTTAGACTGACATCCACCTTAAACAACCGCTCGATTTGGAAATGAGTCATTTTGTTTTTCTTTTTTTTTTTTTTTTTAGAAAACAAATACAAAAATGAGTCAAACAATATGAGGAGATGTATTCATCTTTCCAGTGTTATTTTTTTCCAGTTCTGCATTGTGTAAAATAGCACATGGTGGAGATGACCTAGATGAGGTTTTTTCCCCAGTTGCTACTCAGGGAAACCGCAGCAAGTAGTTTTTCTGTCCTATAACTCAGGTAGCTGCAGATGGGTTTCAAAGACTTTTTGAGTTGGCACAGAAGACGGAGGCAGAGACATCTGGGCTCATGTGTTTTCCTGTATCCTAAAAAAGGTGATTCTGGAAGTCATAATCCTACTTCAATAACAAGACCAAAGTTTTAGCATCAAAATATACTAAAAGTACATAAAGAAGAAGTATCGACCACATAGACTCATATGCACAACATTACTGGATCATAAACAGTGATTAATTAATATATATATCACTTTAATTTTGCAGCTCAAGATGCTGTTTAGCTTCATCTGTACTAATAGTTTTATATTTCAAAATATTTTCAATTTATGTAGTACAATAAAAGTTCAAAATATAGTGAAGCGGAAGTAGAAAGCAGCAACTGTAATATAGTGAAGTACCTGAGTAAATGTAGCAAGTTCCATTTCATCTGTTCCCATTTAATTACGCTCTCATGCAACAAATCAACAGTACACTAATGACTTAGTGGGCGGTGGTGGTGGTGACGGGGGCATCATATTTCAGGGTGGTCTGTGTCACCGCATGCTTCGCTTTTGGAAATGCCTTTCAGTACTTGCAGGTAATTTCAGGTGTAAAACTGCCTCAGGATATAACCTCAAACGCAACTTGAATGATTTAACGGCTATTCTGACGTCTGGCTAAAGGACAGCAGTTTTAGGTTTTAGCAGAATTAGGCTTTAAGCTAATACATTCATTTAAACAAACAAAAAAACATAGCATCAAATAAATAAAATTGCAGGGTGGAGAACAGCAAAAAAAACCCCACTCACACACAGTTGAAGGAAAAGTTCAATATACTGTCTAGCTGAATGTTGGTTTCTCCTTCAATGTTTTCTCCTTGTGCACCTCTGGACTTGCTTTATGGAAGTCCTGTTCTCACCACCTGCACACTGTCAAAGGCACAACCTGCAATTTGTATTTCTTTGTGGGGAAGAGGATGAGCCAAATATGGCCGTAGGTTGTTTGTGCTCCGTGTTCTCCCTAAGACGGCTCAGCATGTTACACTAGAACACAGCAATGACAGTCTGACTGGTAAAGAAATTTATGGTTCACAACTAAAAAAAACCTTAACAAGAATACTTCTGATCTGATGCAACATCTTTAAGCTTGGATGCAGCAAACTTTGACTGAAAACTACAGTTTGGTTCCTCAAACGATTCCACAGAACCAATCTATCATCATCAGTGATGATGAATCAATCTAAAGGCCCGGTGTAAGTAATATAAAGGAAATAACTAATCATTTGGTTCTTGTTTTTCTGTTTTTTTTTTAAGTGGGTGAAGTTAGTTTGGTGATAGACTGGTAACCTGTCTCTCTCACCCGGTGACACCCTGGATAGGCTGCATCTTTCTTCATAACCTTGGATTGGATCAGCAGTTAAGAAAACTGAAGGATGCATGGAATAAATTATCATTTTAAAGCAAGAAAACAGATGCGAACAAACTACACATGCTGTTCAGTTAAATAGTGTCTTACACTGTTGCCTTAGAACAGATCCCCCACTATCTGTCCTAAAAAACGAAACAAAACTAACTAACTAAATAAAATGTGTAACAGGTACTCCAGTGAAAGTTACTGCTGGCCACTCATGACCGAAATCCATACAGAGGGAGGAAAAACTCTTTCAAAGCTCAGAACAAAGCTGGGGTTAGGTCATGCTTATGCTTTTGTCATAACAACAGGTTGACCTAATAGAGTTCATTTCAGATTTCACAAACAAAACGATCTGTTTTTAAGTTTCTCTTGAGCAGCAAGAAACTAGAATTGATCTGCTTTCAAACGACCACCAGAACACGTTTACACAAACACGTGTGTCTGCTTGATTTCTATTGAGAACAAACAACTTTCTTGAGTGTGTTTGAACTGAATTTTTTGACAATGTGGGGCAAAGGTGACTGAAGCTGCACTGTGGGAACTTTGTGCACAGAGAACATGTGACTGATGACACAGTCTGTGTTTAGTCAGTGAGGAAGGAATCAGGAGGAGACCATGTGATGATGAGAACAACCAGACATACCTGCAGATGTTATTTATATTTTAACAGCAAACAACACTCTGATTAATTTGCAAAGCACATATTAGTACATGCAGGTACGGACTGAATTTAACTGAAAACCCTGAAAGGCACCGAAACTCGAAAGTTGACTTCTTGTCGTTACCTTGGACTGGTTCTTAGTGAGCACTTTTCTACTCTATCTTGAACACTCAAAGCGCTTTACACAACTTGTGCAATCACCCAATGACACCCATTCGCACAAGCACTTTTTCCTAAGCTGTTACCAAGTGCTTCCTAACTAACATTCACACACATTCATATTCCGATGGATGCATCGAAGAGCAACTTGGGGTGAGTATTTTGCTCAAGGATATTTGGCATTCAGACTAGGGGGAAGCCAGGAATGGAACCACCAACGATCAGTAGATGACCTGCTCTACCGCCTGAGCTACAGCCACCTTAAAAGTTAAAGTGGTTTCCTTAACAATCAGTCCGTTTACTGCTTCTGTTTTAGGGGCTTGCACATGCCCAATGATAAATGTGTGAGTGTGTCACAAACACGCCAGAGGCTGTGTTTGTGTGCGTGCACGCATGCATGCATGTGTGTCTGTAAAGCGAGACTTGTTCACTGGAGCCCTCTGCTTGAAGCAAGCCACTCATTATTTATGACCTGGCTTTTCTGCTCTGTTAATATGCTGTCTGCTTGTCTGTCTAACATACAAGGGGACACACACTCTTATAAAATGGGATCAGTTTAACAGTCCTCATCAAGGGCTGTGACAACACTAAGTGTCACTGTCATGAGTGTGTGTGATTTCTAAATGAATTCAGACCTTCTGACGGCTGACTGTGTCATTTTTTTTTTTTAAATCTATTAATCAAATAAACTTTAATAAGAAAACATTTTTTATTTAATTTACGGTATAATCACATGAAAACGAGTTTTCACAGGACTGTGCATGCAAGTTAACTCTTAATGTTACCAAGGTCAGACCATGCAATGCTCAGAGAACCTGCAAAAAACCAAGAGGTACATTTCTCTACAGCCTCAGTTATCATGCTAAATTGTAAAAATCATGACAGTAAAAATAGAAAAAGACTGAACAAGTATGGACTACTTGAAAGGGTTTTCCAGAAGAAAGCCTCGTCTCTCTAAGAACAACATGGCAGCATGGTTTAAGTTTGCAAAGCTGCATCTGAACAAACTACAAGACTTCTGGAATAATGTCCTTTGGACAGATGATACAGAAGTGGAGATGTTTGGTGTCACATTTGATGAAAACCAAACACTGCATATCAGCAAAAATACCTCATACGAACTGTCAGAATGGCTGTGAAGGGGTGATGATTAGAGCTTGTTTTGAAACCACAGGACCTGGGCATCTTCCAATCACTGAATCGACCATATGAGGCCATCTGTGTGATAGATAAAGCTTGGCCGAATTTGGGTCATCTACAACAGAATGGCTGGAAAAAGAAAAGAATCTGCGTTGTGATGGCCCACTCCAGACCTCAACCTGACAAATACTGTGACGGGACTTTAACTATTTTCCTCTATACCCTGTGATTGCACCTCACTTTACATCAATAAAGACGGGTGTTGACAACCACCAGTTTTCGGGTTTTTCCACAGGTAGCTGCAATTTGTATTGCAATGTGGATTATCCCCTTTTATGTAAAGACTTGCGATGTACTTTCTTTTTACCGACTTTATGTCCCATATTACGAAACTGCAAGTAAAGTAAAATCTAGTGACACATAATGAAGCTTCAATGCTGTAGAAACATCATCTACTGCTATGCAGCAACACAGGATAAGCTTTGAATCAAGTAGATAAGTTTGCACTAAATATTATCATTTTATTCAGTGAAGTTGTGAGGACTGATCAGGACCCAGACTTCTGACTGTGAAAGAAAAATATAGGCAGGCCATACAAACCAACGTTGTTTAATATTCATTAATTTCTTTGTTTTCTTTACTTTGGCAAGTTAATATTTGATGTTTTCCCTCTTCTTTATTTACACTTTATCTACACTTTCTTCGTTCCTCACTTGTTATTTATTTTCCCTTTTCACCCTCCTTCTTATTCCCGCTGTCATGCCTCCTTTTTCTTTCTCCCTTCTGTCCCTCTTGCTCTAAAGTGCTGTTGTCCAAGGATAGGACACGCTGCAGGTGATGGAGGCAAATCATCGAGGACATAATTAAGAGGCTTACGAGGAGGAGTGTGCGTTTTACGCATCACATTTGAAATATTAAAAAAAAAAAAAACTGCATGCAAACAGGCCTCACAGTTAGACAAGCGCTCATTTTCATTCACAGACAAACACACAGACACTCAGCCGTAGGGGTTTGACCTTATACAGTCGAGTTAAATACCTCTCTTGCTTCATTTGGATGTCTGAGTACACATACACACGCACGCACAGCCTTCCAGTGTGTTTTAAGCACCAATGAAGGACTCTTCCGACATGTTCATCTAGTTCCCTCACAAATTTGAATGTAGTCTGCTCACCCGTTGGCCCTCAAAGCTTCTGTGAGGAGTTGTGTGTGTGTGGTGTGTTTTTGAGTGTGTGTGTGTGTAATCAGGAACGTAGCTTGATCCCCTCTGGTATGTGCTTTCGGGAGTGTTTGTCAAAGGGCAGCAGCAGAGGCTGAAAATTGACAGAAAAGCTGGGTCTTTCCTCCTCTTGCTGGTGTCAGACTACATTTCATTAGCCTGACATTAAAGACTTTGTCTTAAATGTATAAAACGTAATCTTGAAATATCTACGGTGTGGGGCTAAATTCTAATTGTCCACTGTGTAGTCATCACTTTATATCATTTGTGACAAATATTTCCTGCAGAATCTCACTTTTGCTCATTCTTATATACCAAATAAGCACATGTTTTCAGAGTTTTGACACAGCTATTACTCTGGCAATCATGATTCTCCTCTGTGCTGTTAAAGGAAGGCTAGAGCCCGAGAAAAAAATCTGCTCTCAGATGTGAGAAAAGTGTGTCACAGTGGGTGAGTTACCGAGGTTATCAGGTATCCACCTCCCATTTCAGATGTGAGGAGAAATAACGAGTCACATTTAGTGTCTTTTGGTTAGACATGATGATTACTTTTCTTACCGTTGCCTGCATTGGTCCGGGCCTCGATTTCATTAGCTTTCCTCTTGGCCACATCTGCTAGCACCAGCTCGCCCTTATCACTGGCAACATAATGGAGGTCCTTTGAAGGTAATGCAAGAAAGAAAGAAACGTGAACGTTAATCTAAAATGAATCTAGGCTCAGATGACAATAGGGTTTTTTTTATTTGAGGGGTTTTGGGTGGGGGAGATGCGGCATTTTGGCGGGAGAAGGAAGAAACAGATGAAATGACAGGGGGAAAAAATGAACCGTTTGAAGCCCAACATCAGAAGGAGCACCGGTTTGGATGAAATGCCGGTTCCTCAAAAAACTTTGAAATCAGCCTTCTTGCACCCCACACCATCACCAACCTCCTGCACACACACGTGCACACACAATCACGCCCGCTTCCCTGGTTTTGAACTACGGAGGATGTTATCAGTCACATTTCAAAAGTGTGAGAGGAGACGAGGGACTGTTCACCTTTCAGAAACGCTGGTATTCTCTCTTTACGGAGAAACATATCCAGCTGAGCACATTACGATATCAGCCTGCGACAATATTGGAAACAGCATGTATCCTCTGTATCTCTCTGTTTGAGTCTCACATGGCCACAAAGATGGAGATAATGTGGCTAAATGATGTCTGAGGGTGGCTGATTTAAAGCCCAGCGCTGCCACATATTCATTAACAACCACACTGAGTATTACATCTCAGTTGTAGGAGTATTACATCTGCTTCCACAAGCGAGGCAGAGGTCAATTCATTATTTATTAAATTGTGGAAAAATACAAAAATATCTATATAATGCTTTAAGTGATGTGCTTCGAAAATGCCAGAAACAAATAAAATAAAGGAGGTGCTTCTAGCGTTTTGCAAAGGGCCTTTCCCCCTAGAGCCACACGTTCTGTGTCCAGGTTACAAAACACAATTGCTGCAGATTTATTGAAGGCTGTCCAGCCTGGTACGTTCAGAGAGACGTTTCTGTTGCATCAGATTTGGAAGAGCTGCAGCTGAGACGTTCTCATTTGCAATTTTGATCAGATGGCAGTAAAACTGTAGTTTTTCCTCTAACTCACACTCTGGATTGATAATGAACAAAATGAGACGTGTTTCTAAATCCTCCCATTCAAAGAGCCCGAGCTTTTCATCTTCAAGCTTACAGTTTTGTTATGCACTGAAGTTGAAAGTAGAAATTCCAAACATTAGTTGAGGTCTCAACTTTATTTTCCCTTTATGAACTGTCTGAATTTGACCAACATAAAACAAAGAGAAGTTTTTTTGTACTGCTTTTTTTTTTTTTAACTATATGTCACATCAGATACTTGTAATTGTCCTCTTGGTATCTAAGGAAGTTAATACATTAATTACCTTTAAATACCCACTGCTTGTTATCATGTCACTTGTTTAAACAATTAAATGAAACTTTGTTTTTTCTGGACTCTTTGTTCTTTCGGTTTGTTGGTTGTTTTATGTTATTAGGTTTTCCATTCACTGTATGAATGCTTGCTTGGACCACCTTGAAAACCGAGGCATATTTCGCAAGAGGTTTTATCTAGAAATGATAAATATGAATACTAAAAAAAAAAGGTTTATAGTGTAGAAAGACCCTGGGAGCTCTGTATTTGGTTGTGTTTATTCACTTTGTTTTGTCAAATTGTTTTCAGGCATTTTCTTAATTTGCATGTGTGTTAAGCTTTCAGGGACACCCAATTAATCAGACTTTTTGGATATCAAAGGCAAATACAACATACTATAATGATCAGTCTATAGATAATTTGCATGTATTTTGAGAGTGAAGCAGCTTAGTTCATTCAATGAATTTCAGAATAAAAGGAAGAATGTTAAAGGTTGGCTTTGTTGTTTTCATGTAAAGACACTGGAAGCATCATCATCATCACCATGTTGCTGCAGTTGTTGCATCCTGTGAATGTGTTAGCAACGCTGCTGAAAAGGCCAAATATACAAACTATACAAATGTGAGAAAATGTTAAAGTCTGTGCAGTAATAATGGCAGAACCTCTGTAACATTCGACCTCTTGAATTGATTGAAGTGGGAGTGAATCAAACCCTCATCCTGGCACCCCATGAGGGTTGAGTGAGAGTCGCAGGGTTTCCCCGGGCTGAGTGCAGGGCCTGAAGCTCCATCAAAGGGTACAGCGTGTTAAGGAAAGTCTTCCGCCTCAGCGACATCACAGGACATCACTGCCGTGACTCAGGGCTCGCCATGGATAACCCTCAGCTGGCTAAAGCCAGCCCCCAGCTGAGTCTGCACCCGGCCCTAATACCCCCATATTGTAACCCAGCTTTTGTACCCTCAGAGGAAAGAGAGAGGGGGGTGCTGGTTTCCAAAAGAGGTGTGGAGCAGAGAGGGATTGAAGCAGACAGAGAGCGAGAGTAAAGGGGAGAGAGAGTGGGAGAGAGGTGCTGAAATTGAGGAGTATGAATGGGAACAGATTGGGTAATTATAGTGCGGTGCCTGCCCTCTGTGGCGAAGAGTTAGGAGGAAATGTGAAAATGGCCGACAACAAAATGGCCTCAAAAGAGCCTAAATCGGCTCCCAGGACTGAGGTGGCCAATTGAGCCCCTGTGAACGAGGAGACATGGCCCCTCAATTAGATATGAGTGAGGCTTCTTAATTGATAACAAACAGAGCAGCACAAGATTAAACAGACGAGGAGGGAGAGGAGGCAGTACAGTGAAATGATGGAGAGGCGCGTGAGTGACAGAGCACAAGGGAAGGGAGAGGGTGAACAAGACGCAAAAAGACGAAAGGGAAGCAAAACTCACAACAACAAGGAGAGAGAAAGAGAGAGCGGGATGACAGACAGAACAGAACAATATGAACATTTGATGTTGGGGCACTTTATTCCAGCTTAGCCCCTCATAATGCTGTCTGAATCTGAGGAAAGAGACCCAGTGAAAGACGAGTGAACAAATGCGAAACGATAGAGAGACAACTGAGAGCTGGAAAGAGAGAGAAAGGGAGAGAGGAGTATCAACCCGACTAAGAAGGGATAACAATAATACTGCATATAAAACCATCAGATATTACACCTCTTATTCCCCAACGCTCAAACGCGACACTAATCTTATTTATATAAGAGCTTTAGGGGTTGCAGCGAGCCAGCTAACCGCACCGATAAAGAGGGGCGTTTTAGTGGGCCATATTTGGGGAGTAGAGGGGAGGGAGGTGGTGGATGCTAAGAGCCCGATATTGCCTGATATTTGGGTTACCTCCAAATAAATGAGGGATTAGGTTAACTGGCACACAGCAGCGCTTACAGCACATTAACTGACGGGCTCGTGTCTGTATGTTTGCAGTGTGACGTGTTGGCTTTGGACTCAGGATCGATGAGAATGAGCATACACAAAGTGCACTGCACTTTTTTAGGCGAGCATGTGTGCACAAAAGCTTATTATGGAGCGATAACAGCATATAAACTCAGTGCCCTATGGATGTGTGGCCGTTTGCAGAGACTGCAAAATAATTCAGATAATAATAATCAGATATTTGTAGATTTTTAATTCTTCTGTAATTTTCAGTGCATTTTTAGTGCCTTTCCTTATTGCCTCAAACTTTACAGTTTATTCTTATAAATCAATGCCTATTTGTGACATCAAACTAACAACCAAATATGAATGTATTCTTATTTGTTGCCCACCTTTTTCAACTTTTAATAAAAGCAAATCAAGTGGGTGGACATGGACAACACATCACTTAAAAAGCAATGGGTTATTGGTATATTTACAGTACACACATATTCCACTCATACATTCAAATTGCAGCGTTATACGTAAAGGTCAGTTTGATCATGTGGTTTATTTCTTGTAATGCCTGGCATTTGATAGCTCTGTGAATTCCAGTGATGCACCTGTGAGCCCGGAGTCAAAATGATGATGGTCACTTATACACGTCTGAAATCTCAACATGCAGGGATTAGTGAATGAGTACGGGCACAGCTTTTGCTCTTTGATTCATGGGGGTGGCATTAAATCCTGATGATTACCTCTGAAGCAGACACACTGGAAAATATCTACCTGGACCTAGTCGGCTATCCCTGGTGATAAACACACACAAATAGCTGTGAGTCCTACAAGTTCTAACTAAATAATAAACTAAATTTTGAGCTCACGTGGCTGCTGAAATGTTTAAGGACACAGTTATCATTTAACGGCTGCCAACGAATATTCAGTTAAATAGTAAGAAGAAGCCTGGACAAAATTCCACCCACCCAATTCTACCAAAGATCGTCCAGTCGCGACATATTTAAAGATGTTAAATATGCAAAAATGAAACAGAGAGAACAATGACAGAGGCTCACATACAAACTATGATACATAAGTATTCATAGTGCAGTGTGACTGCTAATCCTGAAGATCAGTAAAGTTTAATTACAACTTTCCTATCAGACTGGTGATTAGTAACCACATTTTCTGAAAGAGACCTGAAAAACATACTATATCTACTTTTCTCTAGGTGTCACGCACTTCCTAATTCCTTCAGCCACCTATCGAAGGTTGGATGTGTCTCAGACTTCCAGGACTGCAGCAGAATTTTTCTTGCTAACAGTGGTAATAATGAAATGGCCTGAGCCTCACAATGATCATTCCCACTGCTTAAATCATCAAGCCTGAACACTGCTGCAAAAGCGGAAAGGAAAAATAGAGTTTGGTGAAAAATTCAAATAGGTGACCCCAAAAAGTCTGCACACAGAATAAACCGATAGGATAGGCTTCCTTGCTCTGTTGATATAGATATACTATCGAGTTACTATGATGGTTTTCCAAGCATTTTTCCTACACTTCATCAGTAATCTCAGTAACAGTTCTACTTGCCAATCTGCAGAGACTTTGTTTGTTTTTTATTACAACATATTAATTGGTTGTCGAATGGTTGTGATCAGATAGCCACACAACATCCATCCATTCACTAATGTGACCAGACTGGAAAAGCATTGGCACTTTTCTAGTCTCACTTACCTCTCAAAGCAGTTTATGCTACTAATCACACATTCATACAGTGCTGTATTCTCCACTGCTCATCCACAACCGGCTTAGAATCACCACTCATCCAAACATACATGTCTCTGGAGGAAAAAATGCACAAACGCTATACACTGCCTGGAATCAAACCAGGAACCTTTTTGCTATGAGGTGATAGTTTATTGTGTGAGCCTATGCACAGTCAAAACTTACACCTTCAGCACACCAAACTCAATATTACCAAACAGCACATTTGCCAAGGTGCTGAAGAGGAAGAGATTTCCTTTCAGTTTTCAAACAGATCTACATGTAAATTGTTTTTTGGAAATCTTATCAATGATGTGAAAAGATGCCTTTTCACCTTTTACTTTTTAACCAAATTAGTTTTTGCTGGGTGGTGCAAACACATGCACACAAAAACATATTAACAACCTGACATAAAGTTTAATCCTCTGTACATGAGCGTATCCGTTTCACATTTGTTTTCTGACACATCTGCTATCCAGGAGTCTTGTGTTTGACTTCTATCTGATAGGCCTTAAGGACTTTAATTGTGCTAATTGCTTATCTAAGCAACAACAATGAGCTTACTGCCAAAGATGTGCTATTCCTCCTCCACCTACAGCACTGCCAAGCCTGGCATCAGATAGGAGAGGAAGATAGAGGGTGAACCGAAAACATGCAGCTCGCCTTACTGCTTGTGTATCTAACAAGAAAAAGTACAAGCCCTCACTGGGGAACAAAAGAGCCGGCATCAGATTTCGGCTATCACACAATTTGATTTAATTAACAAGCTACATCAAGAGCCAAAAAAAAACCCAGGAAGAGAAGAAGAAGAAAAAGGGGAGGTGGTGGAGGGAAAGAAAACTTGACTTGGCTGACGAATGACCTAATTGGTTACATTATCGACTCATTATCAAAGGCTAATTAGGGAGCTACTAAACAGCATCAATTATTTTTAAAAAATGCAAACGACTCAGTAACCCCCACTACCAACTCTTCATACACCCCACCAACCTCCACCACCACCACCAATTCCTCCTCCCCCTCAATTTAACCCGACACAAGTGTTTCATTTTAACAAAAGGTTTCTTCTTTTGGGGAAAAAAGGCTTGGAGGGCCTCTATTGTTAGCTGGGAAACAATGGGGCAAGAGGGGACGGGGGTCTGATGATAGAGGGGGTGTATCATGCTGAGCATTTCTAGAAGAGGTGAGCATGTTATCTGTGTGCATGTGTGTGCTCTTTACCAAGTCGACGGTGCGTTATTGAGTTCTATGGGCGAGTTTGGTAGTTAAAAAGAGTTTGGCGAAGGTGGGGGTTGCCCTCATTAACCTCCTCCACCTCGACTCGATCAGCAAACCAGCGGGTTAAAGCAACAACACAACCTAATTAGACAGAAGGACAGAGCGAGGGGTGAAATGTCAACGTCCTCCTTCTCTCTCTCTTCTCTCTTTCGCTCTTTGTGCACAATGAGGTGCTGCTCTCTTGGTCGCTGAGGCAAAAAAGTGCTTGAAAAAGGTTGTTGTGACTGAGCCTGAACTTTGTTACAGATCCAGCATGACAAGGACTTGCAATTATCTGTTAAATTTGGTGAGAATTCCCATAATGGGCCACCACAAAGGGATCCGCAGATGCTTAGTAATTCGGTCTCTGAAATTTGTTTGTAAAAGAAAAAGAAAAAAGGAGAGTAAAATAGGGCAGTCAAATGATGTTCAAGAGCTCAGAAAGATGTCACCTGTCCATAGAAACAGCTCTCTCACATACATCACTTTTATATTTACATATATATGTTAGAGATGCATTTATCTCCATGCGTAGATTTTTTACATTTACTTTTCTCAAACAAGAAGTGAGTGACCTGGCTCCACAACCATACCCATGAAATCTCGCCCAGTCCCGAGAGCCAGTGGACACAACGGTGCCGGATAAAAATCACACCAGCTTCACACAATCTGGCTTCAAGGTCACGTTCTGTTTGCTGCTGTGATCCAAATCCTCTCTGTGAGGGAAATCGCTTTTTTTTTTTAAAGAAAAAAGAAAAAGCCTCATTTTACCAGTTAGTAATACACTAATCACAATTTCGTGATTTAACTAGATCTTCTTGTCTGTTTAGGGGCAACATTACTCAAAAAAGGTCTGTGGACTTTTACCTGAGATGAAGCTTATTTAGGAAGGCTTCTCTATCACTGTCAGAGCCACATTGTTTATTGTGTCCCATATCTTTTCAAATACATGACAAATTATAGTCGCTAAAAATGGGAGCTATAATCTTGATGTTTTTAAGAAAATATGGCAGACAAAGAAGAATTTAGAGCAATGACAGAGGTATGTTTTACAATCATGTTTTGCAATCACATTAGTGCTTCTGACTAAAGATACAAGTTATCATGTCTGCATCGAATCATTTTAAAAAAAAAGATGACAGAAGAAGATTGTGAAAGTACATGAAGCTATATGGAAAATATGGCAGAGGCTTTCTGGACTGATTTTCTTGACCTCTACTTTGCTGACAGTACAGGCCGCCTTCCGCTCGGGCTGATTTGTCCTGTAACTGACTCCACCCATCGAAGCTAGTTCATACCCTTCACTGAAATGTATTATGATTACAGCTTTCTCTCCCCTCTCACTCATCTGGACACAGTTTCATCTCCCCCTTCCATCATTTTTGTGTTACATTTATCATTTAGTTTTCCATCTACACCACAGCCTCCTCCCCTCCCCTCTCTGCCCCCCTCTTTCCTTTGCACTCTTTCAAGGTTCACAGGCTCGACTCCACCTTTTCAATTCGGCTTCCCAGCAGCACTACTTAGTGGGGAGGGAATTGGAACCAGTGCTATCAGTGTGATTGAGGGACCAAGAGGAGGGTGTGTATGTGTGTAAGAGGGTCTGTATTAATGTCTGGGGTGTTGGTGAAGCATGGAGCAAAAGGGGCCCCATGAAAAAGGGGGTCAAACACATAGGAGCATTTCAGCGTGGAGTGGAAGAAAGAACGAGTTAGAGCGAAGATGAGAGGAGAGGAAAAGGCTGAGCTGAGGCCGTGGAGGTTGTGAAAAGATAGAGGCCCATACTGAGATCACACCTGCTCTCTGACACGCAACACACACACACTTGTATGGGTTACAAGTCATGTGCAAATGAAAGTAACAAGGGTGCAACAGTGAATGAGCAATTATAATAGGTTTTATACCAGTGGAAGAGCTGCAGAGAAGCTCCCTATAGCGCATGAGTCAACATCTAACCCTCAGGAGTCCATCTAGAGCAGATACACCAAACATGTTTTATTTCACTAACATAATCTAGAGTAAACATGTTAAGAAGACCTGATGAAAAGGTTCATGTACACAGATTCCAGATTTTTTTAAGAGAAAAAAGGCATAAAGGTAAGCTTAAACAAACAGTTATCAGAGCTCACAACTTTTTTACTGTAATATTATAAGTGATTATGAGAAAGAATTTCCAAATATTCACTGGTATCCGTTCATCTATTTTTATGAGTTGGGTTCCTTGCACTTTAACACTTTCTTCAACAGACAAAAAAGAAAAGATTCAGAGTTTTCATCATTCAAACCTGACTGCTGAAAATGAATACATTATAAAAGGTGCCCAAGAAAGACAAGACTTAGTATAAAGTATAACAATAGTCTACAGACATGTGTCATACTTAATGTCATAAAGCAGGTATTTCGAAACAAATACAGGTATTGATGAATGAAGAAAAATGGCGGTAAGCATGTTACACGTCATGACAGATTCAGTCCATGCAGTGGTAATTTGGACTAAAATTGCAAGAAAGGGATCTTTTAAACATGTGTGGTACATGCTATGCCATTCTATTTTCACTGGCATATTTTAAATATCATTTAATTTAAAAGCCAATGGCATATAAATTTGAAATTTATACTCTAGCTCAAAGGTTTCTAAATTTCAGAGATATTATATGTGTACCGTAGTTTGTTAATCCCTGTTAGCCAGAAGCTTGTGGTTCAGATTCTGCTAAACACTCAATTTCACACAGTTCTTTCTACTTTTGGTTCTGCATGATGTCAGACAGGAGGGATATCCTTATATGGTCGTCTCAGATGCACAGCTTTGACTGTAAGCAACCCACTTGTTGGGTAAATAGTCTGTTTGTGAGCAGCATTCACTTTAAAGTAAGTTGGCTTGACAGGAAGATGGTCTCAAAAGAGCTATATAACTGATCAGCAGCACCAAATCCCATAAATATGGATGATTTTAAACCTTGAATCATTGGCTATTTTCATTAGTTCATTTGTTAAATTAGTTGATAATTAATGTCCATGGAATTACATATTTTATTTAAGAAAAAAAAGGCTTCCTCGTGGATTCTGTTTTGATGTCAACAACCCTTTTTGTGACTCTTTTCCCCCTCAAGAAAGCACATAAAAGGAAATTTTCTTTCTACTCACCATGAATAAATCTCTGGCTTCTAAATCTACAGCGAGGAGGAAGGCCTTCTCGAAACACTGGTGCCTGCAGAGAAAAAAGGAGACAGTGAAAAAGAAAGACAACACCCTGAACATGAAAGCAAAACAATCATCAATCTAAAAATACATGCTTTGAATGAAAATGCATAGTTAAATAAGTCTAAGGTACATTTACGTGCTTGCTTTGGTCTGCATGTAGACACACGCCTCAATACAGACATGCACATGCACCTCTGCATTCAACACTGTCAATAATTGAACTGAGAATAGCGAGCTCTTTTCCTATTATCCAGAATTAAAGCTGGGAGAGAGAGCTGTATCTCCCAGTACAAAACACCTCAACTTTCCCCGGCTACAGCCGACATGAAACAAACAAACACAAGCGGAGAGAGGAGGTGCAGGAAGGAGGGGGGGCGGGGGGCGCCTTCCTTCATTTGATGTTGATGGAGAGAAAAAGAATGCAGGTAGGTGATAAGAGAGGAGAGGACGAGGGATGCCAAACAACGCTCCAGCTCGGCTACAGAGGAGGAAAAAGAAAGAGAGGGAGAGGGAGCGGGGGGTAATTGCGGGATGGAGAGCAGTGAGCAGCAGTGTGTGGGAACAACAGGGTCTATTTCAGTCAAACAGGCGTTTCAAAAGGCTCTCATGGCAGAAGGGAAAATGAAACAACAGTCTAAACAGGTGCATGCGTGCTGCTTTGCCTTATGAATGACTCAAAGCTGCATCAGTATGTGTGTGCAATGAAATTCAAAAGCTATTTCTGTTTTAGAATTTTTAATAGCAATAAAGAGAAGGAAATAAGCAGTGTTAAATTGTTTCTGAAAGAGGTTTTTGGATATTATTTCTTATTCTGATTCTCCACCCTGTGCTGATAAACTGCACTAAATGTTCCAGTAATCCCTTGAAAATAGTCTGTGCATGTATTTGTCTGTGCAAAGTCTTCAGAGATCTGGAACCTGATTGAGGAATGTACTCTTAATGCTTTTACTTTTTAGATGTCTACATTTTTTTTTTTATTTCAGGAGAGCTATACAAAACACAGTCCTTGACCCCTTGAGGACATGCACAAAGTAAATTTCTCCCTCAGTCCATTTAATTAAGACCACAGCAACAGCACAGAGTGAGTGGTGTTACCTGAGGAGGTGGTGAAAAAAGCGCCGGGCGTACTTGCTGATTGGCTCCCTGTACTCCAGTATTACTGTATCAGAGAGAGGCACAGGTGGGGCATAAAACACACCCAGAGCTGCTTCTAGCTGGGCTACAGACAGATCAGAAACACACACAAAATTAGGAAATGCATGTGATGTTTGCATGGAAATTAGCTAAGAATGTTTAAGGATGTGTGTGTTTCTAAAGCTAACAATGTAAAATTTGTTGCTCTTCTGCACAAAAATGAGATTTTTATACTTTTTTATTTTATAAGAGACAGTGCCAAATCAAAGGCTCACTGACTAAAAGCCAACTAAAAGCAAAAGTTAACAACTAAATGAAAGGAAACTAAGATTTGAAAGAAAAACATCCAAAATATATCAAATATATCAAATATATCTAAGCATTCATAAGGTTTAGTCCATGGAGGTGCTAAATACAGCAAAATGTAGACGAAATGAAAGGTAAATAAAAAATAAAAATCTTCAAGCACTGAAAGTCGACAGGTTAGGTTAGACTCATGAAATTTGAAAAGCAGCGATTTCGATTTGATAAGCATCACCAGGAAATGTAAAACCGATCAAAGCCACCTTCTCTCTCTGGGTTCAGCTCCATCCTCAGCAGGTGGTTAGTGACTGAGCTCAGGCCTCGGTACATCTCATCCCCCATGGTGCTCCAGTCCATGGCCTCTAGTATGCCCAGTGCCTCTCTGACTTGACCACAACGTAGCCTCTGCTGCAGCAGCTCCCCTGGACCCATCTGTCCCCCCGTGAGAGCTCCTGTCATATTGAGGAAAGGTTTGTAAGAAATAATAATAATGTGGTTAAGAAAAGACGAAGAAAAGATTTTTATGAAATAATCCAGTTTTGATCTAGATGGGCATTGAATTAAGGGAAAACCCAGCAGACACAATAGGTTTCACATACATGGTTTGAGCCTAGTCCCATACTAAAACAAAAATTCAGACAAAACTACCACTGAAAAAAGATTTAAACACTAGGGCAAAGATTTATGCATATCTGGGAAACTGAGGTTTAATCAGGTGCTGCTACATAGCACACAATTGATTCTCCAAGTCTCTCGGAGAATCAATTGGAAAGGAAGATGTTTTTTTCAAAAGATTTTCCTCATTTGGCGTTATGGTGATGGTGTCTAACAAAATGGTACAAAATGTCCTGTAGGTCATTGTGAAGACCACACTAAATGATTCACATCATTTTCAGCAACTCCTTTATGCCCTAATGGATCCTGGGAAATAGAAGATAGATGTGTTTTATTGCATTCATTCAGAACAACTTTTAAGGATCTGCATTAAGAAACCAACAGAAATAGGAATAATTTATTCAGTATTTCTATCTTTTGCTTCATTTTTATACCTTTTTGTTTCGTTTCTATATTTATATTTTTTCTAAGATTTTGATGATAGAGCAGTATGTGATTATTGATCTTTTCCTTTCCATCTATACCCTTAACAGTTTATCCAATTTAGGGTAGCGCGGGTGCTGGAGGCCTATCCCAGCTCATGAATACCAGTCCACCACAGTATTGAATGATACAGTATATTTTCATCTTTCTGTGCTACAAAGAGGGAAAATTCTCTTTAGGCTTTAACAGTTGGTGTGATAATGATTCTGTGACCGTGCAGAATAACCTGGAGGAGTTACTTAAGTTAAGTGAGTGTCCAGTGGATCAGTTCTGACTCTGAGGCAGCACTAGATTTGTTAGACCAGCATCGACTCGTCAATCAATTAGAGAGGAAGTGTGTTCAAGCCTTCATGTGTACTTTGTGTCCATCAGTTTCTGTGTGCAAATTCAAAATAAAAGCAAGCTTCTCATCCTTTAACACTGAGCAGAGTGCATGTTAGCATATGTTCAAATAACTTGCCTACATGTTATTGAAATATTTAGCTCTTTAACAGAATGGAAACCTTTTCAGGGTGTAACCAGCCTCTTATGGGGTGTGTCTGTGTGCTACTGCAAACGATATTGTAACATAGAGTGACCTTTACCCTAAGATCATTTGAGGACTGCTCTGATGGACTGTACCTTCTGATCAGTGATGACTGACTGTGCTTTTGTTTGTGCAGACAAGGAACATGTTGAATAATGGAAGAATGGCATTTTGTACCCTTAACCGCAGCAGAGGTGTCTCACTCTGTTTCTTAAAGTTCAAAGCACATATACAGGTGAAGGTGTTGAATGCCAGGGGTAATTATGCTCTATTGTCACTTAATCACGAAGGTACATAATGCAGCAGATGGAGGACTCCCTGGCTCATTCTGATTTGCGTGAGACGAGTTGGTACAGGACCATGTTCTGACAGTAGTTTCACCTCACTTCTGAACTAGCCTTTTTCACATGCATGCAACATTTAACACTCTGCTGTATATGTATTAAAGTGTATATATTTACCAAAATTTCTGGACATGGCTAGTGGCATAATAGGTGATCACTGACAGCAGTACTGTCAATGGGCCATGCTGCAGGCAGGCAAGAAAAACTCACTACTGATTCTAGTCTAATTAGTATCTGTAGGGCGGGGGGGTGGTATGAGCAATTAAAATGACAAGCTGGCAATTAGCAAACCACCAAATCCCCTAAAGAGTGGGCTAATGTGGCTAATACATCAGCTAAGTTGCTTGTGTGTGATTTTTGGGTACTGTATGTGTTTAACTGCATGTATGAGTCCAGGAGTTGGGCGCTGACATCTGCTCTAAGCTGACGCAGACAATGGATCACACCTGTCCACACTGACTTATTTGACTGTGCACAAACAACACTGAGCAGGACAAGATCAGCACCAGCATGGAGAAACACAGAACGTAGCATAAACATGACTAAAAATATGAAAGACCTTGGTCTAAAACATAAAAAACCAAAACGTGTTAACTTGGAACTATTATGTCACATAAACTCATTAGCTACTGAACTTCACATTAGCACAATAATCTAAATCAGCCAATCATATGGCCTCAAGTCAATTAATTTAGGCATTAGGAAGATTTGAAAAAAAGTTGCCTGGTCTGTTGAGTCTAGATTTCTATTGCAATATTTAGATGGTAGGGTCACACTGGCTTGAGTCAAACGTCAGTTTGATGTTGTTGGTGGTGTAAAGGTGTGGGGGGATATTTCCTTGGCAGACTTTGGCTCCTTAGTACCAATCTAGGGGTTTCACCCAGGCACAGTATTAGGCAAATGTGGATATTATTTTTAGAAGTGAGTATTAAGTAAAGCTACTGGAGTACCTACTCAAGTTAGTACTTCTGGCCACAGATGGCTCCATCCTCATTAATCAATGCTGGGTACTGGCAGTAGGAGTGCACTGGCTTATGAGTGGGCTTGTGTTTCATCTCTGGTTTGGTGTCAGTTGAATATAATAACCACCACACTGTGGAAACACATGCAGAACTGAGGACAATGGGACCCATATAAAACGTCTATGATAGGCTATGCTTCAAGTTTTAATCAGTTTTAAGATCAACTTTTTGTCTCCAAAAACAAGTCAAAGAGCCCATTCTCTCTGGGAAGACAATGATGAAGTAGCTTTTGGTCACACACATGAAACGTGCCACAAATCCTTGAGCAACAAATACAAAAACAAAAGGAAAAAATCTAGCATGTGAAGTAATGTATCTGGTTCCTCTCACACCTCTGCACAGGTGGCTAATAACGGTGTGCAGTGGGTAAATCACTGGAAACGAGTGGGGATTTCTGATGTTGCGATCAAACATGTAATTTTGACAGACCATAAACCCATCTTAGAAATGATGGATAACTCTGCTCACTAATTTTGACAAACAATATATGCCAGGCTAGATGAGTATGAACCCTGCTCGCGCAGCAGATCAACAAACTCACTTCCAAGTTACCTTGATGACCTAGTGAATTTTTTTATTGCCAATGAAAGAAGCATTAGCTTGGGTTCATTCTCCACACACAGTTACATCATTGTCCTTTAATATTTCCCTGTTTTCCCATCTGTACAAAAAAAAAGAAATTGCTATTTTTTTCTTGGGTGCTGTGCAGCACATTCCCCAGTCTGCCCCTCCACAGCCTGTACCAGTGCAGGCCCAGCCATGGCCAACGTGTGCCCAGATGAGATAACTCGGTGCAGGCAGGGGGGTGGGGGTGGGAGGGGGCACCAGGGAGAGCTGCCTCCTATGGAAAAGAGAGAACTTGGAGCTTGGCCAAGTCTTTCTTCCTAACCGCCTCACGACTCACTCCTTCTGTCATGTAGCGGGCCTTATGAAACAAGTCAATACAGAGAAGAAGCAAACAAATGAGTTGGAGTGAAAGTCTGTGTGTGTGTGTGTGTGTGTGTGTGTGTGTGTGTGTGTGTGTGTGTGTGTGTGTGTGTACGAACAGAAGCACAGAAATAGAAGAATACACACATGTGTGAAGGGGGGGAGAATTATCATGGAGAAAAGACGTGCAGTGACTTTCTTCATCAAATACTTGGCAGACGATCAGAGGAGCGGAAGCTATTGTTGGAAGGCACCCTCCTCTTTCCCTGTGCACACAGGCAAACACAGTCAAACACACACACACCCCTCAAACACACATTTCAAATGCACACTTCTACTACCTTCCTCCCTCCACCCTCACTCTCCTGCTTTCAAACTTCGGTAGAGAGTTGCGTGCCACTGTCACATCTTCTTTCCAAAGTCACAATTAAAGATGCTGAATACGTGAGTGTGCTTCGGAGGGTGAGGTGGCTGCTTCGTAAAAATTTTGATTGGCAAACTTTATCTGGGGACCCCGAGGGACTTTGCAGCCACTGTAAACGATTTATCGGAAAAATGCATCCCAGAATGCTCCTCGGGGGCTCGTGCCCCGGGGCGATTATTGAATGACCTCTGAGAGCGTGACTCCCGCTAACCTTCCCGCCTGTCAACAAATTAACTTCCTTCAGGAGTGGAAAGGTACTGGGACGACCAGCTTGACAGCACTATTCACACAGGCGGGTTCAGACACAGCTTCAGATCCAAAACAGAGCAAGAGTGTCTGAAGGGAGGAAGGCACCTTCATTAGGAAAGGGAGTGAAGTGTTTTCTACTTGGAACTGTGTAATGTAAAATTTCAACAAATGTGAGGGAACTTATTCTTGGCAGAAGGAGTAAGAAATACAAAGAACTCAAAACAGGAAAACAGGTAAAACAGGAAAAATGGATCTCATTATCCATCTGTTTTATGTTTATTCCAAGTGGCAACCTCCAGGGCTGAAAAGCAGGTCAAATGTCAAAAACTGCAATTGCCTGAGTGACCACTTGAGGCTAACTTGCAAAAAAAAAAAAAAAAAAAAAAAAGTTAATCTCCATGAATTAGAAGTTAAAATATTGAACTTTACAAAGTTCAGAAAAGGTTTTGGAGTCCTTACAGCACACTTGTTGAGGCCTCAGTTGCAAGACTATAAGAACAGTTTGCAGCACATTGGCAACCTTGGCCAGGGCAAAATGTGCATTCCTCAACTGGTTACTGGAGAGCATTGGGTGAAATTAACTGCAAGGAGAAACAGGGTGTTGTACCAGGAATCTCCCTGTGATTGCTTTTGCTATGGTCAACCGTACCTTGAATGGAAGTCTCCGGGCTTGTCTGCAAATACTCAAACTCACACTATGTTTGCTTTCAAAATGAAAGTTGTGCTTTACCCCTGCAACCATATAAAAAGTGCAACTTCTACTTTGAAGGCAAACAGTCTCCATTTCCAGGTTGCGTTGCACTCTTCAGTTCCATGACAGCTGAACATAGCTTTGTTGCCAGCTGTTTGCAGGCAAGTTGGCATCTTCTATGCAATCTATAGGTGACTACAGCAACTTACTACTCACCAGCTGATCAGGGAACCCACTTTTCTCCCTAGCAACCAGTGATTACCACGAGGGTCATTAACCAGTTTCTAGGCCTCCAAAACGGAGGCCTTAAACTTTAGACTTAGGTTTACGGTCAGTAGCATGGCCACTTCGAGGAGGTTGAACCTTACAAGATGCCTCCTCTAATCAGTTTTTCTGGTGTTGGTTTGTTTTGGAGCATTTGTATAGCAATTATCTGAAGCTTATGTCTTTTTGTGCCATTAATTGTCCTAACATCCAAGAAGAATTTTAGTGCATGAGATTCTGCTATTTAATTTATGTGTTAAGTTAGCACGAGTTAGCCAATATCCATGGTTTGTAGATTTATCAAACAGTCTCAGCACACTAGCAATATGCATCTTTTATATAGCCCTTGTTTTTTTCCTATACAAGATTGTGGTGATTGACAATAACAAAACATTCCTCATAATTTCAGAAGACCATTTTTTGTCCAATGTTATTTTACCTACCTAGTCTAAATCTCAAAGCTGCCAGTGGTCCACCATGAAAAGAAAGTGCGAGCATATCTGTCCCCTCTGGGCCTCCATCCAAGCCAGTCGCCCATTGCAGTCCTGCCAGGCCTCCAGAACAGCGCAGGTGCTGAGCTAGTCTTAACGTGGGAGCTGAAGCTACCTCCTCTGATACGAGCGCCATATTTACAGGTGCCAAGCCCACATCAAAGCACATCAGCTCCTCCTGTCCTCCCCCTACCATGACAACAGCCCCAGCAGGGTGCCAGGCGAGGAGGGTGGCCGGCACGGGGCATGAGGCTAGGAAAGAGATCCTGCGTCGTTGGTCGTACAGGACTAAGGAGGAATCACTTAAGCCAAGAAGCAGAGTGGTCTCAGAGGGGTGACGCGAGCAGGAGACTGGGTGAGATGACAGCGGGATTCGGGTGACTGAAAGGCGGTGCAGGCGTCCTCGTGCACATTCATACACACAGGTATCAGCCCAGGACTCCTCTCTGAATCCCTGAGGCCCTGCAGGTAACTCCACTGTTAGGACCTGGTAGGGCTGGAGCAGGCTGAAGCGGCAGTCCAGAGGGTTGCCTTCAGTGTGGACTGAGCTTAGGACCTGAAGGAGAAAAAAGTTAGAGAGGACAAGGGAACAGCTTCAGAAATAATGGCATGAAGAGAAATTTCGAAGTTGAAGAAAAATGATCTTGTAATCTTGTTTTGCACGGCTATATCCTGGCATGTAATGTTTCCACAGGAAATTGAAGCATGTGTGAAGGATCGTGGTACGCCTGTCTACAGACATCCCCGGTGGAGGCTTCACAGTTTGGTCTGGCAAATTCCTTTCTGAGATGGAATCTATATATGAAAATTAAGTACACATATTCACAGAGGATGATTTGTAATAATAATTTGCTTGACCCAAGATGCCTCATTTGCTGTTCAAACTTTCTGTTTACAAGAGGGAGCCAATCAGAAGACAACTGGATTTAAATCAGCACATTTCAGACCGGACATGAACTGTAGGGGGCCACCAAGGCCCAATATGAGGAGAGGATTATTTTAAACGGTGAATCAAGCACAGCTACTGTAATAAAGGGCAAGAAGAGCAATGTGGAGTTTGAAATCAACATAGTCCTCCTTCCTGATACAGGCATGCCAGCATGCTGAAACAAGATTTGAAGGATGATGTCTTCTCTCAGTGTCGAGGAATAAAAACATTACTGTAAACTTTAGGGGAAGAGGACTGCATCTACTGTAGATCAAGTGTATTTTAAAAAATGTTTTTATTAGTCTGTATTCATCGTCAAAGATCTTTTAATTTTTGTTGCTGTTTTAACATGCTCTTCAACTTGAAACCTGTTTTGTGATGCAACTGTTATTGAACTAACCTGTTTTGGAATAAAACGGCAGAGACAAAGACAGAACACGTGAGAGAAAGACAGAAATGAGTCATGCCGTGGCAGCAGCCCCAAACCCCCTGGAGATGGAAGAAATGGAGCCTTCCATATTGCTCATAAACACCCAGCTGTCAATCAAGACAGCTAATGATAAGAGCTCTATTTTAACTCAAGGTCAACAACATCTTCTCCCTAAGCATGCCATGGCTTGGCACATAATGATAAACAACCTCCTCTGTTTACCTGTGTGAGGAGCCAAGAGCTCAGCAATAGACATGGCAAATGACAAGAAAAGGAGCCCTTTTCACTGGATACATGAAGAAATCTTGAATTTTTTTGACCAGTGGTCAAATGCAAAATGTAGATTATTTCTGCCTGGCCTACAACCAGTTTGCGTGGGTACAATGGTCCTGCTATGCAAACAAGCACTGACATTGAGGGAGACAGGCCGTGTCACGGGTGGTAGTGTCGATAAACACCCACAAGAAACCTGGAACAGTACGTGGATGACAGGAGAACACAGGCTGTACTAAACATCAGTCCAACAGTTACACAGTCACTAAAAGAGCTTTTTAGGAAGGATTTCACCTTACCAAAGCCTCTATCAGAGCCCTGCATTGACCGTGGCAGCTTTGGCTAAATGAGCCCATTTCTTTTCGCCGTGTAGACAGAAAGAAGGATCGGCTGCCTGCCTGCCTTCCTTTCCTTTTGCAAAGCTGCTCGGCCCAGTTTTTTGGCAGGCATTGCCAAAAAGGGACTTAGAGGGAGGAAGGCAGGTTTTTTTTGCCTGCCCATGGTCTACAGCAGGAGAGAAGCAGATGACTGTCCTCCTGAAAGCTTTTTTTCCTCCCTATAATCCCCCAGAGCTAGCTCCTGCTGCACCCCAGGGGGTGGGTGCTGCGTGTGAATGTGTGTGTTTATTTGAAGCAGCAGGGTAGAGGGGCTCAATTCATGTAAAAGGTGGTGTATCCTGGGGCTGGTGCAGTTCTCTGGATAGCTTAATTTCTGCAAAGTGACACATGCGTGAAAATAAACTAGCACACAAATGCATAGCAGGTGAGGGTCCATCGTATTCACCCTACAGAACGCTGGACTCATAAGACCTACCTCAGTGCCAAAAACCGTGACACCCCCCACCCTTCAACTACATCTCATCCTTTCAGCTTTTCATCGCATGCCCGGCTTGCTAGTGCCCGCTGCCTGCTGTGAGCCTGCATGCCACCATGGCACCATCGGGGGGCTGAGGTGCAGCTGACTCAGCTCCGTTTCACCTGACAGATGACCCTCCAAGAACAGGGATCAGAGGGCAGAGGCAGCTAAAGTTCTGAGCCAACAAATAAATACTACATGGGCGGATTCAACCTGCAGCAGCCACTATTTACATTTTTAAAAATGTACAATGTGCACAAAAAACATGTATGACGTGAGAAAATAACAGCATGTTCAACCCAAGTTGGGATATTCATAACACAGCTGATGATAATTGCTTTATTACACTCTCAGCCCCTCTATAAATATTTCTGACCAACATTATTCACAGTTTAAATATTAAACCAGCTTTAGCACCATTGCACATAATATTCATCATCTAATCCTGCTCTGTGGCACATTTAATTCAGAATTGGTATCAAGAAAGTAAAAGAAAAAGATTAAAGTCACTAGAAAAGTGGATTATGGAAGTCAGAATCCAGGCTACTGAACTGACTAGTGTTTCAATAGAGACAGTGGCTGTGAAAAGTCCCTGAGTCTATCAATCCATGAGGCTGCAGGTCATAATCCCATAACCCCCCCTCACCAATGAAAATATTTAAGTTATTTAAGACAGCAGTCCCCAACCTTTTTTGCACCATGGACCAGTTTATGTCCGACAATATTTTCCATGCACTGCCCTTTAAGGTGTTGCGGATAAATACAACAAAATAAAACCAGTAATTGTACCAAAAAAAAGAAGATTTATTTATAACACACGGGAAAAGACCCAGGGAAACCGAGTTAGCGATTAAAACGATAAAAAAAATAACACTAAAAACCGTTAGAAACCCTGAAAACCATGAATTTCACTCCCAAGCCTCAACTCTCGTGGCCCAGTACCAAATGACTCACAGACTGGTACCAGTCCGTGGCCCGGGGGTTGGGGACTGCTGTTTTAAGAAGTTCAAAAACACAAAGATCAAGAAGAAGTGGCAATCCTGAACAGTTGACTGCTGAAGTGAGCAGATGATGGCTCCGTTAAACTGTAGGAGGTGATTAGCTGCCGCAGTGTGAGCCCACTAGGGGAATAGTGGGCTCACAAAGATGCTCTGACTTTAGGTTTATCACACAATCACGCTCTCTCTATTTGAGTGGTCTCATCCATTTTCCCCAATCTTAATGTGATGCATATGCTACGACCTCAAACCAGTTGGACACCTCAAGGAGATTTTTGACTGATTTGTTGAGAGTGCATTATTGGTACATTCATCAAAACATTAAGGGGGTAGCATCTCTTGGAAGAGTGGTCTTCCATCCCTCCAGTACTGTGTTTGGTTATATATCTGTCACTCTTTTGTATTTCATATAGTTACAATGAATATTCTCATGGAGTGCCGTCATTTCACCATTTCACTTTTTTATGCATTGACCTGTGTATTTAAATATGTTGTATTTACTGGCCTTAAGTATAATAGTGCCTCAAATATTTTAGTGGATGCATTTGATAGTGCTAAAAGCGACATTCAGTGCCAGAAGCACCCACACTCCTACAGCCAGTGTAGTTGCATTGTAACTCCAGGTAATCTTTAAGTCGAAGGTACGCCTCATATTCCATCATCTGGACTGAGCAAAGTCAAGCAAAATGTCCCTGAAGGCAACACAACTGATTAGGAGATTTAAGAAAATTCAAGACTTGCAGGGTTATGGAGGTTTCTGCCTTTCAGGGCCAAAATATAATCTTGAAATGCTAACATTACTCTAAAGACCAGAAAGGAAGAAAGACAAACGATAAAACTGTTGACCTGCAGTTGGCTGTGTGATCTCTACAATAAGATGTAGGTGATGTGTTACTCTTTAGATTTTAAACAGACTTAGCATAGCACAGTAAATATTTACAAATCACTGGGACTTCATCATTTACAAAGCCAAATCTTTTTCACCTCTTTTAACAAGCTGCCCTTAAACAACAATCGACCTGTAAAAAAGGTGTAGAGATGTGTCGTAATGTGTCCAGAAAAGCAAAGCTTTGTTTGCCTGTGAACTCTTCAGAGTATATTGTGGCATGTGAATGTACAGCATTCCCTGAATCTGGGAGCATAAAATAAAAAATGATGAATCAGGTCAAGAATGAGAGTGAGCAAGTGAGTGAACAGATGTGCAAACGAGAGACAGAGAAAAGGGGATGCAGACAGAAATATGTAGAAAAGATGATGAGAAAGAGTGGAAATGGAAAAGAATAAAGAGAGGAGAAAGATGCAAAGAGAGCAGAGACAAGGAGAGAGGGAGACAGACACAGAGAGAGAAAGAAAGACTTCTAGTAAGTAGCTTTCTCCTGGTTATTGGTTTCAGTGACTGGTCAAAACTATTCTTCTCCATTCTTCTCCTCTCTCTCTCTCACCGGCACCTTTTTTCCCCCTCCATGGCGTGAAAGATAAAGCGGACGGGCCCAACTGTGTGGCTGGCCCTTGTTCACAGCAGTGGCCTTTTGAAGCCAATTTTCCAGCTCACGGAGCAGAGAAAGACAGGGAGAGACGGATAGAGAGAGACGGAGGGACTTGGAGGAGAGTCGAGGGATGAGGGGTGTTTGGGGAGGCGGAGGGGGGATAGCTGGGTGGGACTGGGGAAGTTTTAGGTATGTGATTTGGGGTTAGAGTTGAAGTACTGATGTGAGAAAATGCACAGGCACAGCGGGATTACGAACCAAAATATTCCTCATACCTTCCCCGGCTGAAAATAACGGAGGGAATATCGTTCACTGGACGCAAAACTGTACCAGCAGTGCTCCCAGTGTGATGTTTAAAAAGCAGCGGAGCTTGGGGGTAAATCGACACTTTGGATTCAGCACCAGACCCTTTCATGGTACAAATTATTTTGCAGTGCATTTCTGAAACGTGCTTTAATTCTTCATATTAAGACTGCAGCTTTTAATTTTTAAGGAGCAAGTCTTGCCAGCAATCTTGCTTCAAAAGCACCCTTACTCTTCATCACAGTGTTCTTGAAGTGAAGAATAAATAAAATATAGATTAGAAATTATTTAATTTCTATGAATTTTTTTTTTTTTTGCTCTACTCTTAAGTCAAAAAATAATTAAAAGACAGCACAAATCAACAAACAAATGCAGATCAAACAACTACAGACTGTTTGGTGACAGATAACAGGATAGACATACAGTTAAAAAAAAAGTGTTTGGAAATAATCGGGGAAAAAAAGCAAAAGCAAACAAAACATTCATCTCACTTCATTTAAGATTATTCAATTCCAGGAAATGGCTGATTTATGTGTTTGTTTGGAGGGGGAGGGTGTATAAAGTATGAAGGAAGGATCATTAAAAATGTTAACTGGCTCCTGCATAAAAACCAACTGTGTATGTTTTCCTCTCTTTACCCCCCCACGTTCCGTGGCTCCACTTATCAGCATGAGGAGGGAGGAGGTGGTGAGGGGGGTATACGAATTAAGACCACATAGGGAAAGAAATCAGACTTTTTTAAATGCCGAGACTGGCTAGAAAATTGGCTTAGTGCGGCAGATAGCGAACTGAACAAAAGGAACATATATATGAGCTTGAAGTGATTGAAGTAGCTGGCGTCGCCCGATGTGTGCCCAGCATTTGATTCCCGCTACGGCTCTTACATAAACTGCTCGCTTAATTTCACACCGCGCATCTGAAAAATGACAACAAACGCTTTCATTAGAGAGCGATGGCGCAGCCCCATGAAGAGACTTTAATGTTCTTGAAGCGAGGAGGAAGGAAGGAGGAGAAGGATGAGAGGGGGGGGGGGGGTGTTGAAGGAGACACAGACTAAACTAGGTGAAGGAGTGTGATAAATGTGGCGAGCATTCCAAAAACAAGAAGAAAAACCAGCAAACAGCATCTGCTTTGATTATTTCAATATTCATGTACACCCCCCCCCCCCCCACACACACACACACCTCCAATTCCTCCCTCTTTCTCTGCTGCGTGAATTTGTTTTCCTAGTGTGCGATTGGTAACGCTCATTTTTCCTCCTTCTCCCTTCTCTCTTTGGTGTGGCGAATATTTTGCATATGCTTACTGAGGTACACGTACCGGGGTTAGAGTTAAGCCCGGTTTGGTAATTTGGGATCTTTCATCTGCTTTCGGCACGAGGCCAATCCTACACTGACACAGAATCGGGTCATGGGTAGGGTTTTTGCCACAGGGCACGAGGATGTGCGTTTCAGCCTGTGCGTGAATGTGTGGGCGTTCTCCTTCACGCTGTACCACAGCTTAGCTCTCTTGCTTTTTTCATATGGTGATGCATGAAGGTGCAACACAGAGGTACCACCCTTGAGGTGACTAACACACCATCCCCAATCCCATCCAGAATAACACAGGTCTCTCCTCAAATTCAGCAGCTTTGTTGCCCCTTTTTCCCTCGCTGGTGTCTGGTGAGTGTGTCTGCAAGCTTCCCTGTGTGTGAAACTACAAAAATATATGGGATGACTTTGTGTTACTGATACTGAGAGCTTCAAATAAAGACTGAAAAGTATTTTATAAGTATTTACTATATTTCATTATGTGTTCATGTTACTAAAATTCAACTTAGCCTTCCTCTAAAAATTCCTAGTTCAATAATGAGAGCATCCATCCTTGCCAAATCATCAGCTACCATTATACAAAATCTACTGTGAACACTTAGGAAGTATGAGGATTTCTGCACTGATTAATTAATCTTCATCTCAGTCATGAACAGATGGACTTAATAATCAATCACACTTTAGGCTTTAAGAAAACATGAATGTCTTTGCAACTTATTTCAAAGCTACTTGTAGTCAGGTAATTTAACTAAGAAGTTAAGGTAAAAGACATATGTGGTTTGTAGAGGTGAACAGATTCTTTTATAGAGAGATTCTAGGTGCAGCTAATCGGTGGCAGGGTGGGGGTCTCAGGATCACATCTCCGATTTGGTTCTGTTGGCTATGTCGACTGATGACTTCCAGCTTAAACCCGATCGGTTTGCTGGTGGTGAAGTGGCGGGGATGACAATTAGCACCTCAAGTCTGAAGCGAGGGAAGGCTGTAGGTGCTCACTGCAGTTTGGGAGCAGTTGTTGCTTCAAGTGGAGGACATTAAGCATCTATTCCTAAGTGGGGGAAGAGTATTGAGGTTTTGCAGACACATGACCACTAACCATGTGATCTTAATTTGTCCACCATTTTGGGCATGTGACAATCATGGTAGGGTCAAATGACTAAGCTCCTAATCACACAGGCCTAGAAACTGGTCAGTGACCCTCTGGCAACCACTGATGATTAGGGAAAAATGTGTACTCCTCAGCCAGTCAGGAAAAATCTCCTTGCAATTTCTTTGGTTGCTATTGCTGCATTTGCCTGTGGTTTGCATGGAAGACTCTGCTTTGTCTACAACCACTTGTATTGTCTTGGCATTGCAAACATTTGTTGGTTTGCATCGCCCTTTCCAAGAAGTCAGCAAATGTTTGCACATATGTAGGTATCCAAAGCAAAGCAAAGCACAGGAAGCCGCTGCAATCTGTTAGCGACCAAAGCAATAAAAACAATGTTTTTCTCAGCACCGTTTGCAACAGCCAGCAACCTCCAGGAAGCACTCGCCAACCAGTTGTGCGATATACATGTCACGCTCATGACCAGTGATTGTATCAGACCCAATATGTTGGACAACTATAGCAAGACTCTATAGCAGGAGACTGAAATATGGATTGTCTGCAGCAGTGTGGCTGCTGCACCAATCTATTGCAGTGAAGAGAGCTGAGAGAGAAGGTGAAAGTGTAGATTTTCTGGTTGTTCCCACCCTAACATAGGGTCATGTGCTGTGGGCAGTGACTGAAAGATGAGACAGCATATAAAAGCACACACAGCTTTAGATATAGCATCAGGAGCTTGTTCTGTCAGGAGGAACTCAGAATAAAACTGTGACTCCAGGTCAGAAGAAACCAGCTAAATGCCCCGTAGGTGAGGTGGCTTGTGAGTGATGTCACTGCTCAAATCCACCAGCCATGTCAACCTCAGTCATCACTTAAGATGCTTGAATTGCTCCACAGGGAGTAGGAGCTTTCTTCCCAAGAAAACGATGGGAGTAATGATTTTCTGCAAATGTATTCACACATAAGTCTGATATACCCGCAGTAACCCCAAAAGCATCCAAGACCAATTCATTAACCCTCTCCAAACCAGTAAAACATTGGAATGAGCAAAGACCATTACCGCTCTGGTTTCCCTGTAGGTAATTGTCTTTCATAGTTTTCATTCCACAACCTTTTCCTCTGTTTTAATGAATACAGGGTTTGTTCGACTGCTTACATGTGGTGTTCATTGGAACCTTTATTAAGGTCTTAAAATCCAAACAAGAGGTTTAAAGTTTTGAGCGGTTTGACTAAACCTTTATCATAGAATTTTGACAAGTTGTACTAGGAAATGCACAGTTGGAAATTCCCTGTGTTTAATGTAGCCATCATAAGTATACCTGTGCTATGCTCTGTGTGTGTGTGTGTGTGTGTACCTTCAGGCCTTCAGCAGGTGAGCAGCTGATTAGGACAAGGTTATTCCTGTGTGTATCTGTGGGAGTCCAGGGCCATAGCTCCTCACTGGACTCATCCTGGTTCCACCAGCAGAGCGCCACATCCTGGACACTGTTGAGACCTACATGTCTGTGGAGCCTACGACCACACCCGCCCAACTCCACACATACCACCTGGACACAAAAATACAAAACAGTGAAAATGGGCAATTAAAATAGTAGGAAGACAGAGATTCTTGAAGTTAGAACATATTTTATGAAGAATGGGAAAGATATGCGAGCATCTCAGTGTTTCGCTCATTTGGATTCACCTTCCTGGCCTGTTTTAAAACCCGAGGGCTCTGACACTTTCACGGCTGGAGCCCCTGGTGCCTCTGCTGTCCTTCCCCCATCCTGTTTTTGTTGATGTCTAAGGTTGTTTTTTCATCTTCCATTATTAATGTCTGTGTGCGTTTTGTTCTGTCGGGCTTGTTGTTTTAGTGATGTGCATATTTTTTGGGAAGGTCCGCCACGCTCTACGGGCCACAACAAAGAGACGCACAGTAATGAGCTCTCGTGGCGCTTGGGGGGGTGGGCGGGTTACACACATTCACACAGACACACAAATAGACACACATACATAAATATGTGCATGTATGTATACAATCATTGATTTATAAAGTAAACAAACACTCTTGGATAGACACACAAAGTGCAGGTACACACACACAGCCCCATATTCATACAAACCTTTCATATATTCTTTATCTTCAGCCATACTCACTAACACAAGGAACCAGAGTCAATGGCTAATGCGCACACATTAAGAGACACACACACATCCATGACCTCTGTCACTCTGCAGAAGAATGGCTAAAACCTGATAGGTAGAGGGAGGACAGAGGTGAAGGAGGCAAAAGAGAGAGGAATAAATGGTGATAACGAATTTTAAAAAAGCTGATTGTTTGGGTTTGGAGAGAGGGTTAAGAAAGGCAAGTGAGGTGAAAGCTGCTGTCATGCACTATAGCTTCAGGGAAATGAGAATTGAGGAATAAAATAAAAGCATGAATTAATGAATGAGTGAAGGACGAAACAAAAAAGTGCACATGAAGAGGTTAAAAAGAAATCCAGATTAATTAGATCAGTATCAGTAATAGATCAATGAGAGGTTTGTGCCAAAATAAATGTTTGAAACCTAGGAAAAGAGCAGTTGTAACATCAAAATCCCCCTAAAAGGGCATCAGCAGGAATTTGGGAATATGTCTTTAGAAAATCAATTACTAAAAACATGTCTCAACAAAAGAAAATGGTCTAAAAGTCCCAGAACATGCAGAAATTAGTAAATCGACAAGCTGTACTGTATGAGTGGAGCAGATTTGAGAGTCAGTGGTCCATGTCTGCCCTCCTTGCCCCCTCGGGGGGGGGAAATTTGCTTTGGACACAGAATACGCCTGAAAATGATGGAGCTACATCCGATGATAAAGGGAACAAAGAGTTGCTCCAAACAGCTGAACGGGAGATCACTGACAGATTAGAAATGGAAAAGAAAAAATAAAATCTGAAAATCACTGGGTTAATAACACACTCTATCTCTACCCCCCGTATGTCCCCTCCATCCCTACCCATCTCTTCGCTCTTCTAGGTTTTTTTTTCTGCTGGCGTTTGCTGGTCAGCAATAATCAAAAACCACTTTCTGTGGGCCGGATTAGTTTAGCCCCCCCCTCAACGCCCCCTACTCTCCCTTCTCCAGCTTAGCCCACTGGACCAGTGCGGCGTGTACGCGTGTGCGTGTGTGTTGTAGGGAATGGGCAGCTGGGCATATGTGTACACATGTGTGTACTGGTCGCAGGTTGCATGCATGTATGTGCACATGCATTGACAGAGGTGTGTTGGATGTACAATATGGAGTGGTGGGGGTGATGCGGGGGGGTGTCTTATCAGGACTGTGCTTCTGGAGACAGACGCACAGCAGCAACGATTGCTTTTACACACACTGACACACACACACACACACACACACACCCCCCCCCCCACACACACACACAGCCCTTAACAAAAGGGCCTGGCAGTAATGTGATAATGCCAGGGTTAGCGGTTAGCCAGCTAGCAAAGGAGGACAGAGTGTAGTTTTGTTTTGTGGGAAGAACCGTCCTACACATAATCAAGCATATTACTAACAGCTAAAAAAAACAAAAAAAAAACACCTTCAGATCAGAGGGAGCCCAATACACACCTGAATGGAGATTAACAGACAGGAACAGGGAAGTCGCAGAGCCAGAGTCAAACTGGGAACATGTGAGCTATAAAGGCTACATTCTCATGATAATGTATATTGTATTGATGTAATACTAAACTGAACCAGTTGGAGAAATATTTATGACTTTTAATCCATTTCCCACCCTCATTTTCTTGAAGTGTGTCTCTGAAAACAATTTTTCCGTTTGACTGGTCTCATATGTGCTGATTCATGTCATGTGTACAAATGGAATATTTTCCTCTTTCAAAGCATGAAAAGAGCAGTTGGTGGTGGTGTGAATCATTTCATTTTTTACATCACAGACCACAGTTGGAGGCCTACATGGGACTTCAACTGCTTTACTCTAATTGCCTTATTAATTATCATTAGAAACTGTGTTAGGTTTAGGTAGTAAGAGGTTTTTTGTTAGGTTCAGGATATATGTTTATGTTTTATAAACCTCTTAGTTAGGTTTACAGAAACATCTTATTACATCTTATTAATAAACATTTTATTAGTTGCAGGGTGACACAGGTTACAGTCTGGATAAAATACATGCAAAAGACATGAAACATACTTCCCACTGAAATGCATTACATTCAAATTCATTCTAACTTCACAAAAATGAAATAATTTGTGTTCGCGATCATGAACAGATTTCTTTTTTTGTAACCTCTTCACATTTTGCCACAAGGCCGAGCGTTCAACCTCATATTTAAGAAAATGTGATGAGAAAAATATTGGATTAATGGTTTATTATTTACAGCCATTTAAATAAGATTTAATTTTCACATCTTTGTCAAAATCCATAGTGATGGTCTACAGATTACAAAAATCATGCCACCGTCCATATAGATTGAGAACAGACTGGAGGAAACTATTCTTAGTGGACTTTCCAAGCCAGAGTTGGTAATTTATCTAGCTGTCACAGGGAGAAGGTCAATAACAAATCAAGGACCCAGCAGGTTCTGACTGAGCTTCAACATGTTTTTTTTCTTTCCTAGCAGCATTTTCATAGTTATTTTTAATGGCATTTCCTCTCCGGTGTCCACTGAAAGGACATGTAACTGTTTTACTTAATCTCAACAAGAAAAAGTACCCTACCGAATGTGAAACTGATCCAAGAAAACACTCTGGAAGTGTTTCCCAAGCAGCTGGCTACATTGAGTGCACTTTTTCTTTTTGGCCTCCGTTTTATTTTATTTTTTAAACACTTCTCCCTCTCTTTTTGCAATCATCAACCTAAAGACACACATGCTTAAGCACACACATTTCTCCATCAATGCGTTACCTGTACCTTGATTTCAGAGGGTGAGAGTTTGTCTGTTCGCCTGCCAGTCTCTGGGGAGTTCTGGGTCTTTTTGTTCAGGTAGACTGCCGCCACTTGGCTCTGCTCCAGGAAGGACAGCAGAATCAGCCTATCGCTCAGCACCGCTGGCAAAGACATCGTCACACGAAATGTCATCATTCAAAGCAGAACAAAAAAACCCACCACAACTGTGTGCTATTGAGGAGAACCATATTATTAGAGCACAATTACAGCTTTTACTTGTAAACACATGAGAAAAATGTGGAATAATTTAGTAGCAAATCTGCATGTTATGATTCATCAAGTTTTTCTGATTGTAAATCTACAAAGTCTGCAATAGCTTCATTAATATTCATCATTAATCACTGACAGCTGGACACATCAAGTAATAAAGACTGGGCTTTTTATGTGGAAAATATCCAGACCTATCCTGTTAGCTTCCACACTGTTAACTCTGCAACCTGTACAGCGTCCTGGAGATCCTTTCTAAACATTATGCTCTCCTTACACTTTAATGCAGCTTATCACCCTTCATCGGTTTCCATTAGTTTTGAGCATCTGTCTCACATCCCGTCAATAATTCTTCCTTCCTACTCTTTCCTTTTCACCTAGTCTACTCGTTTCCTATCTCCACCTTCCTGCATCCCCCCCTCCTCTGTATCTCTTCCCCTCCTGTCAGTGCACTGGAAGCTCTAAGGCCTTTTTGTGGTAGAAGAACACACTTGATCCTGTTCAACTCTTCAGGAGCTGCATGGAAACGCTGATTAGCAATTAAGCCTCCCTCTCCTTCAAATTAATCTGTTTATGAAACCAATTAAATGGAAAGGGTGGGGGTGTTGTTACACATGCAGGATATCTGCTGCTTTGAGTTGAACGAGTAAGGCTGCACCCCGAGATTCAGAAATCTAACCAGCAATTAATCATGGTATGTGTGTATTTATAAACGTAGGGTATTGGTACGATTACACGTCAAATTATCCTGTTGTGTGAAAATTTCAAATTAATATGCAAATATTCACGTGCGAAGAGAAATGCAGAAAAACTAGCATTTTAAATCAGGTCAACTGAGTCAGGTTGTCCTCATGTTGAAGTTGGATTATAAAGCATTCGTAACTAAAACTGGTTCAAGGCTTAAACCATTAAAAAACAAAACAACAACAACAACAAAAAAAACCCCCAGCCATTAACGATGCCTTAGCTTTACAAAACAACATTTAATGCAGTAGTAAGCGTCTTTGTAATAGATTATAGACAAATCGAGTTAAATGCAGTTTAGTATTGATCTCGATGGGTGTCTATAAACGGGATTAAGATTAATCCCATTCATTTCCAAATGAAGGAAGGGATGTGAACCCAGGCTGTGGCCCAATCTGGGACCAGGTGGCTGATTTGGCATTAAGAACCAGACCTTCATGACCCACCCGTGAACACCCCAGACGCACACACATTTTAGACACATTCAAATCTACCATTGCAGACAAATGCACGGATAGCTACAAATACATTCATACAGACAAGCCTGCAACCACGGTTTATGCATGCATTTCTACACTCAGTAACACATGTAGAAATGCATTCACGCCCACAAGCATACGGCAAAGCTAACACATGGCCCCACGAAACGTACTCAGACAAAATGCACACACACACACACACACACACACACACACAGTCCCCTAAATCCATTTAATGCCATCTCCTCAGCAGCATGTTGACATAAGAGGCCAATGGGCTTAACCAAAGCACATTTAAACAGTGGTAAATGAAACCGGCTATGAAAAAATCACTTAAGGATGCTTAATCGTAGAGCATACGCGCAGCTTGGCCCAGCCACCGGCCAAAGGAAGCTGCTAATACTTTGATGGTGTAAAATGTTTGTAATCTGCAGCTCTTTATGATGCAATCAGAGCTCATGGTAGGAACACTGTCGTAATCAGCATTCAGGATGCAAAGTTTAACAAAGGAGTACGAGTGTGCTTTGTTGCTTTGTGAAATAAAAACAGACCTGGATGCAGTTGCTTTAAGTACCAAACCTCACATTTAGCTGAAACCATGCAAATCAAAGGGATTTTCGTTTGCATACAAACACCAAAAAGCTTTTTTTCTCTCCATTTAGAAAGTTGTCCAATCCCGTTCAGACAATGAAAATGAATTCTTTGGCATTACGCAGCGGCTTAGAGTTTAATTTAAGATTCGACTACAGCTGCAATATTTAGCCAATTAATTGCTTGGGTAAAAGAAAATGAAGGAAAAGTATTTTCATAATTGTCAAGCAAAATGCCAAATATTGTTTCTCACAATATGAGGATTTCCTGTCTAACACATGACAGAAAATCATACACTTTGGGCTGTAAAAGGCTGGCTGCGGGAAGTTATGGTTTACTTTTCATGCATTAAACAAATAAAACGATGAAGAAAATAATATTCACATTAACTGATGGTGAAAAAAATATCAATATGAGCAGCAATTTAAGTAAGTTTTCAACTTATCTGACATGGCAGTAATTTAGATATATATAAAAAAAATCTAACACACGTTGACCTCACATATGTCCTTACACAACAAGAAAAACCAAAACACACAGACACACGCATATAGGAGTTAAAACTGTAATTGTAAACTGTTTTAGTAACTGTACATTGTAAGCATTAGATGGTGTGATCCACTAAGGCTCTCTACTCTAATTGTCTCAGGCTAATTTAACAAGTGGCAGATGTGAGAACCTCTAACCGACTGCACCACCCTGAAAACACGCACGCACGCACACACACACACACACACACACACACACACACACACAATCCCCGGAACCCACCCTCTCACAACCATTACTCTAATAATTAGTGCCTCTGAGGCTTTGAATGGAGCGCAGCGGGAGATGAGTTAGTGTGTGTGTACCTGTGTGTGTGTCTGTGTGTGTAAATGTGAGTGGACATACAGAAAGTGTTTGTTTGTCTATAAGAGGGTAAAAAAATAAGAAATGAAAAATCTGTAATCGCAAATGTATGCATATGGGGACAAGTGTGTGTATGTCTGTATGCCAATTTGTGTGTGTGTGTGTACTATGGGGGCTTTATCAAGTGTCTAGAGACCCCGGGCGGAAGTGGGGAGGGCGGTGTTATGAACAAATAATTGATACAGAAAGAAAGAAATAATTAGCAGATTTGGGCCGGTGTCCACAGCCCTTTATTCTCTCCTGCCAGGTCTGCAGAGCGAGGGAGTGCAGCGCGAGGGGGGCGGTACTCCCTGGAGGAACGCGCGATGGAGGGAAAAACACTGATGGATGCTCTTAAGGGAAGGCCCCTGGACACACACAGCACAAAAGGATTTGCCCGCAATTAGCTAGCAGAGTCGCCTTGCTCACCTGTGGCACCTGTTATGTGTGTCTGAGTTGGCGCGTGTGGCGCGAGAGAGTGTTTGCGTGACAGAGTGGCGAGGAAAGGGTAGACGGTAGATGCATGTGGGGTGAGCAGGTGTAACTGCGGCGTCTATGCCGCCGCTGTAAGAGAAAGTGCGAGGTATAGACGTCATTGTGGTTTTTATAAAACTGAACATTTAAATGCTAATGCGTTCGCATTTGTTTGTTTGTTTGTTTGTTGCTGTGGGCAGAGAGAGGTTGTTTGTGTTTGTGTCCGTAAATCTGCTTAAAGCTCAATGAACCTCTGGAATATTTAAATCACCTAAAAAACAGAATTTCTTTCAGTAAATTCAAAAATAAAAACAATACACCAGAAAGCCCTTTGTTTACACTATAATGGGCATGCCGGTTGCAACAGCACTAATTAACATCAGCAGCACCAAAGTAACCAATACGACAGTCAAAAATGTCTTATGATGTTAATTGTACACTAAAGGCTCCCTGAATGTCTTGGACCAGCTGATCAGGGCTGTCAAACCCAGTAGCACTTAGGGCCACTAATTAAGGGCCACAAATATATAGCATTGAAACACTTTAATTTAATGTAAAATGCATGTTCCACATAGCCTAAAGACCTTCAGTCAATACAAACGCTGCTCATCTTTCATACCGTTTGGTCAAGCAAAGAAATTTCTTATTATACCTTTACAATAAAGCATATAACATACATCAAACTGTACTTGCTTTAAATGCCTGAAACATAAAGCTACAATCACTGGACTTTAAAAAACAAATAAGTGTCAAACTCATTTTAGTTTGACAGCCACATGAGACCAGTAAGATTATTCACTTCTAAGCTATAATAAAAAAGAAACTTCTCCAAATTGCTCCCCTTTAATTTAGTGTAATTTAATGTTCAATATACCATCCATTTATAATACTAATGAGCCTGAGAGTCTTAAGAAAATGAAGTGTAATTTCAGCAATACACCAGTAAGTCTGGGGCTTACACTTCAAGAAAAAAATGTGTTACAGATTACTCTATTTTAAGTCATCCTAGTTTTACAACGGTGCCATCGTACAAAAAACACAAACAAAAGGAAACATTAAGCTACTTAACTCATTTTCTACGGTGAAAAAAAAGAACTTTCAGTTATTTAATGGAATATTAGATGTAAAAAGATACCCTGTCATGTGACAGTTTATTTATTACTTACTTTCTTTAGTGCAGTATGGCAGACGATGGATGATGTTTTTAAAACGGACAACTTCTGACTAAATAAAAAGTTCAGGCTCTCTTGATGTGGCCCATTTGACAGGAAAAATACAGTGAAAAGTCCAAATGTTTGCAATTTTCACATTTTAAAAATGCAGTCCTAAAGTCTGTCTATTAAAGTAGCCTGATTTTATAGGGGGGCTTAAGTATATGAGTATGTCTGCTTATAAAGCTAAAAGTCAATAAGTAAGGGCCAGGATCACTTTCTTCAAAGTGTAGGGTTTTTTTTTAAGTTAGGGTCCTGTGATGATGTGCTAGGGGGTAAAGAATTCATTATGTCAGTGTGCCTCTACAACTAACCATGCGTCACCGTGCTGGCTGGTAGTCGGCCCACTAATGTACGGTCTATACACACTTGTTCGAGCTGAGGTCCTTGTACAGTCAGGGTCACCAGCACTCCACTGCTGAGCATGACCTGCAGGACAGCACACACAAAAACAGAAACCTCAGAATGACTACAGCTAAAAGAGATTTAGTCTAGTCTCTCTATTACACCATTCAACAATGAGCAGCTCCTTTGTTGAGTTTAAAGCCCATTTAATGTCACAGATAATGTACAAGGTGTGCACCTATGAGGAGGAAGTGTAACATCACAATTAAAATCCAACAGGTAACTTTGGGAAGAACTTTAATGTGGAAACGTGAAGCATGCATTGCATAAAACAGCGAAAATTGACTTCTAGTGATGTAGAAGACATCACATATGAAGTTTATCATCTGAAATTAAACCAGGTAATTTTCTTAAATGTTGAGACTATGTACCAGATTTTGACTTAGCAATAATCAAGACATAAAGAAGACAAGAAATGCGTGGCTCCAAAGGAGATGTGCAGCTCTACGTGCTCCTACTACAACCCAAGGATGATGTTACTAATTCAAACAGCAGCTTCTGGCTTCCATTCATGCTCATAAGAAGCTGGGAAAAATGAACTTGAATTAAATACAGTTTATTTATCCTTGTTATGATTGGTGGCATAGTTTGAATTTGTTTACTCTTTAGATTATCTTTAATATTAGAAATATGTCTAGAGTGAGTCTTTCTAGCTCATATCAAGAAAGAAAGAAAATAGTGAAGGAAATCATTTTTCTTTTATAAACCGAGAGTCCTAAAGAGGGACTAGTAGGTTAGATGCTAAAGAAATTTGGGGATTTTTCTGTGTTAATCTTAGCAAAATAAAACTGATATTTTAATACAAGTTTAGTTTCTAAAGAAATTAGCTTAACTCTCAGATTCACTACTCTGTTATCACTTGGGGTTAAAGAAATGATCGTGCTCGGGGATGACACAATAAACAAATTCACATATTACTAACATTTAAAAAAACTAGAAACTTGCTTTTACCAGGATTAGCAACATGCAAATCAGCCTTAGGGATTTTTAAAAATGCCATGTTGTAATTATACTGATATTGTTTGAGATGAACTAGTAAGCGGTAATATAATAAAGAGAAACTCTTGAAACTTCACCCACAAAGACATATCTGAGTGTATGTGTGTGTGTCTCTACTTCCACACAGTAGGTCTTGGGCTTAGGAGGGTGTATACCTGGCAGCAGTGCTTGTTTCTCCATCTGGTGTGAATGCAGGTGTTGGTCTGCAACAGTTCCTGAATGAGCACGATGGACAAACGGAGAGAAAGACAAAGAGACAGAGTTGAACCAAGTAACGCAACAAAAGTGAGCTGAGACCAGACAGGTGCTTTAGACAGAGTGGGAAATTAAACAGCAAAAAATATGTCTGTGTAAGTTTCTGGAGTCACAATTCGCTAACTTTCTAATGCATAAATTGTCTTGGTAGCACACAGTACCAGGCAACTGCCACCACAGGAGGTCACTGCAGCAGTTCCTGCTCATGAAGAGGTGGAAGAGGGTTGAGAAAGGGGTGCAGGTAACAACTCTGTGTGTGTGTGTGTGTGTGTGTGTGTGTGTGTGTGTGTGTGTGTGTGTGTGTGTGTAAGGTCAGTCATTCCTGCCACATTCCAAACCCAGCTGGGGTGATTGGATGGGAGGAGAGAGGGATGGAAAAGGAGGCGGAGGGTGGGGTGTGGAGGTGAGCTGGGGTGTTTCTAGTTTCAGACAATGGTTACGGGTGAGAGGAGGGAGGTGGATGGGTGGGGAAAGTGTGTGTGTGTGCATCTGTGTGTGTGACAGCCACAGACAGGTTCCAAACAAAGCTAGGTCTGTACTGCTACAAGTACAGAGGGGAAGAAGGGAGGGGGGTAGGAGAGCGAGGGGAAGAAGGAGGAAGAGGAGGGATGAGGGGGCTGCAGGCAGGCCCCTGATCCCCTCAAATATCCCCCTCGATGACAGAGCTCGGCCGAAAGAGAGGTGATGAGAGAGAAGAGGGAGAGAGGAGAACAAACGGGAACGACAGGGAGAGTGAAGGGAGAGGGAGAAAAGAGAGAATGCCCCTATTTGTTAATCAATCGGCCGTTTCGGAAAGGGAAAACTCCAAAAATCCCCAGAGGGAGGAAGAAGATGGGGGGCATCCAGGAGGGATGGTGGTGGTGAAGTTGGTGGTGGGGGCTACTGAAAAGAGGAGGCGGGTACCTCCAACTCCTTCAGCGAATCGCGTAGCTTTTCTGGTCGGCGGTTCCTGGGAGTCCACGAATAGCCTCGAGCTACAGAGGAAAAACACAAGAAAAGCCGGGAGATCATGTGACTTAACTTTTTAACACAGACACGGACATTTTTTAAAAAGCCACTCATGGGAATTGAGAAGAATGTGGCGCCCAAAACCCGGAAATGATAAAAGTTAATAGAGATCTGAGTGTGAGAAGAGACGATATGAGGAATGAAGGCCAGGTGGAATGAGGAGATGTAGGTAGATGAGGCAGGCGGTCCACATGCCAGTGATTGTGTTTGTGAATGCATGCAGAGAGAGTTGCTGCACTGCTCCAAGACAAACAATTAATGTCTGAGTTCAAAAACAGAAAGAAAAATCCAATAACTATTAAGATTTTTTTTAAACACGTGTATTAATGTTTGCACATTACAGATGTACAAAAAAGAGAAGTTTTTAAAAAACACCAAACACATACATGGGAACACGGGGAATGATCACATAGCCAGTCGTTTAATCAGTAATGACTTATTAGTTTATCTGTTGCACCAATAACCAATCATTTGAACAGTCAGTTTAGTCTATTTCCTTCTAATTGGTCCCTTTTTTGTTTGTATACAATTTTCTCTAGGTGTGATCCATTTTCTAATTCCTTTACCACTTTTCAAACATCAGATTTCCAGGATTGTAGCATAATTGTCTTTGCTAAGAGTGCAGACAGCGAAATGAACCTCCACATGATTCAACCACAAATATGGTTTGAGGAGGCAATGGGGAACTCCTTACTGAAAGCTTTGGCAATAAAGCTGACCTTACCTCAGGAAGTTTGTAATCTACTGCACTGAAAGAACTAAAGACAGAGTTATTTGCTCTGCTAAGTAATCTAGTGGGAGAAAAGTACAACATGTGGACACATTTGAGTAGTTCTACAGCATTTACCGTGGTGCAGATGTTTGATGGTTAGCACTCAGCCAGAAGGGTCCTGGTCTGAGTCAGTTGAGGCCTTTCTATGTGGAGATTTACATGTTATTATTGCCTGCAGCGTCATTGTACAGGCCAAAAAAATGTAGCCTTACGCTTACGCTTACTTCTATTCTAAATATATTCTAAACACTAATTGAAAGAGTTTCTCTTTTTGAGTTGATCCATTCTCTTCCAGTAAACTTAAGAAATTGGAGCAGAAGAGGAAGTAGCCAATAGTGCATAGGTGGAAATGACAGTACTGAAAAGAACAGTCAGAGGTTTTAAAGAGCCTCTGAAAAAGATTGGCTTGATAGCCAATGATAAAACTGGTTAATTAGGCGTTTTTGGATTTACTTTGCATATTTTATACAAATAGGGCACTAATGACATCTTATCTTAAATGTAACACTGTATAATACCTAAAATACATTAAAGAATGTAAATTGATAATAAACTTTGGTAATTTCTTCATTGTACTTTTAACAGTGATATAATTGATTAGGTTATAATATATGTTTATTGTGATATATAAAGAAATTAGCTTTTAGTAGAACTACATTATGCATTTTTTTAATGATTGCAAATAAAAAGTTTCTTAAATGATTAGTAACTTCCAGAGTGTCAAAGCATGTACTAGAAGCAGAAGTATTTCAACTTTTCCCTAAACCTAAACAAGTAAATGGAAAAAGGACTGTTCAGTGTTTTTAATCTATACCTTTAATTAAGGCTTTCTAACCATTACTCACACACACTCACACTCTGACGGATGCACTGGGGTCAATTTGTGATTCGCTTCCAACATATGGAGTCTGCGATGAAACCACCAACCTAGTAGATGAGCAGTTCTATCTCATGAGTCATATGTGCCCCCAACACTAAAACTGCTACTACTGAATTGGATAAGTGGAAGAAAATGAATGAATAGATGTATCTTTTGATTTGCGCCACTGCCTTCACCTCACCTGCATATTTTCCAATTTTTTAAGCATTATATACATCATTTTCATCTTTATCATATTATCGAAATAACACTAACACATGCACCACACAGTACTTAATAAAGTTCAAGTTTAATTGACTGTTATTGACAGGCACCCTGATTGGAGCTATTAACAAAAATGTGAGACATTTAAAAGACATATCTCCTTATCTATAAATTAATGGTACAACCAACGGAGTACCAGCAGGTATGTGAGTTGTTTACACTTTACTTTATAAAGCAAAAATATTCTACTGAAAGCAAAATGTCCCTTTAAAGCACACAAACCGATACTTGAGGAGAATCAAGGACTTCTGGTGCTCTTATACAAGTTATCTCCTAAATGCAAGCTCACATTTAGCAGAACATATCTCAACCAGTACCACACCAAGGCCCCCCTTATTTTAATTTTCCAGCCCTCCATTTCTCCCCCCTCCATCTCTAGTGGTTAAACAGAGGGAAAGAAGCATATAGAATGAAAAAAAAAACCAGTTAATTGAATTTGTGCTTCTGCCCACACATATACATGAAGTTCAGTGGGGGGAAAAAAAGGAAATAAAGGAGTGGTGTTTCCAATGTGGTGCAATCACTTGCCTATCTGTGTATTTTACAGCCTCTCTTTTCATCTTTATAGAAACGAACCATTAAGGAGTGGGGTTTCTCTATTAAGAATAAGTGGGAAGAAGAGGTAAACAGATACATGCAAATGAGAATGTGGAGGGTGAGTGCAGGAGGGGGCAGGAGAGCGAGGGGAGGGAGAAGAGGGCAGGGGGATGAGTGTTCGTCTCCTGATAAGGGTGTTTGTATTCCACCACTGGGTGAAAAGCAGCGCGAGTGTGAGGGAAGAGAGGGTGGGAGAGAGCGAAAAGAGGAAAACAGGACAGCTGACTGAGTATTGCAGTGATTTCTGAAGGATGGTCATCCAATGGCGAGATGACCAGAGCTCAAAGAAAGACACAATTGTGACAATCACTCTTTGGAAACTGCTGGAAAACTTACCTTCACAGAACTGGAGTTTGTCATTGTAGTAGTGATGATCCAGGGAAATGGCTGGGAACAATAAAGAAGCCATATTAAGGGATTTATTAGAATTATTGGAATATATAGAAAATACAAAAAAGGACAATATTTGGGATTATTTAAATATGCTATCTAGTTTTATTATATGATGTAGACACAAAAAGAAAACTAAGCTGGAGCTCAAACATCCCCTTAGCTCCAAGGGGTCATGTTGGCAAAGTACAACCCACAACCATGCCTTACGGCCTGGCTGCCCTGAGCAAGACAGTGGCCAGTCTGGTGGCCCGCCTCTCTGGCAGGCAGGAACACCTCCAGGATTAGTAGTATTAATCAGATAAGGGGGTGAAGGGCCAGACAGGCCCAGACATGGGCACCTGCTCTGGGGCTGTGGAGCGTGGAGAGGGGGGGCTGGCTGCTGGGGACCCCCAGAGCTGCTCCAGTGAGCTTGGGTCTCCCTCTAGTGGGGACAGGTGGAAGCAACAAAGGTAAACACAAACAACTAGACACAAAATCTGATTTTAATGATGCTCGTGGCTAGAGTGACCAACCAATCATTGAAGTCTTACCGATATACAAAGATTAATTTTTTTACAATGTGTTTAAAAAAAAAAAACCCAAAACAAAACATGTGAATTTTGCTTAAATGACCAAAAAACTAAAAAAACTTTAAAAAAAACCCAAAAAACTTTACACACATGCAAAGTAGAAAATGTTGCTTTTCTCAGCTTTGTACCTATAAGTGACGAGGTCCTGCATAAACACATGGTACAAAAGGTGATATTGCATACTGTTACTGAAAATCTGAGGACTTTTTTGGTCACCACCAATCAAAATTAATCTAACCATACCCACATAATTCTAATAAAGCAATTTCTGCATACCAAAAAATGCTTTAAGTTGTTTTCAACTTGAACGTTGCTTATTTGGTCTAATATGAACATTCAGTGTTGAAGAGAAACATCAAAAATCAAAACCCATTTTTATAGAGGCTTTGTAATACTACAGGCCTGTAGGGATCTTTACATTTCAAAACATGCCACCTCATTATGGAGATCATTGTTATGCAGTTTTTTAAAGTTTTGCATACAAAGTTTCTCTTATAAGCTGAATGCCACAGAGAAAAGAAAACATTCAAATTCTATTGTAATCCAATGTAATCTATTGTATATGAAATCGAATCATGACCCAAGCTATCGTTACACCGCTGTGTGAAAATGTTGTGATACTTTTGGATTGTGATTCTCCCCTCCCTCCTCCTCCCACGGCTTCCCCACTCCTCCCTCCACTCTGATATCAAGCCACACTTTAGTAATCCTCCAAATGAAAGGATTTGGAGCAAGAGCATCGTCTCTACACTGAAGATTGGAATGAAAGAGAAGGCAGCTTCTCAGATGAGAGAGAAGGGAGAAAACCTCCTGATGAGAGCGAAAGGAAGACGGAGAGGAGAGACGAGACAGGGAGACTTACTGTACACAAAATAAGAACAAAACAGAAAACTATGACAAAGCAAAGGAAATCCATGACAAAGGCGCTGAAACATATAGTGTGAGACTGCGACAGATTACAGGAATGTTACAGAACTGATGAAACAAAGATATTTAGGTCTATATCTACACTACACCGGAAGATACGATTAGTTAAACCCGTTCCATTTAAAATATGTACCAAACCAAACCACTGTGTGTAAGGTGAAAGAGGATGGTCCCAGATTTTAGATTTTGGTTCACCCAAACAAATCAAACTTAAAACTTAAAAAGCCACATGAATGCTAAGGCTAATATCAATTAACCTTTGTTAGATGCATAAAAACCCAAGTGTCTAAATTATTGTGGTTATAAAGTAATATTCATTATATAATTAGTAATATTAATTTCAAGTTCGATCAGATCTTTGCATTACTTCCAAGCAGTCAAACATAAAAATGTGAGCAGTCGTTTTAAAAAAAAAAAGTACAGTAGTTTTGCCAAAAACATCTCACCAATTGCAGCAGATGAAAATATTGAAATGTCTTCAGATAAGACAAGTCCTGATATTTTCCACTGAAAATGAAGCAAAACCTACAGAATTAAAAACATGTCAATTCTTTTATATAAGCTGACAAATCTCAGGGTAAGATAGACTCTTGGGCTAAAACAACAAAACAAAAAAGAAAAAAACTTATCAGCTAAAACATTAAAATAATCTACGTAGTATCGTGTGAGTCCTCCTCGTGGCACCAAAACAGCTTTGACTTGTTAGGGGATGGACCAGGATCTGTGGGGGTGTCTTGTGGTGTCTGGCACTGGGACACTGGCAGCGGATCTGTTGGGTCTTGTGGGTTACAGCGTAGAGCTTCTATAGATCAGGGTTGTTCTGGCATATCTTGTAGATGCCCAACTGGATAGAAATCTGGGGAGTTTGGAAGGCAAGTCTACCTGTCTGTCAGATTGCTCCTGATCATTTTCTTTTATAATAAACGGGGGCACAGGGACCAGCTGGGAATGCTTCATGTCCCATGACGAGGTGCTAAAAAACCCTAGGATTTCCCAGCAGCATAGTGAATTTTCACTTTGATAGTGGTTTTATTGTTGTGCCTGAGTGATGTTAAAAGTTCAGCCATATAAGTGTGTCACTGTACTTTACATACTGAAACATGTGTAACTGCAGTACTTTATAGTGCTACGTGGGCAGCTCATTTATCACAAATTGTAGCTTCACATGTTTGATGTGGCAGAGGTTTACACCGCATGCCCCTCCTGACACAACCCCTAAAGGGATTTAGGTCTCTGACTGGAATTGAACCAGCAATCTTTTGTTGGCTTCACTTGGACGTGGAACAGTGTCAGTGGTGCCTTTTGAAATAACAGCATTTGTTGTTTGGTTAAATGTTTTAAAAGACTCTCCAAGAAGATTTAGTATAATTCTAGTGTTTTATTTGTATTAAATGTATTTTACTTGGCACTATTCAGCTATCTATTAACTGTTCCCCAGTAGTTTATGGATGCAGTTTGCTAAACAAGCTTGTTAGTGATAATATAGTAGCCCATCCTCTCAAAAGAGAGTTTCCACTCATGTGGGAAAAAAGGGGGAGAAACCTGAAGGATAAGGGAGAACGTCCCCAGGCAGCAAAGACGGTGGGAGAGCGATTTGAGCACTTCCTGATGGTAAGGGAAGCCTCCTGGCCTGAGGCAATATGAAGCTGGACTGCATGGGGCCTCTTGCTATGTGATCCAGGAGAAAGTCAACAGCTTAGTTTTCCTATCGCTATGTGGCAGGACCCCGGGTCAACAGGAACACAGGCAGTGTAAGAGATAGAACCAAGGAGGCCTAATATAATTTTCGTGTGTGAGCAGTATGTGCATGTGTATATAAGGTTTTAGGGTGTAAATCCTACATACTAATAGCCTCTATGTGGACAAGTCAATGTGTGTAGGACACCAAAATACGCAGGGCCAATAATCTGTGTGTCAGGAGGCAGCAAAAAGCCCTTCTTTATATATAAGGAAATCGCATACGTCCCAAAAACAAGGCAAATGCAACTTATCTTAAACACAAACAGACATCCAATATAAACACTATTTACCTGGCTCTCCTTTATCGTAGTACTGATAGGTGCCAATATCTGTATCTGTGGGGCAAGAGAGGGAGAAAGAGAGAGAGAGAGATGAACATCTAGCTGTCAGGGAAAAGCAGAAGACAGATCAGCAATTTCGCACCGTGGGATAAACAATCGCTATCAGCCAGTGGCCTGTCCCGTCTGCCAGCACCACAGTTTAGATAAGACCCTGTGAGGGAGAAGGAGGAGGTGGTAGGGTGGGCTGGGGGGGGTCCGAGCCAATATAGAAGGGGGGCTGAGGGGTATTAGTAAAGACAGGAGTGTGCCTTCACCCATCCCACCTAAGGGACAAACACTGATTTACACACATGCAACATATACATTTAAAAAAAGCAGATAAAGAGTCTGTGGACAGCTACAGAAACGTATGACCGACATACACAGGGCATGCAACAAGCACAAAAACACACACACACCCACATATATGCGCACAGATAAATATACACACATACGCACACAAACTGCTGAGCTGAGACTTTTTCTGTGAGAGTTATTCCTGCAGGCCCCAAAACCATAAGCAGCCAGCTTCAGATTCGCACAACACATCGTTTCTTTATCGCTCCACTACTCTTGCTGCCTCTGCTGCTGCTCCTGAGGCCAGGTCACACTAATACAACAGGAGGGCTGATGGCAGACACACAAACACATACAGACAGACAAACAAACACATATACCACACATACCGTATGGGAAACATATGCAAAAATTGCTTGGTTTTAAAAATTAGGACAGATTCAGTCTTGCAAATGCCTCTCACTGAAAACCCACAGCCTTAAGTAACAGTTTAGGGTTGCTTTCTGACAGACATAATATGATCTAGATTAAACAATGACTAAGATGTCCTCAAATCACGTGGATCTGTGTTTTGAAAGAAAAACCTTTCGTGATCCATTTGTGTCACGGGAAATTCATGATTTATACTTTTGCATTTTATCCAAGTACAGCAAAAAATGTAGTCGCTATAAATGCACAGGAGAAAATCTTACTAAATACACCAATCACAGTCATTGCAGACGCATTTATGCAATGTGCACAGTGGCACAAGTTACAGCGTAGGGTTTCGGAAGACATTATTGCACACCTACAGCACATATTTAACACAGATGATGCAAGGAAAGATTTGTTTACCAAGAGACACCTGAAGTCCTGTCGCATATCCAGACGAACACATTATTAAAGTTCGAGTTGTTCAAAGTCGATCACCACATTTTACCTTACTTTTAATTATATCCTGTAATCGTATAATTTAATAGTATCCTGCTTAAGTGGGCAAAATGTCAAATAATGGTTAGCGTACAAAATCAGAGAAAAGTAACTACATGTCGGGTCTATGCAGGCTGCAACTGTTATGGTTTGCCTGTTCAGCACTTTTTTGCCACAGCTGTTTAATTTATCAGTGACAGAACAACAATCATTGCCTCAGTATAAAGGATAATAATCATAGCATCAGTATAAGGACTTACAAAAGTCAGCAAATTCCTGGAGGGAGACTGCTAAAACTATTGGAATTGATGTGAGGGAAAGAAAGAAGTGAAAAAACTACAGAGACAAATATTTCTGCCCCTAAAAAAACAAAACTGACCACAACAAAGACCGGGGACACAGGAGGGTAAAAAAAAGTCCTATCTTCTATTTCGTTCTATTTCTTTCAACCCGAGGTGTCAACCCGCTGACACCTCGTAAAAAAACATCAGGACATGACGACTTTGTGATTAGCACCACTTGATGCACCAACACAAGAAATAATTACGGACACACGGAAATCAAAATCAGGCCTTTTGGTTCCCAAGCAGCAATGAAGCACAAGTAACAGAAAGATTGTAAGCTTGCTTCCTTTTTTGTCTACAATTAAGGAATTAAAAGGCTTCATACGGGAATTTTTTGTTATGCAAAATTCTCGGTTTTTCCACATAAGGACACAAACCCCAATTAATTCTGTGTTGATGTCCTCATGTGGCAGTCTCTAGATCAAATCAGCATCCTTATTTAAAATCTGTTGACTTCTGTTGAGGTCCCCCTGTGCAAAAGTAGTCGAGCTGTGCAATGCTGTCAGCGGTTATTAAAAATGTGATTAGCACATGCAGAACACATACACACACACAGCATTTCACAGCACTGTACTGCTTTTCTAAGTTCTATACTTTTGTTTCTGAGGTAGGCGTATATGATGTAAGAAAGGTGGTGATAGGGAGCGTCACACCTCAGCGACCAGGTCTCTTCCCTCAGATGGATCTATCCACGTTTTCTCAGATAGCAGAAAACACACACAGCGGGGAGAAAAAAATAACAAACAAATAAGGATATGTCACTGTCACCTATGATAAACACCCTCCCGTACCTCTGTGTGTACACATAGGCTGATATACACACACACACACACACACACACACACACACACACACACAGCCTCAGAGAGACACTATCTTCGCCTGAAGCTCAGCAGACTGTGAAAGACAAGACAGAAAGGAAGGGAAGAGAAAACAAGAAAATGGAGAAACGAGATGGACTGATAGGTGAAGAGTAGGGTACCTCACAAAAACTACCAGAAAAGTAAAACTTAGACCACACTTGGCCCAACAAGGCAGTTTCTCAATGTCAATAGTTTTCAGGTCTTGTACAGCACTGTTTGGAAAAAGCTTCTCAAAGCCAGATGACTCTTTTTAGTTAGCTTTTGTTTCATTTATTTGTATTTTTAAACTAGCGACCTTGTAGTGGGAAAGGCATTTTAGCAAAATAGGAAGAAGGGAGGCTAGAAAGTGGATAAGATATTAAATCTTTCCTTGTCAACAAATCTGGAATCCTTGGCCAACACATGGATGTCTTCCTGGTTTCTGTAACTGCTTGTGTTCAAAAAAGGTAAAAACAATATAAAGAATTTAAGGTATGATGCAATAAACACTGAAATCAGGAGAAAGTGCAAACAGATTCATTGAAAAATGATGTGAAGTGAAAGTCAGATTGCAAAAGTAGATCTAAGTACTTAGAAAGTGCATCAACAAAGTGAGTGATGACAGAAAGAGCCAGAACAAGGCAGAGGGAGAAAGAGGAAAGGAGGGAATCCAGGAGAGAGGGGAGGGAGATTGAACATGTTGATAAGTTGTACCTTTAACTTGAAGTGAGCCCTTAGTGGACCACAAGTGCAGCTCAGCCAGGCAGAACGCCATCTGATGGAGGTGCGTAACCCAAGTCTGAGGAGAGGGACAAGTGAGAGAAAGAACAAATGAAGACGAAGAAGGGGCAGACCAAACACGACCACAGATAAATATCTTAATGAGGAGACATAATAGACAGGGCCATTTATGTCAAAGGGTCAAGCGAAGCATTGCATGTAGGGACACGGGCCTACAAATACAAATGCATACACTTTAATGACAACCAGAGATGAGGTGGTGTCCTTTTCCTTTTCAAAGTTTTTATTAGTGATAGTGAAAAATAAAAGAGGGAAGGACATGAAGCAGTGGGTGGAGTGGGTGGTAGAATATGCATACAGGAGAAAAGAGATACAGGAGTTTTTGGGTTTGTTTTTTTTTTTTCTCAATTCAAGCGCACCGTTATACCAGCAATCTAGCACTGCATTTAGATGAAGCAATGAATGATTTAGCCCATATTAATTAGTAGAACAGCGAATAAGATGCATTAACAAATACCTGCACTGACTAACCAGAACATGAGTGATGCAGTACCTTACCCTGCTCACGATCACTCACAAACCCCAGGTTATTGCTCAGAAAAAACAAATGTAATCTTGACCTTAAACTCAGTGTAAGTGAAAACTAATTACATGATCAATGTGGCCAAATTCCACTAAAATCTGTACAATACTCTAGGAGGTGGTGCAATTCTTGTGAAAGTAGAAAAGTGCCTGTAAGCTTGACCTTGAACACACGTGAAGACTCGTTAGGTGATCAATGTGCACTTGTCTGATTAAATTCTGAAAATGTTGTAGGAGGAGAAGTGATTCTTTTTAATTGTGGACAGATGGACGAATGGCTGTGGCATAAGTGCATCCTGGCACACAGGCCCAGTGGGGCCCTGGTAGGCTTGCAATGTGCTTGTGAAGTTTAATTCAGATAATACAGTATGCCAAGACAAAAGTAGAGAGAAAAAAAAACTTTCAGTGGTGTCACACAAAAATATTATCAAGATCAACATATAATCAGAGTATGGCACAGCACTGCAGCCAGATTAACATTTAAAAATAGGAAATGTAACAGTGTAATCAGATTTTCCTATTATGTCTGTATTAGTGGTATGAGTGCTAGTAGTCGATTATCAGGAGTAGGAGTAATGGCAAGGTGTTATTTAAAAAACACATGACAAATACCTGCATGCAGGACAAAACTCTTCTGGAGGCAAACCTTCCTGCTACACCTGAAGTACTGGTAAGATGGAATAACTGCAACTAATTAATATGAACATACCAAAAAGACAGACGTGTGCATGAACTCAGACTGACACCGAAACAAGGTCACAAGCGGTGATGCTTGCGCATTCATTCACACATCACTGAGGACTGAAGGACGAACACTTTGGGGCTGACAGCTCAGACAAACCAGTCAGCATTCCAGATTCACAGCCTCTGCTTTCCTTCTTTATTACACACTTTATTCTCCAGGCAGTTTCCATTGCTTCCTTAAAGGGTTGAGCTGTGGCTGTCTTCTCATGCCCTTTGTTTGGTGTCCCCCTGTACTACTGTTGTTGACTGGTTTTTAGTCAGACTGTATAAACAATAACCAAACTGCTGTGATGTTTCGGAAATAAATAAAAAAAACATTTCTCAGCGGAATAATAAAATCACAAGTGCTATCACTACTGCTCTGAGGGTCGCAGTTATTAGTTGTTGCCATCAAGGGAGTTGAAATGTCTGAAAGGCACAAATGAAAAGCTTTCCCTGTTAGTTACTCCCTATTGATTGTTCACTCTCATGCTCTTTATGCTTCTTGTAACGCTGCATACTGTCCTAAACTTAAGGAACGGAGATGCACATAGTCAGGCTGAGAGCAAAGCAAAGAATAAACTAATGGAAACATAAATGATATAAATGCACTCAGCTGAAATGAGGACTAATATTTATCTAGACAGTGAGGCTTTGGTTTTCTCCCGCAAAGGAAAATTACCAGAACTGCAATAAAAATATTTCTCCACCAGCTCTGTTTGAGTGGGGGTTTAATTTACTCAAGCATAAAATACATTTTTAATCAAATTGCCAAGAATAAAAGGAATATGCATGGACCTCTGTTAAGTAAGGTAACACATTGCTTTAAATATATGCAGACCAAATGTGCTTATGTGTGAACATTTGTGCTCACAAAAATTCCATTTTGAGCCTGGACAAAATCCTGCTTTACATGTCATATTGTAGGGTTTTTACATAAGATATGAAGCACCCTGAAGTGACTGTTGTTGTGAACTGATGTTAAGTAAATAAAATAAAATTGAGGAGAGTTAAATATGCACTTATTAAAAAGCCTAGGAGAGATTTGATTACATGTACTACTGCCCCAATCTATGAGACTAAAATCCAACCAGGGATGAACTCAGATTAGCCCACAGATAAATGTTGATGCTCCTCACAGGACAGTGCAGGATCTCTGTATAGTTTGTATGTTTCACAGCATTGCTGTGTTAGCCATTAACTCCTCTATCTGTGCAGTTAATGCTCTCCGCCTTTCCCTCTCTCTTATTTTCTGTAGTTAATGCTGAGAGGGGACTCTCTCTTATCTTTGCCCTCTTGGTCCTCTTGGTGTGGGGAGAAAAAAAAAATCCCATTTTGCCACTCAACTCCCAAAACTACAAGTTCCAACAAAAATACACGTAGATAACACAGGGCTAGCATGGCACAGTGGTGATGGTGAAACGAGTTTACTGACATAAGAGGATTCTTTCATCCTCCCCTAACCAGCTTTTTTTTTCTTAAGAGGAAGTCAGCTCTTTTGGACTGAAAACCTAATTTCAGACAGCTTTCATTCTGTTATTGCCAGTCTGGCTAGCCTAAAGGTTCTGTTTTGAGGAGATGTCTGGGTCTCTGGAAATAGAGGAAACAAGGAGACTGATGGGGATACAGAAAATGAGAGCACAAATAGGGGAGTTTGTACTGGACAAAAATTAGCCCTGTGGTCACATATGTATCTGAGCAGTTGGGCAGGATAAAGCAACTGAGGGTGAGATCGTTCACACTAGGTATATGAGGAGACATATACTGCATTGCCAAAAGTATTCAATCACCCATTCAAATACTAAGTTCAAGTGCTCAAATCACTTCTTTGGGCACAGGTGTATAAAATCAAGCACATAGGCATGCAGACTGCTTCTACAAACATTTGTGAAAGAATGAGTCGTTCTTAGGAGTTCAGTGAATTCCAGTGTGGTGACAGGATCCCACCTGTGCAACAAGTACAGTCATGAATCTTTCTCACTACTAAATAATCCAAAGTCAACTGAAGTAGAAGTAGAAGTGATTAGGAATGACAGCAACTCAGCCATGACGTGGCAGGCCTCGTAAAATCAGAGAGTGGGTCAGAGGATGGTGAGACACATAGTGCGCAGGGGTCTCCAACTTTCTGCAGAGTCAATCACTACAGACCTCCAAACTTCATGTGATGTTCAGACTAGCTCAAGAACCACTGTGTGATTTTGGGTTTTTTTTTTTTACAAGTTAGGCTCAGTCCCTTAGATCCAGTGAAATAAAATCTTAAGGTTTCAGCATACCAAGACATTTTGGACAACTTTGTGTCTTCTCATCCAACATCAGTGTCTGACTTCACAGATGTGGTTCTGAAAGAATGATCAAAAATTCCCATAAACACATTTCAAAACCTTCTGGAAAGCCTTCCCAGAATGTTTGAAGCTGTAATAGCTCCAAAGGCTGAGTGGACATCCTATTAAGAATAGGATGTCACCCAAAGCAGTATAGTACAGCGGTCCCCAACCCCCGGGCCATGGACCGGTACCGTTCCCTGAGTCGTTTGGTACCGGGCCGTGAGAGTTTAAGCTCCGGTGTGAAATTTATGGTTTTCAGGGTTTTTATCGTTAACTTGGTTTCCCTGGGTCTTTTCCCATGTTGTAGTTGTGCGTCTTATTTTGAAAGAAATATTTACGCATTACCATAGCGACCAGAGTGCATTAAGGGGCAGAGAGGAGGATGTTACTCTCAATGTTGTTGGCGCATTTCAGGAAGACGCTGCTAATAAAGTTACACAAACGAATTCGTGTTTATTATTATATTTATAAAACACCAGTTTTTGTCTTGGTTGTAACATTTTATTTTGTTGCATTTATCCACGACACCTTAAAGGCTGGTCTATGAAAATACTGTTTGACATTAAATCAAATAAATCAAATAAAGGTTTGAGAGAAGAGCTTGATAAAAAAAAGAAAAAAGCAAAATGATTAAAAAAAAAAAAAAAGTCTATTCGCTTTTGTTTATTATTAAAGTTCTGGTCATTAAAACAAGTCAATGACTGAGTTCCGTATAAATGTTTACTATGCGCATCATATTTTAATTTGGTTATTTAAAGTGTAGTGCTTTGCTTAATTCATCTATGTTAGAAAATCATTTGAATTTTTGTTTCATGATGGCATAATTTGATGACAAAATATTGAAAAATTATTAAACAGAACCATTTGTGCTTTTTAAATATCAAATGCTAAATCAATGCATTACTCTGCATGAAGTTTCCTTGTTTGTTTGTTACAGTGACTGGTGCACCTAAAGACTTCAACATTTGCATACATATAGTACATAGACAAACAAGTGCACGCACACACACTCGCACAGTACTGCCCAGGTCCTGGACAGCTGCCACACACATTCTGGTTTCTGGCTGGGGTTGCTGTGGGTTACCTGTCCCCCTGCAGAGCTTTGTGGGGGTGTACAGAGGCGCTAGGTGAGGGGTTGGAGGGGGTCTAGGTTATTGTACCCCATCTTTACACTAGTAAAGAGACTGCTTTAACATCAAAGGGTGGGGAGGGAAAACATACGACTCCCCTTTCAAAGACAGTCCACAGGAACTACGACCTTGCCTGCTCTCTGCATCTCTTCTCTACTCTCCTTTCACTGTCCCCTCTGGGTGGTTACTGAGTGTATGAACAGTTATGTGTGTGTGAGAGACAGAGAGACCGAAAGTGTCTTTGTAAGTGTGTACTTCGATATGTGTGCATGTGTCTGTGACAGACACATCGGCATGGCTGAGAGTGTTTTAACCTTGTGAGTCTGTTTGTATGTAATGGCAAAATTAAGTCCTGGAACACTAGTAGCAGCGACCTAAAAGGTGGTTTTGAGCACTTTAGAAGATGTTATAGGTTTTCTGGATCAAAATGTACCTTATAGTTAAATCAATGAGTGTGTGTGTGACCTTACTTATAGACTGTTGTTGTTATTTGATTAACAAAACTGTATCCTACGCCTGAGGAAATGAAACTCTTCTTAAATAAAACATTAACATTTTTTTATTGTAATCCTGGTATTCTTTTGGAGGAAAACACATTTCTTTGGATGACACCAAACATCCAACAAAGGATCCAACAAACAAAAAACACATATTGACCTCCATGCATGTGGAAAGATCTCAATTTTTTTGTGGGGCAATTTTCTTAACTTCTTGTTTACAATTACAATAATTAACCTCACTAACCTGCGTTGCTTTAAAGCTGCATTCTTTTTAATGGTCAGCAGAGGTGAACCTTTGGTGGTTGCACCAAAATGGCATGAAGTTCTGTTGTAGAGAAGTTCATGGCAACAACCCTCACCTCCCTTGCTCCCTTAGTAAAGTTTCCTGACAACCTTATGGGTTTAATTGCTAGTGTGATTTTAAATAAAACGTGAAGCTCATTTTGTAAATTATGGTAAGTGTTAAGAGCCAGGAAGAAGGATTAACCAATGTATGAGCGTCCAGATTCACAGTTTGAGCCACTGCTTGCTTATTAAATCTGGTTTCACAACACAAAAATGTTACACAAAATGCTCAAGGTCTCATAACAGGAATTCAGTAGCCATGTCTATTTCTAGACTGTCATTTCTAGACTGTCTATATTCACAAGAGATGTTAAAACTTTGCAATAAATCGAGGGTCTATTAAGGTTGTGGTCCAGATCTCAAGCCACTGCAATCAGAATGAGACTCAGTCGGTAAGCCTGCCTTCGTTTTGTGACATAACATCTCAAGAATCCTCTCCTACAGGTGTGTACTCTTGTTTTCTTCTCCCCCAAGCTTCTTTCTAACTGACAGATGAAAATGCCAGAGGCATTTCTGTCACCCGGTGCACTGGCCCCATCATTGCAAGAAGACTGATGTGATAAATTACGGGGTTAAAGAGCTGCCATGGGGTGACTGACACAAGGCCATCACAGCCTTGCCTCATTCCGCTGCCCTACAACACACACACACACAAACCTTCACTAAACATCACACACATACCGCAGTTCCCTTCTCACCTACCTGGCTCTGTGCGAATTTGTCTGTCACTTTCCCCCTCCTGTTTTCCTCATGTACCTTCACTTATCATCCCTCTACCTACTTGTCCCTTGTCTTTTATCTTTTCCCCCCCACACTTTCTAGTCTAGTTTTTCCGAGGTACCTCCTATTAGAAATGCATTAAGCTTTCTGACCCTGTCTGCAAGCGTTCACTCTCTTCCTGGCAATTTCGACTCACCTCATTCTTTGTCTTGTCGCTCTCAAAGGACACTGTTTCAAATTTTATGACTTTTTTTCCCCCACAAGTTTTATCTCCTACATACACCCTCAGCTGCTGGCTTGTTTTGTTTAGGCTCTTGGAGAGAAACTTGGCAAACATGAAGAACATACAAAGACAGAGCAAAAGGTACACACCCAGAGAAAGATAGTTGGGGTAGTGGGGCAGTGTGTAAATACAGTATTTTCAAACCTAAGGTCAGAGTTTCTGTCAAGTCTCAGTCACTGACTGCATCGACACCCGCACTCATGTATTCAGCGGACACACTCAGGCACTCAGATCAGTCCTACGTTGTGTACACTCCAATCTCTCAAATTTCTGATACGTGAACTCACACAGCACTCCAGAACATGCGTATGCATGGAAAGGGATATATATTATGGTTGGCGCATATTCTCCTATCTTTTGATTCCTAAGGAAATGTACACATGCATATATTTGCATACATATGAAAGGATGCACAAAGACTCACATGAGCTCTTATCTTCACCATACCCTTGAGGTGCAAGGCCTCAAGCTCTCAGTGTTGTACCAAAGTAAAGGAAGGAGGGCAGAATTTGAAACCAATGTGTTTATATAATAATGATAACAATGAGCACAAAACAAAGAATGCAAGCAGTCAAAGAGCTCGAATGTACACACTATTACATGCCCATATACAGAAGGGATGGAGATAAGATGATGGACGAGTCTTGTGCAAACTTTTATGAAAAGTCGCTATGATAGCAGCTCCCAACCGAGCCTATCCCTGCTGTCAAAGGGCGAAAGGAGAGGTACACCCTGGACAGGTTGACAGTCTATACAGTCTAAAAACAGGCATAATATTTATTTCTCCATGAGTATGCACGAGGTGACAGTAGGCTGACTAGTTATGGGTGAGAGGAAAGAGAGGAGAGCAGAGAGAGAAAGGACAAAAACTGACTATGGAAGAAATAGAGTTTAATAATAAGTAATAATTAAAAGCAGAATGGTATGTAAACAGATAGTAAGTGAAAAAGGTGACTGAAGAAGAAATGCTCAGTACATCATGGGAAGCCACACAGCAGCTAAACCTATCCGAGCACAATCCAGAGAGGGTTCAGTCACCTGATCCTGCCCTAACTATAAGCTTTATCAGAAAGGAAAGCTTTAAGCCTAATCTTAAAAGTAGAGACAGTGTCTGTCTCCCAAATCTGAACTTGGACCTGGTTTCATAGCTAATTGTAGACCAATTTCTTAACTACCTTTTTTATTTCAGTTCAGTTAAGTAAAACACTTAATAATGGAGCCAAGTTCCATAGTTAAGGTTTAATCACTGCTACCTTAAAAGCCTCAGAGCCCCACCTCTGAATAGTCATAAAACACTTTACTAACCAACTGATACCTCCATGGTGGCTACATCCATCTTTTATAACTTATATGGTGGCGTAATAAATATTATAGCCTTTAGTTGTTACTGTTGGGCCCCAGGGCTCTAGTCATATTCTTGTCAGCATATCTGTCCTACCAGTCTTTCAAACACTCTAGTTCTGAGGTTTCATCAAAGACCTAAGGCATTACAGAACTCCACCCACTGAGGGGAGATAAAGAGGGGACAAAGTGAAGGGTGTGAAGCCTTGTGGCGAATGTATGTACTTAACCATGCACCAACAACCACAAGTACAGTGTATGTTCTCAGCTGTCCCATTACAAGAAAGACGGTTTGACAGAGAAGAGCAGAGAGTGGGCAAAGTGGCGCCAGGCAGCAGGCTGGAAACCTTTTATACAGAGTCCCACAGGAGCCCATTGAACTGTCAGCAGAAGAAGAATAGAAGTGATGGACAGCTGGAACAAAATGATGCAAAGGTAATACTATTCAAAACAGGCGGCAGGTACAGTAGCTCTGCATGAATCCGAATATCTGTCCATTTTTTGGAAAACGAATCATTACATGACCTCTGGGCAACGACACTGTCAAGAGGGTTTGTGTCTAGAAGCACATGTCTACTGTTGTGCGCAGAAGAAACCAGGTGATCGCTTGAAGCACTAGTTCAGGTTTGGAGGGCGTGAGGAGGTGAGGTGAGGAGTTGAAAAGTTCAGAGGGAAACAAAGTGGAGACGCACACAAATATACAAAAACAGAATAAAAAAAATTAAGTATATTAGTCAGTGAAAAAAAGGGAAAAAAAAACACTGTTAACTCTGTGTTAGGAACTATAAATGAGGCTTACCATGTGCAAACAGAGCCTTAAATAACGAGCAGTATGGAGTATGATATTTCTTGGCTGGGCTGTTATGAAACCTTTTTGCTTTCATAACAGGCTTTTTGGGGGAAATGACTCGCATCATCCAACTGTCATCTTTGGCATTAAAGAAATTTACCTTCAAGGGCTTTGAACCTCTCCGTATCAACACTTGAGAATAGCCAGATAAAATACAACCACAGGAGAAAAATCTGAGTGATGAAAACTGTTTTTAGGAAGTTATGAGGGTTAGTGGTCCCATGATCTTCACTTCTATTTTAACAACATAAAAGATAGCAAAGGAAAATGCCACATCTTGTGATATGACAAGTTAAGGTGGAGAGAAAAAGGCATCTTTGCATGGGACATGAATATCAGCCACTTAGGAGTCTTATGAGATCTACAACTCAAGATTTACATTTCTGTTTGTGGAGGCCCTAATCTGCCAACTATAGATTTCTTTAATAAATTTTTTTTAAGACATGTTACAACGACTTTTACATAAGTGGCCACTAAGCAATTATTTCACAAGGTATGCATTTCTAATTTCGAAGCCAAAGAGGACATGTTTTTTTTTCTTGTCTTTATCAGCTGTTTCCTCATGTGCACATCTATTTTTATAGGCATTTGAAAATATTTGTTTTTTGATTTATATTTTATCCTCCCTTTTCTTTTTTGTTATGATTTGCAAAAGATTGAGAGACTGTTAAATAATATAAACAAAAATAAAATACAGACAAAATCTTTCTCCTTACACAATCTTTCGGACTCTCTGTGTGCCTGTGCTTTTGTGTGTAAGTACAAGAAAAGGAGGGAAAGGACAAGAACGGGGAGACAGAAAGATGTGTGGAGGCTCTTCTAAGCACACGCGTAAACATCATTAGAGGAGGTAATGGAGGGAGGAAGGTGGGAATGAGGGGAAAACCTTTTTTCCAGCAGAGGTATTTACCCAACGCCTGGAGCAGAAACACAAACAAGTACCAGTAATGACTAAGAGTGGTGATGAGAGACAGAGAGAAAGAGATGTTTGGTGGAAAATGTGCAACTGATTGGGCAGAAAATGTGGTCTCCCAGCAAAAGAGAGTGAGACTTCCACCTTGAAGCCAATAAAATGTTAGAACAAGCAAAAATTTCTACATTTAGCCAGGATTAAAAAAAACTTGATGGTGGTGGTCTTTCATTCCTGTTCAGCTAATAGTTCTAATCCAGGCAAGTGTTTCACTAAAAGCTGAGTGTTCTGCCCTAAAGCAACACCTAAGGCCAGGAAAGGCAATACTTCCAAACCACCGGCACAATTGCTCGGCTTCAAAGAGATTCTCGGGGACTAGGAGCCTCTCTGGTGTCTGTCCCCTGTCACAGAGAAGGTGACGCATGTCACACTGACCGTGGTTTTGTTTATGTTGTTGGATTTTCTTCTTTTAAAGCTGTCTGGTGCCCCGTTGTTTGCCCCTCACCTTCTGACCATAAACAGCAAACACACAAACACACACACACATACACTAAATGTGCACAGACACATTCATAAAAACACAAAACATGCAGCTCAAACATGAAAAAGTGTCTTACTTTTTCATTCATTTATGAAGCAAATTACCTGCCCAAAATTATCAGTTAATAATAAAAAGTACACTCCTGCACATAGATGCAAATCCCTCTCATAATCAGGACACAGAAGATCATTCTTGCTTAAATATTAAGTTCTTAAGTATTAACATAAAGCCGACAGCAATGCTGGTAACCAGTACAATGTGCACTTCATAGTGATTGCCACAACTACACTACTGTAGAAATTATTTTGCTCCATATTGACATGATAATATCACCAGCTGCTGCAGATCTGTTGGCTGCACATCTATGATGTCAGTCCTCCCTGTCTACCCAAAGGTGCTCTGTTGTTACAGAGATTGGGTGGCTGTGGAGGCTTTTGGGGACTAGTTAACTTATTATCATGTTAAAAAACAAACAAAAAAAGTTGGGTACCCTGTGGTCATAAAGGGATGGACATGGTCAGCAACAATACTCAGGTATGCTGTGAACATTAAAGAGTGCCAAGAAATGATCCCCGACATCATAACATTTTCCATCTGGCACCAACAACCACTCAAAGTCACTTCAGTCACCTGTCTTCTTCATTCTCATGCTCACTTTAAACTTTAAAAGACCGCGTCCATGTGCCTAAATGCACAGACTTGTCGTCATCTAATTGGCTGACTAGATATTTGCGTTAACAAGTGTACATCCACTAATTAAAAGTGATTGGCCACTTAACTACTTTTTCTTCTCACACGCAGGTGTAAGCACCTTAATACCAGTAAGCACAAACCAATTTCAATACAGAGAAACTAGTTTTTGATTTGAATGGTCGATGTATAATGCACCTTTGCAAAGTTTCAAGACCAAGAAAGGCGTTAGCTTTGTTTTTGAGTCTGTGCGCACATCCAGAAAACATTGACCTTAGCTGAAACTTCCCTGTTGTGTACTTAACCACATATGCGCACTCAGGTACACACATACACACCTGTCAAGGTCTCAGGAAGACCAGGGCCTTTTAAGGTTGTTGTCAGAAGCACTGAGAGAGATAGACCGAGGCAAAATGAAAGGTCACAATGAACGTCCCCTAGACTTCTCAGCGGTCTTATTTCGCCGTCACACACTCACACACACGCTGTCTGTCACCTCCCAGACGAGGCCATGACACCTTGGACACCTCTCAGCAAGCAGTGCCTCCCTCTGTCCATCTGTCTTTCTGACAGGTTGACATGGCGCAGAGCGGTCGGACGTCGATGACACTCAGAGCAAGAGGTTTGTTCTCTTTGCTGTGACCTCAGAGATGGACACTGGTGTCCTATCTCTGTTCTCCCACCGCTGCCGTCAACTTAGAAGAGGAAATAAAATCCTTTCTCGCATCGACTCCCAACTCTTCTTCTCTTTAGCTGGCAGTTGTCTGTCATGAGCATCACTGCAGGGTCTATGTGGAGACTGCAATGAACATAATCTACAGATTAAAACCAATTCTATGACAGCAGCTGTAATAATCAAACTTTATTCAGCTTGTCCAATTCATAGATTCTGAAGGAATTTAGTCAAAGATGGTGTTAAAATCATATTTACCAAGTATTTGGTAAAGGAAAACAAATTGCCTGTGAAGTTTAACTATAAAATCTTGGCATAATGGTATGACCGAAGTCACGAAGGCCAACAAATCAACACAGTACTAATATAAATATGAAACAGCAGTAGGAAAAGTATAGGTCCTCATCAGTGGATTTCTTGCTGTTGTTTAGGTAACAGGAATATCACTTGAGTGGTTAATCAAACTTAACAATTTCATAAAAACTACAAATGAAAAAAGAATAACTTTTTAACCAAATATTTCTGAATATATAAAGAGTAACTAGGTTACTTTTTAAATGACCATGCTACCTAGCTTTTTTCTTAGACTATATATAGTACAGTTTGCCTTGACTTTAAAGGTGCCCAATAGAATCTAATGCTCTGGCGTCAACAGAAAAACAAAAATAATAGAAGAATACTACAAACTACCAGGTGTTGTGGAACTTCAACATTAGTTGCTACTGTGCAAACATAAGAAACATGCAAAGCCAAAGCAGAGTATAGCTGTCAAAAAGTCAAGAACAATAAACAGAAATGAGACAAAGTGAAAACTGCAGCAGGTAACGCTAAAGGTCTGCCAGCTATCTGCAGTCACTTCCAAGCAGTTAGGGGTGGGGTGCTATCTTTGGTTCTTTTCCAGGCAAGCATCTCTGGTGAAAGTGCCCATCCCCTGTCAAGCAATATAATGTTTTTGATATGAATCTATTCAATTTAATGAATCTAATCAGTAAGGATTATTTAGACCATAATCGAGCAGCCCTAAGTGGAAACCAGTTTCTTAATTTCTTTCTATACCTGTTCACCATTATCTGCTAGACGAAATGTTAAAATCTCCAAAAACTGCATGCATTTATGCATACGCATAAAAGCCATTACCTTGGTTACAAAGGGTTTGTATAATAAACAAAAACCCCAGGTAAAGTTTGGCCTTTGTGTCGCTACGGTTTTCTGACGCATTTTCAGCTTTCCATCATTACAGAGTCTGATAATTTGCTGCCTGCAATAAAGAGGTCAGTGAAACTGGTGAGGAGGTTTAAAATCAGAGTACAAAATAAGACAACAGTGCACACACAAGTATGCACACACACACACACACACACACACACACACACTTGGCTATTCTCCATCTGTCTGAGAGCCCAAGCATCCAGCCATGCGTAAAAACAGCACTGTCCTGCCCAACACTCCTCCAAGAGTACAGTCATTATGGGACTGAATGGCATGGCCTGCACCCCATGACACACATGCACACACACGCGTGCGCACGCACACACATTTCAGTGTTGTGTTCTTTTAGACTCATGACCTATCTTTACTTCCCTTTGACACACACATGGAGTCTTACAGGTTCAGTTATACTTCAAGCTCAGGTCCTCTACCTGAGGCCTGGGAGCTTTTATTTAAAGGGAAATTTTACAGCACTCATTTCTGTTGTACATGCAGGATCGTTGGGTCAAGTCATGTCTTGTCAGGCCCTGTATCCTGTTTCCATTGAGCTTGACAGTTAAGAGTAGCACAGGGGCTGAACAGGGCCCCGTGTTAAACACATTCACCCTGCAGTTAGCCCTGTCTGACTTCAAGAAAACAGCTCATCTTTCACATCAAACAGCTATACAAACTTTGACACACCTACAATTCAAAGTTTACCACAATTAGTTGAATAGCTACAGCTGACTGTCAACCATTTTTTCATCCTGTTTTAAACCCCCCCCCAAAAACTTCATGTTTCCATTACCTATAATGCCATCTGTACATTTAGTAATTGCTCATCATTATGTGGGTAAGTTAAAAAGAACACTAGCAAAAGCCTTAAGTCTCAACTCCTTTAACAGTCTTTAACAAGTTGGACTTTTAACTACAGGGCCATTATTATTTGCATAAGTACAATTTAAGTATTTGCCATCATGCTCCTGGTAGACACCTATAATATAATACCCACTCACTAAGCAGCTAAATTATTGTCTAGATCAGGGGTGTCAAACTCAAATACACAGTGGGCCAAAATGCAAAACTGGAACAAAGTCGCGGGCTAACATTAATATTTATTGAAAAAAAAATCTTCCTCCAGATATAAGAATGAATCTTTTCTTATGGACTCAAACAAGTGTTGCTGAAAAACTGAATATGGAACAAGCAAAGCTTAATACTAAACAATATATATATTAGCTGTATAATACCAGTAGGCCAGTTCTAATAGTAATTTGGTATGGCTTTGCAGGCCAAATATAATTAGGCTGGGCCAGAGTTTGACACTTATGGTCTAGATGTTCCATGTCACTCAAAAGTATCCAAAACACAAACCTTGCCATCCACAACTTTTCAGCTTTATGTGTGCCAGGCTAAAGAAAGGCTATATACGTACCCATGATTGGTAAAATAATTATACTATACTACTACTACTACTACTACTACTACTTCGCCTCCACTTTGTGTCACTACCAGTAATTTTACCTTTCATCATTTGAAGTCATCCAATGTCATGGACTTCCTGTGGCATATAAAAACCTAATAGATTTGCTTCAGCCAGTTTGCTTTACAGGTGAAGTCACAACTGTGATTGGTGGAAAGTGAAATTAGTCATTAGCTGTCCAATCAACTTAAAACCAGACTGAGTAAATACAATCCTATTTAAAATAATTATTTAACAGAATAAACAATATTTTTTTCGCTTTACTTGTGATTTTCCTTGAGGGGAAGATCAAAAGCTCTTTGAGGAGTGCCAATATTTTTCTACACTGTATGTGAAACAGTGCAGATGAATCATGTGACTGTGGAAACAAGTTTCCCAACGCCATTCTCTATAATGTGTGACAGAACCTTCCCTTCACCCCCTTCTCTCCCATGCATGCCCATAGGCTTAACGTCGTCTGGGTGGGACGATCCCGCCGGCTCACTGTCGGCACGGCAACGAGTGCTATCCTGGCTAACATCTGCTGCACGACCCGGGGCCACTCAGAATGGGCCTTAATCCCCACACAGCCATGTTGTGGGGGAAAACATTCTTTCCTTTTAGAAAGAGCAGACAAACAGGGACAGGCGGTGTTGCTGGTAACCTGCAGGCAACTGGCCTCTTGGAAGGACCTGGAATGCTGTCGGTTACGTGGCCCCCAATTGTGCCACGGCCCATTATGGCTGTGCAGAGGGGTGTGACCGCCAGCATCGGCAGCAAGTTGCCATCGCTGGTCCAGTTGGATGGATTTGGATTTTGAAGTTAATGAAAGGTGGTGCGAGTGGGCTTGCTGGGGTGGGTCAGAGGGGGGTTTGTGAGCCAGACTTGTTATGCTAAAACAACAGTTGCATTGATAAAAACAAATGTGAACCACATTCCACTCTGTCCTCTCCTGTGCGAGCTTGCCACCACGTCAACTGGCTGTGGGTCCAGGATATTGTTGCTGCAGCATTTCTGGTCATCCTTCAGTGAGTTTTCCATGCGTTGGTTGCCGTCAACAGCAGAGAGAACAGGGAATAAGTTTTCAGTGAGGACCCAATGCACAACATGTGGCAGTTTAGTGCCCCCTTGTGGGCATGGTAAAGAGAAAAGGTGCTCTGGAAGCACATAAATACACCTACAGACACTTCTAGCAAGAATCATTCAAAGTCATAACACGACAAGTGAACAACTCTCCCCTCCGAAACAAGCCGAGCCATGATCCTTCATATTACTGTTTCTGATAAAGATCTTCTCTGAGGAAATGAAGACAGAGCCCCATCAATCAGTCCATCAATTGCTGTGAAATATGTATTTGTCTTAATATAGAGTTTGATTCCATCAAACCCATTTCACGGACCATTTCCTTATGCAAACACCTCTGGGAGAAAGAGGAAGGGAGATTGGCAGAGTGTGAGTGAGGCTTGCTCACAGGAAGAAACACACCTCTGAGGATGGCTCGGTGTGTGTACATTATGAGATTTAATTGAATAGTTCTGCATCAGTGCCAAAAAGTTACGTTAGTGTGTTTGCAGAGGTCTGTGTTCTTATTGATTGAGGGCTTAGTTGTTGTTTTTTTATATCATCATCATCATCATCATCATCACCATCATCATTTTCACAGCATGCCAACATAATCAGAGTGCTTCTCAGGTTTCAATCACAGACAGTGAAAGCAACCAGCTCAAGAAATATCAGTACATAGGTAAGCAAAGTTATGACAGTCTTGTATTTTTGATTAGTTTTGTTTTCAAGTCAGACCTTTCTGTAAGTTTCCACTTAAAGCTGTTTTGCCCATTTCAGTTTAGTTAGAAAATGTTTAGCTATAGCTCAGGGTTTTTTTTTAAGTTTTAGTCTAAATTATGCAAGAACTGACATTTGTCAGGGCAAGATTTAAGAACCTCAGAACAACACCTCAAACACACAAATTAGAAAATTATAGATGTTACTTTGTGGGTTAGATGAAGCCCAAAATTATGATCATTTTTGTTTTTGGGAGCGCATATGTGAGGATGGATGACTGCAGACCAAATCTAAAGGGAATAAATAAAGTAACCCAAACCTGAACATACATGTTTACTTATACCAAACATGTAGTTTAGTATGGTGACATTTCCTCTACATCTCATATTAGTTTTGCAAGTGCACCAAATCTTTAAAGTTGGGAGGGGGGTTTCTAAATATTTGTTTTGTATTAATTTCACATAAATCAAATGTTTTTACACACCGATTTAGCTTTTATTTGAAAATATATAGGCCCGGACCTACAGCAGTTCAGGTGCAGATAATGGGAGGGAAATATGAAGTTAACATAAATGATTTTTGTGTAGGGGAATTAAAAAATTTGCTGGTACTATTATATTTACGACCATTTAATTAAAATTCAATTAGGATAATTTTTTTATTGTAAATAAAAGATTAAAATCAGTGGGGTCAGGGGAAGAACGTTAATTATCAGTGATTCAGAAGATCTGATCCACTCTATTTTATTTATCACAAAACAAAAGACTGTTGTTGTTTTTTTTACTTTTAAAGCTAAAGCATAAATCGTATGTGGAATGTTAGGTTGAACTTTTAGTAAAAACTACACAATTTAAAAAAAAAAAGTTGAGAACAAATCTGGGTGTAGAATTCGAGCATTCACACATGACCTTTACCCAGCTTCTTTTTAACCATTTGTCTCTCTCTGTTTGCCTTTATGTGCAATGTTACCAGACTTTTAATATTTTATGTCCCACAATCCTTGCTTAGACATTAGGTAATACATTCTACATTAGGTAATCTACCTCACTAACACCATTTCCATGTACCCCTTTTCACAAACGTATGCTCTTCTTATACAGTGCTAACAACCCCAGTATATCATTAAATAATTGCCATTTTCACTTTTTTTCTTAATTGTCCTTACTTGTTTTACTTCACATTTTAAATTGTATTTCATCATATGGGTTTAAATGATGCATTGAATGTGTCTTGTATAATTTGTGTATATAATTGTGTATAATTGGTATGTGTATGTTGTGCAAACTGACCCCACGATTTTTTTTTTTAATCCACACCTTCTTGCTTAAAGCACACGTGACTGCTAACTTTCCTAAACTTTCCTTGTATATTTTTTGGAATAGGTTTAGACAATGCACTGTTGCAAAAATGGTTTTCATGTTTAAGACAACTGAGCAGTGCCGTGTTACGGCGTGGGTCTAGATTAAAAAAGGTCTGAATCCCTTTTCATGTCAAATTCCAGTAAAACTGACAGCTGTTCCCATTCTGCTGCCAGCCTGCTGCAGCAACAAGTGCTTTTGGATAGTCTTCAATACAAATCCATCAGCAGTTTTTTCCAAGTGCTGCGTGAAGAGTCATCTATGACTTACAGGTAAACTGTAGCCATATACTGACATCTAGTGAATTATTATGGTTACTGCAAATAATATCCCAACAGGATGGGGCCACACAAGTTCAAACAACACAGCACCTGCATGCATTACAGTGTGTAGATAAATAATGGAACAAACATCATCTGCTGCATCTGATCTAAAGCTTCATCAATTAATCTAAGACAGAGACATGACACTGCGGAGACAGATATGCCAACAAGTAAGCAAGGTGATGGCACGAGGATACAGAAATTGAATATGATGAGAGATAACAGTGACAGTGATGTAGTTATCTGCTGCGTATGTGTGCATGTGCACTCGTGTGAATGCAGCCCACTATCTCATGGTGTCTGGCGGTTCACTGTGAGGGCTATTTGGTCTAGCAGCGCAGATAAGAGGGTGATATAGAGGCCGGTGGGTGTGCTGGCTATCAGCCTCCCATGTAACAGGGTCACTCAGGTGTACTATGCGGGGACAAGTGGAGGAGCAGAATAAGGGGAGATAAAGTAGAAGAGGACAGAGCGGGTGGAGATGAGGGAGGTGAACAGGTCAGGGAACAAAAAAAGAGGAGGTGATCGAGTGGACAAAGGAAATGCTGACAAGCACTTATCCAGATTTTGAAATGTACTTTGTATGTGTGGACATATATGTTCATAAAATCTAGACATCACTGAGAGTGATCACACTGCACATGTGTGAGTGTGTTTTTGTGGTTTAAGATTTGTGCATGGGGAAACTTTCACACCTCTATTTTTCTTTCGGTGCTCCGGTTTCACCTGGCGCACACGCACACACACAAACACAGAACATCAGGCTGCTCTGCAAATAAACTGGCACCAGATATTATCATGTGTGCTGCTGCTTTTCTTGGTTTCATTCCGATTTCCTTTTAACAAAGAAAAGTATGCTAATCCCCTCATGTCAACCTGACTGTGGAGACTGCCATGGTAATAAACACGGGAGTGACAGCAACAACAAACTCCTCTGAATATGCGCAGTCATCACGGTCACGTGGCATGTCATTATAAACCTTTGGGGGATTTTGGATGATTTCAGTGGGTCAACAAGTTTGAGGCTGTAGGTTAGCTGAAAGGCAGGTGAATATCCTGTAAACAACATTATCACTGAGTTAGCAAAATATGGAGTTACTTCTAAATCAAGCAGGTAAAAGAAATACAACAAGGCAATGCTGACAAATTTCAGTAACAGTGTGATTTTGACCTAATTCACATAAAAATTAATTATCTCTAATATTAAACAATATTAAAATCACCTGATCGCACAGAGGTATGGAGTGGAACGCATGATATTAATGGCTTAACGGGGTATATTGGGCTTAAAATCAAAGTTTTCATTGGGTCAGAAGTGATACGGTAACTTATGCTGGACACAGACTAGACTGAAGCAGGTTATGCTCAGAGTTTTGATTTAAAAGTCAGCTGCAAATACCACATTTTGACGAAAACTTTTAACTATGCTTTTAATTATAACTATGAACCATATTCAGTCAAAAAACTTTCACTTTGTGAAAATGATATTTGTGTCTTTTTAATGAGTCCAACCTGAATCCATCAAGATTTAATGTTTTTCATACATCAAATGAACCGTTTCTGAGTTCTAATGGGCATCTGTAAGAGGGGGAAATCCATCAATCAATCCACTGAGAGGTAAAATACTTGTATTAACTTATTAATTCACAACAAATTTGCATTATTAGCTTTGCTTTTATTTATAAAGCTTATACAGTTAACAAACAGGAATATGGTTGCCATGAAAAGTTGCCATCTTTGGGTTCGTGGTTTAACTTAAAGCACAGTGCATCCTGGCTCCATCTCAGGTACAGTGGCATATATATCCCCCCCAGAAATCTCACTCCTTCATGTTATAAAATGGGAGGCAAGTGAAGAAAAAAAAACTATATGTAAATAAGTAGACCATACAATATCTCACTTCTTAAAAAACTAACATAATACTATGCAGACATTGTGTTTAAACAGCAGCCCTACACAAAGCTGTGAAAACCTGTTTGTCCCTTTCCGATATCATTCAAAGACACAAGTACCTTTCACGCAGAGGGGTAAAAATCTTCCTGCACCTCAGAGGAGCACTGCCAGGTTGCAGCAGCTGCTTCAAACAGCTATGAATCAGGCTATCAAATTCAGAGCCTTTTGAGAAGAGAAGCATTGGTGTAGGCCTCTGTCACTAGCAGATGGGGCAGATTTAGGCTTTGGATAGAGAATTGGTGGTGGTTTGGGTTAATCTTGTGCCTTAGGCTTTACAGACACTTTTGGACTGAGGAAAATATGTGAATGTAATTTGATTAATTATTTTGACCCTTGTCCATCAGTCGCTAGACCGCTGTCAAGCAAGATTTCAGCTTTGCAAACTTTAGTCTGCAGCTGTGTGCAATCAAACATTATTGCAATGGAATAATAATTACAAAAATGTATCTTTAAGACAGTAAATTGGTATGAGGAGTATAAGATCGCTTTTCACTTCCAATTCCTATAAGATGATAAAAACAATTTTGCCACAGAAGTATGGATAAAGAATATGTCCACGTATCTGAGATGTTATTGATTGGTGCTGGACAAATTTATCCATTCATTCATCAGCCAAACACGTCTACTCATTGCAGTCTGTCTCTAATGTGGATAAAACTCCTGCTGTGTTTGTTCCAGTGCTTTGTTGCAGTTGTAGTTTACTTACTCAAAACCTTCTGTCCAGTTCCCAAACCAGCTCGATGGAGTTTAAGTCTGGAGAAATCATTTGAAACCTACTGTTTTTCTAGTCTTGGTTTAGGATAAAGTCCTGACCTGAAAGTCTATCCTTTGTTGCTTTACCTTTTCTCACAATTCACAACAGCACAGACTACAGCACTAGTTTAATAATACATCAGCGAGTGTAGTGGTCACACTGCCATTATACAGACAGATGATAACTTAACTTGAATTGCTTCAATTTCAATTTAAAAAAGGGGGGGGGGGGGGGGGGAAACTGTGATGTCCTAAAGCTTTTGACATCAGTAAGCCACTTTGTCATCCCTTACACGTCCAAATACGCCTACTCCTATCTACAAATAACCAAAACAATCCCAAATATCAAAAAACGAACCAAAACAAATGTGCTCAAACTATCAATACCTCAATCAGAATAATATACACTCACTAGTCACTTTATTAGATACACATGTTCAACTTCTCATTTGCCCAAAATATCTAATCCGCTAATCACACGGCAACAACTCAATCCGTTTAGACATAGACAATGGCTGATCTCCTGAAGTTCAGACCATGCATCAGAATGCGGTAGAAAGGTGATTTATTCCTACAGAATCACAAAATTGGATAATATAGGGTTTGTAAAACACTGCATGGTTTGATGAGTCTTAATTTCTGTTTCAACATTTGGACAGTGTGATCAGAACTTGCTGAAAATAAAATACAAACCACCTCATATCACCAGTTCAGGCTGCTGGTGGTGCTTTAACCCTGGAGAACCCATAGGGTCGGATCTGACCCCATGGGTGCTCCAGGGTTAATGGTGTTATGGGATAATGGGAATATTTTCTTTGCACATGCCCTTGGACACTGAGTAAACACCACATCCTACCTGAGCATTGTACCCAACTTCTGAATACACTGGTTTCCTGAGCATAACAGTGAGTTCACTTAACTCAAATGTTCTCCACAGCCATCAAATCTTGAGATGTAGTTCATAAAACACAGTGGTGTTTGGACTGGATCTAAGCCAAAACACCACTTTTGGATTGGTGTGGAATGGGAGCATGACATCATGGATGTGCAGCCAATGGAGAAAATCAAGAATTAAGGCAATTCTGAAGGTAAAACAGGTCCAACCTGGTATTGCGTCAAAAAGCGATTAGGGAAAAAATAAAACTGAATTGAACTGAACAGTTTAAATATATATATCATTTTTTGATATGACTCATTTACTAGCAAAGTGTCTAAAAACAGGGGCTGTGAATGTAATTGGTATTCGGTTTAGTCTGGAGTAAGTCTGATACCATTCAGGTGTAACAGTATCTCATTTGCTTTTTGTTCAAGTCATGTAATGAGCCTGTAATGAAGCCATAAAATATTGATGCTCACGTTCAACCAACCGATCAACTTAAAACAAGATAGCAGAAAGAAACACTTCCCTTCCTGAGGAAGTACAGGTGAGGAGACTCACAACAGGAGAGGACTCGTTTAAAACAGATCATAACTTATATTCAAGCACAATTTAACAATAATGGGCAAATAAAGACACATTTAAAGACTTTCCTTTAAAAAATACTTCACTCTGTCATACCTTGGCTATGATAGGTCCAGACGATTACTTTAAAGGCAAAAAACTACAAAAAGAATTTACATAAAGAACTATTAAGATTATTGTGTTAGCACAACTACAACTGAAGAACAATTTATGCTTAAAAAAATGCAACCTTTCATTTTATAAATTTCTGTTATATATTTAAAAAAAACAAAAAAATTGTTAAAAAAAATGTATCTGTCCAACTTCAAAATCAAAAATACACTTTTTATAAGATATTTTAGTTACTGTATGCTATGCTTGGCACAACCCTGCTGCCAATACTTCAGTCTGGAAACGTTGATTTTAAAAGTATTATTCAATAAATCTTTGACCATTAGATTAAAGATAGTCACCCTCATACTAAATACTCATTAAATTAAGACTTAATTTATGTTAACTTAAGCAACTTAAAATCTATCTTAACCAACCTTTCAGTAGTCAACCCTTATTAGGAATTTCAGCATTTATTTTGAAATCTTAAAAATACTATTCATTACAAAGGCAACAGATTAAACACTTGTATGCAGAATGGATATATGAGTTTGAATTTGTAGATTAGAAAAAAAATGTTCAGGTAAACAGAAATGTTTTTCTCAATAAAATATTACTTTGTTATGCTTCGCTTTATATGTATTTAACATAGTGGCGCAAAACAGGTAATTGACAGATGTGAGCTCTGGAACCTAATGCACTGTGACAGTCAAGGATAAATGTAGTTATATAAAAGGAAGGAAACCTAAATTAATTAATTTTATTTTGGTTACACGGGTAACAAGGTTGCATTGACTCAGTCTAGTCAGAACATACTACAAGGGAAAAATGCTAAATGTATCAAAGAGGTCTGACTTTTAGTTGACCCATATTGTTAACACACAACTCAATCGTGCCATTTCGTCTTCTTTCGGGACGGTTCTGTCTTTTCCCTTCCCAGACTGAATAGGTTTCAGTATCAGGGTTGTGCATATACGGTGGGACAAAATTTGCAGAGGATAATTATTGTTCTGAGTTATTGCTGTATTATAGGAGAAATATGTCAACAAACACAGAAAAACAATAACAACAAAAGATTTATAACGTATTTTAAGTATTTTACTGTTAGTTGACATGCGGGGGGGAGGCTGTTTTGCATTTTAAATATTTTGGGACCACTTTTTCAACTACTAGGTTTACATTTTGTCCCAGTGCAGGTTTAATTTTACACAACAAATAAATGTTCTAGTATTTTGTGCATGAATTGTTTTCAAATTCACGTGAGACAACAGAAAATATCCTGCAATTGTAGAATGGTCCATAACACCGCCGCCATGAAGGACACGGGGATATCGAAAGAAGCAGGTTATTAACAACTCACCTCAATTATCTCATTGACGAGGGCTGCAGCAGTGTCTGTTCTTTCTCCACCCGATTGACTTCAGCGTTTTCTTAAACTTAATAGCTACTACAAAACTTTCATACTGACTGTTCACTACAGATAGATAGCAACTAGCATTAACGTAGACTTGTACGAACTGTACTATACCTCGATATATAAAGATAGTCTCACCTGATCATCTCACTGCTCTGCCAAATTAAATGCACCATCTGTTTGTCTGTGCATCTGTTTGCTAAGCTAATGACAAACTGCACTCACGCTACTAGCAAGGTCGCTAAGCAACGGTAAGCGAATCTTCCAAGGCTATGCTAACCAGCTAGCACAGTAAATATCGATATCATGGAGGAGCCTTTTTTATAGCATTGGTAACGGTACTGCAGTCTGTAGGATTGTTTATTTGCTTGCTAATACCTTTCTTGTTGAAGCTGGCTTATTTATGTAGCATTTGAAAAATACCTAAAAGACTACACAAACGATGAAAACTACAACTACATGGATCCTCAAGCTGCCGTTTGGCGATTGTAAGTGTCGTAATCAAAAGAGCTTAAATACGAGTGACCTCTGGCTTGAGCGACAAGTGGGAGAAACAGAGAAACGTGAGGGACGTCTTGCTTGTCTTGGCAGTATGGTGAGTAGATACAGTAAATATGTTGGTTAACTTATTTTTTTCTGCACTGGAGATTAAACTGATATTCACCCTGCTAATGCAGGAAATTCACAAAGTAAGGTATGCGTTGTTTCTAGCTCACGGCATGACGCAGCCAACCAGAGGACTCAAAAGTTGACTTTATTTAAAAAGTCTCCTTTCGTGTCAAAGTCACGTGACACTTTTCTTATTTTGGTTATTTTAAATTGATGCTATCGAATAAGTGTCAAAGATGGCGATGAACCTGATCCCCCAAGTATATACTCGTTTGTTATGCAACCCTAAATCGTGTCTGCAGGCACAGGGCTATTTTTGAACTCACCCCCTGCTTTACTAAATCTTTTAGACAAGAATGGACACCCAGCCCACGTGCAGCTCCAGTTAAACTTTCATGCTTGTCTTATGAGAGAATTCAATACTGTGATTGTTAACAGCAGATTTCTTCACCTTGTGTCTTGCAGGCTGAGCCTATTAGAGTTCTGGTGACCGGTGCTGCTGGGCAGATTGCCTATTCCCTGTTGTTCAGCATTGCCAAAGGAGATGTGTTTGGCCAAGACCAGGTAAAGAAGGGTTTTGCCCTGCGCTTGTTAAACACTCAGTTCCTTCTGCCTGTCACCAGGCGCACCCATAAAACTGACAGCTGGGACTGTCACAAATTTTCCAGGTCATATCTGGGATGACATTGCACATACTGTATGTTGTTCCTTTGGAAATTGATCAGGTTACACTAGCTTATTTATGACCGCCCAGATCAACCTGGACTGTCCTTGAAGTCAATGAAGCGGATCTTGTGCCAAGAGCACTTGATCCAATTGGTACATGGCTTAGGCCTTCCCATGCTGTCGCAGAGAACTAAGTCTCCTGCTGACATGTAATTGTATACAGGGGTTATTATGCAATTGCATTTAAATTCAGTTATTTCCTTTTTCTTCTGGCAGCCAATCATTTTGCTCCTGTTGGACATCACCCCCATGCTGCCGGTCCTGGAAGGTGTAGTCATGGAGCTGCAGGACTGTGCCCTTCCACTTCTGAAAGGTAGTCCTTTAATAATTGAGCAATGCCAGTGTGTGGGGTTTTTTTTTTTTTTTTTTTTTTTTTTTTTTTTTTTGTGGTGTTGTTTTTGGGTGTTCTTTTGTTTAGTTTTTTTTTGTATAGGCATTTTTTCTTTTTTTGACAAGTGGGATATTTGAGAGCAGAAGTAGCTAAATTATCTTTTTTGTTTTTTCTTTTCTTTGCTTTCAGCCTTTTCTATTGTTAATAATAGAACTGCCTGTGATACTTCAATACACTTAAATAAATTCTTAAACGACCATATGACAAATGAGATCTGCTGTTCCAACTCACGCTCAATCTTCCCATCGTTCATGAAAAAGAATGCCTTGCTGGAGGCAAACAATGGTGTTTTTATTTTTTTGTTTTTATTTCCATTTATACAGATACCATTTCTTCATGTGTGTGTGTGGATTTTTTTATTTATTATTATTATTTTTTTTTTGGCAGAGGGATCACCTTGTAAATGTTTTAATCCACCTTTCCTTCTATACCTACATATCCCAAAATATGATCCATGAGCAGATGTTAGCTAATAAGAGGAACCTACACCATTTTTGTTGGAGGTGGTGGTTTTTCTTGAATGCTTTAAAGATTTGGTTTGCACAAATGGGCTCGTTTTCTTGTATGGACCCAGTTTTTTTTTTTTTGTTTGTTTGTGTGTTTCGTTCCTGCTGTCATGGACTCAGTCATGAGGCGCCACTATGTGCCATCTCCATTGTGACCTGGAATTTTTACTTTGCAATGGTGCTGTCCTTTGCTTTTGTTTGCACGGGGGCTGAAAGAGGCCCCTGTATTAGCCAGCCACGATGCAAAGACAACACCTCATGCACATCAAGACAAAGATAAATGCAGTTCTCATCAAACTGGTCACCATTTTTCTAAATCTTATGACTGCACTTTAGAGTGATGCTTTGTCTCAAACAATTAAAGAGTCAACACTGTAAATGTCAGATGCACAACACAAACAGGAAGGACTTCCTGTGGACCTCATGTTCTTTTGTTATAACAGTTTTAGGGAGTGTGTGTGTGAGCAACTTTTACTCATGCAACTTTTATCAGGAGCTGACACCATGTTCCCATATTGCAGTAAAGATCTGATGTGCCATTAATTTAAAAGGAATTCATTTTTTTCCAATTGTCACATTTGATTTGACTGCTTCCCTTCAGGAACAAATTCCACTATGAACTTAATAATCCCTCTCAAGGTTCAAAGTTGACAAATTGCCAAAGAGTAAAGTACTAAAAACCTATTGTCAATTAATTTTCTCCTTCTACAGAGATCATACCCACTGACAAAGAGGAGGTAGCCTTCAAGGACCTGGATGCAGCCATCTTGGTGGGCTCAATGCCCAGAAAGGAGGGTATGGAGAGGAAGGACCTCCTTAAAGCGAATGTGGCCATCTTTAAGAGCCAGGGAGCTGCCCTGGATAAGTATGCCAAGAAGACTGTGAAGGTAATTAGAAGCATATTTTCTGATGTAAAACACTCCCTTCCTGTCAAGTGAGCAAATTTGAAAGAAACTTCTCAGCCTCTGCCAAATAGAAATGTTTCCTAAACATTTTGTGCTTCTGGGAAAAATGGCAAAATCCTAATGAAGTATTTCCTGATGCCAAAACATTTTTCCCTTCTCGGTGTTGCATAATACAAGTTTGCTCGATTTACTCATGATAGTAATAAGACATAAAATCTGCATGGCATATGTTTTTAAATTGGTTTATGTGTGTTCAGGTGCTGGTTGTGGGAAACCCTGCCAACACCAACTGTCTGGTTGCAGCAAAGTCTGCTCCCTCTATCCCCAAAGAGAACTTTTCCTGCCTCACCCGTCTGGACCACAACCGGGCTCGCTCTCAGGTACAGTCCTCTCACTTCTTTCACTTTCTGATGGTGGTCTCAGACGTTTGGCAGCCACATTGTTAATCTTGGCTGACTGCAAACCTGGCTTTTCTTCGTATCCTGTAGGTGGCAATGCGCTGTGGTATTCCAGCCACTCAGGTGAAGAATGTGATCATCTGGGGGAACCACTCCTCCACACAATACCCAGATGTTCACCACTGCAAGGTCAACATGTCCGGCAGTGAGCTGACCTGCTTTGATGCAATCAAGGATGATGATTGGCTTAAAGGCGATTTCATTACTGTGAGTTATTGATTTCTAGATGAAAGCATGATATTTTATAGCTGGAGTGTACTCGCACTCGGATGCTTTTGGCTGTGCTTGAGAAAAGGCCTATAATATAATCCTCATATTTTACTTCATTGTTCTATCTTTTCTTCATCCTGACACTCCTAATAAGATTAATGGTTCTGAACATTAGTGGTTACATTTGTGGTTTAACAATGCTCTTTTTTTTCTTTTTTTTTTTAAATTTGCACAATAGTCAGTTTTCCGGTCACTGTTCATGCGGGCAGATGTCAGTAAGACATGAAGTCCCTTTTTTAGGCTGAGCTGATATACTCACCTGTTTTCCAAGTCTATTTGAACTGCAAAATTATTCATCTGTATAGGCAAACAGTCTAATTTTATGTGGTTATAGGTTTGGAGTTCAGTTTTTCAAATGCCACATTTATTTTGGAGCCTTGAGCACCACTGACTAAATTTAAGTGATAATGGCTACAGAGAAGTCAGCCTTGAGCTTGCTCTAAAGACAAACTATAAGCACTTGTATGAGGCCCCTTTTCTGCTAGCAAACATGTAATTTTCCTTCAAGCAAAATATTTTCTGGAAGACATTCAAAAACATGCGTTTTTTTTTGTTTTGTTTTGTTTTGTTTTTTTTGGGAACCAAAAACCTCAAAGATTTGCAGAATGGTCAAAAATCCTCAGGGTGTGTTTCCAAAACCTCCAAGTCATATTTGTTGGGTCTATCCTGGGTTCTTTCAGGTAGGTATGCCTGAAACAACCCTTACCTAGAAGGTGCTTGTCTCTAATCTTATTCTTCACACATTTTGTAGCAATACCCTATGTTCCTGTCCTTACCTGACAGCTTCACTGTCATGATCAGCTCTCTTCATTACAACAATCTCTGCATCGCTACAAACAGTGTACCGGTCCTTGTGTCAATCTGCCACTTATGAACAAAGGGAGAACACGATTATACCTTGTTGCTTGCAGTGTGCAGCACATGTAAAGCAGATATTTGGGGGACAGTAAGTATAGTAGTAGTAGGCAGGGGCAGCATTTACATGAGTCCAGTTGATAAAGAGAACTGATTCTCAAAATCAAACCTAGTCACAGAGCTCAATAACACTCCTGCATTTTCATTTAATGGCCCATGTTCTTACTTTGCAGACTGTGCAACAGAGAGGTGCTGCAGTCATCAAGGCCAGGAAACTTTCTAGTGCCATGTCTGCAGCCAAGGCCATCTGTGACCACATGAGAGACATCTGGTCAGGCACCCATGAGGTAAATCCTACATCTGTTTGTTATATCGGTCATTTGGGAATTTTTGCATGTTGCACTGTTCTGATAAGAAGTAATTATTCTGACGTTTAAAGATCCATTTTGCACTTTTTACCCCTCAGCTGTAAAAGCCTGCTGGGGTATTGTCATTGGGCAGACAGTGGCATGGACATTCAAGTTTGTGAATGCAATAACTGGAATGGGGTGATGTAGGCTTTTCATATTGATACCATAGGTGCATCTACTAAAAATCTCAGATGAGTTTAAAACTCAAGGTCAAAGGTCCTCACCGAAGATTTTCAAGTTTACACTATAGGTGCATCTGCTAGAACACTGAGGGGTAGCACTGGTGACCACCATTATTTTTGACATGTTAGGATGATGCCCCCTTTGCACCATTGATATTAATTTGCAACTATTTTGACAAACTGTAGGTTCCTAAATCTAACAAGATCCTATACTCAAGATGCACTGTAGCAAATTAGATTATTTTTCATTTATTTATACTTCCTTCATCGTAGCAGAACGATTGAGTTTATAAACTTGGATTTTTTTTCCTGTGTGAAAACAAATCAAAACACTAGAAAAAGATACAAGAGAACTCCAAGGACACCAAAATGCATCACTACAAACCACTGAGTATTCAGTCTGGTCACTGGCCAGATGTGTCTGCGGCAAGTAAATGCAGAAAGAATGTCCTGTGTTCTGGACACACTTTGCATTCATTTCACAGATGGTTACTAGTCTGCACAGACCTTTGCACATCTGTAGTACCTGTCTGTCGTTCGTTCGACCGAAATCTGCATTCTACTATACTTGTGAGAACCAGCAGTCACTTGTGAGGACACACAACCCGGTCCTCACATATTTAAAGGCATGTTTGAGGCTCAAAATGTGGTTTTAGTGTCAGGGTAACAATTAGGTTATGGTTAGGTTTAGGATAAGGGTTAGGATTAGGCATTCATTTTTGATGGTTAGGGTAAGGGGCTAGGGAAAGCATTATGTCAATGAGGGTCCTCACTAAGGGGTGTGTGTGTGTGTGTGTGTGTGTGTGTGTGTGTGTGTGTGTGTGTGTGTGTTTAAAAAAGCTCAAACTTGGACAAACAAGTAGTCGTTGTTTGTTTTTTGTCGTGGTCAGCTCAGGTTCACACCATAAACGAACTGCTCTGGAGTTCACTTGGAACCGTATCAAGACCACTTCCTCCAAAAGGTTGTGGTGCGGTTGTTTTGGTCCACACCTGAGTGCCATTACTGTGTTTTAACCAACACACATGAACCTCACCAGAGGGGTAAAACAAACCAGAGTTTGATTTAAATGGACTAAATGCTGCGGGTGTGAAAACGGCTTCAGATTTCTGACAGGTTACATATGGTTCTATTGTCAGTGATGCAAAGTATTTGGAAAGGCTGCATTTTATTTTAAATTCACTTTTAATGAGGTTTTTTCCTTTTTAAGGGTGAGTTTACCTCTATGGGTGTTTACTCAACTGGCAACTCCTATGGAGTCCCTGAAGACCTAATCTACTCATTCCCTGTCCAGATCCAGGTAAGCCTCGATCTCACTTTGTCTCCATTCTTCTAGCAGCTAGCATCATCTTTTCAGTGCAGCTTAAGACTAGCATTACCCTCCATTGTCTTTTTTTTGGATGTGGATTTTATATTGAATAGGGTTTTTGTTGTTTTGATTTTGTTTTGTTTGTTTCTTTTTAAATTAAAGTTTGCATTAAATAAAATTTTGGGGATTTCTAGAAACATTATAGATCAAAGAACAAAACTGAAGGTACTTCTTTTTTTCAGAACAAGACCTGGAAAATCGTGGACAGTCTGGCAATCAATGATTTTTCCAAATCAAAGATGGATGCCACTGCAGCTGAACTGGTGGAGGAGAGGGACACAGCTGTGACTTTCCTTGGAGTATGACTAGAGCCTGCACAGCAGCACTTAGACAGCCTCAAAACTCCAGATGCACGCCTGTGATGAAGCACTCCACCAGCCCCTCCATTACTGTGTGCTTGTGTGTGAGCGAGTTGGTGCTTATGGGTGTAAAGTTGCATTTGTATGTCAAACGATGTGAATCTGATTGTTATTCAAGATCACAAAAATGTGTCATACTTTTGACTACATATGACTGGGTAAGTTTAAGTCAAAAGCAGTTGTTGTACGTCATGATGCACAAGTATCACTCACCATAAGTATACAGTACACTGAAACTCCACTACTAGTTAAAGCTCTCTCCATTGTTTTTTTTCCCTTTATTGATTATTACATGGATCCGTTTTACAGCTAGTGAAGTCCTAAAACACTGGAATATTAACGCTGAGACAATTAAAAATAAATTAATTAATAGAAAAAACAATAAGTTGTCTGATTATTGATTTCCATACATGGATGCTGTCATTTTTTTCCAGGTTTTGGCAATACAAGCCTTGAGTTGGTAAACCTCAGCTACTGTGTGTGTGTGTGTGTGTGTGTGTGTGTGTGTGTGTGTGTGTGTGTGTGTGTGTGTGTGTGTGTGTGTGTGTGTGTGTGTGTGTGTGTGTGTGTGTGTGTGTGTGTGTGTGAGACACACACAGCCTTTTAAAGCACTCACAATAGGCTGTTTGAATCCCCTAGGTTACCAGATGGGCCTCAATGAGTCAATTCTGTTTAAGGATAATTTGATGCAAATGCTCGATTAGTTTGTGATCTGTAGTTGTGTAGTATATTTAACATATTATGTATGTATATAAAGTAACTAAAATTGGGTCCTATTGCAAAATTTAAATGGTGTACTAACATTAGTTATGCATGCATATTTTTATTATGTGCTATTTTGCATAGTGAGTAATTTGAGGTGTTTTTGAAAGCTCTGTTTGGACTTCAGTAGTTTTCTGATTTCCTATAGGCACAACCTGATTGTGATGGAGTCAGGACAGATGGGGTCCTGATAAAATATAAAGTTAACTTATTAAGACTTGATATGTGGCTTTATGCAACCATTATTCTATTACAGAGATTATACCTTGTTGCTTGCAGTGTGCAGCCCAGGTAAAGCAGGTACTTGGGGGGACAGTAAGTAAAGTAGTGATTCACTTACAGTGAAATGACACAGTTTCACCAGGCAGGGGCAGCATTCCCTGTTTTATTTTTTACTCAGTTACAGTATGAAGAGTTATGTAACATCTGCAATTAATAAATTCACAGCTGGTTCACTGAGGATAAGCGTTAAATGGGGCAAATCTACCAAAACAGTCACCACTCCCATATCAACAGTTTCATTTTGGAAATCCCAGTTAAAGTACTAGTTTTAATCTTTACATTAAATTTACATGAAAAAAAAATCATTCGCAGGTGTTTCATAGATGTCACACATGTCAATGTGAACACGTTACTTCTTTTTCTTGATATCACTTATTTCAATATTTTGTATTTATTACACAGCGTGCTGCGAGGAAAAGCCTGTTCTAACGTTTGAGTCTAAGGTTTACTTTTTAGCACCTGGCGGCTCTTTTTTTTGCTTCTCATCCGAAAATACTCTGCATACTCTTTCACGTGATTTAGTTTATTTTGAAAAGTCTCAACGGGATATTGAGCTTTATTGTGAAAGGTTTACGTGACGCGATGGTTTTACCGTCGTTGTTGCTAACGTCAACACATAAATACAGGCGCTTGTCCGTCCGTACTGTGGTTATATTAAATATAAGAGAAAGAGAGAACTTTAATAAATTAATATAGCCACTACAGTGACCATCAAAACGATGAAAAAATATTGCCGTAAACAGTTTATTTTGCGACACCACGAAATAAACGATAGCGCAAAATTAAACGATAGACGTTTTTATATCGTTATATCGAACAGCCCTAATTTTGAGCTATCTTCAATCAGACATTGCCAGAAACCAACATCGCACGTAGCAGAATCCTATTGGCTGTTAAAACCACGCACACAAAAACAGCATTTGTCATTGGCTCCCATCCTCCCTCGGCGTTCCGATTCGTCGTTGCCTAGAATGGCACTGGAGTGTAAAATATCTTCAAAAACTATCCGATCACCTTTTTAACTTCTGCACCTTTTTTGTACGTCCTGTGCTTTTTTTTAACACCCATTCAGCGATGTCGAAGGGCAGCAGAAGCGGCTTGAATTAAGGTGTAAATAAAACACATACATATTTTTGTGTACCCCGCTGTCTCCTCTGCTGGATCTCTGTGGTCCTCCAGACCTGCAGGACCAGGCCGACCCCATCGACTTTTCTTCCGCCAGTATTCTACAGTAAGAAAATGGCTTCAAATGTGTGTGTATGACGTGTTTCCCTCTCTACATTAGCCATCGGTAGGACTCCACACGCGGCTGGTGTTGAGGCGCTATGTCCGGGTTTTCTTTTTGACATTTTTCAGCTGAGAAAGGTCGTTCCTCTTCCTCCTCCAGTGTTACGTTCACGGCACCGTTGTTGATTATAGTTGTCTCCTTGCGTGTGGCTTGTTTGTGGAGGGCATAGCGTTCATCTCTGTCTGTACATCACTCAGTCACTAATTCATTTCCGCAGGCAGCAGGTCATACAGACAGCGTGACTGTACCTGTGTGCCCGGGTGTGTCTTTGCACATCTCGCCGGTTAATTATTGACGGCGTGTGTGTTAGTTGACTTTAAAAATCCCTGTGGCAGCCATAAGGTGATAAAAATGAAAGCACTCGAGGGGGAGGGGGTGAGGCGCTGGGGGAAAGAAGTGTCCAGAGGTTGTGAGACAGTAAGGATTTGTGACGTGGTTGCAGGGTTGGGGCAGGGGGAGAAATACGGGCGGTACGAGCAGTAAAAGAGCTGGGTACATCGGATCCAACTTCACGTTGAAGGGAGGACCACTTGGCTGGTGTCCAGAGAGATAAGTGTGGTCGGATGAATGTGTCCTTGTTTTACTCGCAGGCACAGCGTCTTATCCTTTAAAGCTTCAACGCTGGATCGATTTAAAAGGCTTGGGCACCAATGAAAGAATGACCAGTCGGATGATTTAAGGATACCTCAAGGAAACTTTTAATATTATTATTATATATATTTTTAAATCCATTCACCGGATGTTTGCTCAATGACATCTTGTTTTTTCTGGGATACAAAACTTAAAGCGTGTCCACTATTATTTTAAACACTACTTGGCAGCTTAACCATGGCACTTTATGTCGAAGGTAAGTGATCTCTATTTTACTAAAATTGTGACTCTAGGAGAGGGAGGCTTAAAGGATTATGTTTATTTTTTTTAACGATCTATGTGTTTTTTCCTGTTCATTTCAGAACATTATTTACATCAACTTTAACATATGAGAAAGTGTGATTTATCACATTTTAATTTTAATCACTGATTATTAAAAAAATAAATAAAAATCCACTCTTTGCCAGACTGTTACAGGTTTAGTTGAGTTTACCATCATTCATTTGACCAATAAGAAAAGTTTGTTTTTTTTTAAATTTCATAAATCTACTATTATTCCTAAACCTTTTAGTAATCATATTAAATAATCTTCACTACTATAGTAGAGTAGCCCCACTGTGATAAAATAAGCAATAGTGTGATAAATGTATGTTTAAGTCAATAAACGAATGCATTAATAACTGTGAGTAATTGTTAACTGATGCCTTCATGTGAAAAATGAGGCCTTACGAGTCTTCTTTACATAATCTTTAGTAGATTACCAGTAATCTGTCTGTAAGCAAGGTCTTCTTGGGAGACAGTCTGCTCACGGTTTTCTAGTTTACTCACTGGTTTCATTCAATTCCTCCTTAACATGAACACACAACCTTGAACTGCTTTATAGCAGTTATAAACACAGTTGGGATTTTTTTTTCATCATTGGTATCATTGTTCTGCTGACATGTGGTGACTCAAACACCTCATTGTGATAGTTTACACAAGTTTCTGCTTCTAAAATGCTATAATTAACTGGTTGGTTAATGCTGCAATACTTCCCATGAAAAGTGAGAGTAATTTTGTCCACAGTAACACTGACACCTGATTTCGTAAATCTTTAAATGGTGTTAAACTGTTTCCCTTTGCTACTGTCTGCTATTACAGTATGTCGTGGTATTTGCCATTTGGCTTCAAAGTTCAGTTTCCTGTTGTCTCTGTGCCAGGAGCAGTTGATTGTTGTGTTGTAAGGTCACTTAAGGTTAGTTGCAGCGCTACTTGGGAAATTGGCAATAAAAAGTCTGAAAGGCAGGATATCAGGAATTAATAAGCTATATCTCACAGCAGGTTAATGATTTCTAACGTCTTTATATACTCATATGCTTTTCATTTTTTAAGTAATAACAATAAATGGTACTATCAAGGCGTTCTCGGTGAATATTATTATTTTTGTCATTGCCATTCATTATATTTCAGCTACAGTTCATGTAGGTTTTTTTTAATAACTTCAGATCTTTATTCTTGCTTTTGGTTTGTGGAAAAGTGAGTTTCTATTGTCATATTTACCTTTTTTGACAATGTGTGTCACATTTTGCTTAACAAGCAGTGAACATGTTTAACTGCTTTTACTAATGGACCATAACAACAATTAGGGTGAAAATTGCTGTGCTAGCAGGTATAATTGCCTTGTCTCCTTGTATTTAATCAAAGCTTTTTAACTGGTCAGTGTTTGGTTTTATTGGCACATGCAGAGCTATTGTTTACCTTGTGCTCGATGTTAACAGATGGACTGATATTTGATAATCATTTCTTAACAAAAACAACATAAACTGCCATTTTAGAGATAAATTAGCCATAGATTAAGTTGATTTAAAATACCAACAGCATAGAACCTGTGTTGGGCATGTTACTGTTAAAAAAACTGTTTTCATAACTATCTTAAAGCTATATTTTCCTTTTCTGAATTACAGTGATCTGCTGTAACTTTAGATGTAATTACCTAGCTGTCATTTTTTTTTCCTGTGATGCAAGGAAGTTACATTAAAACTCTGCTTGAGACTCTCAAATACCTCTCACAGTCCAAGGTTTAGTTTTTTAGTATTGTTTACTTATCTATGGAACAGATTGCTAGACACAAGCTAACATAATCACGAGGGTGTCGCTGCTTGGAATAACGGGTGCTACAGTGACTCTTTAAGTATACCTCAACCCTTTTACGTCAAGTCTAACTAGAAGCATGACAGCCCTCCTCTTAAATGTCATTGCTTTTATCATACGGCGCAGATGGCTGTTGACTCAAAGACTGTGCCCATGCTACAATAATGGTACAAGAGCCTGTGTTTACTTCTTTGTACATCAGTCACTCAGGTATTTCCATTGAGATCAGGGCTGCTGTTGATTAAACTGAGGATAAAATCGTTTGGTCTAAAATGACTGCAAGTAAAAAACAAAGCAAAAAAAAAAACAGCATTTCAGTCTGGTTGTATTCATTGACGATTCAAGGAACACAAGGTGTCCATGTGCTATAGAGGTTCTTGGTGCGAAACAAGCCCAATTCATCACCCCCTGTGCTTCGCAGTTGGTATGAGGTGTTTATATGGAGGCAAGTTGAGCATTTTAGCAAAAGTGGGGCTGCGCATTATGTCCAGACGTTTCCACTTTGGCATCATCCTCTGAAAGGACATCATTCCAGAAGTCTTGTGATTTGTTCAGATGTAACTTTACAAACCTGAGTTTATGTGCAAGTATGTTAAAAGCTAAAAGTTAAAAGTGCTTTAACGCTTCAGACTATTTTTTTCTTTTACTGTTGGATCTGTATGATGTCAGAGAGAGGCGATATCCTTAATATGGGCTTCTCAAGCACCCATTGGTGGTCTGTGGGTGCTATGCAGTGCTTGCATGCTTACATCTTCATACTGTAGCTACTACCAAAAAGGAAGCCGTCTGGCTACATGTAGAAATTCTGTCCATTAAACACTATAAACAGAATCAGGGGCGAAGGGCATTCAACCTCTTGATTTGATTGGCCAGTTACGCTTTAGATGGACTTATCTTTTCTGCACATTAAGGTGGGGTTTTTAACTGGCTACAAAAGAGGTAAGAACTGAAATAATATATTCAGCCTTTTTTTTTTTTTTTTTTTTTTTTTAAAGTGGGTTAAAGTTTTTGAGCCAGGAAAAACCTTACAGGAATTTATGTTTCTGTGTTGCGTAATCAGACATAATTTTATCACACACAAAAATAAACAATGAATAAAATCAGCAAAAAATCGAGAAATGTTTCACTCTGAGGATTGAGCATATGATACGAATCAAACACGTTAAAACTGTCTCCCGTCTCACTCCGTATCTCACCGTCTTTCGTGTTTAGGTCTGAGTAAAGGTGTGGCTAACGGAGGGATGGCTCAGTTCCAGGAAACGATGCGGCAGCAACTGGAGAGCTCCATGCACGATGAGCTGGAGAAGCTGCTGGACACCACCACAGGGGCTGAGCGAGAGGTACACAAACTGTCTGCTTTGCTGTCTTTCTCCCTCCCTCTCTGACCATCTGGTTGTGATTCAGAGGGTGGTGGGGTCACAATGCTGGGAAAACACAAAAAGTGACACATACTGGAGCACACTGCCAAAAAGGGTTCCACCTACATATCTCATAACATTTTAGCAGCCAAACTTCTTAAGCAACATTCGCCCATTTTTGTCTGGTTTTATTCAGACATGATACGTCAGCAGAGGGGTGCAGGCCCTAAGAGACTAGGCAGATTTTCTCATTAGCCCTAAATGAACCTGAGTGAGCTCTTTTCAGCCCACAGCACCAACGTAAGACTAAAATCCAAATTAAAATGGCAACATTAACACTCTACAGACTCGTCTTTCCTCTGTGAGATTTCTTTGGCTTTAAACTAGCATAAAGCTTGGGACAAAACTGGAAATAAATAGTGCAGTGTTTAGCAGTAAACTCTTTCAGGCATTAACCAAACCTTGTTTAACTGCAAGCAATCAGGGAATAAAACACTCAGAGTAAAGAGGTGAGAAGTCTGTCACATGCAGGTGTGCGCAGTAATTCCCACACACTTTCAAATATATTAACAGGAATCGCTTTTGTACTTGCTGTAACTTATACGTGTAAAACGCCATGTGCACGCATACACACAATGGGTTACTCATTGAACTTTGAAGGTCTCCAGTGTAATTGGATACCAGTGTGAAAGTCGAGACAGTGACGGCCACCTAAACTGTTATTTGCTCCACATTGGGTGTTTGACTTTTTTTCATCACCCATAAATGGGACTTTTCCTTTTCTTTTTCTTTTTTTTTTTTTTTAAATTAAAAGATGAAAAAGCACAAAGCTACATGGCATGTGACAAAGTCTGGACTGTACAAATCCAAATATTTTGTGTAAAAGCAAACGAAAATTTCAATTTAATTTCAATAAATCCAACCAGCTATGTGTGGCTGACATGAAGTAATTATACTGTAGATTTCACTTTTTAAAATAAGATATACTTTATTATTATTCCCACTGGCTGGTGAAGTTTAGAATGTATGAATACATCATTCTTGTATTTGATGTCCAGATGCTGTTTCATCTGTTTGTGTGCACATCTGTTAAAGTCGTGTATAAAATGGTTTCTGAAGAGAAGTTCAAAACAAATTTCATATAGTCACAGTGGACCAGACAAATTGTATCAAACCTTCAAGTAAAACAATTAATGTGTATTCGGGACAAAAAAGGGTGTTTAAATATTTTTCGGGACCTTGGCTATTTTGTTTGTCTGTGTTAAAAATATAATAACTATATGTTTAAAACAAATACAGATTAAGGCTTCAAATGTGGAAATATAAAAAGGTCCTTTGCTGCAGTTTTGCACTATACTGTTGAACTTAAAGAATATGCTAAATCACCCACAGGAAAGAAATAAACAGTTTTTAAATGAAGTTCACACCCATAAATTTGCATAGAACAATAATGATCCTTTTTATATGAGAGGTATGGGGCCTTTGAAGCACACTGCTCAATGTGTGTAACAATCCATGAAACTGAGACTGAAATTGCAATACAGATGTCTACAATATTGTATCGCGAATCCTCAAACTCATCTTTTAAATTTAAAGCTTTCCAGTATGAATTTGATGAATGGAAGTTTTTAAATTCAAGACACCAGCCCCACTTAAATAAACCGTAAAATGCCTGTAAAATTAAGTATAGTGGTTTTAGTCAAACCATTTTTCCAAGGCGTGCAGCTTCTCTTCTGCCCTCAAGGCGATAATACTCTGAAATAACTGAGGCCATTTCAGAAGTGATTTTCAACATTTTCATGTCTTTCTAGAGACCACTTCATATTGACTTTGCAAACCTCAGCCTTAGTTTAAGATAACATCTTTGTTTTTCAGGTATCCAAGAAAGACTTTGAGGGCTTCAAGAATCTCTTCCATAGATTTCTGCAGGTGAAGGGACCATCAGTGGAGTGGATCAAGATACAGCGACCTCCAGAAGACTCTGTAAGCCTTCTTTTTTTGTTTTTAGCGGTTAATTGTATGTTTGTCTGTGTTGACTCTGGATTTGTCTTTGTTTAAAATATTAAAGCATCTATTTTCCTTGCAGAAGGGGGCATTCGACCCCATAGCAATGGTAGATATGTCATATATTAAAAAAGTAGCTGATATTGAATACAGAATAAAATAACTTCTAATCGGTGGGTTGTCGGATTCGATTTGATTTTACCCTTACCACTGAAAGTACAAGTGAAATGATGAAATATGATTTTGGTGATGCATTCACCAGTTGTGAGATTAAGTGATACCAAAAGATTGCAGTGATAAGTTCTTCTTTTCAACTTGTGAAAGCATCACTCATTTCAATCCCAGATATTCGTCATTCACTGTGATTGTGGGGAAAAAAACAGTTAGACAGTTGGTGTTTTGCAAGTTTTAATACCAGCGCGTTGGTGTCGTTAAACCTAGCGAGGAACCTGCATTTATATTTCTGCACAGCGGCGTTTTCCTAACAACGCCTAACGCAGTCGGTAATAAAGTTAGTTTTAATGGCAAGAATAGACGATTGTATTAGTTTGTTTGCCTAAAAATGCTCCGCTTAGAAAATTACTTTTACACTCTGGACAAACTATAAATTCAGCTTGCCTCAGGATTTACAATGACCTAAGGAGTTCCTGCACCAATGAAAACCTTTGTTAGAGTCAACAAAGAGAGAGAAAAAAGATGTGTGGTTGTCATCAGCTATTATTTTCACCTCCACCAAGGAGGTCATGTTTTTGGTAACTTTTGCATGTGTGTCACTCTGTCTTTAAACAGGATGGCTCGAAAGGTTTTGAGTGAATTTTGATAGAACCTTGTAGGGGCGTAGAGTGGAAGCATCTTAACAATCCATTCAAATTTGACTTGCATCCACTAATGTGTTCAAGGTCCACATAATGATTAATTTGCATAAAGTTGACAGTAAACCTTGTGACTTAAAACCTGTGATCCTTACAGATGCGGCGTGTATCGTCAACATATAGAAAGTTCTATATAAGGATTGGAAATGTCATGTCACATTTGACCACACGCACACATTCAAGGTCAGATAGATTGGACTCAAGGTCAAAATGATAATAATGTTATTCAGAGCTATTTAAAACTGTTTCTTACTGCCATTGTTTAAACTGACAACATATAGAAGTATAAGGAATGATTTATGGAATATCACATCATTTTACAAACATATTTACTCAACAATGAAATGAACACCACAAACAAAACACAAAATTAATGTATAGAATAATCCAAGTCTGTAAACAGAGTGCATTTTTTTTGGATGATTGAGTGACCAAAATTCAAAGTGGGTGGTTTCAGATTACACGATTACACAGAATAGGTTTCCTTTTCTTGCTAAACTCTGTACGCTTGCAGGCTGCTGCATAGAAAGTGCTTAAGTAAGTAAGTAAGTAAAATTTTATTTATATAGCACATTTCTAGATAGAGATCACAAAGTGCTTTACAAGATATAACAGATTAAAAAGACAAAATACAAACAAAGTTAGCAAAAGGCAGTTTTAAAAAGATGTGTTTTTAGCTGTTTTTTAAAAGTAATCAATGAATCGGCGGATCGTAAGTCCTGAGGAAGGGAATTCCACAGTCTGGCGGCCACAGTAGCAAAAGCTCTATCACCCCTAGTTTTCAGTCTCGTATACTGAATGACAAGTAGGCCCTGACTACTCGACCTCAGAGACCTACTAGGGGCATAGGGCTGTAAAAGTTCAATGATATATGGTGGTGCTTGTTGTTGAAGAGCCTTGAAAGTTAAAACCAAAATCTTAAACTGGACTCTAAATTCAACAGGAAGCCAATGTAACTGCATGAGCAACGGTGTTATATGTGAAAATTTAGAAGCTTTCGTCAAAAGTCTTGCTGCAGCATTCTGAACGATCTGCAGGCGCTCCAAAGAACCTTTATTTAAACAAGTAAACAGGGAATTGCAATAGTCCAGTCGTGAAGAGATAAAAGCATGAATAACAATCTCCAGTTCGGTATAGGATATAATAGATCTCAATTTAGAAATATTTCTTAAATGATAAAAGCAAGACCGAACAAGAGATTTAACATGACTATCTAACGTAAGAGCAGGATCAAGGATAATCCCTAAGTTCCTGACAGATGGTTTTACAAACGTTGAAAGAGGACCAAGAGCATTTATTATACTGGGTATATGTCTATCTGGGGCACATAAGAGGACTTCGGTTTTACTTTCATTTAGTTGGAGGAAGTTTTCAGCCATCCAGCCTTTAATGGTTTCCAAGCACACATTTAAAAGCCGCAGCTTAGAAGCCTCTTCCGGTTTAAAAGATATATAGAGTTGGATATCGTCCGCATAACAATGGTAACAAATATCCTCAAAAGGGCTCAAAATGTGCTGAAGAGGGAGTAAATAAACTAAAAACAGTAATGGCCCTAGCACAGAGCCTTGTGGCACACCAAAAGACAGGGACGCAGAAGATGATCTATACTTAGAAACTGCCACAGAAGAATATCGTTCAGAGAGATACGAGGAGAACCATTTCAATGCAGTCCCAGAGACACCAACCCAGTGTTTCAGCCTGTTAAGTAAAATATAGTGGTCAACAGTATCAAAGGCCGACGTAAGATCCAACATTAAGAGAACAGAACATTTACCTGCATCGCTTTGTAACAAAATGTCATTAGAAACTCTAAGAAGGGCTGTTTCAGTGGAATGAACTTTACGAAAGCCAGATTGAAATTTGTCGAAAATACTATATTTATCTAAAACTGCTGTAAGCTGCTTAGCCACGATCTTCTCTAGAATCTTAGCAATTAACGGAATTTTTGAGATCGGTCTATAATTGCTAGTGAGAGATGGGTCCAGCATAGGCTTTTTTAACAAGGGATGTATAACAGCAGTTTTAAAATAGGCAGGGACTATGCCCGAGGCCAAGGAGGTATTAATTATAGTAAGAATACAGGGACCAGTAGAGTAAAAGACATTTTTAAATAATGATGCAGGTAAAAAATCAAGAGAGCAAGAGGATAATTTTGTTGCACTAACTATTTTTCCCAGCTCTGGTAGTGAAACAGGTGAAAAACCTTCTAAAACAACAGGCCGAGCTGGCGTGGGAACAGACAGCGCAGACGCTGAAAAAGACAGGTTTTTCCTTATGTTGCTAATTTTTTCTAAAAAGAAAGCAAGAAAAGTTTCACAATCTTCAACAGAAGAAATAATAGCAGCTTAGGTGTTGTCAGCTAGCACCGGGGAACACTGTGAAATACATGGATCAACCAGTAATGTTGGTTTTTTGTTTTTTTTTTTTGTTGTGTGTGTGTGTGTGTGTGTGTGTGTGTGTGTGTGTGTGTGTGTGTGTGTGTGTGTGTGTGTGTGTGTGTGTGTGTGTGTGTGTGTTGGTTGGTTGGTTTGTTGTTCCAGATTTGTTGTTCCCCCTCTTGTCTTAAGAAGCGTAGTGACTTTGTGTTCAAAAAACTAACATGGTGGAAACCTGAATCATTTTTCCTTTCACTAACCCTTAATGGGCCTTTATCTCTAGCTAGCTCCAAGTACCACACATTTTCTTAGTGGGGTCTCGTCTTTCTACACTTTAAGGACAGTCTTTGTTCTCTTCTATGTGTCATCCGCAAATGAAGGCAAAGCCTTACTGTTGAAACTGAAAAGTCAGATTTTTCTTCTTTGTAACGGCACTCGGGACCTCCAGCAGTTCATGAGCTGTAGAAAGACTGTTCTTCTCTTGATTCCATGCTTTGACATCTAAATCTGGACCACTGTGCTTGGTAATGATACTTCCAAGATGACTTCACTATTCCAGGTCCAAGTATGACTGACTCGGCACTGGTTACATTGATTCTTGTGATTTTCTTATTGTCCATCATATAGGATGTTGGGGCCTACTTGTGATCGGGTGTTTTTTAGCATCATGATCTAATCCTGCATCTGCTTGATTGTAGTGGTTGTGAGAAAGCAGAGCTATAGCATCCCAGTGTGTGCCAGTGTGGTGTCTACGTCCATGTTTTATACAATCTATAAGTGCACCTCCATAGTTTGCTTGTCTGTTTGTAATCCTTCTTTCTGCAAACGAACACCAGTGCAGTACTCCTGGCTTTACTTTATTCCATTACAGTAAAGCCATTACAGTAAGATCCATTATAATGTAATCTTGGTGACTGTTAACATTTTTAGACACAGGGTTATCTTATTAGAATGATTCTAAAGAAATGGTAATGGACCATTGTAGACTTTACAGGGATAACACCCACATTTCTGAGCTGTTTGTATCCTGAAGGCCCCCTCGTGGATTGCAGTAGTCAGCCTCTTTGTACTGTCTTCTTAAGCAACTGTGGATAAAACTACAAATTAATAGTGGCCTGCTTGTCTGTGATATAACTGACCACTTACCAGTTTTTACTTTGTGTGACTGTGATTTAAAAAAAATAGATACCAAGATCATGATAGCAAAGCGAACAATAAATGAAGAAGCAATTCATGCCTTCAATTTCGATTTAGCACAACAAGATTGGAGTTCGGTGTATGAAGAGTCAGATGTGGACAAGGCTTATGATAATTTCCTAGATATTTTTACTATGTGGTACAATAAACATTGTCCTGTAAACGAACACATGACAAAGAAAAAAAAGATAAAAAGTCCTTGGCTCACAAAAGGAATTATTAATGCTTGCAAAAAGAAAAACAATCTGTATAAACAGTTCATCAAAGTAAAAACAAAAGAAGTGGAACAAAGATATAAAGCATATAGAAATAAATTGACTGATATTATAAGAACGAGCAAACAACTTTATTATAGAAGAAGATTATATGAAAATAAAAACAATATAAAAGGAACTTGGGATGTGTTAAACAACTTAATTAAACAAGGATCTTCTGGAACATCATATCCTGAATATTTTACTGATGCAAATGGTGAAAATCACAACATGAGTAATATTGTCGATGGGTTCAATAAATTCTTCATAAATGTTGGCCCTGAACTAGCAGCAGACATCCCGTGTCATAAAAATGAAAATATCAGTAATATAAAATCAAATCCCTTTTCACTGTTCCTCTCAGCTACAAATGAGCAAGAAGTAATAAATATCACATTAAAATGTAAAAGTAAGTCTTCAATGGATTATCATGACATAAATATGTCTGTAGTTAAACAGGTTATTCTGAATATTGCTAGTCCCTTAACATATATCTGTAATTTATCATTTCAGTCCGGTTGTTTTCCAAAAAAAATGAAAATTGTGAAAGTAATACCACTATATAAAAGTAATGACAAACACAGTTTTACCAATTATAGGCCTATTTCTCTACTGCCTCAATTCTCAAAAATTCTAGAAAAACTTTTTAATTCAAGATTAGAAAAATTCCTTGAAAAACATCAAATAATAAATGTTGGTCAGTATGGTTTCAGAACGCAAAGAACCACTTCAATGGCGATAATTGAGGCAGTAGAAGAAATTACTGATACACTGGATAAAAATAAATATGCAGTTGGTATTTTTGTTGATCTCAAAAAGGCCTTTGACACAATCAATCACTCAATATTATTGGATAAATTGGAAAGATATGGTATTCGAGGGAAAGCTGGTAACTGGTTAAAAAGTTACCTAACGGGTCGGGAACAATATGTTAGCATAGGGCATTACCATTCAGAGAAACTTGGTATTACATGTGGTGTTCCCCAAGGGTCAGTGTTGGGACCAAAACTTTTCAATGTATACATAAATGATATTTTTGATGTTTCTCAAGTACTTAAACTCATACTGTTCGCAGATGACACCAACATATTTTTCAGTAGCGATGATTATACTGATCTTGTAATGACTGTAAACAGGGAGCTAAAATTAATAAAAAAATGGATGGACATAAATAAATTATCATTAAATATAAATAAAACTAAAGCAATGTTTTTTGGTAATTTAAAATATAATGTAGAATTACCAATTATCATTGAAGGTGTACCAATTGATAATGTGAGTGAAAACAAATTTTTGGGAGTCGTAATTGATAACAAAATTTCATGGAAACCCCACGTCAGACACATAAAAACCAAAATTTCCAGAAGCCTCGCAGTTTTGAACAAAGTGAAACCATACCTTGATAAAGATGCACTTCGTACTCTGTACTGTACTCTGGTTCTTCCATATCTTACATATTGTGTGGAAGTGTGGGGAAACACATATAAAAATACAACTAATCCATTAGTCACAGTACAGAAACGAGCACTGCGTATTATTCACAAGGCTGGTTATCTAGATCATACTCACAAATTCTTTCTTCAGGCAAAGTTACTTAAATTCCAGGATCTGGTTAATTACAATACATCCATAATTTTGTATAAAGCTTTTACTAAACTTTTACCGGCAAATTTACAAACTAGATTTGAAATTCGAGAAAAGGTTTATAATGTGAGAGGCTTTGGAGAATTCAAATTACCCAGAACTCGAACAACCAGTAAAGGTTTTTGTGTGTCTGTATGTGGTGTGAAAATCTGGAACAGTCTGAGTTTACAATTGAAACAATGCAAAAATATTCATAGATTTAAATTTCTCTACAAACAGTTGGTCTGGTCACAGTATACTCAATGATGGGTTTTAGTGTGCTCTGTAATGTCTGTTCTCTTACCATTGCTGGTATGGATTCCAAAATAAAAAATAAATAAATAAAGTGTGCGTATGTATGTACATATATGTACATGTGTGTGTAGATATATATGTATGTATATGTATGTGTGTTTGTTACTTGTAGTTATTACTGCCTGTTACCTGTGGTAATGCAATTTATAATTTATATATTCTGTATTCAGTTATGAAGGCTCTAATTGTTGTTTGCGAGCTGCCGTTTAGATGCTTGTATGTGCCCGGGGCTGTTGATGGGTCTGTATGCAATGATGGGCGTAGCTGCGGGAAGTTTGTTTTTTTTGTTGATGAGTGAGTATAGGGGTGGGATTTAATAAGTTTTCTTCGTCCCACTCCTTTTTCAGGCAATTTTTGTTTTTTGTTTTGTGCATTTTATGTTCAATATAGGTATTTGTTGTGCCTGAAAATGAACAAATAAATGAATGAATGAATGAAGTTGGCCAGCTTCTCTTTTCTACCACTCTGTGATCAATGACATGGGTAATTTCTATCTAACTATACCTAGTGCCCTTTATTGAGCACATACGGTTTTAACAGGGGACTTTAAAATACCTGTTCATTTTTGTTAACATTTACACCTCTAACTCTACACTGTCGTCTTAGCAGGAAACCAAACAAACCAACCAACCACACCAGCCAGAGGACGTCATCATGGCGCTAGTGTGCATCAGTCACTTTACATAGTCAAAGTGTGAAACTGTCAGGGTGTCTAGAGTTTGTTTCTCTTTCGCCGAAAAAAAAGCCCACTTTGTAGACCTTCAATGGATGCCTTCAGTGCTCCCCTCCAGTTTCCCCAGTGCTGCATGTTTTTGCGTTAACTTAATAGTGCAAGATTGAAGTTCAGTTTAATCTCAAAAGGGGGATCTTTGAAATTTAAACACTCCATTTTCGTTGAGCTGTTGTTGAGCAGTTAGGAGCAGCACCTGAGTGCAGCCAGTGAGCAAATGGATCTGCAGAATCAGATGAGTCTGAGAGTTGGCTTTCAGTCTGCGTTCTCTTTGAAACTCTGTGGAAGTTAATCTCTCTCTCTCTCTCTTGATGGAGTGGAAAGTCTGACTAATAACAGAAATGAAAACACTGCAGTAATGAATTGTTGAGCTGTAAGATGAGATTGCACAAACATGTTAAGGCAACACAGCAGACCTTGTGAAACACATGGGAAGAAAAAAGAAAATTTAAATGATTGATTAATTGGATTAGCTGCACATTTACAAAAGCATCAATGTCAGCAGCAACGTGTTCACCTCAATTCGACACATTTGGCCTAGCAGGGTGTTGTGCCAAAAAAGGATTACTGGTATTTGAACTTTGGTAAATGACTTGTTGACCTATAATCTGTCAGAAAAGATTATAGGTCATTTCCAGGTTCTGGCCAAGAGGGCAGGAAAAATTGCAAAACATAGCATAGCAGCTCTATAAATGTGTTTAGGCAAAAAAAGTTCGATTGCTTTATAATTTAGCCATAAGCGTATTTGCACAACTGCTCGTTTCTTTATTCTATAACCTTTTTGTAAGTCCTGTCGTCTACTGTGTATTTACCAAATTAAACAAGGATACTGGAAGTTAACAGTAAATGCAAACATTGGGCATCACTTTTTGGGATAACACTGTCACCAAGCCAGGATATATAGGCAGGAAGGGCATCCGGTATGAAATTTCCCAACTCAAATATGCAGATCCACTGTGACAATCCCTTGGGGAAATAAAGGGAACAGTGAAAAGTACCTTTAGCTGTTAAAATGTCACTAAGGCATAAAAACATAGTTGTGTGCAGGCAAGGGTGCAAAGAGCAATAAATATTCTCAGTAATAGTGGTTATGATGCAGCAATGAGCATCTGAAGAATTGCATGTAAGTATGTGCTTGTCCTATTATGTGTCTTGACTTGTTTTATTTCTTTTTTTACCTTAAGCCATTTACAAAACTAATAATAAACACTAGTTTGTATAGAAATTGAAGGTCTAGTTTAAACTGTAAAAATGGAGAGCCATATGTCTTGAACGTAACCATAGCTAATGATTACACCCTTTACCAGAAAACCACAACATCCGCACTCTGCATCACACCCTGCTCTCCTACCACATCTTTGTACTCCTCGTACTCGCCAGATTTGGACAGCTAAAATATTTTGTGCAGATTGTTTTCATTTATACCACATCGACACCAGCTTGCTTAAATTAGCTGCCTCACAGCTTAAATACCTAAAGAGACTCATGAAGCGTACATGTGTGCATTCCTAACATTGCAGTCCGTCACAGCTATGAAAGCCATGTGTCAGTTTCTCATAGGGCTTTGTTTGTGAAGTTTGTGGTAAAGTTTGTCAATGTGTTGCTGTTCATTTCTACAGTTATTTCTCATTTCTTGTGTGTGACTGACACACATAATCGTGCAAAGTCACTTGTCCTGTTCCACCAAATTAGTTTGATGAATTTCAGAGCGAGTCACTCAGGTATAACAAAGGAATTAGTTACTGAAGCTTCCCAAGTGTTTCCTTTATAGACTTTCTTGTGCGTCATAGGTTCACACCTGTCACCTGCTTTCTCCTTGTAATTTCTTTGAAATCTGTACTTGTGGACACAAACTATGATCATTTTAAATAATGAGACATTTTCAGTGTGAATAAAACGAATTAGCGTTTGACAAAAAAACCCTGGAAAACTTAGTATTTATAGCTTCCTTCTACTTTCTGTACCACTCTTTTTGAGTGCGCTGTAAGTAGTAACTTATGATTTTTTTTAATTTTTTTTTATTTTTATTAGTGTTTTGTGAATCATTAACTGCTGTTTTACAGATCAGTCATAAACTGTTATTAAACTAGGAAGGAAGGTTAGGAAATCTTCTCAAAAGTCAACCGTCCTATCATTCCTCTGTTAATTTGAGGGTGGGTTTTAGAGGATTAGTATTATTGGTTATTATTGGATTATTGGTATATTGTTTTTTGTCTTTATAGTTGGATTAACGACCCACAGTAATCTCTTCCTGTTGTTTCCTCTCATTTTGAGGTTACGGAGCACTGCACTCATTTTAAAGAGTGCATAGTTGTACACCCACACATATCTGTGCCATAAGTTATGAAATAATTTACCCAAACTGCATCTCAGAAGTTGCTCACTTCCTGTGTGAACAACTGTTGCACGCCAAAGTAAAAGTATAGTCAAACAGATTCAGTCACATTTGAATCTGATATTATTTTATTGTATTTTTAATGGGTGGGCAGCGTGGTGGTGCAGTGATTAGTGCCGTGTTGATGCTGATTTCTTGAGTATGAAACTATTTGTGGAGTTTGCACGTTCTCTCCAGCTTGCTTCTGCAGTCCAAAGACAAAGATGTCTGATGAATTGGCTGTAGATGTAAAGCTGTGCCTGAATGGCTGTCTGTCTCTTTGTGTTAGCCCAGCATCAGAGCAGCAGCTTGCCCTATGCTCCAGCCTCCAATATGTCCCTGAATTGGATAAGTAGGAGAAGATGTGTGGAGGCGTGGCATTTTTAATGCAAACTATTGCAGATCACTCTGATTATCACCACTTTTTGGTAGCCAAAAAATTAAAAGTATCTTTGACTGGTTGGACAGTTGGAGCACTTATCTTGTGCAGGAATTTTATTATCCATTTATTATTAGCTTATGAACCATATATAAATGGATTAACAAAACCTTGCAAAGGATTTATTAAAACATTGGTTACTACTCATGAGCTCTGTTTAAACTGTGATTTTTCTATAACATTTTTAAAATTCCAGTAGTTTCATCCGTGCTTTCATGTTCATCAGGTGTCACAAAATAAATGGAATAAACAGAACTCTGGAAAGTGTTTTTCGGTACAGTAGCTCAAAGAACACAACCTGATCTTTCTTACTACAAACTCTGTTTCTCACTGTCAGCAGTTACGCCACTCTGCAAGTTTGGCTACTTCTTAAGAAATACTTTTTTCCCCTATAGAAGTAGCTCAGGATAAGCCAGTTTGGTTTGTCTCTGTGTGATATGTTTTTATACATGATAAGTAAATGATGATGTTACTTTAGTTCTTAGCTGCTTTTTCCTTTTTTTTTTTTTTGTCCTTAACGATCTCAGAAGCTGCAGACACAGAGAGAGAAGATTAAAGATGGAGAGTAGGGCAGGAAAATAGGAATAAGGAGCAAAAGGATGTGGCTTCACAGAAAGATAAGGATTCCATAAAGAAAGACGGAGACAGAGAGATGATAGGGTTTGGGAGAGAAAAGTGATGAGGCAAGAATTGGAAACGGAGAACATAAAATGAAATCAAAGTCGTGACAGTGACAGACTGTAATGAGACTGTGGAGATGATATATGCATACGAGACAGAGAGAAACTGAAATAAGAGGGCACATAGTTAGCTAACGTTTATTAAAAACTACAGCGAAAGGAAGCACTTGACTGCAATACTCAATATATTGCAAGAACATCTATTACATCTATTACACATAAATGTATCTAAGTGTATATCATTATTATTCAGCTTTATTAATGTGGCAGTTTAGTGAATTAAATCTTCTTCTTCAGTGCTGGTTAGCAAACTTCTGTTCACTCCAACCTGGAGGTGTGATTATTAGCGCTTCAGACATGCTGGACTTGCAAAAACATGACAGAGAGACAAGCCATCCAAAAACAAAACAACGCAATTGTGGAAGTTTCTTTTCTTTTCTTTTCTTTTCTCTTTTCTTTTCTTTTCTTTTCTTTTTTCTCTTTTTCTTTTCTTTTTTCTCTTTTCTTCTCTTTTCTTTTCTTTTCTTTTCTTTTTTCTCTTTTTCTTTTCTTTTTTCTCTTTTCTTCTCTTTTCTTTTCTTTTCTTTCTTTTCTTTCTCTTTCTTTTCTTTTCTTTTCTTTTTTCTTTTTCAAGAATAAACTAAATAGACTGGTTGTCACCTTAATTGTTACCCCTTGAGTCTCTTCCCAGCATGGACATTCACATGTATGAAACATTTTCAGCATTTCTACAAGGACAAACTAGAGAACTTTGCACCGCGTACCCCCCTTGGGCTGAGCGTTTAAATCTCATCTTCAAGATTATTTGCTGACGGTAATAAAAATGCTGGATAAAAAAGCCAGACTCAGTGCTGTGGGGAGATTTGATGGCACACAGCACTGGAGTTGTAAAAGGTCATATTGTTTTGTGTGCGTGCGGTTTGTAAAAGATGAGATGAGGTTGCGGATTATTTCGTGCATTGTTGTGATCCTGACGTTTGTTTTCTGTAGAAGATGTTTGTGGCTTGGAACATCTTGAATATCTTTATGCATAAATGGCATAAAGATATTGTATAAAAAAAGAGAAACTTTGAATGATGGGCGAATGGAAAAATACAAATGTTTAAACTACTTGATGGGAAAATGCACAACTCTGACTCAGTAACAGCTGAAAGTAATTTCATGTCCGGGGATGTTTGTATTGTTTTCTTTGAACCTTTTCTAAAAGGAAGACGAGTGATTGTCCCCACAAATATTTCCAGTTGTTGTCTCCTAATATTGTCTCCTAGTGACAGTAGAGTTGCGCTTCCACTGTGCTTAGTAATCTCAGTTTAGTGAGAAAATGTCTTTCTCCTTCGAATCGTGCTAACATGTCGTGAAAACCATAATTTAACTGTGTAACATGACAAATCCTGCTGACACCCTCATAGTTGTAATCGAACAGTGGGCTCGTTGCGGTCGATATAATACTCTGCAGATTTCCTTTAGGTGTTCACCGCTGCCTCTGACAGCAGCTTTTCAGTTAGAGGAAATGGTGAAGAGCAAATTCAGCACATTTCTCAGTCGGTGGTCAGTGAGATGTTCCCTGGTCAACAAATGGGGTTTTAACTTGACTGGCTGTAGCTGGGATCAACACACACGCAGGAGTCAAAAGTAAAAGTAACCCCCATCTGTTTTCTCCAGAAAGGGAAATGAACATCAGCGTGTGGGAGACATTTCCCTCCGGGGGGACAGGGATAGGATGGGGAAATCGGCTGAAAACATTTCTCTCGTTGTAAATAACCTCACGTCAACAGCCTCTCTTCCTTCCCTCCTGGACTTTTTTGATACCCAATACTTGCAGGGATTTCATCTGTCTGCGCTGTTATGCACAATAATCATCTCCATTCCTTTAATGCAAGTCAGTAAACACATTTTACCGCCTCCAGCCATCCATTTGTCCTTTACGATGCCCGTCTCTGTGAAGGACGGAGAGCGGGTAGCAGCTGCATCATTTTTGTGTGTTGTGTTTTGTAACCTCATCCTCTGTGTGTGGCGAGCAAAGGGGATAAACACCAGAGAGACTGTTTCCAGCATGAGGTCTGCTGTTTGTCCACTATCACTGATCAGCTACTCTGTTATTTTAACAGGAAGAGGAGGCAGGATGACATCCGGCCTTATCAGTGCTGACGCATTAATCGCATGATAAAACTGCACAGAACATGACTTAAACACAGACGGGATCAAAATACCATGACATATGGTTAAAATTTAGCTTATTTAGCTTCTTGATTAAAGTTGAGAAGAAATAATGGTGGGAAAAGGGGTGAACTGCAGGTTTACGTGTTCCTAGCTGACACAATATATTTATATCATCATCATCTGTGGGAGACAGCAGTTAGGTAGATATGCTGATGTGAGAGCTGCATTGCTGATCCTCTAATGTACGTTTACACACCATACTCCAATAAATCAACAGAACTGCTGTGTACTGTATGTATAAACTTGCTGTGTCGTGTATCAAGCCTTGTTAATGACTATTTTCTGCACCATTCGCTCGAGAAGCAGTTGCAGAATGTCTGTTTGCTGCAGATCAAGTTAACAATTTCTGACATTTTCACATTTCTGTATCGCGTCAGCCCGTTTCATTGCTCAGCTAGTAATTAGTCCGCCCACGCTCAAAGCTGTTAATGTCCCTGTTTTGCTTCTGTAAAGAACTTAAGACTATCAGTTTGCTTGCAAAAGCCGAAAAATGTAAAAGAACGAGAAAGGTAGGTCAGTCACAGGTGATCTGTGAGAAGTGGGATGCAGAGGCTGTGCAGTTGTAAGCACTTTCAGAATCAGAATTAAAAGAATTTATTTGCTTTATTTTTGTTTGTTTGCTTTTTTTTTCCTGACCCGCAGCCATCTCCTTTCTCTCCTCCAGATTCAGCCGTATGATAAGATTGCCGCTCGAGGCCTGCCGGACAATGTGGCCAACAGCTTGAACAAACTGGTGGTGGTGAAGCTGAATGGAGGCCTGGGTACCAGCATGGGATGTAAGGGCCCCAAGAGCCTGATCAGCGTCCGTAACGAGAACACCTTCCTGGACCTCACTGTGCAGCAGATAGAGGTACAAAAGCTCTTAAAAGCTCCACTCTAAAAGCCTTGAATGAAAGAAATTTTGTGAGACGTGTTTTTATAAGCAAGCAACGAAGCCACACTACCTCACAAACGGATTGCATGTAGGCTAATTGCCAATGTAATACCATTTAACAGTAAAGTGATAGCAGACTAAGGTTGTCTTACAATAAGAACTAACTAACATTTTCCTTGTGGATGTGTAATATTTGATTTGTTTGTTTGCTGTGCAGAAGCACGTAAGATGCTGAGATTACTGAAAGATCAACATTTAAATAAGATGAAGAAGATGATAATAATTCCCACTAACAGCTAGTAAAATTTAAAAGTGATGATTTTTGTTCAATTTTGTTCAATTTTAATTATTATTTTGTGAAGTGAAAATCTACCAGGACCGCCCCTCATTGTAGTAATGCAATATTTTGCTGTACGGCAGCCCTGACACCGGTAACAATAGTGTTGCAACAATGTGTATTCCTGGAAAGCCTGAAGTCAAACCTCAGTTGTGACTTTCAGGCACAAGAACCTATTCATAGAAATGTAATTTGGTATTAAATGGTGGTTCAGTTGAGGCAGAAGGAACACTTTTGACAACACTGGTTATTTTAAAACTTTCTTACTAAAGTTGCAGATTCAGTCCATCAGTGTGGATAATTACTGAGAGCTCCTTCTTTCATATGAAATTGTTAGTGTGGCACTGATTTGAGAACAGCTGGGTGTTGCCTTCTTGTCTGCAGCCACACCAGCACTCATGATGTGGCTCAGACATCAGAGTAGACAGAGTAGGAAGTGATGTGTAGCCTGATGTAATATAAACATTTGCTCTGTGTATTGAGGGTTTGTGTTGTCTTGATGTTTCTTACTTTACTATAGAGCACGGCAAAAAAATCCAATGATTCATGGGGGTGGGTTTGGATTTACCTCTGCCTTTTTCCAGTCTTACACGGCATGCGTATCATCCTCCAGAGACAAGCCTGACTTCATGCAGCCATGTGCTTCTGTGAACCAGAGCTGAGGGGCTTCTGAAAGGGGTTCAGTGTGAAATCTCAGGGTGCCGGCCAGTGCTGGCGACTGGCCGGGAAACAGAGATGTCTGTGTGCTGGAGGAGAGGAGTTGGTGTGATTATTTGGATCCCATCCTGCATTATTTCTGCAGCACTTAATCGTTCAGTAATTTTAATAAACAGTAAACCACATGTTCAAACGGCCTTTCAGGGGGATGTAGGAAGAAAAGTTATTTTCTAAACAAGGTTTGCGTTAGTTGTGACCATTGTAAGGGAATCTACTGTGAGTAATATTAAAGTCTTTCATTGTGTTGTATAACTGAGTTTAATTGGGAGCTGTACGTTACCGGAGTGTTTCAGTGTTTCATAACAGCCTCCAGGGACACTCCTCTTCTCCCAGCACACTGCTCTCTGTGTCAGAGGCACTGCTCTCCATTTTCTGCTCAGTCTGGTCAGATTACATGCTGACTGAATCGACCTATTGAGAAGGGGGAAAAATGGATACCCCCCCCCACACACGCACACACAGACCCCCTTAACCAGGCCCTCCTGCAGGAGAACGCACCTCTCAGCCACCCCGCTGAATCATGCATGTTTAATTTAGAGCTGAAGCATGTACCCTCTCACTGAGAGCGGACGTAACAAGGTCGGACAAAGCTCCGACTCAGGCGCCGCCTGGCTGCTGAAGATTTACAGCTTTCACCTGAGTGCCTCCCTCAAGAGCAGATTTGTTAAGTTAGCAAGTTCAGTTAAAGATGTGTGAAAGAGGGTAAACCTGTAAAGTTCTCTCTTGTAGAAGACGTCCTGGTGAAATAAAGGTTATAATAATGCAATTTCACAACAATTAGGGCTTTGTTAACAAATACACACACGATCAGCATATCTACAGCAGCTCTGGAGGTAGAGCTGGTCATCCACTAATTGATTTCTGGCTCCTGCAGTGAAAATATCGAAGCTTCCTTTGGCAAGACACTGAACCTCAAGTTTCCCTTGATACATCCATCAGAGTGGGATTGATCCAAAAAGTGCTTATTGTGTGTAGAATAAAGCATTACATGACTGTAAACGTGGCTTGTAGTAGAATTGGTTTGAGTGCTCACTAAGAGTGGAAAAGGGCTTCATAAATACCAGCTCATGTGCTCATCTCATGCAAGTACTGAACAAAACCCATGAAAGTTGTGGCTACACTTAGTCAAGAAAAGCTTCTTTGCTACAGTAACAACAGAATCTCACTGCTAGTACCACAACGCTAGGCTCATATGGTTCATATTTCTAGTGTTGATTGTCCCTCTGGGGAGGGGTGCAGGACAACCACAATCTCTTTTGCTTTGAGGATTCAATGGAGCCTGTGTCTAATACACATAAGTGGAGATTTATTATTTGCTCACAGAAATTCGGTTCCAGACAGTGTTGATAAAAAACCATGATGTAATTTAACCTTTGCATAGACCACTGCATATAAGGAAAATGTTAAATTAAAAGATTGGGATGAGTTTAATGAGAATACTGTTGTACTCAGCTGTTAAATCAATTTCAATTCATTTTCCTGAAGATTTTTATAAATATATAGATGATGCATTAATTAGAAACAGATCCCACTGACAAAATACTGAAAAGAAAATCACTTTGTGTGTGATAAGTAGGAAGGGCACATCATTTAAAGGTGTATTTAATGTATCATTGTAACATTTAAAGGTGTATCAAAGTTAAACACAGGGAGTTTACCCATCTATACAACTCAGAAACAAGACATCTGTGTGCGTTAGAAGCTGTGTGAAGTTCATGACCAGCCAACACCCATCCTGGTTAATAAATGGAAACATGACGTTCATACTTTAGCTTAGAAAAGCCCACTCGTTCGTTGTAACTGTCACAGGCAGTAAATTTGATTCCTCACATCATCTTAGCCCCACTGATTCACAGCCCGCGTCTCATCCTCCGCCTCCTCTACTCATTTTAATTTTCTGTTATTGCAGTAAAGAAACTGCTTCCCATTCTACTCGGGTGTAATTTACATCCTTTGTATTCATTCAAATCGCACAGTCAAGGTACAGAGTTATTGGTTGAAAACGAAGGCGAGTGGGCCAGTTTTCCTTTTGTCTTATGATGATCTGAAAATTCAAAATGTTTTTGCAATGTTGAATTTTCAAATTCCAAATGTCACAACGACACTTGAAGAGCTATTTAAACACAGACTTGAAAACAGTGGCGAAAAAGTTTTATATGCAGTTAAATTTAAAGTAATTTGAATACAAAGTGCTTTCCTCAAATCCAGACTTAAAAACACAGAGAAAAGCTGTTTTAAGATTGGCTGATCTTTCCTTTAAGCCTGTTGCTCTATGCACCTCTTGACCACTTCCAGGTGTTGTCTCACATTTGGTGTGACCCCTGTTCTGACAACTTGCAAATGCATCAGAACCTCAAACATGTGCAAAGATTGATCATAAAGTTTTGTGTAAAACTGTGTTAACTGTCGTGTCGCTACTGAAGCATCTACAGCAGGGCTGCCCAATCCCAGTCCTCGAGAGCTACTATCCTGCAGCTTTTAGATGCATCCCTACTTCAACACAGCTGAATCAAATGGTTTGATTACCTCTTCAGCATGCCATCATGTTTGGCAAAGGCCTGATAACAAGCCATTCATTTGATTCGGGTGTGTGGGAACAAGGATGCATCTAAAAGCTGCAGGACTGTAGCTCTCGAGGACCGGGATTGGGCACCCCTGATCTACAGCATCTAAGAGAGGGTTGTACCAGCAAGTGCACGCTCACCGTGCCTTTAAAAGGCAGTGGCAGAAGTGTCTAACAGTGTCACTCACTACAAGGCAGACTCGCCAAATTTGGCTCCCGGTTTGTTTTGATGGATACTTTACATAAATGGATGGAATGCGGAAGTGTGGCATAGAGATTTTCATTTATTTGTCTATGTTGTTTCCTTTTTAAAACGTTATCTGTGTCAGATCAGGTCACATTACTTGCACAAGAGCACAAAGTTGTTTGGTTGTTGATGAGGTAAACGGCCCAACCTGACCATCAATTTCTGCAAAGATGCTTTGAGTGTTTCATTGCCTTCACAAAAGTCCTCCTTCAGACCCATTATTAGCTCTCCAGTCAGCCGGTTTTGGTGAATCCAAAAAATATTTGTTCATTTCCACCAATTTTCCTGAATTAAAAGGCATCTTTACTATGTGAGTTGGTCCTTGAGAGTTAGCATCATCTCTGATTATAACACTGTTGAGCCCTTACACTGTTAAGAAACACTTGATGACCGTCTACTGCCTACTTCTCTTTTTTCTTTATGGGATAAATATGGATAAATGCATTTATATACTTTGTTTTTTCACCCTACAGCACCTGAACAAGACTTACAACACAGACGTACCTCTGGTCCTCATGAACTCTTTCAACACAGATGAAGACACAAAGAAAATCCTGCAGAAGTACACACACCACCGGGTCAAGATACACACCTTTAACCAAAGCAGGTGAGGGAGCACGATCGTAAAACAATGTCCTATTGAGTAACAGTGAGCCCAGCAAACACTCCCTGACACAGTTAGATATGCTGTATATGAACCAGTGCCAAAGGGAATAAGAGTCCATTTTTCTGTCAAATATTAAAGGAATATTGAATTGTGTAAGACAAATACACAGAAATCTCAATTTGTTTTAAGAAGTTAGCAGTATTAAATCTCCTGAATGAACCCTAAAACGAACTCCTGAGTGACGCTCCGGCTTCTGAGCTCAGACTGTCAAGAACAGACAGGAGGTGTCATGCAATGTATGGAAAAGGCTTTTAATATTTAACGCCCTGGTGTCTCCAGTTTGTCAGGGAGTGGAACTTGCTTTTTACCATTTCGCTTGAATTATTTAAAGCTTGTATGTTTTGTGTACCTCAAGGAGTTACACTACAAAGCACTTTGGGAAGGAAGCTGGAGGATTTAATGTCAGCAGAGGAAAAAGTGGTTGAATGGTTTAAATGTCAATCAACAGGAGAACAAAGGAAAGTCTGTGACCTAGGGCGTGACAGTAATTCATAAAAAGAGATTTAAATTCAGCTTCAGAGTCGCGTTATCTGGTGTTACACTTAATGAAGGGAAAAAACTGTTTGCTTTATATACCCAACAAACCCAGAACTTCTTATAGTCACTTAAATAAAGCTTTAGACTCGAGCATGGAGTCAGCTGATGGCCCAGCTGATACTGTTCTACACATGCAACTGATAAACCTCATCTAGGGTACGAGGTTTCACTGAAGGTGCGTTAGCCCGCATATAGTAACTGCTTCCTATAAGAACTGGTTTGCAGCTGACCTCTATCCCAGTTCCTCTTCTTATACAGCACAGGTGTCGAACTCCAGGCCTCGAGGGCCGGTGTCCTGCAGGTTTTAGATGTGTCCTTGATCCAACACAGCTGATTTAAATGGCTAAATGACCTCCTCAACATGTCTTGAAGTTCTCCAGAAGCCTGGTAATGAACTAGTGATTTGATTCAGGTGTGTTGACCCAGAGTGATATCTAAAACGCACAGGACACCGGCCCTCGAGGCCTGGAGTTCGACACCCCTGTTATACAGTATTTAACTGAATCCATGTCATGCACAGAGCTGGAAAATCAGGTTTGCTCTAAATGCATACCTTGAGACGTACAGCTAGCCTGTTCTGCCACTTGTGTTAAAGCTTTGTAAAATGCATTCTCAGAAATGTGCTGTGCATACTAACGTACCTACATTCACCATGCACTAGTTGCTCACTAGCTTGGATACTAGTAACAAATTAGCTTTCTTTTTTCTTTTTTCTTTTTTTACATTTTTACATTTTAAATCACATTTTAGATCAATGGTTAGCACTGTTGCCCTGCAACAAGAAGGTGCAGGGTACAGAACAGGGTAGGGCCCTTTAGTGTGGAGTTTCTGTTCTCCCAGAGTGTACGGCTTTTGTCTGGGAGTTGCGTTGCCAGGTTAATGGTGCCTGTGTCAGCCAGAAAAAGAGATTCTTTACCTCAAGAGTTTCACTTTCAGGCTAAATAAGGTTGTCTCATGTTTAATAAAACTCAAATTGGTAAGAGTGATAAACAGTTTGAATTCTGTTTTCTTGCAGTTGCATTGCACTATCTGTATAAGTTCAAGCACCTAGCCATGCAGGCCGTCTTCAGAAATATCGGTTGTTCTAAAGAATTCATCGAATCAGAGCGTGGTGCTGTAACAGGATGCATTTGTTGCTACAAGTCAGTTGTGAAATTTCTTCCCTCGTAGATATTTCACAATCAACTGTTAGTGCTGTAAGTGGCATTATTGCAAAGTGGGCACGTTTAGGAACAGCAGCAACTCAGCGGCAGACCACGTAAAGTTATGGCACACATGTGAAAGTCACAGCTGAATGAATAACTGAGTTCCAGATCTCCTCTGACATTAACATCAGCACAGAAACCACGTTTCACGAGATTCATGGCATGCGTAGCTATTTTATCCATATAGGGCATCTAATCCACTTACTTTGAAGTGAAACTGAATTCTTAAAAAAGAAATCTGTCCACTTCCCCAAAGCAGTAGGGATTTTAACTGTGTGTGTTGGTCCATGGTTTTCTTTACTTTTACTAAAGCTCCTATTAAGCCTTAAAATAATAACTGGGTGTCCCTTTGAACAAAGCTCTAGGTTTTTCTTTCCATGATCATTCCTTCTTCAGTGTCTTCAGGAAGACAAAATCAGCTGTCATGTAAACATTGGATTTGTTAGATGTAGTTTTCCTAGACAGCGTGAGTACCTCTTGAATGTCTGGTTTAATCGTGCCTGAGCACCAGAAACCAGAGGAGTCATCAAGCTGATGTAAAAATGCAGGTTAGGTTTCACATTTTTTTTCTCTTTAGCCACATAACAAATTTATTCCGGGTGTTAAACCCATAAACGTTCAGCGTATCCCTCAGGAGAGAAGTCAGAAAGGACAAACTGCCCAATGAGATGGTTGAATACATGAAGTGACTTCTTTCCTTGTCCATGTCTTTGTACCCTGAAAGACGCTTCCCTCTGAGGCAGCACATGTCCAAGAAAGAAGGAACATTTTTTGTGGAAGTAATCAAATGTTCCCAGATTTGGTTTTAAGATGACATGAAACCTTTTGAAGTGTGTGAACTTTCATCAGAAAGTCTTATCATAAACATCTTCCCAGAACAGTCAGATAGAATTAATCTTCCATTAAAAGGGCCGTGGTACCCCAACCCTGCAGCTCGTCTCACCTGACCAGCTCTGCTCTCATAAGCTTCCTCAAAGTGCTAAAAACACAGGCGGCTCATGCTCACCGGGCTCCTCACCTTGAGGTTTGTTAACTAAACCTGACTCAGATCCTTCGAACAAGCCCTTTGATCACTTTAATGCACACTGCCATCATGGCTTGGACTCTTTGGCGTGTTGCCTTCGCTGCCTTCTTCTTGGAAAAAGCTAAAAAGTTTGCTTGTCGAGGGAGCAGTTTGAAGTCTGGGCAGTGATATGAAAAGGAGAAATTTAGATAGCACTTGGCATGCTGGCTTGGTGCAGAGTTTCCGAGGATTTACGTCAAATGTGGAGCAAAAATGATTTCACACTTTTTGTTTTGTCTTTGTGGTGTTTGTCTGCTTAAGTCTGAGATTCACAGCTCTGCAGCTCCACAGATAAATGAGTCAACAAGCTTGTTTTCTTCCTTCCATACATATTATAAGTTGCATAAGGAGATAGACTTTAACCACATAAACAGAAGAGAAGGATGTGCTTTATATAGTCAACCTTTTCTGATTTTTCTCCTGTTGAAGGACATTTCGTTGTGCACCTCTGAAACACTTCCAAGAATACTTCTATTTTTAGATCCATCCCTACAGGCTCCTCTTCCTACTCCCTGCATGTGTGCAATATGTGCTGGATCTGCTCCAGTGTGTCAAAATGATAGCTGTTAACTGGAAGTTGATTTGAAGGTTTTAACAACATTACATGAAGCCAGTAGCACATACATGGCGCCATAGCATGCACCACAGTTTAGGTCATTTCACATGTACATGTCGAGATGTTAGCGATATCTACATTGACGGTCTTACCTCGGGGTCATTGTATTGTGTCTTGTACATCCTTCTGAATCTTGTACTCCTTATTATTTGATATTTGTACACAGTTTGGTCTAAAACATGAGGGCTGGGGGCCATAATTGGCCTGTCAAAGACTCCAATCCAGCCCACTGGATGGGACTGGAAAAAAATGAAGGACGATAAAAAAAACTGAGCCGGAACGGGTCGTTAAATAACCCCCGATCTTATCGTGAACTCTTTTTCTTCATCAAGGTACCCTCGCATCAACAAAGAGTCTCTCCTTCCCGTGTCCACAAACTTGAGAATGACCGGGCAAAACGCAGAGGGTTGGTACCCTCCCGGTCACGGCGACATTTACGCCAGCTTCTACAACTCGGGCCTGTTGGATCAGCTGATTGAGCAGGGCAAAGAGTACATCTTCGTGTCCAACATCGACAATCTGGGAGCCACCGTCGACCTCCACATCCTGCACCACCTGGTCAGCCAGCCTAACGGCAAACGCTGCGAGTTCGTCATGGAGGTGACGGATAAGACCCGCGCTGACGTGAAGGTATGATGAAGGTTATTGTGGATGTGAGATTCTGATTTATCCCCGTTGCATTAACAAGGACATAAACTATTTTTGTGGTAATGTAACCAAAGTAAAGACGTTTTTGTGGTTTCTTACTTTCCTCTGTTTGCAATAAGCCTTGACATCATTTCTGTCTCTAATGTTTCTACTAATGTCTCAATACAATGAATGTGAATGGAATTTGTACCCTTTACTTTTCACTGATAAAGAATTGCCCCAAACTCGAACAGCTTCATCAAAGTAGCACAGTTTTTTTTGTTTGTTTGTTTTTTTAATTTAAGTGAACAGAACCTTTAATTTTTCTGTGGTTAAATCTATGTAATCTTTGTATTATTAAGATCAATATATGTGTCTGAATTAGTTGTAGTTATTATAACCTTGTGAACTTTCACTGTTACTGGGTTACACTTTGGAGGTTTGCATTTCCTGCAGGTGGTTATTGGCTGGCATTTCAGTGTAACCATTATTTTTTGCAAACCTAACAAACCACTTTTAATTTCCCAGACTTTGGCTTAATCTCTCAGGTCAGCGAGTGTTCTGTAAAAATGCTGCTTGTGATTTCCAGGGAGGCACGCTGATCCAGTATGAAGGGAAGCTGCGCCTGTTGGAGATCGCCCAGGTGCCCAAAGCGCACGTGGACGAATTCAAATCAGTTTCAAAGTTCAAAATCTTCAACACCAACAACCTGTGGATCTCTCTACCTGCTATCAAGAGGCTGCAGGAGCAGAATGCAATGGACATGGAGATCATAGTCAACCCTAAGGTGAGTGAAGAGGAGCCAAACATAAGGCACATGGCTTACTGCACGTGCAGCGTGGAGTAATTCAACATTCAGTGAAAGTAAAAGTTAAAAATGAATAATCTCTGTAATAATCTTTGTAACCTGCATGCCATTCTGTATGGCATTCGCCCACATTTCTATGATACAGTGACATATTTCGCATGTTTAATATCCCGCAGATACTTTCACAAACCCTGCATTGACCTCATTGTTCAAAACTGTCTTTAATATGAGCTTCTGCCACCGCAACAGTGTGCAGATGACAGAAAATGAAAGCATTTTTCTTGCTTTAATATTCTCTGTCGATTGAGATGAGTTGAGGATAGTTAGCAAAGGATTTGGTCCTCATTCAGAGGTAATAATTCACCCACCAGCAGCAGCTGCGACACAACTGGGACTCATACCTCAGGTGGCACTTTAAAAGCTTTGCTGCATTTTAGATTGATTTTTCTCTCCTTGGAAGATTTTTAGAATCCGTTTGCTCCATAACAAAAAAACATAAATGTTTTTAGAGAACACTGGGAACAAAAACAGTTCTTTATTATCAAATTAAGGTATTCGTTTAACCAGGAACTGTTAGCGGTTCTTTGAATGGTGCAGATGATAAGTGAACTTCTGTTTGTCATCCTTGATTCCTTTCATTCTGTACACTGCTATAATGTCATCGCTCTTCCAGCAAGCCTGCTCTTGTCACCACATGCGTTTTAGAAATTGTTATATCCTTTAAAAGCTACGCTGCGATTGATTTCGGGATGAAATGCAGGAGAAGATGTAAGTTAAAACTGGGAGAAATGAGAAGAGCCCACTGATTTCATGTTAACGTTGCACATTTCACTGTTTCCAAAGAGTCCAAACTGTGATTTATTTGTGGCTCACAGTACACTGACAAGTGTAGTTAAAGGAAAACTAACTAACTAACTAACTGAACTCTGCTTAGCCTGTTTCTCCTCCATGCTTCACTTTAAATAAATTGCAAAGGGCATCAAAGAGAAATGAGTCATAAATCTTCTCGTTCAAGCCCTCTGGAAATTTCAAAGAGGGTTCACACGAGGGCGGCTGAGTGTGCAGAAGAAACTGTTTCGTTTCAGTGACCAGCCAACCTCCCAGAATATCATCATCTGTCCGGTTTAACCATGTAAAGTGGAGCAGGGACAGATCTGCTCTTCCCCCACACAGACCATCACTCATGAATAAATCATATCTAACAAAACGCTTGCTGAGGACACCCATATTTTAAAGCTTCTCTCATCTCCGCTTCATGCTTCTGCCATCCTGCACAGCTTCATTCCCACATGTCACATGACAATTTTCCACACAAAACAATCCAGCTCATCTGCTGTGCTTGGACTAAAGTTTCAGCTGCATGTGATGTGAACTGTCCCGATTCGTGATTGAGGTGAGAGACAAACGACTGCTGGTCCAAGTGCGTCAAAACAATGATTTTATTAAACACATGTGTGGAGGAAATGCATCATCACAATCCTCAGCATGTGTCAGGGTATAACGCCCCCTCATGCGTCAAAGCAGATACATAACATGCATAAGTTACAGTAACCACAGCTCCACGCCAGGTGCTTCCTGTTGGTCTTCTTACTCTCGCTTATCTTTGGAACATCAGAAACGCATCCTACAAAAACTGTCACTTATGCAGGCACAAAATGCAGTTACAAGCAAAATATGTCTGAACTCTTACCTAGAAATGAGTCTATATAGTGTGTGTGTGTGTGTGTGTGTGTGTGTGTGTGTGTGTGTGTGTGTGTGGGCAAACTGTGGGTGTCTCGACCTCAGTGCACTCTCTCAACTCTCACCTCGCCAACTAAAGCTTATAACCTCTTACCAGACAGACATTTGCAATATGTGTAATAGATTGAATAAATGTTTTAATCAACTACTCAAAGCTTAATAAAAAGGATATAAGAGAATAAACATGATATTAAAAAGATATAATCCCCACAGAATGTTCTGCGCTTCCTCCTCTTACACACATGTATTGCTCTGGACTTGGAAAGGCATCCAGCATCCACCTATCCTAATTTGGATATGTCCTTTTTTTTTCGGTACAAGTTCCTCTCTTTGAGCAACTTCCTGTGTGGGCTGCAGCCCCCTGGTGGGCAGTCAAAGTACTGCAGTTTGGCTGCTAGACATAATTTATAGTAAACTGTTTTTGTTTTTCTAATTTTTTGAAGTTGCTGATATATCTTTAATATTTTTAATAATTTTCATATATATATATATATATATATATATATATATATATATATATATAAAAATCCAGGTTATTAATCAGGTGCCACATGTAAAGCTGTTAATGGAGAATCAACCTTAAAAAACTGTCAAAAGATCAAAATTAATAATTTTAAAAAAGCACTTCATGTTAGGCTCATGTGTTGATGAGAGGAGGCTGCAGAAGAGTCACTTGGCATCTCCTGGGAAGACGCTTATACATTCCCGATGGCCTTGACCAGCATAAATGCATTCTCAATATTGTTAGCATAATTATAACTTAACTGTAACTTCAACCCCCAAAAATAACTCTTACACCCTTACCAGGTCTTTGAAGAGAGCCAGGCAGGCATAAAAAAAAAAACAGGGGTGACAAAGTCAACAACAACAATCTTTATTTATAGAGCACATTTAAAAGCCTTGGGCATACCAAAGTGCTTTACATAAAACAAAAGGTTCAAACATTGATAACGGATAAATAAAAATAAGGAGTTATGTTCATAGATAAAAGCTACCAATAAGAATGACTACAGCACATGGGTAATAGCAAGATAAAAGCTGTACCACCATAATAAAAAACACCAATAGAAAGATAGGAGGGAATTAATACAAGAGGTCAATAGGTCACAGCAACCAAACAAACAAACAAACAAACAAACCAGCAATTAAAAGGTGGAGAAGGCAAGTTTAAAAAGATATGTTTTAAGCTGTGATTTAAAAGAATGAATAGAATCAGATGCCCGGATGCCAATCGGGAGATTGTTCCAAAGCACAGGTGCAACAAGAGCAAACGATCGATCACCTCTAGTCTTAAGTCGAGATCTGGGCTGAGCCAGCAGTAACTGTGACGATGACCTTAAAGCCCTGGCAGGAGCATAAGGGTTTAAAAGGTCCTTAAGGTAGCTGGGTGCAGTGTTGTTAGTAATTTTAAAAGTAAACAACAAAATTTTAAATTGAATACGATATTTGACAGGCAACCAGTGCAGATCGGCAAGGACAGGAGTAATGTGGGCAAACTTGCTGGTTTTGGTTAGAATGCGAGCTGCAGCATTCTGAACTGTCTGTAATCTCTGTAAAAGGGAAGAGTGGAGACCACAATAAAGTGAATTACAATAGTCTAGCCTCGACGTTACAAAGGCGTGGATGAGCTTTTCGAGATCTTTATGCGGGATATAGCGCCTAGCCTTAGAGATAAGACGAAGCTGGTAAAAACTAGATCTGACAACAGCAGACACTTGTTTGTCAAGTGAAAAGGAGCTGTCAAATAAGACACCCAGATTCCTGACAGTATCAGAGAGAGAACAACTAAGAAAACCAAAGGCATCCCGGAGTTTGGCACGAAGGGCATTACTACCAAAAATCATAATCTCGGTTTTCTTCTCATTAAGGATAAGAGAATTCGACAACAACCACTTCTTGGCCTCAGACATGCATTCTCGGAGGCTATTCAGAGACAGAGCAAGATCGTCGTTTAGCTCAAAATAGAGCTGGATATCATCTGCATAATAGTGATAAGCAATATGGTATTTCTCAAAGATGGCACTTAAAGGAAGCAAGTATAATGAGAAAAGGGTAGGGCCCAGCACAGATCCCTGGGGGACACCACAGCAAACAGGTACAGCCGAGGAAGAGGATGTAGCCAGATGTACCGTAGAGAGCCGATTGGAGAGATAGGATTTAAACCAATCCAGGGCAGCGCCCTTGATGCCTACAGTGTGCTCAAGTCTCGCTAATAAGATATTATGGTCAACCATGTCAAATGCCGATGATAGATCCAAAAGCACTAAGACTGAGGGGCGTCCGTTGTCAGCCATTAGTAGGAGATCATTGAAAACACGAAGCAATGCTGATTCTGTGCTGTGATGTTGTTTGAAGGCCGATTGAAATTTATCATTTATATTATTCTCATCAAGGTAGGTCTGCAGTTGGAGCAGAACCACCTTCTCAAGTATTTTAGCCAGAAAGGGAAGCTTAGAAATTGGCCTAAAATTGGCAAAATCACTAAGCTCAAGGTTCCTTTTTTTTTAGAACAGGTTGGATTATGGCATGCTTGAGAGCTGAAGGTACATAGCCAGAAAGCAAGGAGAAGTTCAATATGGACAATAAACAAGGTCCAATTACACTGAAACAATCCTTAACAATACGGGATGGGAGAGCATCATGTACACAGTTAGTATTGTTCAGTTTATCAATTAGACGCTTCAGAGTGGAGAGAGAAACGGGTTCAAATTGATAAAAGGTGGCCGAACAATCAGGAGTAGACATACAATCAGTCACCAGAGGAAGAGTAGATCTAAGGGATAAAACTTTATCTAAAAAATAGTTTGAGAATTTTCCACAAAGACCCGGGGAAGACAGCAGTGGCATAGAGGGACGGGGGTTCACCACAGAGTTAAAAATTTTAAATAGAATTCGTGGATTATCACCATTAGTGGTAATAATTTTAGAGAGAAAAGCCGCTTTAGCCGTTCTGGCAGCAGTTTGGAACTTCGAGCGGCTAATACGTAAAATATCATAAGAAGACTGAAGTCTATCACTCCTCCACTTCCTCTCATCACGCCGACATATACGTCGTAGGGCACGAACAGAATTATTTAACCAGCATTGTGAGAAAGTTCTAGGGCGTTTCATTTTGATGGGTGCAACAATGTTAAGAATCGAGGAACAGGTGGTAAAAAGAGTATTAGTAGAGTTCTCAAGTGTGTGTGGGGAAGAACAATCCAGCATACTAAATGGGGAGTTAACAAAAGACGTAATAAAGTTGACCACAGTATTAGCATTAATAGTGCGCGTAGGATAAAGAGGAGAGTTTAGGTATTGTCCAGTATCACCCAGGTCTACATCGAAGATGACCGGGGAATGATCAGAGAGACCAGTATTCCTGATTTCCTTAATGCAAATGTCCACATTGAATGAAAAAACCAAATCAAGGGTGTGGCCTTGAACATGGGTAGGCTCATTCACCCACTGAATAAGATTAAAAGAATCAGTCAGCACAAGAAAGTCTTTAGCCAATTGGTCATTCATACAGCAAACATGAATGTTAAAATCTCCAGAAACAATAACAGAATCATATTTAAAAAGAACGGATCCCAAAAAATCAGCAAATTCAGAGATAAACATCTTATGATATTTAGGCGGACGATAGACCACGACACACAAAGTGGTCCGAGAGCCCGTCAGTTCCAATAGCTGAACTTCAAAACTGGAATAGGTTGGAGAGGATAGCAGCCGTGCATCATGTTTATTATTGAAAACCGAGGCTAAGCCACCACCTCTACCAGTTAGCCTAGGTGAGCTAAAGAAGGCACAGTCAGGAGGTAGAAGCTCAGAGAAGGGGATGAACTCACCCGGAGAAGTCCAGGTCTCCGTTAGAAATAGGACATCCAGTCCTGAGGTGAGAAAAAAGTCATTTAGGAGGAAGGCCTTATTTGAAAGAGACCTGACATTAAATAAGGCCATCCGAATCCGGGGGGCCAGGACCTTTGTAGTAGCCCGTCGCAAGGAGCAAAGGTTGTTATGTTGAACACCGCGGCCAGGCGGTGTTATCCAAAATCGGGCAGAGTGGTAAGCCACTGGGCGAGCAGGGTAGGTTTGAAGGCCGACGGAGCAAATCCAACGGTGGGTTAGCAATCTAGCCGCAGAGTGGCTGCTGAGATAGTGGAAGAAACAGGATAGCTCACGGCTTGTAGAAGGGAAGTCCATAGCCATGGCTCTGATATAAACCTTAACGCGGACACGGACGCCGCTCCTCCTACCCCGTTTCCTGAAGCGTTTCCTACGGAGCATGGGAAGAGGAGGATAGGTCACATAGGTAGGGGAGACAGGCATCAGGAGGATGGCGGTCCCAAGGCAGTCAGGTCGTTGAGAACAGGAAAACCGAAGATTCAGGAGCGTGTCTCTGTCATAAGTTATTAGTGTACAATCACCTAGAGAACATAAAACAACGAGAAGTACAATGCCGAGGCGAAGACGTGGTCGGAGACGGTCAGCCATGCACACCGGCGCCATCTTGCTTAAACAGCTGATTCACTAAAACAATCTGTTTCTCAACCCACTAACCCGCTAAGCGCGCTGTCAAGTCAGTTTAGGTTATTGGTCAACTTCAGACAAATGTGATCCCAAGAAACCTCCTGGCTAACAAAACATACAGTACTAAGAAAAAGTCTTCTTTCCTTTTTTTACATTACACTGTGGTGTAATGGTTTTTGTTGTTGTTGTTGTTTTTTAAAGTGGTCTGAAGCAATAGTTCTTCAGGGTTTCTAAAGGTCTTTCAAAACTTCTGTGAGCAGAAGCTTTTTCACTCACTTTCAGTCCTGTCCTTGCGCCGGACCATTTATAGATGGATGTTTTTGTTTGTTAACTTACTTAACACTGAAATATGAATCATTCAAGCACCTAACTCAAGAGATGAAGCAGTATCATCTATGCACAACAGGCAACTTAGCAGTAAACCAATTTTAAATTCTATCTTTAGCCCTTTTGTTACTAGCAGCCTGTCGTAAAAGCACATCTTTGTTAAGTTGAATTTACAAAAATTGCCAAACTGTTTGACAGGCACAAAATGGTAGTATGTTTGCAATAAAAGGTGATTCCTCAAGAGCTATTTGCCAAAAACTGTAGTGTCTTTAAATGTGGAGGAACTGAACAAGTGGAAGACAAAAGAGTAGATGGCAGCAGACGAACAGTATCTGAAAATCCTGTTCTTGAGAAATGGGAAAGACGCAGCAAAGGCCTGAGAGGACCTCAGATGTGTCTGGCCCTTCTTAGATGCTTAGATGATTGGATTTGTAGCTTATATTTGCCCTCTTTTGACAACACTAACACAATAACGGGTTCCTCCCTCGTTCAGTGAGGTTTGCACAGGTCATGGTAAGTCAGAAGAAAAAAGGAACACTTGACTGATGAAGCAAATGTTTGAGTAAATGCTTAATCAGTGAATTTAATCTTGTACCTAATTTGTCTAAATGTGACTTATTTCCCACATATCTTTGTTCTTTAATGCCCTGCAGAGTCCTTGTTGAGAGCAATCCTGATTTAAAGCAGCACAGCAAACAAATGTAACTTGCTGTGACTTTGTGTTATTTCGGTCCTGCTCACTCACTGGCACTGCGGGCCTCTGGCCCCCCTGATGGGGGGGAAGTATCGCCTCAGGCCGTCCAAAACTGCAGCCAGTGTAATAAATTCACAGGTGAACCGCAGCCTCCTCCCTGATTATTGCTGTCTTGGCCCGATAGGTACAGATGAAATTTTCCACTCCTCATGTGCAGGATTGCAAGTGTTATGCAAACTGGACATAACTTTGCAGGTGCTGTGTGGTTTTACATAAGTGTAGGTCCCATCTAGATAAGAGTACAGCACTAAAACCACTCAGTTTGAGGGTTCAGTTTCAGTTAGAGGCCTGCACACTGCAGAACTGTGTGTTTAATCCTAATTAGTGGACATTCATTTTATCTTAAGTGCCTCTAAACCACAACAGCGCAAAGTACAGATGATCTGCAGGGTAATATTATTAGTTGTACAGGTGGAGTGTTTAGTAATGGAAAAATAATAAAATAAGTAATGGAAGGAGATGTCACCACTGACATCTGAACCGCCATTGGCTTAAATCACAGTTCGACTCTTGTTTATTTAATTTGGGTGAAGAAGCTTCTCTGTTGGGAGTTGCTGCATAATTTAAATGTAGTTTTATAGTAAAGACTGTACAGTTAGGGGCACAAACGTGCACTTTTGTTTTTATTAAAAAAAACACGTTGGGTAGGGAACAACGTGATTCGGACTTTAACGGGGTGTTAGCGCTGTGCTACGTCTCATTTTTCTTCACATTGTTGGAAATAAGCAGGAAAAGAAAAACAGCTAACGTGTCCTCTCCCCTCTCCTGTTCATCAGACGCTCGACGGCGGGCAGAACGTCATCCAGCTGGAGACTGCGGTGGGTGCGGCCATCAAATGCTTCGACAACGCCCTGGGAATAAACGTTCCCCGCAGCCGCTTCCTGCCGGTCAAGACTACGTCGGACCTGCTTCTGGTCATGTCCAACCTGTACAGCCTGGATGCCGGCTCGCTCAACATGAGCCCGAAGAGAGAGTTCCCGACAACGCCGCACGTCAAACTGGGCAGCTCCTTCACCAAGGTAATCACACCAGCTGTGGAAACATCGGAACATCTGTCACTGCGTGTGCAGCCTGTTGATCTCACGTGTGGCTGTGATGATAATAAAAAGTGCCGAACTTTTTCAAAGCCACTGATTAAATGTTGATTAAATACTTCATTAGAGATTTGTTATGACCATTGTGATGTTAAATGGGATGCTAAAGTTGGGTGTAAAATAAATAAATTCTTCCAAGAAGGTTTCTGAGTAATCTCCTGATCCTCAGAGGTTACACCACTGATGCCCCCAAATTTCTGATTCTCAGTGACGGTATTTAGTCAGTAATTTAATTTGCCAAAGGATCTGTGGGGTTGAAAAGCTCACATACAGATGACTTACTTTTCTCTGTGTCTGCGCTCAGGTTCAGGAATACTTGATCCGCTTCGAGAGCATTCCCGACATGCTGGAGCTCGACCATCTGACGGTGTCCGGAGACGTCACCTTTGGGAAAAACGTGTCGCTTAAGGTAAAGCTCTGCAGTCAGATTCGTTTTTTAAGACGAGGAAACCTTGTTTTCTTTTGTTCCATAATGCCAGCATGTGAGCTACAGTTGTTTTCATGGCCACAAAACGTGTTACAGCTATTTAATTTACTCTGAATATAACGACGTTGAGCGTAATAAATCCAGAAAGCTCGCCGACAGTAAAAGAAACTTGCTGTTTTAGTAATGTGGTGGAGAAGAAGTGCAGAGAGAATTGAAGACATTAATTTCAGACTTTGAACCTGCGTGCTTCTGTTTTTGATTTACGGCTTTAATTAAATTCAGTCCTGTCATCATTTCTGTCTCTACAGGGCACCGTCATCATCATCGCCAACCACGGAGATCGGATCGATATTCCGGCTGGCTCCATGCTGGAAAACAAAATCGTATCCGGCAACCTCCGCATCCTGGACCACTGAGGCCTTCTTCACCCTCATCGTGTGACGTAGTCCCCCGTAATCCCTGTCATGTGACCCATTTGACATGTTGACACGACATCAAGAGATTGTGAGAGGATATGACTTTTTCCCCTGGAGGCTGAGTGTGATTGCATGTGCAGTGCTACCCTGCAGTCTCAGCATTAAGAAGCAGTTCGCCTGCTTTGATGGTTGGAAGCAGCTGGGATATACTGCCCTCTGCAGGCTGTTCATCACATAACCTTTAAAAGTATTACTAATGAACTAATCTTAGCGACCACTTTTAAACACTTTTATCCAGATTAGGGAGAAAACAACTCACCCTTTGTTTTCTTTTCTTCTATATTGATTTTGACTTTTGTTGGCCAGAAAATAAAAAATAATATATTCTAAATAGGTAGGGATAATATACTGATATACTCACATATTATTAGGGACACTAGTGGGAGTACAGTTTGGAGAACAAATTAGATTTGGGGTTTTTTGCACTGCTAATGCAATCACAAAGATGAAGTCATGGGCATTACGGGAAGGTTTTGACCTCTTATTTCAAGCACAAAGACGTCTCTGCTGGACTCGATACGGTTTCGCAATTTAGCCGCAGCAAAACACACAGAGTTGTGTAATGTAAACCCAGCACAGGGTCCTGATTTACCACTGAGTTCAACAATACAACAGAAAAGGATGTCTAGCAGTGCAAAAATGACTTACTGGTACATCAGATTTCTTAGAAACCCAAGTGGAAATGCAGCGCTTAGCACTGGTTTGGAGAGGTGTCATTAGGAACCTCTGCTGGATTTTCAGGGCTAATGCAAATGTCATTTTATTAGGGAGGAAAAAATTCAGATATCAGGCGTGTCAGCAGTTTATTCCACAAACTTGCCCTCAGTCTGCCCTCAAATGTAGCAGGTAACGGCGACAAAGTGGATACAAGCACCAAAAATAGAGAAGTCAGTTGAATTCTCAAGTATACAGCTTAAAAGCTTCTTCAGAACTTCTTTGCTTCGTTTCTAACTAAAATATTTTATAATTGAAACATTACAACACTGGTGTTTATGACAGTATACAAACACTGAGGGTACTTTTAAGGTTTTCTGATATTTTATGAGACAGAATAAGATTCTCTGCATTCATTTTCCAACAGAAATTGAACATTTGGTCTGATTTAGCGACTCTTATGCATCCAAATTACCAGCACCATTAAAAAAAAAAAAGGTACTGTGGTTAATACAGCTGTGTCTGCCTATATTTATCCAATGAGAATGAATTTACACTTCATGTATTTTACAACAGTGAAAGCTCCTTTTACCCTCGGTGCACACCCTGTCAGTCCATCCTGCACCCCTGCGCTCCTGTTAGTAAATTATTCTGAATCAAATGTTTATAAATGAGACAAAAAAGACTTCTAAAGTTGACTCTGCTCAGTGGACTCGGTGTAATTTGACACTAAGATCATTTAAAATCATCAAGTCTAGCTGACTTCATCTGGCAAGCCTCTTGAAAATGAGCTTTTAAATGGATAATTGACTTTACCACAAAAGACTTTGGTACTTGTATCCACTTGTGAAAGGTGTCCCGGGAGTACTAATTTGTCGGCTGCACTATGAGGATGGACCGACCTCTGTAGTACCATCGGCTCAGCTGTGACGCCGCAGAGAGCTCTGAGAGCATTGTTAATGGAGGCGAGGCTGCTCTGCTGCAGAAACTGAATGATATCATTTTTTTATGCCTCATGCTCAGTAAAAAAAAAAAACCACAAACAAAAAAGCAACCGTATAAAGCTTTTTCATATCGGCACATTTTTTGACCAAAATGTTCTGAGATTGTCTGATGTTGTCGGATCAACTGATTAAAACGATCAATAACATCAATATAACCAGCTCTCCAGTTTATATAGTATTGATGTAGCTGATACAGACTTCTCACTGACTTTTAACTGCATTACCATCCACAAGTCAGTGTTTTGCATGTGTTTAAAAACACTCAGAACCGTTGGAAACATGAGAATAAATGGCAAAGGCGACGGCTTGTTATGCATGTGGCTCAAGTGAAGCTTGGCTTTCATTAGTTTCAGGTTTCACTAGTGTCATATCACCGTACCCTCTCAGTTTATTGGCTTCAAAGGATGAAGACCCAAAGATAATACATTTTGAGCAGCGTTCTGATGGAAATGTGACTTTTATGTCCTTTGCTGCACTCTCCTGCTGATTTTTTTTTCACTACAAGCCGCATCTAAAATGCGCGAGTCGTCATTAGATCTGTTGTTGCCGTGAAGATTAAACAGAGCAGCTTTAAGCTGAATTAGTGGAGCCCACGAAGCCCGCAGCGACGTCTGTGCTGAGAAATAATTGGGTACTGCGATATGAGATTTTCTGGGACAGGATGTAATTTTAAAGTGAAGGCCTTTATTCGTCTCTGTGTGGAGTAGCTGACGAGAACATCACAGTGTTGTGTATTTTTTTTTTCCGGTTTGTTTTCACCTTCATGTCATGTGAAACCTCAGCGTTTCTCCGGTTTCTCTGCCCATCCCATCACTCAGCGTTATTCCTTCACCCAAAGACACGAGGTGCTGTGTTTTCTGCAGTGTTGGGGCACACACACACACATACACATATTCATTTACATATGTACATGTACACAAAGTTTCAGTGTGAGTATACTTGAGATGGGTCCGACCCGTGCGGACCGAGAGCCCGAAAGCAATAAGTGTTGATCTGTGACAGCGACGAGGTCTCAGCCCAGACCGCTTCTGCCTCTTCAGAGGTGAATAAAGTGCAATATGAAATACCGAACACGTGTACTGTGTCATCTGTCCGTCAGTCAACTCTTGAGAGATGTCGGCAGAACATTTATTAATGTTTCTGGAAGGTTTGCAGAGAAATCCAGAACACTGATCCAGTTCCTTTACTCATTCTAATCATTTGTATGACCACCTGGTGGCCTCTGAGTGTAAAAGCACCAGAAATCATGTGTATGGAGCAGTCAGGGTATGAATTAATAGTTCATAAACTCGACTCATAAAACAAAGCAAAATGTGCAGAAGCAGATGCTTGACTTCGTCTAAAATCTCTGTATTTAAGAGATACCAACTGACCCTGAACTAGGGTTGGACTGTCTTCTTCCGGTTATTTCCTTTACAGGTCGCCACAGCAAATCATCTGCCTTCATCTCACCCAATCCCAGCATCCTCTTCTGTCATATCAACTCTCTTCATGTAATCCTTCACTACATCCATGAACCTTTTCTGGGGTCTCCCTCTTTCTTCCTGCCTACCAGCTTCAGTATTCCTTTGTCCAACATATCCACGAACCTCTCCACTGCACATGTCCCCGCTGTTCGACCTGAGCTGTCCCCCTGATGTACTTCTTTCTAATCCTGTCCATCCTGCTCACTCCCAGTGAAAATCTTAATATGTTCACTTGTCATCTCCAGCTGTGCCTTTTGTCTTTTTCATCTCCAAACCATACATCCTAGCAGATCTCATCAGCATCTTATAAACCTCTGACATAATTTTTAGCAGTTAATTTGAAAGACTACCTAAATTTATCTATTTAAGAGTTGATTCAAAGTCAACAGAACAAAAATGAGACTTCTGTAGAATCAACAGGTAAATCTGATCGAGCCATTTCCTCTCACTTCTATTAACTTGTTGTGTAAACCGTAGTTTTTGTTTCAGTTAACTTACATTTTGTTTAATAGCTTTGCACTGACGATGCAAATAAAACCCAGCACACGGTGAAATGTGTCACTTTTACACTTTATTGTTTAAAGTCGTTTACAAAAAAGTGTTTGCTGGAAACATTCATTGCTTTCGCCTTTTACAAGCACAAATACACTCCGAACAAGAGAGGAGGAAGAGCGAGTGGAGGGCGGGGGCGGGATCAGGCCTGTGTTCGTGTAGAGAAACAGTACAGAGACGGAGGGAAGCCCTTAAAAATCGCACACTTAATCCATGACAGAAGACTGGGTTAGAGAGGCAGGACGCACATCTGAATCCAGATTTGACTTCTAACTCGTGAGGTATCCTCAGTAGACCTTAGCTGTGTGTGTGCATGTTTGTGTGTGTGTGTGATTCATATTCGTATTTTCTCCCTGAGGTGAGTTAGTGTGTTGCACTCTGAGGATACTGATGGACATTATCTGGAGAGCTACTTAATGTGTGGACACATGAGCACGCGTAAAAACTGCACACATACAATCAACACGAACGTATAAATTACAGCTTCTCACTCACACGCACTACTTTTACCTGCAGATACGAGTGTGTCCACGCAGACCTGAGGCTCTGTGTGAACAGTTTGGAAGTGACTGATTAGTAAAGCTGCTTCGTTTTCTGGAGGTTTCTACAGTTTGAGTGTGTGTCTCGTTCGAGTGAAGTGGGCGAACAGCAGTGATGTTACAGATGTGTGCAGCAGGAGAATCTGTGCTTTCACATAATATCAGGACAGTGGTCTCCAAGGTCAGCATTAACTTTTCAAACAGCATCTGATAAATGATCTGTAGTAGCTCATCCTGAGCTTTTGATCACAGCACACAGTCTTCCTCAGCACATGAAGTTGGATTCGGTTATTTTGCATCTCTGCTTTACGTTGTTTTCGAGGCAGAGCTTCAAACTAGTTTCAGAATTTTTTTTTTTCCCCCTTCGACTTTTAGCTCTGTGTGATGTCATTCAGAGCTGACATCCCACCTGTTGTTTGCATAGCCAATCAGAAGAAAGTTGGCTTAAATTTTTTTTTTAAAAAAGGGATAAAACTACTTGTTTCATGCAGAGGACGAACTGATGGGAGGAACCAAGGCACAGTAAAAGATAAGGATTATTTTGAACTGTGACTCATGCAAAGCTACTTTAAGAGAATCTAATCTGGAGCATCTGTAGTGCTGCGACTTTTAAAAAGAAAAGTTTAGACAAGAAAAATGAAAAATATTTGTGGTTTAGTGCAAGTCTGATGTTATTAGAGGAATCAAATCTCAAGTTTAAGGTCACGTTTCAACGTCGTTTACTCTTCAGTCAAAGGACTATCAGATGGGTTGGTGGGCAGATATTAAATAACTAATCATACATAACTAACCCGTGCACTGGAGCTGAAACAAAAATCTCTCCTTAAAAAGCTCTACACTTAGTTTGAACATGCAGTTATTGTTCACATTTAGTTTCTATGATAAGTTCTGAAGCAGTTTGTTATCCGCTTCCAATGAATCAATACAAAATTAATAAAAATAAAGAGGCATCATTGTGCGGTTTTTCCACTGTGTTTATCTCGAACCTGGTTGTCTCGAGTCTGACTAACTCGTCCATCCTGAAGCTAAGATGTCAGCAGAGAAAAACTTCTTTCCTCAGATTAAGTCCCATTAAAGAAACTCCAGGGCGTAAGGTGTTTACAGATTTAAGCATTTATGTGGTTTAAATATAAAGATAATAGAGTGCAGTTGGTTGTTTAGGTCCTTATTTAAAGTAAAAGCATCAGTGGAAGACAGTTTTCATCATATGTAGTAAAAGGTTATCGAATAATATATTATATTTAAATCAGAGCTCTACATCGGAAACAAACTACAAAACGAGGCCTTTCATGTCTCACACTTTATGCTCTACTCTTCTATTTTCTCTCATAAAGGCTTAAAATGACTCAGCACTATATTGAAAGAAATGTACATATAATAGCTCTCCAAGTTACTATATTAACTATAAAGTTAATAAATTAAGCCTAACAGCTCTCATTCTTGTTTTTAATCAACATAAAATATAACTAAGAGCAGCCCTGATATCTGAAGCTCGACCTTGTTTGGAAAGCACAAGTTAACACGAAGCCCTAATGAGCGCACACGCGTGCATAAAGAGAATTGTGAAGCTTAAAGCCGTGCGTGTGTGTGTGCTTGTGTCAAACCTGAGTCAAACCACAGCAGATGTGTTTGTATCTCCTGCTTTTTGTTGCTCGCTCGATGCGTAAGACAGATGGGACTTCCTGCACTGTGACGATTCACGCCAGAGGAGGAGAAACCTGCTGAAATGACTTCAACTGCCTCGGTTTGCATACTTTTAGGTGTAGCTGAACAAATAGTGCGTAGATTTTTTTCCAGCCTCCAGTAGGGCACGTGACAAGAAAAGGATTTTAAAATACTGGCGTAACTGCAATGCTGTCAAAAGGACGTCTAATACATTCGGAGCTCAATACTAATACCGACCAGAAAACCGTACCTCATCTGGCACAGTAGTGATCTTGCTTTGACTGTGCAGGTGTGCCTCAGACATCCCAGTTATCACGCAGAATAAACCAGACACTGTCCACACATGAAAAGCATGACCAGAGAGGTGTGCTGAGAAGCAAGGTCAATGTGGCCGCCAGGCTTTCTTCAATAATACACTCTGCCCAGCGTATTCACTTCTAACCATATTCACTGTAAAAGATGGCTGAAAACTGTATGCCTGCATTCATTTAGGTAGCCAGCAGGGGGCGACTCCTCTGTTTACAAGAACACTTTCTGGTTGTATTGGAGTCAACGCTTTCCTGATACCTTAATGGGCTCAGTTGCTGGTTTCAGGTCATATATGCCCCCCATATGCTTTCAGGTCAAGCATAAAATTACTATTTATACATGTCCTGCATCACCAGCTGAATGCAAGAACTCCCAATGACAATGCAACACATTTTGCACGTCTTCCTTCACCAGTATAATTAAAAGGTACTCCTTCCTTCAAAACATTACACCTAACTAGTCTGGAGCAGATTATGTCACCAGCATAACGTACCATGTGATCTAGACATGGTTAACAGAAAGCCATCTTTGTGACTTAAAGTCTGACTTGAGGATAAAGATACCTCGCTGATCCACTAATCTTGGTTTGCAGTGCACCCCTCTGGTCTGGTTAGCGTGTGTGTCTGCAAGTGTGTGTGTGTTTGTGTAAAGTATAACATTAGCTACATGGCTGCGTAGAGATTCACTCACTTACCCACGAAGATATTTCACGTTAAAGGGAGGGAGCAGTCATTCAGGCCATTTGCAAAGATGCCTAGAAGACTCTGTTTCCCATAATGCTTTAGGAGGTTTCAGTTCCAGATCTATTGCTTTGCAAGGGAAAAGGCTGTGGTGATGGCTAATGAGATAGAAGAATAACTGAAGGGTTTAAACACACGACGTGAGAGGACGGGGTGTATAAATATGACAGATCTGAGTGGTGAACAAGGCAGAGAGAGACAGAACAAAACCCTCAGAACACACCTAAAACTTTATATCTGGTTAACAATATACTGAAGTTTCAAAATAAAACGCTTAATAGTATTGAAGTTATCTGACAGATAAAGGATGAAGCGATGCTCCAGGGCCATAAATAAACATCTTTGTTTAAATTAGCTCTAAGAGATGTACACAGATGTATAATGCAACAATAAACATGAATAAAACCGCAGGTTTGCGCTGCGGTGTGTTAGTAATTTAGATAAATACTGTTGAAAGTCCTTTCCAAGAAACAAACGCAAAAAAGGTTTGACCCAGCAGTGTTCTTTGTTTGGTTTTTCTGTCTCTGGTTTCACTTGAAAATATAGAAATCTTTGTCGTCATTCATGAAAAAGCAATACAAAGGTCACTTAAAAATGAGAGAGAGACAAAAAGTCCAGAAAAAAACAGATCTGGGAAGGTCCCCGTGTTAAATACGGGGTCAGCATCCAAATAAAACCTCCAAAGAATGCTGGGAAGTTCCCGCCGTTAGTCAAGGGGTCCCTGGAAGATGAGTCTGACGTAGCCCTGCTCGCCGCTTAGCTGCTGGGCGCAGAAGGGGCAGGCGGCGTGGAAGGTGTGTGTGCCGTGAGGAAGCGGGATCTGACTCCAGAAGGCCGCAGTCTTCTCCGAACAAACGTGACCGCAGGGGTTAAAGGCGTGAGTGGGCGGGGCCGCGTCCACGTAAAAGCCCGCCTCGCAGCCCAGCCACAGCGCCACGTACGGCCCTTTGGTTCTGCACATGGGACACTCCCTGAGGCGGCCCTCCCGGCCCTCCCTCTCCTCGCGGTGGTTGCCCCAGTTGTGGTAGCCGTGCACGTGACCGCACTGGAGGTAGACCCAGGGCTGCTTCTCGTCAGGTGTGTCTTTGCGACGCATTGAGGGAAAGGCCAGCGTGTTGAAGCCCACGGGACATTGCGGGCGGGCCGCGTTGATCTCCTGCCGCAGCGCCTCCAGGTGTTTCAGGGTGGGAGTGCGGGCCAGGCCTTCAGCAGTGCGCCACAACAGGGTGGCGCCGCAGAGGTCGATAAGGGAGCCATCAACGAGCTCCTGACTCTCCGTCTCCACCTGAAAGACAGAGGAAGGGTAGCAGGTTATACCCAGAGTCAAATTTAGACAAAACTGAGATTTTCACCAGCAGGTAAGAAAAAACTTGCTTTCAACAACTTTTTTTAAAGCTAAACAAAAAAAAGTGGAAAGGTGATGATTTATTGTGCACAGAAGACCTTAATGACACCGAAAGCCTACAGCATTATGTCCGACAGGAGCTGATTAGGTAGGAGCGGCAAGATGATGAAGTGCTATTGGTTCTTGGCCTCCCTGAGCAAGTCCAATAAAAAATCCAAGAAAGGTCTCAATTGTCCCAAATTTAAATATTTTTCAGCACAAAGCAATAATGAAAAAAAATCATAACTGGATTCAGTAACAAATGAGATTGCACACAAAAGTAAAAGTTAACTCTTTAGCATATTTTATGACCCTTAAATATCGAACCAATTTCTTCACCCTGGACTGGCTGCTGGTCAACTACCAAGCAAACACAGAGACAGACAACCACACCGACGACCAATTCAAAAACACCACTAATGTGTGTCTTTGGAGAAGAACGGGAGGTTTAAACCAACAATTTTGGTGTAAACTACTGCATTGCAGTGAGCCTATACTTTAAAAATAAACTGAACACTTAAGGATCTGTGGCTTTCCCAATAGTTAGCTTTTCTGTTTTTCGGTAAATTAAAAAAGTTGTCATGGTCCGTGCAAATGCAAATCCACACTGAAGTTTACTGGAAATTCTCACCTTTGAACAAGTCGTGTTCACTTATTTCATTTGTTTTTATTGTCATTTTATCGTATGGTTGTAGCAACCTAGTACTTTACTCGCTATAGCTACTATTAGAAACAAAAGATTTCACATTCTGAAATTCGACTTTTCTGACAGCAGCTACACTCATGATTCAAATATCCTGTGGAACATGTGACATTTTATATAATTTAAAAAAAAACATTAAAACGTGAAGGTTTTAGCCTTTGTGCACCCTGCAGGAAGAATTTAACATTTTCCAAATACAGCTGGTTTTATTTTAGTCATTCGAGCCTTTGCATTCAGTGACCTCTCCTGAGTGCCACGCCTCTAACCCAGTGCATGCTGGGATACGCTCAACCCTGAAGGTTGGAAGAGTATAAAACATGAAACACCGGGGCTTGCAGGATCTGTCTGACCACAGTAGGTGGCAGCGTAGCACAAATATCCACATGTCTCCCTCTGACAGATGTGGGTTTCAGGGAGGGAAGCACGGGGCTGACAGCTGGAGACAACATGGCATGAGGAAACTGAAATGACGGCGGCAGACGGGGCAGGACAGAGAACTGGTGGAAATTTTGGTGAAGTACAGTCTTGAAGTAACTGCTCGGATTGGCTCTGTAAGATCAGACAGGATGGGAAATTCCATGTTGAGATAACCAGAGGACACCAGGGTGAGGGCAGTGTGAAAAAACAAAACAGGAGACAAACAGAAAAAAAGGGAGAAAGAGAAAGGGCGGGAAAGTGACACAATAAGTGACACAGAGATGAGGGTGAAGTCAGCTCCCAGGTGTTTTGATGCCATCAGTCACCCTAACACTGACACCCAGGTCACCCTGTGATTCAGGGTGAACAGATTTACATAGCGGCAGCATTACATCACCGCTGGCTCATGTGTCCCTCCTGGTCTGTAACCTTCATGTATGTCGTTATTTATGTCAGTAATGCCCTTGTTCAGCAATAACACAGAATCACATCTGCCCAGTAAAATAACACACTCTACTTTTATCCAGAGGAACACTGATCAAGTTAAATGATGAAACATAATAGAAACACAGCTAACCTACACAAATGTGATACACATTACAAATTCGTCTACAGTATGTGGGCTTCTTTTTAACATATAAATGCAAACAGATTCACAATAAATGCTTCTGTGCTGGTTATCGTCTCATATGCACCACTGTGAGGGTCACTGATAAAACACATCAAACTGCAATACTAAACTTAAAATAGATTATTATACAATCATCAGGATATAATATTTACCATGTACTACATACCTACATCAATGATTTAAGAAAATGTTGGTGATAGCAGATTTAAATAAAAAACATACATGGTCAAATTCATGAATTAACCAAACCGATCTTCTGTTATTAAATGTGTCACAGCTAACTCAGACTTTTTGAAGAAACTCTTTACCTACATTTACTATTGAACAAACGCAATGTGGAATACATGACTACAATAATGGCCTGAGATAATGTCTTCCCTTTTCATTAAAGCCTGGCTTCGTGTCTGATGCAGAAATACCGAAGCACAGAGGAAAGATGCACAGTAGAAACGCGGATGTAGCTTCTGGATCTGCATGTTACACAATTTCATTCCTGCTTGGAGAGCAGCTGGAGAGTTTTCTTAGACAAGTCAGAGTTTTCCGTAGAAACTATGGGCGACTGCGGAAATCTGCAAGCAACCAAAGAAACTTTAAGGAGGCCAACTGGTTGGGGAACATACATTTTCCCCTCATAAATGACGGACAAGTTACCGTCAACGTGGTTAGTAGTCATGTGACTGTGAAACCTCAATACTAGCACGGAATGGTGAAACTGACCATCAGCTCACTGTCCTGAATGGTCAATATTATGGTCATGCGGCGACCATAATATAGCCTTCAAACTGCCCAATTTGAACACAGTAGAGTGACGTCTGATGGAATAGAGTTAAAAGCAGTACAACCTTGTTATAGTCATTCATTCTGAGACTGAATCGCATAGCGCTGCCTTTTATTCATTTTGAGGCATTGTTTCGTTTTCCCTTCCTTTTAAAAAGTACCGGCCTGGATTAACATCGTCTGTGAGCCGACCCTCACCCTCAGGCTTTATGTTACGTACTTCAGATTTTCAGCTGGAACAGGTAAGAGTTCAGAAGGTTAAGCAAAACCCTGTATTTATAAGGTAGCTTCTTCTAACCCACTTAAAAAGACAGTTTAAAGAAGTATTTGTCTCCTCGGTGTATAATCATGCTCAAGCTTAATGACATAAGGGCCCTCGGTCCATGTAAACATCGAGATGCTCTCACCTCCTCTCAGAGTTTAATTAAATTACACTGAAACCGTTAAATTATCAGGACAAAAGCTTGTATTAAAGCAGCAGGAGCTCAGACACCGCACTCCGATCATTTGTCATCCCTCACGAAAACCCCCACAGCAACACTACCCCCCATTACAACCCACTGTTATATGTGTGTGTGCGTGTGTGTAGACTGCACTGTAAGATATTCCTAATTATGTCAAACAGAAGGGCAAACCAGCTGCCCTGCTGGTAAAGGCTGACTCAATCCACCCAATAACTGAAACAAACTTGTGCATGTTTCATCTTCACCTCCCAGTAACGACGCAAAAAAGCTACCAAAAATGCTTCTGATGAATCTTTATCCCCACATGTCATTTAAAGATTACACACCGTGGAGCTAAACATTAAACCAACAACTCAGGGGCTTTTGGCAAACGTGCTGAGCCAATTTATTCAAGACTATTCAATCACAATGTCCTTCATGTGTCAGCGTCCGCTACGGCAGAGCAGTTCTCTCATTAAGAGAAGTGCACTTGAGAGTTGAGGAAAACACTATTAGAAGCCAGTAAGATGTTCAGTTTTCACCCTTTTCGGTCAAAAATAATGTTGTTGTTTAATGATTTAAGGTTGTTGGATGAGTCCAACACTCAGTTTTTAATTCTAGTTTTGATATCGAGTGAATACAAACCAACACCTAACTGGACTGAAATGACATCTGCTGGAAGGTTTCTAAGCAGTTTAACCCTGAACAGAAATCTGATCCCTTAACTTTAAATATGGAGGTTGTGCTGCTCCTGCCACAAAAAGATCCAGTCCAGGAAGCATTTAAGACAATCATGTTGTTGTAGTGATTCCCATCTACACTTTATTGTAGTAAAGATATCGAGAAGTGTGCTTTATGTCTTATTTTTGGCTAAGAAGAACTGGCAACAAAGACAAACTTTTTAAACCTGAATCAGAGTCACAAAACTTTTAAAGCACTTATTATCAGATTTTTTCGCTACATTTTATTCCCTGATGGCCAAAATTAAAATTCATGTTAGGTCTATTTCCTCATTTATTTAGATAGGGACTGCATGGAGTCACTGCTGAGTAACAGTGGCAGTTGACGGAGTGTTTTTATTGCTTCATGCAGAGATGTGACTGGAGGCACAAAAATGCATTGAGCAGGTTTATTTCAGTTTCATCGTGACACAAGATTTCATTTCTCTCTTTTGGTTTCACATTATTCATCAAAGGCCAAAACAGAATAAATGACTTATAAAAGCACACATATATTTAGTCAGCTATTTAGTCATTAAATTCTAGTCTCAACAATCAAGATTTGCACTCCACTAAACAGGTTTTGGCCTGTTTAGGACTTTAAATAAAAGAAAAATATTTCATCTAAGTGGGGTTTACTAACTCAAACTTTGAAAAAATCACAGAGAAAATACGGTAATTTTAAAATTTAATTCATGTTTTACTTTTTTCTGTATCTCTGTGTAATAGCACATACAACAAAACAACAATGGGTGTAATATTTCAAACCAGGGCTCCAACATCCTCTTTAGAGTTAAGGCTTCTTGTTGTAGTCACATGTTAAAGAAACATGTTTTAAGAAAGTACAAGTTATCTTTGTAGTAAAGTCCCACAGCCTTTCATCTTGTATAGTGATGTTACCCCAACTGTAGCGACGCTGACAATGAAAGGACTCCACCTGAGCAGTAACCACTCGTATGTGCAGACGGTTTAAACACCATCGCGCTTTGTTACCGTGCGTAATGAAAATATGTGCTGTCCCGCAGCTGGCAATACAAATGATCAACCAGCTGTGAAATAACGAGTGGATGCTGTAGAGGTGGATAACACTGGTAAGTGTGTGGATGGGAAAGGGCAGGTGGAGATAAGGGAGCTGTTAATTTGTGGAAAGACTTGAGAGCAGGTGGGACACTCGATAAAGGGATGGATTAATATTACGGCTGCTGACTGTGTGCGCGTGGCTGATGATATACATCTTGTGGAGAGGAGGAGAAGAAACAAAGACCTAATGAAACATCCCAACAGCCTCGTAAATCCAATCAGACAACTGTCCACACTGATGAGACGCAGACAGCGCCGCGACTGGCTGGGAGACTGTGACGTCAGCAGGAGGATCCCTTACATGGTCTTGTTACAAACAGCTTTGACAGGAGGGCCTGCTGCCATGGAGATAGCATCCCAGTGACCTCCTGGTGGGTGTTAAGCTCTGACTGACCTCCTGCTGCCTGAGTGACAGCGCTGCTATGCGATTGTGATGAAGTATGAGATACTGTGATGGAATGTGTGCGAGGGAAATATGTTTTGCGGTTAACTGATTGCCACGGAGCAGAGAGACTGAAAATGCATTCATCATGTTAATCACAGTAACTCATGATACATATCCTACGATAACTGTGGCATCGCGATACAGCAGTTCTGCAAGAAAATCACAATATTTGTGATTGTAGAAGAAAAAATTACCTCTAAAAAGGCAAAGACCAAGAACTGTGCATTTCAAGGTTTTCATGCGTTTTTTAGCAGTGATTAAAACAGGTTAAAATGCTCAAATCAAAATAAACATTAACATTTAGATGCTAATAATCACTGAACGTGTGATGATGTTTGTGCAACAATTATGCAACTTTTAGAACTCGCTAATTTTCTCCCCCTTCTGAGAGTTTCTTCTTTTAACCTGTATATTTTACTAATTACTGTGACTATTTCCTGACAACTTTAAAAAAGTGGAAATATGCAGGAACTCATAACTTTTGGCCAGAATTGACTATTTTTGGTGACAAAGCGTGGCACTAACTTCCTTAATTGGCACAGGTTGCTAGGAGTTAGTGGAGAACAAGCTGAAACCTGTGGAGCTGAAAAATGACAATCCACAGTGTCAAAAATATTGGCATCCACCAGCGCTTCCCCTCAGCTTCCTAGTAAACACACCTATTGTATATATTTTTTCAGAAAAACCTGACCTCAGGGTCAGTGAGATTCAAACTTGTATGAAATTTTAAGTAGATACACCTATGGAAAAAAGTAAACAGTTCATGTGTTCCTACCATCTTTCCCCGCTGCTGTGCTGAGCGCGTTTCTCGCAGGGTGAAGACGTTGCCGCAGACCGAGATCTCCCTCCAGACGCCTGGTTTGGAGTCCTGGCTAAAGCCGTTGCGAGGGTGCATCACCAGCACGCCATTGGTGGTCAACCCGTCCATCTGACCATCAGATGTCTTCCACTTAGCAGCTTTCTCCTGAATGAAGCAAAAAACACGCTGATATTCATATGCGTTCAGCAGCCCTTCGTCCAACCTCCAATCATATTTAGCAGACAATGTGCAGATACATATTTAGCAGACTGAGCTTTCTCTACTGAGCATGTGTGAGTTTAGTGTTGCCACCAAGAGCACTAACAGGACACCATCAGTTGTTGTCCTCTGCTGTCAAACAATGACAAATTGAGAAGGACAGTAAAAACAAGAACATGGGAAAAGTAAAAGCAGGTTAAAGGTTTTAGAATAATATGAGAGCACACGCTCTACGACACGTCTTTCATGTCTTGTTTTCCTCTTTGTCCTGTGGTTCTTTAGTCTTTCCTTCTCTCATCCTTCTGCCTTTTTGCTCTCACAAACTCGCCCACACGTGTCTGAAGCTCCAGATGAAACAGTGCTCACCCCGAGGAAGATGCTCTTGGAAGAGTCGAAGCCTGCGGCGTAAATGCGCGCTGTGTAAGGCGGCGTGCGCTGGCACATAATGCGGCAGGCGAAGCGGGAGATGGTGCTTTGGACCGACTGAGTGTCTGCATTACTCTGGCTGCCTGCCACTGTATCCGTCACTACAAAGTCTATTGGACTCTCTGTGGATCGACCGATCTGGAGAAGAGAGATGGAAAGATTAGCCCACAATGCTTTTCAGCGATGTGATAATATAATGATGTATTACCTCAGGGGAAGCTGGTAAGATGAAAAACATAACAGAGAATGGAGACAAAAACTGCTAAATGGATGCAGAATGTGTCCAGGATGGAATCCATTAGGAAATTTGAAATACATAAGCCAAGACAGTTGGATAATCTTTAATAGCAGACAATACGCAGAACAAAGACATGCTAGAGACTTTTAAGTAGAGTCGAATTGCTTCACATGCATTGCAAACTTGTATAAAACCCATAAAACCCCTAAAGATGAGTACTTTTCTTCCCTGATAGCGTCACCAGAGTACCATAGACACCACACAGGAAAGCCTCAGTGTTAGTGCAAGTCAAGACAGAACACAATGACTTTGGAGGAATTCTGTGTTAAAAGCTTTACTGATGCAGTAATATCTTTTGTCCAAATCTGACTAAGATGAATGATTCATGATTGGTTCATTTTATTACTCAACACAGTGAGATCAGGACACAGTCAGCTCCAAGAGTTAATGTCACCAGATGGAAAGAAGTCATTATGTGACATGGCTGAAAGCACCAGCAGAGCAGTAGACTGCTTTTTCCAAGCTTAAGGCGACTCACCAGTTAAGGTCATCAGGCAAAAAAAAATAATAATAATAGAAATTTTAACATTTACCATTTCATTAAAACTCCATTTGATGTAAAGATCATTTTATATCCAAGCATGCATCCGTTTTCTGCTGCTTATTCATGTCTGGGACACAGGGACTCCAGTCTAAGCAGAGATGCTCAGTCTTCCCTTTACCCCTCTTCTGGTGAGGACACTGAAGCCAAGCCAACTGAGAAATGTGTTATCTGCAGCAGGTCCTGGACTTGCCTCCTTCTAGTAGGACGTCACTTAAACCTCCTCCTTTCAAATGACCAAGCTTGCATTTGGAATCTTATTCTTTTTTTCATAGATCGGCCAATAAATGAACAGTTCTGCCTTTTCTTATGCGCAGTTTAGGGCGCCAGGGATTATCCCGCCAACACCTCCGTGAATACACAAAGCACCGGACCCCCATGGATCCTTTTGCAGGTGGTAAACTGACAGGATGGTGGAGTCGAACATCGCTTGAGCTGACAATAAGCCCATTCACCGAGGCTCCTGGGTAGTTTCCTAATCTGGGCAGTACTTCTAAGGTTTTTTTGTTTGTTTTTGTTTTTGTTGCGGTTGTTTTTGCTTTTCTTTTTTTGAATCGCACTTAGTCTGGCCCCTCACCCAGGACCAATTTGCCTTGGGAGACCCTACCAGGGGCAAGTTGCCCCCGACAACATAGCTCCTGGGATCACACGGGCACGCAAACCCCTCCACCACGATAAGGTGGCGATTCATGGAGAGGTGTTACATTAAGGGCTTTTTTTTTTTTTTTTTAAATTAAAAACATTTCTACATTTACATTTGTATACACCAGTGGTGGTTCTCAAACTGTGGCTCATCCAGGGGGATGTGGACTATACAAAAGATTTTTGTATAGAAAACAAAACTGTGGTGATGCTTTTGTGTTATTTTTTATTAACTAAAATTCAGCTTTGATCCTTGTTTATTGGTGACTTGATATGGATAAAGCTCAAAAAGAATCTCTGGTTTATACTTTGAGATGTGGCACATTATGAAGATGCTGAACCTGTTTTAGTACACAGACAACTATAACTGAAGTACTTTGATATTGTTTTTCAAAGAGGCTTTTTTCTTAGCTTTTCCAAGTCCATTTGTGGCCCTTTATTCATGGTGCACATTGGAATAAAGGGTCCGTTATTACGAGAGGTACAAATTTGGAAGCAGTTTGCTGTAATCAGGACTGAGGTTTCAAAGTATCTCAAGTGTCTATGTGTCACTTCCACTGCTGCAGATCCAACTGCTGACTGTGTTGATAAGCGGGCCAAACCACAACAACTAACTTCCAATTATTTTCAGAAAGACATCATGCACTTCACCTCACACATTGTGCCTCATGTCTCTCATTCCGGCGTCCCTTCAAGGGCTCTGCTTTAAAGATCGAAAATCCCTGCACTAAACACGCAGATGCTCTGTTACCAGCCTCTATTTAATATGTGTGTGAGTGGAGCAGTGAAGTGGAAAAAGTAAGGACTGTGAATTGGTTGTAAAACTCCAGGCACGGTGATAAAAGCTGGGGCTTGTTACCTGGAACATGTCTGTATTGCTGTCGTGGGTGTACTCCACCACCACCGTCTGGGCTCGAGACAGAGTGTAAGAGATGCTGTGCTGGTCTTTGTTGCTTATGGCCTGGAAAGACAGAAGGAAGAGATCAGATCAGCACCGAAAGCAGAATCATACCCTTCACTTTAAATGCAGAAGACTGAACTGAGCATGTTTTCTATCAAAAACACCTCTGACATCTCCTCAATGATCCTTGCAGAAAATAACAGATGCACACGGGAAGGGTGGAGATGTGTAATCATTAACTGGATCCATGTTCTTTTTGGTCAGTTAGGACCACACACAGGACTGAAACGGACAATCGCTCTTCCAGACTGCAGCTAAAGCCTGGCCTGTGCGCGAGTGCGTGTGTGAGTCAGGGTATAAAAGTGTGCGTTCTCAGAGAAGCCATTATGTGCTGATGTCAAACCAAAAAAAGCACTCTCTCGCACACATACACAACTACAATTCCCTGATCATTTAACAGATTTTAGTGGATTTCTGGGCAGTCTTTGGGCTGATGATGGAAACACATGAACGTGTTCTACCCTGGATTTTGCAAGAAAATGCTCAGTTACCTTCCACTGGACAGCTCGCATTTGTTTCTCTTATAAACCTTGACCATGTTCCAGTTAAATCCCATGTAAAAACCATTGTCCAAATATATTTTAAAACCTTGACAAAACCTTGTACCTGATTTTTTTCCTTGTTCTGCAAACTCAGGGAAGCTCTGCTGAGCTTTTTTTCCTTTTCTCTCCTGACAATTGTGTGTGTGTTTGTGAGATTCATTGTGTGCAGTACTTTAATATCACAGAACAAAAAAGCAGAGTTTCACAAAAGCCTTTGTTGGAGCACTGCAGGCCAAAACCACTGAACCAGTGTGTTTGTATTTGACGTTTTCATAAAAACAACATCCCACACCTACGCAGAGATGAATTAAAGAATGCAATTTTCCATCATTAAATGTTTAGGCCATGTGTTTAATGAATCTAACTGACGGCTGCAGCTTTGTGATCACTTGTAAGTCTAAAAGGTCGTGTTATTGTGCGTCTCACCTTGGCTGCTTGTGGAGAGCAGGCGACGTGAACTGTGCTGGGCTTCACCCCGTTTGCCTTCGGCCTCTTGCAAAGTGCAAAGCGGCTTTTACGTCGCCCCCGATCCCCGTTGGGCAGAGAGCCATTGTATCTGCATGTACACACACACACACACAAACATAAACACACTTATGCATGCATAAAACAATAGGGCATTATTGTCTGGGCAGCTGCATAATACGCTGGAAAAAACAGTCATTGTGGAAAATGCTTGAGGCCTTTTAGTGCACTCCCTCCAAGTGCCTAAGACTACACGCACACAAACAGCAACCTATACTTTTTATACATGCCTTTCTACAAAAGTACATCATGTGCCCCAAAACAATAAAGCCCTCCAAACATAACCCTCGAAAGGCTGAGAAAATAAACACACAGAGAGACTCATTTAGACTGATACATGGCTGAGGAAAGGAGAATAAACAGAGGCGTTCCCTCCAACAGAAAAGTCTCTGTGGCTCTCAGCAGCACTGTGACTGCGCTGTTGTGTCTCTCTGAGCGTGTGTGTGTGACTTTGTTAACATCCTGAAATAAGAAAACATTCATCACTTCTGTCCACATTTCAGCAGGTCAACAAAGTGCCACTGATTACCAAGACAGAAAGAAAAAATGATATCTGGTTCATCCCTCTCATAAAACCTTCCACTTTCTATTCAGTACAGCAGAAGGAAGGCGCTCACTCGCCCTCACAACAACACAATCAACAAAAGGAAGTCATTAAAGCAAAACAGGTTGAAAGGCAGTTTGAGTTTCCAGGTAAAAGCGGCCACAGAGGATTTCAGGAAGTAGTTACATTATTTCAAAATAAATTCCAGTAGAGCCGAAGTTATGTATCCAGCAAAAAAAAAAAAAAAAAACAAAGCAAAAAGGACAAAAAGCTGATAGCATTGTTTTTATTTTTAACAAAAACAGACAAAACAATACAGGTTGAATGTTACACACTGGATACATGTTAAAAGTAATATGTAATTCACTGACATTTTATTAGGTACACCTGTTCAAGGCAAATATTTAATCATTTATATTTGATATATACGGCAGGAGCTCTGCGCTGTGACATGCTGAAGTTCAAACGGGGAATCAGAACGGGGAAGGTGATTTAAGATTTGACTTTTAAGGTGGCATGGTCCCACTAATTGCTAATCTACTGGGATTTTCCCACACAACTATCTCTAGGGTTTGCAGAGAAAATATCCAGTGAGCCACAGTTTTCTGGAAGAAAATGCTTTAATGATACCAGAGGTCAGAGAAGCTGGAAACAAGAAGTCAACAGCCACTCAAATGACCACGTGTTATAACCCAGTTTTGCAGACTAACATTACGTCAGTCATAACACACACACACAGGCAGAAGATCACACCGGGTGCCACTCTTGTCATCTAAAAACAAGAAACTGAGCTACAATTCACACAGACTCTCTTGGACAACAGAAAATTGGAAAAACGCTACCTAGGCTGTTGAGTCTCGACTTCTGTTGTATTGTTCCTGACCATGTCCATCCCTTTATTACCACTGTGAGACCATCTTTGAATGGCCTTCCAGCAGCATAACGTGCCCCAAAGCTCAAATCATATCATATTAGCTTCCTGAACATGACAAGTAGTTTAATAAACTCAAACGACCTCCAAAGTCACCAGATCTCAGTCCAGCAGAGCACCTTTGGGATGTCGTGAAACGGGAAACTCGCATCATGAATAAAAGAAATCTGTGATGCTGTCATGTGTCAATTTGGACAAAAATCCAAAATCTGATGAAAAAAAAAGGATCCAACTCAGTACCAGCGAGGTCTACCTAATAAAGTAAACTAATTGTATTTAAAAAGGTCTTTTGAGTTTTTTGGAAAAATGTGGACAATTTGGATCTTTCAGAAAGTCCATCGGAACAGTATGTTGCACTTTTTGAACTGCTGCAGGATTTTTGTCTAAAATTGTACAAGAGGAGTGGTCTGTTGCACGTTGGGCTTCTCTGACTTCATTTATTTGTACAATAAGGAAATGCAATCACATATAATTTGAAGTCTGCCACTAATTATTTAAGCAGACAACACATAATAAATAGTCTAAACAATATTTACATGTATTTATATAAACACACTACATTTTGGTTTTGGTTCTGTTTGCTCATTTATGGAAAATTGTAACAAACTTATTACTGAACAAAAAGAGAGAAATTTCCAAACACATCGGATCCGTGTTTCTCTCAGTACACAGATGTTTTACTCGTTATTGCACACACATGTTTCAGATAAGCCGTCACCAGTGTGAAGTGATATTCCTATGAGCGGTGCCACGGCTTTATAAACATTACTGCATGCATAAACACTGCTCGCTACTTTAACATTGTTATGACATCCAGAAGCCACAGACGTTACGGTATGAACTCTTCTGACTTATACCCTAACTGCACTTTACGTCTCAGAACACATAAGAAACAGTCACACGTAACTCAAGGTTCAATGTGTAGTCTTTCAAAGAGGTAATCTTCTTCATACAGGAAAACTATTCATGCAGTATAAGCACAGTTGGAACGTGTCTCCGGCCAATCAGACTCTTGAAACAAACCCACCCCCTCTATGAAGTCCAGGTATGACAGACGACACAGGCGGGTTTGTGAGGACGCCCAGCCTCCAGCTAAATGTTTCTCTGAGTTAGAAGATCTGGGATCAAACAACGCTTGAAGGGTTTATGAGTAACCATGGTGAGAGAACAGAGCCACGGCAACGTTTGGGAAGAGTAACCATGGCAAGACTGTAACCATGGTGAAGTTTAGCCCGTATCCAGAGCAAGGGCAGGGCGGTCTGCTGGAAAGAGCCCAAAGTGTTCCTGGCAGTTCAAAATCAGGTTCCCATGGGTAGCAGTACTGCATGCATGACACGAATATTCTCAAAACAAAAGCAGAAAGGTCAAAGATCGGCGACAAGTTCATGATTGTGCATGCAGGTTGGAAGACAGGAAGAACCAGAGTCAGGAAAAAGTTAGTCTGAATGTGCAGATTCATACTGTATTCCTTATTTCCGACAGCTAGCACCATCTAGTATGTCTGTGTGTGTCTGTGTATTCACTCCAAACACTAATAAACTAAATCCCAGTTTGCAGCAACAAGGTAACACTCATACAGTAAACCTATAAAAGCATAAAGGCAGGTAGTGTGAGCAATTACTTCTCATGCATGAGTCACTCTCTGTGTCTCTGTTTATATGTGTAAAACCAAGCAGCAACTATCAGGGCTGAAAAATAAAGTGAGCAAGGCCAAAAACCGCAGTTCCTCTAGTGGACATTTAAAGGCCAGCTCTGATAGCAAGCCAATCCCCAAAGACATGTTAAAAACATACAAGTTTATACGGCATAAAGTTTGGGTGTATGGTCCCATTGACTGACAGGTGGATGCTGACATGGGTAAATGTAGTCTCCAAGGCCTCACCTCTATTATTGAGTCTCCAAATGCGGCATTTGGGAAAACCTGACAAATTATCTGGCTTATTGTTAAATCTACCAATCCAGTCACCTTTAACACTGCAATAGTACTGACTTAGAGTTGGTAATTACTTAAAAAGATGTTGTGCTTTAAAAAGTAGGCAATAAAAGACAAAATATACATGATTGTAATAGTTCTCTCCGTGAGACCTGTATCTATGTGTTTGCACAGCTGTGGAGTATAGGGAATCACATTCATGATTCATGAGGATTTAAGCCACACGGATAAACTAATAATATTTGTGGACACACAGTTAAGCTCACAGAAATGATGCATGCAGACAGACAGAGGTGCACTGGGGGAGGGATCTCATCTGCAGCATTACAGCTGTTTAAAAGCCCCACATGCATGTCCAGGGCACCTGTAAACAGACCATCCCCAGAGACACCACAGCATTCCTCCGCATTAGGCTACTAGCATTACTGGGCATGAAACATATTGGACTCAGTTAGGCGTTTAGATCGTTGATGGGTTTCTCTGTTGCTATTTGTGGATCTGTTGTCAGTTACACAGGCGACACAAACAGAAGGACAAACAGACATTCAGATGGGTGGAGTTTACAACAGCTAAGCTGTTTACTTCATAGAACCATGAAAACCTTCCAGCTGCCTTCCAAGTAATTTATTGCATTGCCTTTTGTCTCCCAACCGCCCAGCTAGCAAAAGTGCAATCATCCTGATTTGGCACGAGGTTTTATGATAGGGAAGAGGTGAAACAGAGAGCCCTGGTTTCTTGAGCTGTTCACCCATCATGCCCCAGGAGGATGCTGGCAGTGATTCAAGGTAAATCAAATGATCAGCTCAATACAGTCACATTTTTACATTTTCTGAGGATTTCTTCAACAGCTGCTTTCCGATAATTTATTGCGAGACATTTGTTGTTGGTGTCACAGTACAATTTGGCTGTAACTAGAGCAGCTGAACACAGTTTTGCTATGGGCCAGTTGGGATCCCATGAATGGCTGGAAATATGTTGTGCATGAACACAGTTTGATAAATAAAAAACTAAAAATATCGTGGATATCATTTAGCAATGATTTAGTCCACATAAAGGCCTCAAAGTTACACCATTTAGTCAGTGCGGGTAACTAAATACACAAAAACCAACAAATCAAACTAAGTCTGCAGCTGGCTACGATTTGGGCCTTTGCCAGTTTTAATTGACAAAGGTCTCATGTGTCTTTGAGTTTTGACACATGAGACTAGAGCAATGCTACTTTATAGCTCAGTCACACTAGAATAAAAATAGGATATCAACCTCCTTGGAGAAAAGTTGCCCAGTGATTGCACTGAATATTTTTCCGTTAAGATACCAGAGGCTGAGCGAAAACACCCTTTACTTTTGGATGGTAACTTTCAATCGACAAAGGATTGAAAGACAAGAAAGACAAGAAAACTCGCAGCGTGGCTTGAGTGCCGGTGATGTCTTTACTTGACTGTGATAGGTCAAAACGCCTGCTGTGGTGCTAATGTGAGGGTTAGATGCTCAACTCCCACAATGACCACTCACGAAACACATGCAGTTTCAATGAACCCTGCAAAGGTTTAAAGAGCAGCCTCAGTTGCTGCACAGTATGTATTTGCTCATGTCATGGAGCAGTGAGTGCCTGTGTTGACCTTTAAAAAAGGGAGGCCTGACCTAGAATCAAAAAACTAGGAGCAGAAAAAGCACAGCAAAACGGAAAACTGGGGTTCTCCCTTGTAAAGCCATTGAACTGAGTTTACTGCTCACTGCGGTTTTCCACTAGGGAAAATTTCCACGGTCATCTCCCTGACAATGCTGCTCTAGCACAACCCAGAACAACAAACTGTGAGTCAGCTGTGGATCCAACTATGTGTGTGTGTGTATAAGACATGAAAAATGTGCGCTCTATGCTCATAAATGTGTGTGCGTGCATGTGCATGTTTGTGCGTCTATGAACGTGCATGTAAGGAGTCTTTCCGACATCTGCATTCCTCTGTGGAGTGGGCTGGGACAGGGACCAGAGTGGAATGCCCCTTTGGGGAATAAACAGGAGATACATACAGATAGAGGAAGTCCTCCACTGTCGGTTGTTACTGGAGAAAGTGTGTGTGCAGTTAGAGTTATGCGTCTTCTATGCTGAAGATGCAGGGTGGAGTGAAGGGTTTTTCCTACAGCTGACTATGTGGACTTGACTCAAAACAAATCTCAGCATCCACTGATCTAGTAACGCATCAAGCAATGTGGGTACTGTCATGTTCAATAAGTCCAAAGCACCAGATCTGTGTGCATGACCCTGTGTGGATAAAAATATCCCCACTGTTTATGCTGCTTTGTGGAAACACATTCCTTTTGTTTCTTTTTGGCATCTTTTCAAAAGAATCATTCTAAGCGTGTCAGAAAATATCCACAGATAAACTGACCAATCAAAGTACCTTTAAAATTTCACTGTATTTCTCTTGCAACCCCTATTATGTTTCTATAATTCTCTTCAGCAGAAATCAGCTGAACGGTATAAACATTATTAAGCTACAACATGTTGCCGGTTCTTTGGTGCTTTTTAAAAGTTCTTTAGTTTTTGGGGGGTTTTTTTGCTGGTTTTATATCTATAAGATGGTTTAGGTGACATGAGGGTAATGAGGCTGCATTAGCCAACTTATTAGCTCAGAAAGGGATCAACTTAGAGCGCCAACATTTATAGAAAAGTCTGAATCAGTGTTGAATGATACATTACATTTCTGTAACCAACCACTGTCAGTCCAGCATCTAGAATGCCAGATAATAACTGTGTAGCAAAACACAGTCAAAAAACAGAGCTTCATGGATTCCCCAAATCCATAACAGTGACTATATTCATCATGCATGACCATGAAGGATATTAAGGTATTATCTGTCTGTGTTTTGAGGGTGAGTCTTGGTTTATGAAGCCAGATTAACAGTCCTAGAACTTACAGGCAGCAACCAACACATTTAATTATTAACCAACCATGAATCAGATTCTTTAATTAAACACATCAACAAATTAAATAGAAATATTACCGGTATAAATAATTTTCATGAATTTGACAACCTCTAAAAAAGTGACAGACATGAGAAAAAAGTGCACAAAAATTTTCCTTTGAAATTGAGGAAGACTTAAAAAATAAACATGATATTTTGAGTACTGAGGTGCCAGGGAATTTAACGAATAATTAGGCAGATTTGAATTTGAGCTTACTTTTTTATTACAATTATTATTCTAGCACCATGAAAACATTTCTGTTTTTTCACCATGCTGCAGTATTATTTGGCCTGTATGTGCTATTGGCTATGAAATAAAATGATATAAAGCTTTTATGAGGTGTTGTAAACGCATAAATGCAAAAAATATGGGTCATTTTAACCCACCGCTTTGTGCTTGCTAGGCAGCATGATGGTGTTATGATACATCATGTGTACTTCAGCTTTTGTGGATATAACTGAGATGTTGCTGTCATGGAATTAAAGCTACAGCATGCTCTCATAATGTGCTGCAGGTGCATAATTGCAAAAATTAGGTCATTTGAGCCCATTACTATGTGGTTTCCAGGCAAACTGATGGTGTCCTAATAAATCATGAACTTTTGTGGGTATAAGTTAATATGTTGCTGTAGTGAAATAGAAACGATACAATGCTTTTACAAGGTATAGCTGCATAAATGCTAAAAAAAAAAAAAAGGGTTGTTAGGCTGCTGTTAGGTGGTTGCTAGGCAATGTGACAATGTCATCATATCTGATATAGATAAGAACCTTTCTGGGCCTAAGATGTACCTGTGTGTCAAGTTTGGTTACTCAACTCCTGATCCTGTGGGAGGAATTGGCGGCCCAGACTCAAACACTTACTAATATAGTAAGAAGATTAACAGACAAAAATAACTGCATAAAAATAATACAAATTAAAAAATGTGTGTTCTGGATGTGAGGCTGAGTATCTGTCATCTGCTTACCCTAGCACAATGAGCTCTCCATACTTCACTGGCACTTTGGTGGAGGCGGTGGTGGAGATGTTTTCCTGCTCCGGGGAGTACATTGGGCACGGTTGATTGAGGTCTGGAGGAATTGGAGGCAAGGAACGATGGGTGAGATGCAACGGGGTCACGGGAGGAAGGAAGGGGCAACGAGGGGAAGGGAGGGGGTTGGTGCTGATCGAATGGAGCACTGGGGAGAATAAGGAGAAGAAGGAAGGGGAAGGGTCAGCTGAGCCTCAGCTCCACCCTGTCATGCTTCATGGGTCCGTCTCTTGTAGCTCCACTTGTTCTACACTGAAAAGTGACAAAGACACAAAGATTAGTGTGTTTACTCACAGACAGTCCTGGTATCAGATCATTTAGATACACACTTTTCTTTTTCTGCAGTTTACTTTACTATTTTCACCTCAGGCTGAGAAGTAAAATGACCTTAAAGACTTTACAAAGTTGGGCATCCTTTCATCTTCACTTATAGAATAAACTACGAGTTTAAGATTTTAACAAGCCCTCAATCATGAGGCTGTCCTTTATAGGGGCTCCACATGTGTAAGTCATTTAATGCCACTTTAAATGAAGATTAATGAAATGACATTAAGAACAAATCTTTGTGTACGGGGATCAAAATTATAGCCGGCTGCAGCCACAAAACTTTGTAAATAAGACTTATAAATTAACCCCATAAAAGATGGTAATTAAAACAACAGAAGAAGCAGAAATGAAATAAACTGATAATTATAAATGAGACCAGAACCGATGACAGATGGAGATAGATGGAAATGATTTGGTAAGTTTTTCCTGAATCTTCACCAGTGTTGGTGTCGACCAGAAGAATATCCAGGCGGCCTGTTCCAGATTACACGAGGGGTCGAGCTGGTTCACAGTTTACAAGCATGTCTGAGCGATATTAAGGTCCCAGATGTTGCAGGGTCTTACTAACATCCACTAAAATTTTAAAATCAATTCTAAATTTAACGCAAAGCCAAAGTAATGACCTTAGAACAGGTGTCATATGGTTATATTTTCTTCTTCTTTTTAAACTGCGGAATCTCTGAAGTCAATTAAGATGCTCTTTTGATATTCTTTCGAATATCACGGCCATATTGTGACCATAATCAGTCCGTGTGGTCTGAATATGGTCACACTAGACAACCTTAAACTTCCGCAGATTAAATAAATAAAGGCAAATGTCTACACCTTCACATGTCTGGATGGGAAATCTTTCTGCTGACTGATCTGGGTGTCTGCGTTAAGCGCTTTGAGTCATTTTCTGAAGTCAGCATTTATACACAACTTTCTAAATACACAGGAAATCAAAGAAAGGAGAAGAGAAAGAGAGTGTGTGTGAGAAAAGAAGGCATGAGAAAAATGGAGAGGATGGACTTCCTGTTACTTTAAATTTAACTCACGACCTTTCTTGTGTAAGTCCCCCTCTCTTCCAATTACAAGGTAAAAAAAAAAAAAAAAAAGAAAAACAGCATGCAAATCTTTCCAAATAAGAATATCATCACTTCAAATCCAGGCAACCCTCCACATATGAAGCAGAATATTCCCTGAGTGCCTATTTGCTTAGAGAGCGCATGAATAAAGTATAGGAAGTAAAGTGTTTTGATGAAGAGTGGGGGTAGGTTTGTTGTTTCTCAGTACTCTTAGTGAGGCTAATACAGTCCCAAAAGACTGAGCGTTAGGTTCACGCAGAGGCCTTCCAAATAAATATTTAAGGCACAATGCCCTATTTAGTTTGAACTAAAGGCAACAGTTATATGAGCACTTGTGGAGCATCAGAGTACACCATTTAAAATCAAATCGAGCCCGAATCCAAGGACGTGGCTTGTAGTTGATAATTAAACAACTCACAAAAACTTCCTTTAATAGACTAGACTTGTTTTAGGACCAAAGTTAGAAGAGATTCATCTTTGCAAAAGACTAAAACACCAGAGGCATCAGTACCACTCGCCTCTGTCCAGAAAATAAAGCTTGTTCCAGGAGTTGGTTTTCTTTAATCTGAGATCAACTGGCCACTAAATTGCTATCGAAGGTTTTTGTTATTACAGATGTGTCTGACCTGACTGCAAGCTCTCAACTTGTGGTTAGAATTACTTACTTAGTGATTCTTAGTTTGTTAAATAAAGTCTGAATTTGTAGCACCAAAACCACTAATAACAGGTGTCCTATGCAGCATGGCATAGGTGAGCGCCTAAGCCATGCTGCAGTTAAACTGCTGTCCTGCAGAAATTACCTAACTATTTGAGCAGAAATTTCTTAATTTCTGTTTCAGATGTACGAGGTTTCAACTGGAATCTAAATGCAAGTAGCAATGCAATCTTTGTGATTTTCGCAGAGTTGTCACAGTCAATCACCATATTCTCACATGTAAGATTGCCACCTTGAGCCATGCAATCACAAACTGACAGCAGAGCCACTTTGCCACACCAAAGTGGCTTTGAAGACAGAAGCTGACTATGAATGTTTGCAGACCTGGTTTCAATCTCTTAAGCAATCATCTCAAAGGCAACAAAACTGCACACTCACGCCACACGGTCGTAAAACCTCTGCTCGTGCCACGCTCTCCAATTACGCCAAGTCCCCATACCACCAGCATCAGTAGCCTTCTATAGGCAAGCTGGCCATTAAAGCACTTTTACACTGTACATTTCTCTCTGCCCTGCTGTTATCACAGATGTGTTTAACTCGCTTGTCATCCTAACAGAACGAATTATCACAGTAACAAGTGTCAAATGTATTGTGAATGAGGTTTTCTTACCTCTGGAACAGAATCTGGAAGTTCAGAGGAAAGCTTTTTATGGAAAGGCATCTCTCATCAAACTATTCCAGAAATGAAAAAGCTACTTCCCAAAATATATATTAAAAAAAAGATGTTCTGCTGTTAAGAACAGTGCACACATGAAATAGAACGCACAGTACCATGCTGTGCAAAACAAAGTCTGATATGATTTGTTGCCCTCACTTTTAGAAGTCTGCTGATTACGCCTACAGCTCATATGCTCAGTGGGTTACTAGGAGGAAGATGCCTCTTTGCGCTAAATGGTAGATGCATACACATAAACAGTTCCCACACAGAAACAGGAAGTCAGAGTGTTTATACCACCACAAGCGCCGCTTTCAGGCCGATCAGTTGTGACAAGCTGTGGGTATCAGTGGTGCACCCAACTCTCATTTTTTCTACTGCTTCGACATGTCATGTGCAAATTAAGCTCGCAGTAGCTCAAAACGTTACCTGGAGACGAGTAAATATTACAGCAGAGAGCATGGGGAAACACTGCATTGTGGTTTACACTTGAGTGGCAGTTTCTAGAGGTGAGAACACATTTACATAATTTAGTTCACTGGTGAAGAAAGGCTTTCCCAGGTTCAGCTTTGGGCAGCTTTTAATGACCCAGAAACCTACTTCTTGGTCTTGCTGACAGTAATCTGATCTCTCGTCATAACATGAGAAAAAATAACATGAGGGAGGAGTTGGTTTTTTAAGTACTCCGATGAGGGCATCACAACTAAGATTTTTAGGAGCTAGACGCTTTACATGCTAAATGCTCATGCAGTCATAAACTGCTTTACAAAAAGATCCATGTAGCCACAGTGATATTACTCACTGGTTTTGGACCACGTTCTCTATTATTTTTTGGAGCCAGAGGTGACCATATTTAGATGCCTGACACCTACCTTTGTCATGACACCTATTCATCAGATAGATAAACTCTAGTATTCAAGTGGATGAGCTCAACCTGTGAGCTTTCTAGAGCTCTAAAGTTGGGTATTTTAAAATGAGTGTCTATGGGGAATGACAGTAGGCAGCAAAAGATGGATGCAGTTACCATGATGTTCCCCACAAAACCTCAAAATCTGTTTTTTTGCCACTATCTTGGCGTTGTGAAACCAGATGTGACATGAGGGGGACTATGTTGGCAAATGGCGGTGGTTAACAACTTGTGAGTGACAGGCAACTGGGAAATCCTCCTTTCTGAAACTTCAATATGACTGGAAATGAGTGATGTCATGGCCCAGGACTGCTTTGCCATAGAATCCTATAAGATGAGAGCCCCTTTTTGCAACCACAGACATCACTTCTTTGTGGCCAATAAAAAGAGCTTGAGTTTAACTCATGTCTTGTCTTTTTGAAAACTAAAAAACAAAAATTTGGTCCACCCCAAGGATCGGGTCCCCCGACACAAACAGAGTAATATAGTGTACGCTGTTAAGTGCCAGGAGGATTGCTAGGATTAATACATCGGGGAAACCAAACAACCTCTGGCTAAGCGGATGGCACAACACAGAAGAGCCACCTCGTCAGACCAGAACTCTGCAGTCTATTTACACCTACAGACTAGTGGACACTCTTTTAATGATGAGGATGTACACATCCTGGACAGGGAGGAACTCTGGTTTGAGCGGGAAGTCAAGGAGGCGATTTAGGTGAAAAGGGAAAGACCATCTCTGAATCGAGGAGGGGGCCTAAGGGTACATCTTTCGCCATCTTGCAATGCTGTGATTGCAGCCTTTCCCCAACTCTCTTTGAATCGTACTCATGGCCATTGATCAGTGGTCTTTGATCAGTGAGCTTTGATCAGTGGTTGTTGATCAATGGTCACGAGCATTTGCATATTAATGAGCAAGGAACTGCTCTCACAGCCCATTGTTCCTTCAGTGGTGCTGGTTTCAGTCATTATGTAAATGTACTGTTTATAAGATTGGGAAAACCTGCAGTCAGCTGAGACTGAAGAAGTCACTTGGATGAGTAACGAAACGTTTCTCCCACTGAAAACGCTACGTCCAGATGAACAGAATCAACTTTTTGGGATTTGAAAACTATTGTTACTAGACACAGACAGCGCAGCGATATTCAGTGTTAGTACATCTGGTACCAAGCTGGGACTACACATTATTTTTATCTGATACAATGGTCACAGTGTCAGATTAGCTGATTATTGTATTTGACTGAGAACTTGGTAATAAAAAAGACAACTGGTGACGACTGTGTGCTCACAGATCTCTGTGGAAGATTCACAAAAATTCCAACATGCTGTATCTGGTTCAGAGTAGACAATATCAGATGATCAGGCACGTCATTTCACCCCATCAGAAAGATTATGACTTACTTAGATTAGCCAGAACTGTTGTGGCATTGCTGACACTTGAAGAGCAGAGTTCAGCAGGTGCTGAAAAGAGCAGTGAATCCTCTCAGCTTATCCCGACACTAGACACTACTGTGAAACTAGATGCAGCCCACATGCTCCTCTTACAGAAGAGGTTAAACCCACTAACCCTAAACCTCGACTCTGAATTATCAGCACACATGAAAACACACGTCTTACTGTACAAAAACACACACACACACACACACACACACACACACACACACACACACACACACACACACACACACACACACATTTGCACAATCAGCAGTGCTGAGCAAACTGTTGGCTGACTCACTGGGAATTGATTTTTTTCCAATGGATCTAGACGTTGAAAACAAAGCAAAAACAGGTCAGGATGCTGTGGGTTTCATTACTGGAAGCGGCTCCAGGGTGTTGATCTTTCTGTCTCAGCTCAGAAAAACCAGTAGCTGCCTCTTCAGGAACAAAAACTGCGCATTCTGGTTTTTTAATAAAACACGACCGAGGTAATGGTGAAAAGTGAGGTGGGATTTGCGGTGCTGGATGCACATTTATGGACTCAGCCATGTTCAAACAAAGCTACACTAAATGGACAGCAAAGTGGACCATAACGAACAAACACAATCATTTAATCTGAAAGTTATTTTCTGGCTAATAGATTAATCATTTGCTCTACAGACAAAAACTCTGCAAATCTAATATTTTGTCACTGCTGGCATCTTCACATACTCACTTTACATGTCTTTAAAAACAAATGGGTGCTTTCACTCAAGAAAAAAACTGGGCAACGATAAAGAGTGCTGCGGATTCATTTTCTGGCAGCTCTTCTCTGCTTTAATTTGGTTTAAACAATTTGTTAATCTGCCCACATCATTTGCTTAAAGAATCATCTTTCTGAGGAAAATAAATGCATTTTGTATTACGGACTAATAATATCCATAAACTGGAGGAGCTGAGGGGGAGCAAACTGTTTAAAAAGGACGTCCCCTGTACACATACGTTGCATACACTGCATGGGTGTGTATATAATTTTTTTAATGTGTGTCTGACTAAGCTCTCGGCCTCTGCAGCTTCATGACATAGAGCTCCGTGTGGCTGCATGCCAAGTGCTGCTTAGCGACCGAGACACAGTCCTACAACAATAGGGCCATATCTCAGAAAGGCTGACTTTGCTGGCCGAGGTCACTGCTTGTAACGGTGAGCTGCTGACAGCGAGAACAGAACCCTCAAAATCAAAAGCCTTCTGAAAAGTTTACTTCATGAAGGCACCTGCTATTCTCACCGGCTTCCAAAAGAGCTCAACACACGATGAACACACACCAAATTTTTCATATTTGCATGCAGGATAGCAGCTGTACTTCTTCTTTTTAATGCATCGCCAACTTAGCAACAGTGCAACATGTCAAACTGTGCTATTTAGTGTATGCCATTGAGCAACACAGAGCCGTGCCCAGTGAAACCGAGCTTGCATCAGCCCCCCACGCCACACACTTAACAGAGATCTCTGCAGGATTTGAATCCAGCACAATGCTTTCATGTTGAGTTAAAATGTGTGCAGTTCTTAAAAAGGGTTGTGTTATGGTAAGTTAAAGGCTGACACACTTTCAGGATCACAAAGCACAGCTTTGTTGAAACAAACAACATAACTACAGAGGCAGCGTGTTTCTCGGCTGGCAGGTCAAGAACCTGAAATGGGTCAGAAAATAGAACTAACAGGGTCGTTCCTGCTTCAGGAACAGCTATTGCTGACCACTTGGTAAATAAAACTGTCTATTAGATAGAGTAAATGGACCCCAGTTTAATGGAATGGTTTAAGAAAATAATCTTATTACAGTTCCAATGACTTTTCTTTGGCTCTGTATGCAGGAAATCCCTTAACTACTCCGCAAAGTCTAGTGCATGACTGAGTGAGAAGGCAGGTCCTGATATGCATGAGCTGCTGGCCTAAGGCCTTCAGCTTGGCTCATGTGAAAACACCTCCCAAAACGGACACTTATCTACATATTAGTGACATTTTTAAGTGATTTAAATTCCTACTTTGGTGCCACAATTCCTACATGCAGCCCTAATGAAATCCCAACAGAGACAGACTTCAATATAGAAGCTAAAAGTGCAGTGTTATTCTATTATCTAATCTAAAAACCCAAATGAAGGCATGTTATTGTTTGAGCGTATGTTTTAGGTGGAGGTCCTGACTATACATTAGCAAGATTTGTCAAGAAAAGATGCTCAAGAGGACACAGAAAGACTAAAGAAGGACTTTGGACACCTAAGATTGATTAGGAAGGAAAGAAAACCAGGACCTCCTACAGTGCAGCATCTTCATTACTGGAAAGCGGTAATGAAATCCTCCTGGCAAAGTGGGTCATCCGATCAATAAATAATCACAGATGTCTGGTACAGAGTCAAAGGGGATGGCATGTTTTAGCTCTTTTGGACTAGATGAGGTATTTAATATGAAATACCTGTTGCTTTGTGAAAAGATAACCTGGACTTTGTCGGTTTTTTAGTGTGAAATTGTACAGAATTAGAGAGGAGATCTTTAAATTCCAGTTTTAGCAAATTCAATTTTTTTTTACTTCCCCTTCATCTTAATAGCAAAGATGAAAGCTGCATTTGATGCTACTATAATCCAACACAGTGTATGGCGATGCTAAATTTTTTAATAACTGAGTCTCTGAAATAAAATCCACCTCATATTACTGTTCTTGAAAACACACAAACTGCCCGGGTATTCTGCCTGCTTGCTTAACAGTAAATATAATCCAATGCAGGCTGAAAATAGGTAACTGTTGTTTTGTTAGTTTGGGCTTCTGTGTAAAAACGAGAATTCTACGTGAGGAAAGAAATAAGCTCATCTCATCACTTGTGGCTCCTGTGATCTTAATCAAAGCTCTTTGTGACGAAGGTCATCATATGCCTAATCATCCCAGTATTACTGGCTCTCACCACATCCTCAAACGCTGAGGCTTTTAGGCATCTCACACCTTTCATGTTTCCTATGAGTGGCGTGCAAGCGAGGAGCTTTGAGCTCCCCAGCTGTTTCGTGCTGAGCAGCAGAATCACGTGCGCTTCAAAAGCTCGCAGCTTTTTAAAAAACAGAATCTCTCCCTCCGCCATCGGGCCGAGAAGCAGCGACATGAGGGGGGCTTTAACTTCTTTCCATCATGTGTGCATAAAATCAGAAATTCTAATGCATCGCGCTAGTGTGAACTGAATTTTCCTGCATCTCGAGCCCAGAGCTCACTTTACAGAAAGGTGCTAAGTTCAAGACAACAGTGCCAAAGTCAACTCTGCATTCAAAGAACCCAGAGTCACATCTGCAGTCAGAAAAATAGACACATAACATGATGTGCACTACTGTACTGTCAGTCGGTGGAGTATGGTTAGAGAAACTGCTGAATCTGCACACAAGCAGCTGGAAACAAATAAGACAGAGTAGGGAGAGGTGAGACGTCTTCTTAAATGCAAACGTCGCTGCTCAAGCAAAATATCCAAAAGTCTTCATTTTAGTGCTTAAAAGGATTGATCAATCAGTTATTTATGATTGCCCCTTAACTCTGAGCAGTAGGGCTGTGCGATATGACCAAAATCTCATATCCCGATATAAGAATTCTATCATCCCGATAACGATATAAATCACAAAAATGTAACATTTTCTGTAAATTCTGTGAATCTCGTGCAGCTCGACTTGCGGGAAGTGTTTCCAGCTGCGCGTCGTGTAGCTGGAGTCAAGTGTTTTAACCGATGCATGAAACTATACATTTTTAGACATAAGTTGTAACGGCCACCGTTTTCTTTGTGAGTATTTATTACACGGCGTGCTGCAGGGAAAAGCCTGTTCTAACGTTTGAGTCTAAGGTTTATTTTTTAGCACCTGGCGGCTCTTTTTTAATTCTCATCCGTAAATAATCTGCTCTTTCACGTGATTCAGTTTATTTTGAAAAGTCTCAACAGGATCTTGAGCTTTATTGTGAAAGGTTTATGTGGAACATAAACAAGCGGACACGCGATGGTGTCGTTGTTGCTAACGACAACGCATAAAAACAGGCGCTTGTCCGTCCGTAGTGTGGTTATATTAAATATAAGAGAAAGAGAGAACTTTAAGAAATTAATATAGCCACTACAGTGACCATCAAAACGACGAAAAAAATATTGCCGTAAACAGTTTCTTTTGCGACACCACGAAACAAACAATAGCGTAAAATGAAGGATAGACGTTTTTATATCGTCATCCGATATATATCGTTATATCGAACAGCCCTACTGAGCAGACTTATTTAGTCTACTTACTGCAATAGAAAGGTGAAAAAACTGTTGTAAACAGAGAACACGGCAATGTAGAGCAGCAAGAGAGATACTCGGTGGTGCTGAAGGACAGCCGTGCTGTGACAAACGTTTTAGCTCTGATTGCAATCTGTGCTGAAACCTTTTTATGTCACAGGTGAAAGCTCTTGAAACCGTGATGCTTACAAGTGAAATATCAGAAACCCACAGCAAATGAAAAACATCACGATATTCTGAGCTACTTCAGAGATACAGTGGGTGTTGTCCTACTTTCCAACTGAATTTACAAAAATACTTTATTGGTACAAGTGTTGGTTTATGGTAATGTCAGTAAGACACCTGCTCCCACCCACTGTGCCGTATTTCTAGGTACCAGCCTGAACATCAAAGATGGTTACAGTGCAGCAAAACCAAAGAGGGTTCCCATCAACCAAAAAATGGTCGAATGCATGAGCAGTTTTTTTTTACTGTTTTTTAGATGCCTCTAAATTCTCATATAGAAATGATTTCTTTTCCCTGCACAAGTAACCTTCTTTAGTACAGATTTAAGGATACCATCAAGATAGAGCACAAAGGAAGTTTATAAATATTCATTGTGCTTTTTCTAAAGTGAATTAAAATCTTTGTATCCTCATCCAGTGGCTAATCATCTCACACCACCAAGAATGTGAAAAACAAAACTCTTTGTCCCCGTCACACTCCCAATCTGCCTAACCTGCGTTCTGTATGGAAACCAGGGTAAGCTTCTTGAGCTCAGCAGAGCAGCGAAAACAAATCTGAGTGCAGAAGCTCGTGGCCTTGAGGAATGACCTTCACAGAGAGGAGGTTATTGCTGCTGTGGTCAAAGCCCCTCGCTCATAGCTGCAAATTTGAAATGTAATTCCTGCTACTATCCAAAGTGCAGAAGCACATTTCTGTCATAACATTATTCACTCGAGTGAAGTGCAAATGTAAATCTTATATGTAACTACGGTGACGGCCTGCACCAGCCATCACGGGGCCTGAAATTCATATTTCCAAACCGAGAGGAGTATTTGGCCTTAAATGCTTCCCACAAAAGGGATTTATACACTTTGAGGGTGTTCCAGCACCCTATAAGGGAATAAGGCGGGCAACTTGGGCAAGACGAAGCATGGTTCTACCATCTCCTCTCACTGATCTGTCAGTTATTTTCTATATGATGACATAATCATTGAGTTAATCTTATTAAGAGAAATAACATATTTCTTCAAAAATATTACTTTAAGGACAAGTTTATGAAGTATTTTAACTCAGTCATTTTAAGTTGTCCTAAAATATGACAGAATAACAAAAATTGATACAAACGTTGTAAAATGGGAAACCTTTGCTGACACAATGGCAGCAATATTTTGTCTTAAGAAAGCAACTTAAGGGGCTTTAGTGTAGAACCTTCTTGTGTACTACAAAGCAGCCACTGTAGACTTCAAGGGTCGGGTTAAACATTTACAATTAGGTAAAAACACCTATTAAACAAAGCATAAGAAAAAAAGAGAACAACTGTGATTTTTATTTTCCTAGAAGAATCTCGATGTGGGGGAGGAGTCAGATGGCTCAAATCACAAACCTCAAACACCAGCTGGTTGATGGAAGAGCCAATTTCTCAGCCGACTCAAAATGTTAGCTGTCTGCCAGATTATGATTTCTAATTAAAAAAGGTTTTAAAAAAAGAATAAAAACACAAGGATTGCAGCTGATCAGGGAGACCAGAATGAGTCTAACTTTCAGTGAGCTGATGAGAATAATTTCTGCCTCTTTACCTTTAACGAGAGCCGACAAGATGTTTGTTTGAATAAATTATTAGCTCAGCCTTTTCACATCCAAAGAGCAGTGAGAAGGCCTTTTCTGCAACTAACCCGTCACACGATTAATCTTTGCAGCATCAGGTCAAAGTGCTAATAATCCAAACGCTGACGCCCACAAACAAATTACAACCAAATGTGAAAGAACAAGTTTGATGCAGATGGCGGTGTAAACATAACAATAAAAAAGCCTCACGGGTCTTGACATCAGTCGTCTCTTTATGGCTTTCAAAGAAGGAAAGAGCTTGAGATGAAAGGCTTCCTGCAGGTTCTTGGAATGTCTTTCATTGTTTTTCCAAATGGTGACTAAAACAGAGCATTATCCAGCACATCATGCTGGAGCTTTTACGACCGTAGAAAAAAAAAGGAGGACTGCAGAGTCTTGACCATAAACCTCATCCTCGTAAGTGCTGTTGGTCTTAAAAAACCAGTTTCATTCTAACAAGACCCAATAACAAGTCAAATCATGTGTTAACCCTACAAATTATGGTTAAGTATTTTGGAGAGTTCCGTTTGGGTGTGGGAGGTTGTGTGTGGGAATTTTCTAATCCACTGTGAGCGTTTGTGTGAAGTGAAATGCATTTGTGTGGGCGCAGGCTTGTTTTCGGGGTCTACTCTTCAGTGTGCATAGCTGCACGGGTGGGTCAGTTGAGGAAGATTAGTTTGCACACTGGGAAGATTAGATGCTCGATGATTCAGAAAGTGATCTGGGAAGCAGGAGGGTGAGCAAACGTGATGATAGATTCTCTCTCTTTTCTTTCTGTCTGTGTTTTCCTTTGTCAGCATGGTTAGATCGATGGACATGAACAGCTGGTGTTAACATTACAGGACATGAAAAGAAAGGAAAGAGGAGGAGAACTCTAAGGAAGTCACCCGGGACATGGCACGGAAATGGACTCTGTGAAAGGTGTACACTGTTTGTTCTCAGGAGTGGCCTTCCACTTATGTCTACACTTAAGAGTCCTCAGTCCAGCGCCATGCTTTTTGGACTAGAGTAGCTCTGCACAATTCACAATTCAAAATGATCCCAATTTAATTAAACTGGGCCCCTCAGTTAATACTGTATCAGGAATAGACACACACTCACCAGACACTTCCTTAGGTACACCTGCTGATAAAAAAAAAAATCTATTCAGCCAATCACATGGCAGCAATTCAGTTCATTTAGACACATAGTCATTTTCAAAAGTCATTGTCCCGTTGGAGTTCAAACCGGGCATCACAATAATGAGGAAAGATGATTGGTCGTTAATGCCAGATGGCATCCGAGTATTTTAGAAGCTGCTGATCTACTGGGATTTTCCCACACAACCATCTCTAGGGTTTTTGGACATTTATAGAAAATGTCCAAAAAAAGAGAAAATATCCAGTGAGCAGCAGTTCTCTGGGTGAAAATGCCTCGCTGATGCCAGAGGCCAGAGGAGAATGCCCAAACTGCTTCAAGCTGGCAGAAACTCAAATAACCACTTGTTACAACCAGGGCATGAAGAAGAGCATCTCTGAACACAAAACACACATTAAATGTTGAAGCAAAACCACTCCGGTCAGCTAAGAACAGGAAACTGAGGCTACAGTTCACACATTTCAGTTTCTATGGTTGGGTCAGAATTTGGCACAAACAACATGATAGCGCTTTTCTACTCTCTCGGAGTACTCAAAGCACTCTATACAACATGCCACATTCACCCAATCACACCCATTCACACAAGCACTTTCTTCTAAGCTTTTTACTGCTTCCTAACTAACATTCATAGACATTAATACTCCGATGTATGTATTGGAGAGCAACTTGGGGTTAGTATCTTGCCCAAAAATACTTGGCATGCAGACTGGAGGAACCAGGGATTGAACCTCTAACCTTCCAATCAGTAGACTTGCTCTACCTCATGACCTACAGCCACCCAACATCAACAATTCAGGCTGCAGGTGGTGGCGTAGTACACTTTGGGCTCCTTAATACCAACTAAGCATCATTTAAATGCCAAACCCATCTTCTCATGGCTGCTTCCAGCAGGATGCCTCACCATTTCACGAAGCCAAAATCAAATTCAAAATGGTCCACCTTTCTGGCACCTTACTAAATCAATTCCATGAAGAATTAAGGCAGCTGTGAAGACAAAAGAGTCCAACCTGCTACTAGACAGGTGGACCTAATAACCTGTCTGGTGAGTGTTATTAAAAATAAACAAAAAAAACCCCCACAAGTCAAATTGTAGATGCATTCTGAATACTTTATCTTATTAACTGTTATCTAAAGGTGAGATAAGCTTAATGGTTCAATACAAACATGTACATTAACTGGCACATCTCTACTCGCTGCTTTCTCAGAACATGCACGACTGACCACATGTAAAACAGAACATTGAAGGCTTTGAAATGTTATGAGTAACGAAGAGTCTTGCTCAAAAGTAGTAAATTTTTTACAGAGTGGAGAGATGTTCCAGAGGACCGCTGGTTATTGTCCAAACTGACTGGATGATGCTTCGAGACAAAATCTCAAAATCTGCCTGCGCTTGGCAAATGCCAAGCATTAATTTTCCGTGCTGCTCACACTCTCCTTCAGTGGTGTGACTTGGATTTAAGAAATAGGGCTACAACACCTCCTACATTGTAAAATTTAAATTCTTACAGTTAATGTAAAGATTTTTTATGTTCACAATTAGCTCATCATCAGTCCATTTCTCTATCTATTAAACTTATTTCTAATCAAACAGATTTTTTCTGGTCATAAAATAAACCCCCAAAGAGTACATGAGAGTTATTTCCATCCAGAGAAACTATAATCCAAGACGACCTTGTGTCTGGGAAATTCACGGCTGATGCAATGCTACAGAAAATTAGTGTAGTGTGAATTACATCACCTACAGCTCAGCTGGGTGTACACACAGAGATAAGACGGCATTATCAATAGCAGTCAAAGTGGGAATTCCTAACACGTGCTGCTGAGTGGTAGTTTCAGCAATAAAACTGAAATAAAATTACTGTTTGTATGGCTGGGAGTGGTTTAAATGTATTTTAATTTCAATGTTATTCTGAGGCTAAAGAAATACAGGACCTCACAGGACCATAGGATCATTTCTGTTGGGATTAGACATGCCTGCAGCTCGGCCTGCTTGAAAGTGATTTACACCGAGCCAGTGTGTCGATGCACACAGGAAGTCCCAATTCCCTGCTCTCTCACAGACAGGCACACACTTATCGTGTTCAGGGGTCCCTGGAGGTGCTCTCCAGTGTGCGTCTGTGTGTGGTCCAGTATTTACACCATGATGGATGAACACATAGTGTCAGGCTAGGATCACATGAGCCCCATGACGCTGCTCGACAGGGAGAAGATAAAAAACAGTGGGCACAGTAAGGCAGACAGCGAGTCTGTCCAGCTCAGAGGAAACTGGAGACAAAGGGTGGCAAGTTCAGTTAACCTCCAGGTTTAACTTCTAATAATGAAGCTAAAACACACTTTAACAGAAACTCAACACACTATAACTTTATACTGCACACACTACAAAACTCTTTGTACAGATATATTGGGCAAATCCATGGACAGCTCCTCTGTTTCATTTTTAGTTTTGGTGGTCTCTTTCCTATGAATTTAACTCAATAAGTTGTAATTTGTCCAAATTATACATGTTCTTTCTGTATATTAGTTCTGCTTCTCAAAAGACAGGGCAGTTACCCAAAAATGATCGTCTTTTGTTGTGGTCCAGTCAACTGGTGTCTAAAAGCTCATATTTTACACCTAGACCAAAAAGTTTGCATGTGGTTGTGTGCCCAGATCAAATAATATGATGTTATTCCCACAAGCTAAATTATTTTAAGTCTTTTGACTCATTTTAGTTCATCTGGTTTAAACTGAAATGTTGAATTGATCCTGCCTGGTTGGGAAATTTATCAGTGAACCTCGACTTTGCAGTCCAACGTTGAAAGAGAGACAAATTTAAAGAAATTCAAAACAAAAGAGAAAAAAAATCCAGGATCTAGGTTTTACTGCAGGGTAATTGTGAATTCCTCCTCAAGCTTGCAAGTCTACTCGTCATCTCATCATGAGGATAATTTAATCACTACCCAATCAATAGAATACCATCAGCTATCACCTAATGTATCAGACCAGTGTTTCCTGCTTTTCAATATTGCCAGTGTATATCTGGATAATTAATAAGTAGGCCACGACTTCCTGTTCTTTATAGCCCAAATACAAATGCTCATTAATTTTGTAAAAAGGCCATTTATCATCTACTGACAGCAGATGGGTTTGAGACTGTATTTTGGCCACTGTATCCCTCTTTTAATTTACATATGCACTGTTTACATGCATGCAACAAAAGCCCACCCAGGTGTCATCCATAAATACCAATTGGAAGACGAACAAAAACCAAAAAAGCTCCCGGTACCAAAAACTGAATATTCAGATTCATATATCAGTTTATTGTAACTGACTGCTGCAAAATATATGACTTCACTGGATCTCATTTGGTTTTGTTTGTCTTAATCATGAAAGCTGAGCAGAATTGTGATTTACACAAGAAGGGAGACTCAGCCAAAGACCATTAAAGTAAATGTGAATAAGCAGCAGACATACACGACTAGCTCAGGATGGTGCACATATGCTCTCTAGTATGGCAAATAAAAAAATAATTAGCTTCAGCCCATCTGTCATTTTGTATGTGAGGTAGAGTTAAATTTCCTCCCTTTTTATGGAAACATATTAGAAGACATCCATTTTCTGTGGTGTTTGGGCTTTCTGGAGTAACCATTAGCTTATACCAGAGACCTTATAAACTTCTACACAAAGCAGACCAATTTCCCATGTGGTGTTACTCAAACAGTGAGTCTACATAGACACTGTAGTGGCTAATATTAAGCCACGTCGAGCTACTTTTAAGAGGATCTTCCATAGCTGTGACGATGGCGGAAAAAATGAGTAGTTGCTAACAAGGCCGATTACAATAATCCACTTTGGGCCGGATGCCAAGCACTTGACCCGAGGAAGTGTTGCCACAACAATGCTCGCACTCATCAGCTACAAACAGCCAGGCATGAAATATGTGGAGCAGGTCAGGAAGGGGACTTGAACGTTAGGGACAAGGTGAGGAATGTAAACCTGAGCTGTGTTGCTGAAAGCATATGTGAACATGGTGAAGATGGCATCAAAGGTCAAGGGGCTCTGTGTATAAAGCAAAGCTACAAGGAAACATGCAGGAGCATCCCATAAATGCTGCTGCAAGCTCAACACATCTCACACCTCTCTGGCCAATTTTAACCATGAACATGGCACATCCATTTACAAAGCATCTCATATTTCACTTCAAAAGTAAAAATGCTGCCTAGTATAAAATGGCAACACACACCCAACATTCCTAATGGGAGACTGGAGTCAAACCCCTCTGGCATCAAATTCCTGCTGAGAACTTAATTAAATAATTAAAACAAACCATTGGTTGCTCCAGAAGCCCCAATGGACTGCAGCTCCACAAAATCCAAGAGCGCCCCCACGGAAACAAGATCCGCTCAAGGTCTTATAATGTGGGACACCAGCGTTGGACTGTCTGGAGGCTAGGTATATTAGAAGACTAAGTCCACTGTGAACAGAGGTGAATCTGACTCATGGCTAATGTGTCATGGCTCATCCCAGTGTTTCCTTCTTTCCGCATCTTTACTCTCAAATAAAAGCAGCTCAGGATGAGTAATAAAGAATAGAGGTGGTTCCCATGTTTTCCTGTTTTTTTTTCTGAATAACATCCATGTGAATCAGACTTCCCAAAATCTACCTTGAGCTGTGTTAAATTAAGAATAATTAAAATAAGCCTTGATTCTCCCAAAAACTATAGCAGTAAACCCTATTTTGTCTGGCAAATGGAAGAAATGAATTTTACCTCAAGGCCTCTAATACAAGACAAGCTTCAGACAAGCAAATGCCAGACATTTGTAGAAATCTAGTAGTATTTAGTATTTAGTATTTATTTATTTATTGTCATTGTCAAGAACAATGAAATTGCGTTTGGGGCTTCCATACAACCCAAAAAAAAAGAAGAAAATAATAAATACCCCTTAAAACCCAAGTGTACATATTTAACCCAGTGTGACTCCAATGCAATAAGACAATCCTTAGCAATAATGTTCGTAGAAATTCAGACAAAGACCTGAGAAACATGACAAAATACAACAATGCAACCCATTCAATATTATTGTACTGTGAGATATGATATCAGATATGATAGTTATCTATTTAAGAAAGAGGGGGGGGGGGGCAGGAGGGGGAAGAGAATAAAGATATGATGCACCAATGCAGACCAGTTCATTGCTATTAAGAAGTTGGATATGGTTATTGTCCGTGAGAGGGGGGCAGAGAGTTCAGGAGCCTCACAGCCTGTGGATACAGGCTGTTGGCCAGTCTGGATGTTCTGGCCTGTATAGACCTGTACCTTCTCCCTGAGGGCAGCAGATGGAAAAGGTGGCGCGCAGGGTGATGTTGGTCCCGCAGGATACTGTGCACCCTCCTCAGACAGCGAGTGGGGAAGATATTACTGATCTCTGGCAGACTTGTTCCAATAATTCTGCCAGCTTCTTTCACCACCCGCTGGAGTGCTTGCTGATCGGCCTTGGTGCAGCTGGGGAACCACACTAGAAATCCATACGTCAGAACGCTGCTGATGGCACAGTTGTAGAAGTTCAACATCAGAGATCTGGGAATGTGTGCGCTCCGCAGTCTCCTCAGGTAGTAGAGGCGCTGTTGGGCCTTCCGTACAACTGAGGTGATATGGTTGCCCCAGGACAGGTCCTCGGTCACAGTTACCCCCAAGAATTTAAAACTGCTCACCCTCTCATACTACATAATGTGGCTATGTTTGACATCACAAGCTACTATTCAGGTTTTCCTGTGGTGCTATCAATTCATCAGTTTATGAGGGCACTGGGTTTTCCACTAGCAAATACCTAGAAACCTTTAGATCTTCATGTTACAATCATCTAGCAAATATTCACACCTTGAAACACCCCATATGGAAAAGAAATAGAAAAAACCTAAAAAGACTTGCATAAGATGTGGCCTACTTCATATAGTGAATCATATAAGGCTTATATAATTTACTCATGAAAGTGGCCACTTTCTCATTACTTTCATATATTGTTTTAGGAAGTATCCAAAACATACAAGTTTCATTTATATAATTTTTCAAGGGATCTTATATCTGTTTTAACTCTTTTATGCTTTTCATACAAGTTTCACACAAGACAGATACAAACTTTATTAGATTTATATATATCTTTTCCATATGGGGCCGAACACAAATTCATTTTTGCTACAAAATATAAAAAAAGCCGGGCAGGCTTGCATGTTAATATGTTGAGAAAAAACGTCATATGGTTACTGTCACAGTTTGCCCCTGTGCTGCTTTGTCCACTGTGGAACTAAGGTATCTTTTTTCAGTTTTCAGGGAAGGTCTACTGTCTGGTTTTCCCGTGAGATGCACCGGGAGGAGGATAACTGATGACAGAAGGCAGGGGTAGAAATAGGAGGGCTGGTGTTCGAGTTACAGTCTCATTAAAGATTCAGAGGGAAGAACACAGACTATACACACAGACGACAAACAGCCTCGTAGGTGGACGTGTAACAAGACACAAACCTACGCAAGGTCTTAGACATGCAAAAATGACACGATCACAGAGGCAGACATATAATGTAGGATGATTGCATGTGCGGTACATGCAATCAGACACTGACGCATGTGTACAACAAGGATGTTCTGTACTCACATCTTAATACAAGCAGGCCATAAAAACATGGAATCAAGCATAAGCATGCAGTCATAATCACAGTTACAGAACAGGATATTACACTGAAGTACATTATTTCCTGGATACTCATCACGGTAATAAACTTAAACCTTTACTACAAAATGTAATCATGGATATAAAATTTTGACACCTGTGTGTTTGTGCAGTATGTTTTTTCTTCATTATCTTCATGGTCATCAGAATCTCTTGTGTTTGGTGACACATGATGTCCTCATGTTTCATATCCTTCAGATGTTTACTTTTTCTAAATTTTAAACCTCATGTGTCTATAATGTAAATGTTTGTACAACATCCAGGGTTTTCCCACACATACAGATTAGACTGTGCCAGAAGTTGAGCATCTTTGCTACCAAAAAGGACTGATATCGCCTTGCTCCTGGCACGCAAACAGCAAATACAGGACTTCAAAGCCAGGTCCACAGTTCCGAAAAATATGTAACTGCAAAGATACAATTCAGGGTTTTATAGTAAAAGTTTATAAAGAATGACTAAAATTCTCTGAGCAAATGGAGAATTTTCAGTTTCATAAAGAATCAGGATAAGTTGTGGAAAAACAGTATGTCTGCATAAAATAATCATAGAGGGTATGTTTGTAGACAGGTCTGAAGTTAAGAAAGATTGGGGGAGGGTATGATAGAAAGAGTATAAAAAGCCATGTTTCAGAAGGAACTGGGTTTCATGGCAAGGAATGTGTCATCATAAAGGAAGGACTTCAAAAGGATAGTGTAAAAATAGGATCCTCAAAGGATCAACCAACGGCAAACAGCTGTGAACGTCACTCTGGAATTAAAGTTCTTTTCCTCATTTTGCTGTAATAAACCAGGGATCTTTAAAGCAGAGTTGAGAAGTCTGAATAGACTAGAGGAAAACTAGGTGTTTTTCTGTTCTGTTTTGTTTTCTAATTTAACGACAACCCAAAAAAGCAGGAGGGAGTCAGCTGCTGGTGTAGAACGGTTTGCGGTAGTAAAAACATCTACCTGAACGCCAAAGACAAAAGCCAGACCTGCCTATCTGCAAAAACTGCTAAAGGCAGGCGGGGAGAAGAAGAGAACCTGTAAGCCTGCTCAGAAGGAAGACGATAGCAACACTTAGGAAAAAGCGAGACATGAGCGACGGAGCAAAAGGGAGTTTTTTGGAGGGAGACTTTGATATAGGCTGCAGGCTTAATGAGGACACAACCCAGGAGCCCCTGAGCAAGAAGCCAAGGGCTGAACTGGGAGCAAGTTATCTAGGCTCCTAAACCTACCCCAGTTTACCCCCTCTATTCTGGAACAAGGAAAGATGCCAGTGAAACGGAGGAACAACCCACAGAAGGGGCAAGAGGAAACAAAGATAAGAGTCAAGCCACATGTGTCACAAGCTGAAAAGGCAGGGCACAATAACCCAAGAACATGAATCAATGGGACAGATAAGATGAGGAAACAAAGTGAATGCTACCACAGAAGAGTAGGAAAACATCTTTAACCCTTGTATGGTGTTCGGGTCTGTGAGACCCGTGTTCAGTTTTTTTCAAAAGAAAAATTAAACAATTAATTATTTTTTCACGTGTAAATGTGTTGTGTCTTTCCACTCACTCCACTTGATTATAACTGATTTATTTATAACATTTTATATAAAAGAAAAACGAGAAGCACATTAATTCATAAATGTGATCTAACAAAGGTAAAGGGAAAAAATTAACCATGTTTGCTGTTCATATGTCTTGTAATTGGGATGAAGTAAACATCTGTTGAGTAATTTAACATAAAATTGTTTGATAGTGTTAATTTGGTAAGCCAAAACTCTAGCGGGTCCACCAGACCCATGAACACTGGCTGAGTAACAAAAATACGAACACCACACAAGGGTTAAAATGCCCAGTTACACGACAGTGGAAGCTGTCTTTAGAGATGGAGCAGGGCGTATTAAGTGTGGACTTACACAAGTGTACGCTAAGGATATGCCAGATACCCACCCATCTGTTTATGGTGACAGGGTGGACATCCACAAGTCTCTTGTGGATGTCCACCCTTCAAAAACTGAACCAGTGTATCGGCAAGCTATAAGGAATGCTCCTTACATGGATGAAATGATGATTCTTGATCAATCAATGGGAAGCTCATCTTAGGAAGTTACTTGACCCCAGCAACAGTTACTGGCAGACGAATACAGCCTTACACAGGAAGTGGAAGGCGAGGAGAATATCCACCTTTTCACTCCCTAAGTGCAACCAGTGATTGCAAAGAGGGAGTGTCAAAATGGGCTGACGTCCCCAAGCCCCTGCCACTTATAAACCACAAACAAGCGGTTTAGTATGGAGCCATAATATGAATATTACGACTCAGAGTTCTGAAATCCATTAAACTGATGATGACTTTGTTTAAATTCAATAATCTATAGTAACAGTTTATAATGAAGGTAATGATTCATTGAGAAAATAAGAACGTGCAATTTCACAGTAAATAAGGATAAGCTGTAAAAAACAGGAAATGTGCTTGAAATAATCATGAAGGCCAAGCTGAGACATGTCTGCAGTTAAGAGCGGAAAGATATGATAGAAAGTACGTGAGTAAACTGGAGTACAGAACTGGGAAAATCAGAGGATCGACCAATGCCAGCTCTGAATGGATTGCTGGAATTGAAGTTCTTTAGCTGATTTTGCCAAAATGGCCCAAAGACTTTAAAGGAGTGAGGCTGTATTGGCCATGCAACGTTTATATCACTCTCTCCAAATGTAGTATTAGATATCCAGTCTCAGTTCTCTTGATTAAATTTTATTATGATGTGCCTGTGATTTCTTTCTTTGGCACTTAAACTTGCCTTTTGTTTAAGCCAGTAAGCCAGCTGATCCCACTTTGAGTAATACTCTCAGAACACAAACTCTGGCCTTTTAAATGGATACCTGGTCCAGACTTCCTGTATAGGGACACCTGAGATATTACAGGTACGCGTGGTTGTAAAGAAATTATTAAATATTTTTCGGTTTTTTCATTCAAGTATTTTGTGACAAAAAATAAATGAGACATGTATTCAGTCGCATTTCCTGATCAACTCCGTCTTCCTGTCCTGCAGTTGTAAAAGCAGCCCTAAGCAGCCATGGAGAGCGTTACACATTTCCAGAGCCAGTTGATCCCAGAGCAGAACAAGGACTACTACTGCCATATTCAACACAGTGAAGCCTGAGTACATTCGACCGCCAGAGAAAAGACACACTAGAAAAGCAGCTGAATGATATCCAGGACAAACCTGGCCAGGCGGGAAAGAAAGCATGAGACAGGAAGGAACAAGGATAAATGATTAGCTTAACCTACAAGTTATGACCATGGTGATATCCACAATGTAATATGGCGTTATTTTCAAGGACAGTGGGGAAAAATGCTAAAATGAGTCACTAAATATACGGAAACACAGATTTTCAATGCATTTCCTTATTTTTATACTAGCCTAAAAAAAATAACATAAAAGAACCAAACTCATTGACCTGAGTTGTTTTTTTCTCCCCACAAGAAGTTAAGTCCTCACAGGGTGTTTATAGACTCCACATCATCAGCACCAAATGCTTATATAGTCATGTCATGTTTTGATTGCATGAGGCATCCAATGTGACCTTCTTAAATGCACACAACAGCAGAAAACAGTGTGTGTGTGATTTGTGAGCTCAAAATGATTCATCTGCATCCAGTTCAGTGTTATTGAGGTCAGCATGTGTCACTCTTATCTAGAAAAACAATACTGAATAGAAGAGAATAGAAAAAAATAGCCCTTATTGTCATTGTACATGTTCAATGAAACTGTGGGTGCTTCATGCTAACTGTGCAGGAATAAAATAAGGATGGAGGACGGTGCTTGCCTACCAACTATACAGTGACTACATTAATGTTTATAGCAACTAGAAAGATGGAAACATTTAAGTTAAATAATTTTACTGTATTTAAAGGTAAATTAGTAGTTTGAAACAGATGTTATAAAGGTATATAGCATCAATCATCCCGTTTCCACAGAAGCTAAAGCAGACAGCAACCATCAGGGAAAACGTTCTCATCAGTTGGTTGGTTAATGTTTCCGTTCACCATCCATTTCTTAAAGTGTTGGTGCCGGTTGGTTTTCTCTAGAAAGGGAAAGGGGAAGGGCGTGTGTAGGTCTAATTGAGCTGCACCTGGTTGAAAGGCAGCCAAATTAAATGAGCTGTCGTTTAGTCCTAATACCCCATTCAGGCTTCAGCTGTATTAGTTTGGCTACTCTTTCCAGACATTTAAAACAAAGACTTTACATTGCTCAAAAATTTAAATAGTACAACACTTTTATATATTATTTATTTAAATAGCATATCTCAGAAATCTCAGGCCAAAGCATCAACAAGTTACACACTCAACTGTTTGCGTGTCCGATGCACACGCAAGCTCATTTGAGACAGGAAGGTTAAAAAGTGAAGCAGGAAATGGTGATCAAGCACGATCAAAGGAGGGGTTGACAATTACAAGCCCATGTGTGCATATGAAAATGAGCATGCATGTGCGTGCAGCAGTATAAAGTGCCAACCGATATCACCAGCAACAGCTGTAGTCGCCTGTCCGAACTAATAGCAAAGCAGGAAACCTCTGAGATTTTATCTTAATAATCGCACAAAAGTTCTCTTTCACTTTAAAAAAATATATATATATATATATACACACAACCTCAACAGTACTTTCAGTTTCAGCTATAAAAAGTGAAAATTTATTGTGATGTAAACAGAAACTAAAGCTCTTGTGGCAACAGGCTGCGGTTTGAGTGTGGGGAGAGGTGTTGCTCATTATCATCAAAAAGGCATGCCAACAACACAAAGGTGAGAAACCCAGCCCATTCAGGGCATAAGAGCTGTCAAAAGGTCATGCTCTCCCATGAATCGGCCTCTTTGGTAAACGTGAAATGTAGTGGCCTTGTCTTTATGTAACAAACTGCACATCGAGTATCTACAACACCTGCATTTTTTTTTACTAAAGTGTATCAGCAAATGCCCAACATTAACAGAATTTCTTCCCCCCATCAGCATTTACAAATAAGGATCCTATTCATGAATTTAGAGTAATAAAGCTGCCAAAAAAGCTTCAGTGTATTTCAGTTTCCACTCTACCCTCAGTTTTCTGACTTAGGTATTTAAAGCAAGAGAAAAGGTCTTTGTGAGGGAAAGGAATGGAGTAACAAATTGGTTAATGGTAGAAGATAAAAAGTAAGAAAAATATAGAACAAAAAAAGTATACTGTGTCCTCAACATTGTCTGAAAAAAGTAGTAAGAACTAAAAGGGAACTGGGCGAGCTCGTCCTTAACCTAAGCTCTTTCTCTTATCCTTCACCTCTCGTGCAATTTTAAAGAAAGATTTATTTCTTTTCCACTGCTCCAGTAAGATTAACGAATTAGAGCCCTGTAGCTTTTGCCTAATCTTACAAACAAACAGACAGCACTCATCACATGCACCTTGGCGTCAGCAAAGACATAAGCAGGCACTCTCTTCAGCTGCTGTACCCATATGTCTTGAATTGTTGTCTTTCACTATAAAATCTTTATTTGTGTTAAGACAATAAGACTCAAGAGACCATAAAGCAATCAGGCACAGCATTAAAACCACTGCCAGGTGAAGTGAATAACATTCATATTCTCTTTACAATGCAATGATGTGCTGAAAAACCTTGAGCCTTAACCCACAGCGAAGCACTCCCCCATCCGGATATTACCACCTGCAACACCATAAGAACTGGACAGGACCAACTTGAGGAAGACAATAAAGACTATATAGTCTTATCTGGGCCTTTAAATTCCCAGATTCCAAATCCGACTAAGCAACAATAGGACGGCTACTACCGAATAAAGGCTCCACTCCCAACACCCCCGTGTTAGACACAGCAGGAAACATTCAGAGATCCTGTGTCCATGACCCAATAGATAAGTTGCTTTGGTGGTACAAGAAGAACGTGCACAAAGTAGGCAGGTGGTTTTTATGTTCTGGCAAATCAGTTTCATGTTGGGTTTCACTTGCCCAAAATGCAATCCACAAAAGCAGCATTCTCCCAAATCTTTTCAAAGGATACTCGGTTATTTTAACCCGGTGCATTAGCTGCATATGTGGCATTTGTGGCTCTACCTTGGTTCTATCTCAGGAAAATGAGGACTCAAAAAGCAAGCACATATTGTGGCAGCTGCTCACATAAATATGATTTATACAAATGCTTGTCTGAATCTGAAATGAACCACTTGCAATGAGTGGAAGGAATGATCCATTTGTTTCTTAGGTTTAACTTGTTTAATGTCATTTGTTTTTTAAAATGAGTCACATACTGAGCATGTATCCTCACAGCTCCTTAACAGATCAGCCTACCAACAAATGACTGCCTTGCAAGCAAAAGCACAAGAACCTAACCGTGACTCTGGCAAAAAAGGAAAGCGCCCTAAGCGCAGGCTCTTTAAAGCAACACTATGGAAAATGGCTGGTGGTTTAACGCTCCCCTTCCTCTTTTACTCCCTACCTTGCAGAAACAAGGCCATAGAATCGTGCCCACTGTCTGACCCACTTTCCATGACAGACGTAATCTCCCTGCACAAACTTCAGCCTGTTTACCAGCCCAGGGGAGTGTAAGCCGGACCGGGCGGAATGTGCCAAGCTCCTCACACAGCGGGAGGAAAGCTGCCGCTCAGCTGTACCGACGATTACACCCGCTGAGCTCATCGGCCCTCTCTGATAAAACTACACACCACAGGCACGTGCACACTTAAAGAACGCTGCAAACACAAAAAATCTCCTCTCAGCACGAGCACACTGTATCATTAAGGTTTAAAAGGGTGCCAGCACACAGATGTTTGGCAAGTGGCTGAGTGGTTGGTTTGAAACTCAAATATAATCACTCAATGCAAGGATCCTGTCATGATTGGCAGCTTTAATTTGTCTGAGTGAATGTGCAATAAAAAGGCTTCTATACAGTTCACATAAACGCATTCATTCAATTTGTCCACTTATCTTCGACAGTCTACTTATCAGGCTGTCTTGACAAAGTAATACAACAATGTAGCGCTATGTTGTGCTGCTATGTTTTAAAAATGTACTGTAACAAATCTCCTGCAGCAGTATTTTTCAGATTAAGTGCAAAACACACCCAGAAAAAATATGGAAGATATGTAGAATTTTCCTTTTAATTGTGAAAGACTATCATTGATCTTCGCACTAAAGACGTTTTGTCAAAACTATTTCTGAACATTTGCTTCGTAATGACAACATTTCATCATGCAAACAGGCTTCGGGAATCCAAAATCCCTCACAGAAACAAAAATGCGTTACCAAAATTGCCATAAAGTCAACTGCTCATACTTCTTCTTCAAATATTGAAAGCCACTTTTAAAAGGCCGATAGGGGGTAAGCACATTAGTAATTCTGTTGGTGTTTAGCACAGTTTCATGGTGCTACTGAAGCTGTTCATCTACAAAATCATGCTAAATATTTAATTGAAATTAAAAAACGTAAACATTTTAGATGAAAAGGGTTCATTCCTTTTTTTTCCAGTCCAGACCGAGGCGAGACTGTGAGGCCTCCCTGTGTCCCCACAGACTGGGTAACTAAGGATACAGGCAGCACTGAACCTCCATTAAGACATCAGAGCTGCACTCCCGTCTGACACCGACAGCTCCGATTTCCTTCCTGAAATTGAGACTCTAAAGCATGCTGAGAACATGAACACACACTCGGGCCTGTAGCCAACACACCCTATGTAAATGTGCAAACGTGTATATGCAATACTTGCACTCTCCCCTCTGTTACACAACAAATCCTGGCCCAGTAGAAGCTGAAGGTTCCACAATTTATAGCAGTGATGAATTGCAGGATTCTTATGCAGGTCTGCACTGTGACGCAGGATTAGGGATTAGTGAGATAAGAAATCAGATTTAACTCTGGATTTTCAGCGTTGCAAAGCAGTTCGCTCCTTTTCCTCTGTTATGTTCAGGGGATCGATAAGTATAAAATCACCACCTACTGACCAATCAATGCTCTTGGAAACAGAATCCCCATTCGTTGGAGATCACTCTGGCTTTGGTGCATGGATAGTTAAAAAGTCTTTAGTTCTATAAGTCATCAACAAATGACAGCAATTCTCAGCTGAGAGAACTTTAATTCTTGTTTCTTTTAATTCCATATATAATGTAATAATAATATATTTATATAATAAAGTTTACTAAAGATTTACAAATGATATTCACCAATATGAACCTTTTTTTTTTAGTTTGTTCTTGTCTTGTCCCCCTACTGTCAGGTCACAGTTGAAAAAGCAAACATTACGCTAACATAAATTCAGTGGAGGACAAAATTTTAATTGTAGTCAGACTTTATTTGGCAATGACATTGAAAGCATATAAACTTACACGACTAACAGTCGACACTGTTCTTTAACAGCTTAATGCCTGCAGTAACTGTTTTGCTTTCAAATTCCTAATACTTGTTGAATATTTGTCATTCATCAGTGTTTCTACACACTTTATTGTGAACATGTCGAAAAACCTGTGCTGCTCTGCTTGGTCAGTTATCAGCATTGCTACAATATGAAGACATATTCTGAGAACTGTTTAAATCTTCTTCATAATACAGGGTCTGATTCTAGACACCAGATCTAGACGTGTTTGGTCACTGATACAAACCCATATTTCCCAATAACACTGTGCACAACTTATATGTTTGCAGAAAACTGATTGCAACAGAGCACGTTATATACGCAACACTTTTCGCACCATGCATCTGTAGCTAGAACTCATTGAAAGCCTACTTTCCTGCTTTCTTTTTAAGCTTAAATTAAATAAAAATGTGATAGAACTATACAGTTTATAATTATTTGAATTTCCTATTCTGAAACAAATTTTAAAAAGCTGTGGGGTTGGTTCAGTGACAAAATTAAATAATAATAATAATAATAATGGATACTTTATTGATCCCCATGGGGAAATTACTTGTTTTTCTCTGCATTTGACCCATTCACTCAGTGAAGCAGTGGGCAGCCCACTAAGCAGGCGCCCGGGGAGCAGTGTGTAGGGACGGTACCTTGCTCAGGGGTACCTCAGGGTAGCCGTTAAGTGGATTCGAACCGCCGACCTTCCGATCATGGGGAGACCACTTTACCTACTGAGCTATCCCTGCCCCCTATGGCCCTAAATGCACTGGCTGCTACAACTTGCCAACATTTCCTCATTAGAGTTCACAATAAAAGGCAGACAATGGAAGTAAGATCAGGGGCAGATGGTGTTAATGCACGTCCCTCTTCTCTGTGACATTTCCAGAAAGGGGAAGGGAAGTGGTGAGATCTACACCAGCTACCCAAACCAGACAGAAAGGAAAAAGAAAAAGAGATGAGGAGAAGGGGGGGGAGACAGAGAGGTGAAATGAGATGGGAGACAGAGAAGGAGAGGAGGGGGGAAGTCATTAACTCGCAATCAAGCTCTGGGAATGGCAAAAGAGTCCGTGCATTTGCTTAAGCAATGTACCCTTTCTCACTCACCCCTCCCTGTGACAGGTCAGCACCCAGGATGGATGGGATGTAAACTAATACCTGCATCTCTGAAGCCTGCATTGCACACAAAGATACAGTCAGCCAATGCCAAGCAGAGAGCTGTATCTTAGCGAAGCTGCCTCTGATTTCCACTTAGATAAACACACAGTCAAAACAGGTGCATATGTGTGTGCGTCTGAGAGACAAAGATCAGCGCTCTGCAGCTGCAGCACTCCCTGTCATGACTTTACTCGCAGAGTAAGTGAGTGAGTGAGTGGACATTACCAAATGAGGTAAAGTAGCGTTAATGAAGGAGCAGTTCATTCCCGGAGCCGTTTGCAGAACAAAGACAGTTATTAGCGGGCAGCAGGATGGCTATTGTCGCACTACACCCGCTGTTTTAATTATCAAGCAAAGTCAGGTGGCCTGCGAACTCACTGCGATATAAATGATGAGGTCCTCTTATTGTCCCGAGCCTGCGGTCGGTCTCAGCTGCTTAGCCTTCCAACCAACTTGCAGAGGCTAAGGAGCTAGCTATCGTCCCACCGGCTCAGAAGGAAAAAAACAAAAACATGGAAAAAACGGCAGAAGATTTCGTCCTAATTTCTCCGCGTCTTAGCTGCTTAAAAAAATAAAATAATAATAAAAAAAATAATAAAGCGTATCACGTAGGAAAAATAAATAAAATGGAAGCAGATTAGGGTTTTTTGGTATTTGCTCTCCCCTTCCAGGAGTCGTGAATTGCAGACGCTCACCGTAAGAGAAAATATCCACGGTGCTTTCTCTTTATTTTAAATGACAGCCTCTCCGCGGTGCGCTGTCCTTTGTTGTGAGCATCTCAACGTAAACACGGAGCCGACCCGTTCTGCCCGTTCTCCGCCTGCGAGCGTGCGCTGTAGGCGGGGACAGTGAGAGTGACGCCGCCGCACAGCATCCTGGGACTTGAAGTTTTACTTCCCCCAACTTGTACGAGACCTGTCAGGCTTTTCAGTTTACACAATTATTAGCGTAAGTTAAAGATATATATATATATATATATATATATATATATATATATATATATATATATATATATATATATATATATATATATATATATATAGCAATATTTCAGGTTTACAGATATTGGGAATGCAGATAATTTATTTCTTGTTAATTTATCCTGGGTTAATTTATCCAGTTATATGAACTGGACGGGCAACAAGGGCGATAGGGCGGCCTTTAGCTCAAGTAGCATTGCTTTTCCATTTTCTTTTTTTTTTTTAAAAAGGAAAGAGTATTTACTTTGTTACTCACACAAAGCTGAGGTTATAAATTATGATAAGCAGCAAGACCCGTTAAATTTACACATAGGAGTAAGGTTCAGTCCTATGATTAATAAACCTATACACTAGGTCAAAGTTAAACAAAAAATAATTACAACTGAACATGGATAGCAGACTTAGAGAGAAATCTAGTCTCAGTTACTAAAGTGCAGAAACCTCTGTCTTTGATTGCAAAGCAGGAGACAAGCAGGAGAGACATTATCTCTAGTTCCTGGTGTGAAAATATGAACTCACCACACACACAGACACAACAGTTGACTGTTAGCGCACAATATCGTCACCGCATTTCCATTTGTTTTGAAATTTTTAAGTGAAACTACATCATACGGACAAGCATACTGGGCCACCAACACTTTACATGTACAGGAGCTGCTTGGTCATGTAAACTCATGCCATCAAGGTCCTGGTGCACAATTTTTGTGCTGATGTTAATGCCAGAGGAGTTTTTGAACTGTGTGAAATATGTGCCCCAGCAGCTGGCAACCCCGCTCTTTAACTTTACATTGTCTTTCACTTGGTGCCTGAATTTCACGTTGCCATAATAACACATAATCGATCATGGAATATCTAGGAGGGAAGAAATTTCACCAAATTACCTGTTACAGTACCACACACGAATTCAGTGAGCTTTTTAAAATGGCCCATTCTTTCACTAATGTTTGAAAAGTTAGAATGCATGGCCAGGTGCTTGATTTTATACTGATTGCTGCAGAAGAACTAAACTACTATTAACCAAATAATTAAGTTAATCTCAAGATACAGTAGCTTATCTGCCTTGTGGGTCTTTTCATTACCAAACTAACATAATTTACCATGACCTTTAACTTTACCTTTATGGACAGGTTGGACCCCCAAGACCTGTCCATAACATTAATGCTGATATAGATACTGGCGGCTTAGACTGACAGATGTTCTGACAGGCCAGTGTTTGCTAGGCCTCAGCTCCCCTAATTCAAGACAGTGAACTGGACAACACCACTGTGTTTGTTCTGCTGGTGACTTTAAAGTATTTTTAATGGACTACTTTCTAATCCAGATCTGCTAACTTCTGGCTTTTTTTTTTTTTCACTTTGCTTTCTTTACTTTATGTGTAAAAGCCAAAATTTTGGTGGCTAAATTGCTAACTGGCTAAATCGCTAATGGCTTCAAGATTAGGAATATAAAACCAGTGGCTCAAGCAATAGTGGCTGCATACATCTGTCATATACAAGCTATGGTCTAAGACTATACTCATATAGTATACTAACTCTTAGTATACTAACTCATACTAACTCTTTGTTATGAAGGGGAAACGACCATACACAGTTTGTAGGAAATTCAGAATAAGTATAGAATAATATATCAGTTAAAGGTGTGTCTAAAACGATATGTTTTATGAAATAATATAAAAAAGGGGGGGAAATGTGAAACAATTTACATCTATCTATTTTTTAGCCACTTATTTATCTCTGCTGCCACGAGGACTGATACAGGACATCTCAATAACTCTTTAACACCAAGCAGGTATGCACGTATGCCTAGCAGAGAATCATCTGTTTTCTCATGTTAATGAGATCATGTTAAATTGTCATGTTAACCGTTTATTTCAACTGTTAACCAAGGAACAGTTGGCAACAGCGGCACCACCATGCCGTTTGACAATTACATGTAACTACTAAAGTTACTTCCCAGCATTGCTGCTGATACATTGGTACAGCTGGCCGTTAACACACACAAGGGTAACGACGGCTCGTATCTTTCACATTATGTACTTTTGCAAAGCCTTCTTAATATCTCTGCTTTTAAGAGTTTGGTAATGCTCCAAAGTAGAGTTTCAAAATAAAACCTTTATATTTCAAACATATGTGCGTGCACAAGACTCACGTAGTTCATGCAAAGTAGGATTATAAGTATGAGTTGTATGCATGAGTCAGTCAAGTAGTAGTAGATCTGGAAAGACTAGTTGACTTTCACGACACTGTATTTTAATTATGCACTCACTACAGATGTGGTAATAGATAATGGTAATAGACTGTCTTAGTAGGCATTTGCACTGTCTCTACTAGAATAAATGCACTGAAACTGAAATTATTTTTATTAAAAAAGTCAAATCTTCTTTTAATCCACATTTGGATGAAATAAATGCTCATATCTAATAAAAATAAAGTAAAATGATTTGATAAAGACCAAAACATTATGAGGTTCTTTTGAACACCAGCTATTCTGCTTTGCTGCCTCTCCCCTTTCACGTCAGTCTGTGAGATTCATGTGATAATAACTCTGTAGACATGCTGTACATGACTTCACTTTCAGTGAAAACACCTTACATACCATTTTTTAAAAGCTTTATCCTGGGTGGAGCTAACTGGAATGAAAGTTGTGTTACTGTCTGTCTTGCTGCCGCCGTCATTTTTGTCTTTATCTCCACCACGCTGCATGCCATCTTTTTCCTTTTTCCTCCAGTTCGTGAGTGTGTGAGCATGAGCGAGTCTGCGGGTGTTTTCCAGAAATCATCTTTTTGTTTTAGAAACCAACTTAACAGTTTTTAATGTGGTGAATTATCGGCTTTGTATTTGTTTTTGTTTGAGTCAAAATATTTCAGTATCCAGGACATGGACTCAGTCAGTGGAACGAAACTTTTCGGAGCTGTTTGCATAACGAGTCTGAGCTTTTTCAATGACAAAGCTGTCATTGCACACCTGAAGCATTAATACAAAGCTTGTGTTCCTGTCTAGTTTATATTAGAGCCAAGCCAGTATGTCTTGATTGGGGATAAAATAGTGCATACACAGCACCAGGTATGCTTATATAATATGTGGATCCAGAAACTTTAGCAGACCCATTGGTTTTTGTACAATGACACAATGTTTGTATAACCCCAGCCTAAAAAAAAGCTGGGACACAGTTTAAAGTTTAAATAGAACCAGAAAGCAACGATCTGCAAATAATATAAATCTATTGTGTATTAACAATAGAAAACATAAAATATATCAAATCTTTAATGTTGAAACAAGGAAAAAATTATCTCATTTTGAATTTAACGGCAGCAACAAGTTTCAAAACTAAAAGGACAGGGCAACAAAAGCCTAGAAGTAAATGTTACTGATAAGCAGCGCCTGGTGGATAATTTTGCAAATAAATAGGTTAATTGGCAACGGGTTAGTAACTTGATTGGGTCTAAAAAGAACATCTTAGGGAGGCAGAGTTTCTCAAGGTGGGCAGAGGTTCACCATTCTGTACAAAGACTGGGCCCAGACATTGTGGCATCATTTCTGAATAATGTTCATCAATGTAAAATTGTGAAGAGTTTGTCATTGTTTGCAGTTCATAGCGTTAAAAAGAGGTTCAGAGAATCTGGATAAATATTTGCACAAGGAGACAAGGCAAAAAAAACCCCATACTGAATGCCTGTGATGTTCAGGCCCTCGGGCAGCATTGCATTAAAAACACACATGATTCTGTCGTGTAAGTCACTACATGGGATGGGAGACATTTTCAGAAATCATTGTCTGTCCATTCACAAATGCAAGTTAAAGCCATATGTGAACATGATCCAGAAATGCTGTCATCTTCTCTGGGCCAAAGCTTATTCAGAATAGGCTGAAGTAAAGTGGAACGGTTTTCTGTGGTCTTTGAAATTTTCAGTGGAAAACATGGAAACCATGCTCTCGAGACCAAAGTGGAAAGGATTCATCCGGCTTGTTATGAGCGCTCAGTATAAAAGTCCACATCTCTCATGGCATTGGGAGTGTATTAATGCCTATGGGATTGGTAGTTAGCACATCTGCTCCCATCCAATGACCTGTTTTTTTAGGGAAGGCCCCGCATATTTCAGCAAGACAATGCAAAAACGCATAATGCAGCTATTAAAACAGCATGACCTCATACAAGAAGAGGTGGTGAGCTGGCCGGTCTTCATTCCAGAGTTTTAACCAAATAAAAACATTTGGATGACACCAAAAAATGACAAAGAAAATCATGAAAAACATTTTACATAGCATCCCAACTTTTTTGGAATTGGGGTTGCATGACTGCTATAAATATTAATGTATTCCTCTGCCAGTTAAATAAACGAGGAGCTTGTGACTGAGTGACAGAGAAGTGGAGAGTTTTTAAGTACTTGTTTTTTAAATTATTTTTATTATTATTTATCCCCATGTATGTGTTTCCATTTGCAGTTTTTGTCTTATTTGGTGTTAATGTCTGTTTTTTTAGTACAGTACTTGGAAGATTTTCTCCTATGGGAGAAAATACAGTAACCCTATCTTATCTTGTCTCCCATTTGTTATGGCCATGTGGCCCAGTTTGTAAGAGTCGTCCTCTGTGATCTTTCAGGCCTTTTGGTGTTGTTAAGTTGGACAGTAAATCAATTCTCTTCTAAGAATGATCTCTCATAAAGCTTTTGTTATATATCCGATAGGTTTATTTTGGTTTTCCTAACGATGGCTTCCTTCTCTTGCGTTGACATATCCTTGGACCTTGTTTGGAGACTTCCAGTAAACAGCTACCAAATGTTTGTTCTATACTTGGAATCTTTTAATGATAAACAGCAGAACTCAGCAGGTCATGGAGCCCTTTGTCAGTCAGTTATCTAAATAATTTGGAGGACTTTGTTATTGTCCTAACACTTTAAGACCTAACTGTATCTTATTGTAGAATTTAGCAACCCAGTAGTCAATGAAGGGATTGGAATTAGAGCTAGTTTTCTGAAGTGTGACTGATTGATGTTATCTCATATGAAGATAATATTAAATAATAAAAATAATAACAACATAGTCATCAGAAAGCATTGCAGCATAAGTGAAAATCTGCTACTTTTCAGCTGCTCCATCACTGACAAGGGGGCGCCACAGCGGGTAGCACTGCATATTTGATTTGGCAGATGTATACGCTGGATATTACATTTGTTTTTTCGCCAAATTATTTAAAATTACTGAGTCTGCATCAAATTATCAATAACCTTTGTCCAAAAATTCACTCCCTGTACGGAAATCCTTGAAAATTGCTTTCCTCCATACTGAAATGTATGCACATGTTCTTAAACCATTGATCCAAATTTTGTTGAAATCTGTTTGACAGTTATAATAGAGTGTGGAGGTGGAACTTAGAAGTAAAGTGTATAAATCATCTGACCCATATATAAGAAACAAGCATGGTCGTAATAGCCTTAGTTTAATTATAGCCATGACACACACAACAAACATGTGGTTCCTGTCTGTCTCTCACATAGTGACTGTCCAACAAAGGCAAAAAAAAAAAATGCAACCAGCAAACAAAAACACTTAAATCCCAACTTTATGCTTGAGAACTGCTGGTGAATACAGGATGTTATGTAACATTTCAGAGCTGTTGTTCATCACTAAACATCGCTAGATCACATCATTAATCCACAGGAAGGAAACTAGTTTGGTGGCTCAGACCAGTTTCAGCAGATATGTGAAAGGTACAATTATTCTAACACATAGTCAAAGAGGACCAGTTCATATTCCACTTAATTAAAAAAAAGAATAGTTAATAATGACGTACGTTAGAAAAAATATTTTCCCAAACCTTAAAAATTAACACGTAGGAACAAACTAAATCTCACTGAAATGACCTTTTCTCCTTCAAAGACTTGGGAAGTGAAACCACACCAGATGTGGTGCAAAAAAAATGACTGCAATACGGCCCCAGCTGTGTGTATATAACGCCCAAAAGATCAGTCTTACCAGAAGACCTTCATGTTTTTTGATGATGCTTGGATGTATATAGTTGGATAGAGTGGGAGACAACTCATTCAATGTGAGAATGAGTGGAAAAATCAGGGGAGGCCAAGAACACGTTAAACTGAACTCAGCTTTGCTCACACACACACACATCAGCACAGAGACAGACTTATTTTTATGCTGCTGAGACGCTGTAAAACACACACTTACGTTTCCTAATAAAATACACGCCTGCTGCTCCACTGGATGCCAGGAGTGAGTAGTGGGCGTTGTGAGCTGAAGTGGTTTTCAACGGGCTTCAGAGACTGAAAGAAGACTCTGACTTTAAGGCTTTGAGTTAAGAAGCATAAGAAACCATGTGTGCAGTATGCATGCACACACACACACACATAGACACACACTTCCATACACACACCTTGCATAATCTTTGCACACATTTTAATCAGTGTTTGAACCCTCCTGTTTACGTTGCTACGGTTACAACACCAACACTGCTCCTGGTCGTTTCCAGGGTTGAAAGCAGCAGACACACCTTCCTTTGATTCCTCGGGTGAAAGCGCTTCAGCCAGTTCATTTCACTCGGTATGGATGTTTTGACAAGTGCGCCTCTGTGCAGGAGCCAGTGGGCTGCACTTCTGTGTAAAACATCAGGAAATTATGAAAAATGTAGACACACACTTGTGGCGCATATGGTTGGATTTAAACCCTTGGGGTACAGGTGGATCCTGCCGTTACTTATGTGTGCACATGGTAAAAAGCCTTGCTTGAGTCCAAAATGTGATATTAGCTTAAAGTTATATACAGAATAATGCCACAGTTATACCCTGTATAAGTATTTAGTAACAATTTTACTACTCAAAACTGGAGGACGGACATTTTTGAGAATGTATTAATGCAGTAAACCACACAGCAAGCTGTATAACTTGAATTAATTGCATTAAAAATGTTCCAAAAGGCACTTACGTCCACAAAATGAAACAGCTTGCAGCGATGTGGCGGCCAAAGAGTGAAGAAAGCCAATCGCATTCACTGACTTTAAGTGAAATAATTGCAAAGTGAGTGGGTCCTTGACCCGAGTATGAAGGAGAACACAGAATAGCACTGACTGACATATGACACGGCAGTAAATGTATTAGAGGTTACCTAGGCAACCATCAGCCACAAAGTGATGCTTGACGATGGAACAGCTTCCTGTGTGGACAGGGTTTAATACCACAATTGTTGCTGAGACTCCCAGTTTTGTCCAGAACAGATTAACAGAGGTGAAGCCAAGCAGACATCCATCAACCACAGCTCCTAATAATGCTAAGTCTAAAAGAACTACCCGACTTTGGAGCTGGCCTCAAGTGGCCAGTAGAGGAACTGCAGTTTTTGGAGCTTCTGAGCTAGCTTTATTTTTCAGCCCCTGAGGTTGCTGCTTGGTAAAGAATTAAGAAATTTTAAATCCGGATTTGACCCGGATAAATATTTTTTTTTTAAAAGGATTTAAAAATTAGGAAAATGCATGATAAAAAGACTGAACAAAAAAAAAAAAACTTATAAAAAACTTATAGTAAAGAAAACTTATTTCTTCCAGCATCTTTGTAATCTGCACCATTGTACATATAAATATACTATACATGTTACTATTGTCTGTGTCATGTCGCTGTCTGAACCAGAGCCCAGTTCCTTGTATGTGTACACATACTTTACCAGTAAAGCTGCTTTTGATTCTGATTCAGTTTAAAGAGACCGTTTAAAGACAGTTTACATGAAGAAATGAGCAAAACCAAAAATCTGACTGATATAAATGCAGGCAGTAAGAAACTTCAATAAGCAATACAAAAAATGATGAGCAAGTGATTAAATAAAGATGATACCAAATAAAGACAGAGATGAACAAAACAATGGTAAATGGCCTGTATTTATATAGCGCTTTTACTAGTCCCTAAGGACCCCAAAGCGCTTTACATATCCAGTCATCCACCCATTCACACACACTGGTGATGGCAAGCTGCATTGTAGCCACAGCCACCCTGGGGCGCACTGACAGAGGCGAGGCTGCCGGACACTGGCGCCACCGGGCCCTCTGACCACCACCAGTAGGCAACGGGTGAAGTGTCTTGCCCAAGGACACAACGACCAAGACTGTCCAAGCTGGGGCTCGAACCGGCAACCTTCCGATTACAAGGCGAACTCCCAACTCTTGAGCCACGATCGCCCCCAATGAAACACTTTAAATAAGCTCTGATTTTTAACTGTAATGAGAGAAGAAAAATGTAGTCTCCTGACCTCTGCTTCTTCTGCTGGTTGAATCAGAGACGATGGCTGCTTTTTTTACTACAGAGGATTTTTTTTTTTTTAAAGTACATTTATTGGCATTTATACTTAAGCGTCTCACCACAACTAATCAAGTGCAAGTTTCACTAAACGAGCAGAATGTTGCTGTTTCTGTGTTCTGCTACTGAATGTTTTGACAGAGTTTGACCCCAGCTTCAGGTTCATGACACAATCTGGGTTTTCAGCCTCTATCTTGATGCTGTTTTGGAAACAAAAAGTGGATTAAAATAACTTTTTCATATGTTGGCCAAAAACTTATTTTGGCATCAATCTCCTCAGTTACAGCCACATAAACATATCTGTTTCCGTCCTTCCTTAATTAACTTGATACACAACCTCAGAATGATCTAAGCGCCCTAAATCTGAGCAAAAGCATCTGCTCTCATCCCATGTGATGCTGACCGTGGACAAAGTGTGTGGGATTGCACTAAGGCCAGTCTGTTCTCAGGGAGCATTTTATCCTTTGTTGTTGTTGTGCGATCAGACCAAAACATAGCAACAGCTGGGCTGTGTTCAGCTGCACAAGGCTGCATGGAGAAGTCTTCACTAGTGTGACAGGATTATGTGATAGAAACATGCTGTGCTCATGGGTAGCCAAATATTAAATAACACTACTGTCCTGTGTTTGAGGGGCCGGGCTAAGCACTGTTGTCATGCTGCCATGGTGACAGTAACCATGCACAGGGTAATGTTTACAGAATGTTTAGCATATCACAAAGCAACACATAGAGTGAATCAGTGTGTGTGCGCTTGTGTGTGTGAGTGTGCTGGTATTACGAGACTGAGGACTTTTGTAACTGGTAGGTTTCAGAATTGCTTTGAGAGAGAGAGAGTGTGTGTGTGTGTGTGTGTGTGTGTGTGTGTGTGTGTGTGTGTGTGTGTGCTTTACTTTGTGTATTTGATTAACAAAACTGAAGGCGATTGCTCATATTGTCAAAGGATGAAGTGTGGAATTGGCTCTGCCTAACAACGCTGCTTTGTCCCACTGAAGAACCAAATATTATAATTATACAGCAACATTTCTGAGAGTGATTGAGAAACTTTAATGTGCGCTATTACATACAGTATAAAGTAGCATGCACAGTAATTTACTCCAGATGTAAATGAACCAAACTGAAACTCCTCACTGAGAAGGGCTGAGAAGAGATGCCATCTTTCTTGATGGGATTTCAAAATGAAAGCCCCCTGTCTGCATGCATTTTAATATGGTAAAAATACAAGCCACAAAGAATATTTTATACAGCACTTCGAATGGTCGGTAAGACTAGAAAAGTGCATTATAAATGCAGTCCATTTAAAGTTTAGGTTATGTCTTGTAACCTTTAGTGTGTTGTACTTTTTAAACTCCTTGTGGTCTAGTTTAGAAATTAAAGTTACCAAAGCAAGAGGCAATGGGAAAACATCATTTTCTGTCTTAGCTGTCAGCGCGTCATTTGACTGAAATGCATTTGCATCTGAAACGGTGGATGTATGGTTGGACTTATTAAAATTTTGCTGTTAGATAACCAGATAATGTTTAACTCCATAAAAACTTCAGTGGTTGTATATTTACTGCAGAACATATTCACGAGATGATATTAACTTCTATGCACACTTTATAGATGGAATTGTAGATCTTTGTATACACAACTGGAAATATACACTCACCAGTCGCTTTTTTAGGTACAGCTGTTCAGCTTGGCAATGCAGTCATCTAGTTAGCCAATCACATCGCAGCAACTGCATGTAGGCATGTAGACATAGTCAAGACAGCCTGCTGAAGTTCAAGCCAAGCGTCAGAATGCGGAAGAAATGGGATTTATGTGACTTTGACCATGGTATGGTTGTTTGTACCAGATAGGCTGGTCTGGGTATTTCACTGTTGATCTATTAGGATTTTCCCAGACACCCTTCTCTAGTGTTTTCTGATAATGGTCCAAAAAAGAGAAAATATCCAGTTAGAAGCAGTTCTCTGAGTGAAAGGGTGGTGTTGATGCTAGAGATCAGAGGAGAATGGGCAGAAGGTTTGGGGCAAGGAAGGCAGCAGCAGCAGCAGCAACTCTAATAGCCACTTGTTACAACCAAGGTATGGAGAAGAGGATCTATGAAGGCACAACATATTGAGTCTTCCTGTCAGCTGAGAAAAGCAAACTTGCATGTGCTCACCAAAATTGGACAACAGAAGATTAGAAAAAAATGTTACCTGGCATGATGATTCTTTATTTATGCTGCGATATTTACATGGTAGGGTCAGAATTTGGCACAAATAACATGATAGCATGGATCCACAGCTCAAGCTACTGTTAGTGGTATTATGATGTGGAGGATATTTTCTTGACATATTTTGGGCCCCTTAACACCAAATGAGCCACAGCCTATCTGTGTGTTATTGCTGACCATGCCCATCCCTTTAGAACCACAGTGTACCCATCATCTGATGACTGTTTCCAGCAGGGTTATGTACCATGTCATAAAGTTAGACTCAAACAGACAATGGATTCACTGTATTCAAATAGCCTCCACAGTCACCAGATTTCAGACCAGCAGAGTAGCTTTGGAATGTGGTGAAAGAGGAGACTGACTTCATAAATGCCCAGCCGATAAATCTGTGTGATACTGTTATGTCAATATAGACCAAAATGTCCAGGGACGCTCCCGGCACCTTGTTGAATCTATGCAGTAAAAACTGAAACTGCCCTAAAGTCAAAAAGGGTCCAACCTGTACCTAATGAAGTGGCAGGCATGGGTGGATAGGGCTATTAAAGCCAAACTAGAAAGGTTCCAGGCCTTTTGTATCTCATGCTATGAATAGAACACAATGCTGCGTTGTCTATGAATCTGACCGTGTGGAAAACTTTTTTGTGAACTAGTGAAACTTCCTCACATTCACACACTATAAATCACAATGTACCTTCCTCTAGTTCTTAGATCATTTGAAACAATGATACAAACGTGCATACAGTCTCACTCTCTGAATGACTTGTGCAGCACTGAAACCGAAGCTACTGAAGAGTCCCTGATATGATAACAACATTTCAGATCTGGCTTCCCACTGGTCTCGCAGAGATCAAACATGATGACTTAGACCTTTTCAAAGTGATTTAGTAGCGATGTGAGTGATTTATTGGCTTATTACAGACCACAGATTAACAAAGCACTGAACAAAGTGCTGAAACTCGGGAATGAATGTCTCGATCTCCTTCTGTACCTAAATAAGTGAACTTAAATTTTTTTATTCTTTTTTTTCTTTTCTTTTTTTGTACAGATGTAATTTACCCGACATCTGTTTTAAATCAACAGGAAAATTGAATGGGTAGATCCACAGACGACGCCTTCAGTTCAGCTTTTTATAGCCTCTGTAAACCAATACATTAACTACTGTACAGTATGCACATTGATAAGTAATATCTATTTGACAAGACATAAGACATTTCCTCCAACAGACGATGCCATTTTCTGCTGTAACTATCTCTTCTGTGCACTCTTCCAGAGTTTGATGCAACTGATAGCGGTTAATGCAGCTTTTATTTGGTTTAATCTGTTCTGGGTTTGCTGATTGTGTCCCATTTGAGGGGATGAAATCATCCCCCACATGATTGCATCCCCTTAAATCATAACTTTTATTGCCACGTGCACCACTAGCATGCGGTGCGCTGTATTTCTCCTGGTTTATTGCCCCTTTGTTAAATGGGACAGCAGTTAATTTGACGCAAGGCTTCGTTTCAAACTAACTTCAACTACACCGTGATGTTTTCAGGAAGAGTAAAAAATGGAACGTTTTTTGAGAATAAACATATGACGAGTCTCAAAATGATTAGAAGTAATGTCATCCAGATGTGTACAGTTGTAACCTGAATTTTCCTTCATCAGTTTCTTCATCAGTTACATCAGTTTCCCAGAGAGCCTTTTTACCATGCTCGTCTCCTACTGTTGCAAATTTGTTTGTGCATTTGTTCACATTGCACCATATATATGTATATTTGTGAGTCAGTTGCATCGGCATGACAACACAAACGCTTAGAGTTGATTTAAGTGTCATTGAGTGTAATTGCAGAGTCACTGACAGTAATTAGGTAGCACACCAAGCTCACCAACGCCTGTAATAGAGTGTAGAGAGACAACCAGTCTCTTATTTCACACTGAACTGAAGGACTGTTTTAATAGCAGCCTGTCAGTAAGGCTGTTATCTGTTTTCCAGAGGTTGCATTATGAGGTGTACAGCCTGGTTGAAATGTTAGATTTAGAGCAGCATGAGTGCACAGAAGCAGTTAAGACATGGCAAAGAGAATTGCGTGGGGATTTTCACAACTGAAACTGCATGCACATAAGCACACAAGCACATGTGGTAAATTTTAAACAGTCAACATGAAGCATTTCTTGAAGGAAACATCATTTATTTTTATATGTAAACACAGATCATAAGTCATTAGAACTACTAGTACTACTAATAATAATAACGGGAAGAAGAAGACAACTGATTTTTTTTAAGATGAACAATTTTTTTCAGTATTAATATCTGAATTTTGGCTCCATTTATCTTTTGATTAGGGTTTTAGTTAATATTGGGTGTAATTAAATATGTTCAGGTTTACTCTGCAAATTTTTCAATACCTGTTGCCATTTAATTTCACCTTCCATGTGAAGAAGTCATCTGAGACCCTCAGTCACAGACTGCGCACACATACACTCACAGGTCTCTTTGTTAGATAGCTAATCAGCCAACGACATGGCAGAAACTCATCATTTGCCTGCAGACATGATGAAAATGATCTACGGAAGTTCAAACAAAGCATCAGAAAGGAACAAAGCTAATTTAAGTGACTTTGAATGCGGCATGGTTGTTGGTGCCAGAAGGGCCAGTCTGAGTATTTCAGGAATTGCTGATCTACTGGGATTTTCCCACACTACCATCTCTTGTGTGTACAGTGAGCATGGCCAAAATAAGAGAAAATATCCAGCGAGCAGCAGTTCGTTGAGTGAAAATGACTTGTTGATGCCAGAGATCAGAGGAGAATGGTCAGGCGACGTCAAGCTGACAGGAAGGCAACTGTGACTCAAAAAAGCACACTGGATACAACCCAGATATGCAGAAGAGCATTAAGTCAAACACAATACGCTGAACTTTGAAGCACAGGGTGCCGTTCTTGTCAGCTAAGAACAGGAAATTGAACCTACAATTCACTTTGACTCACCAAAATTGGACAATAGAAGATTGGAAAAACCTTGGGCTGGTCTGATGAGTCTCACTTCTACTGAGACATTCAGAGAGTCGGGACAGAATTAGGCAAAAACTACACAAAAGCATCAAGAGTATGAACAGTTCAGACAGCTGCTGGTGGTGTAATGTTGAGGAGCTCTTAGTACCAACAGAGCATTATTAAAATATTACAGTCTACCTGAGTGTTATGAACGCAGTGTCTTCTGATAGTGCCTTCCAGCAGGATAAATCGACTGCCACAAAGCTCAGATCATTGCCTCCACGGCCATCAGATTTCAGTCCAATAGAGCACCTTTGGGATGTGTTGAGCATCATGGATTTGTAGCCAAAATTTCTGAGGAATGTTTCCAGGACTGTCTTGTATTTGTGACATGAAGAATTAAGGCACAGTCCAACCCTGTGCAGAAAGGTGTACCTAATAAAGAGTCCACTGGCTGTATATTAAGCATCAAGAACAACTCCGCTCATAGAGTTCACTCTGTCTTGAATGGAATCCTCATTTTCCCAACAAACTGCACAACAATAGAAAAATGCAAAAGTCTGCTAAGGGCATCGGACCCTGTTGTTGTCCAAAAACATATCCGCACTGTTGCACAATGCAACGATTTTATTTTTATTCTTTGAACTCCTGAAAAACAACAGTGCTACTGATTTACACTGGAGAAAATATACTGTCTCACTGTTTTAGGAAGAGAGAACCTTTTTAAGATACATTCTATAGACTTCAAGTAAGTGAGTCTGGGTTGGGACTAAGTGTGACAGACAGGAGAGGCGAGATGAAAAGTGCTGAGAGATGAACTAATGCAATGTTGAGTTTGGCATCCCATGAGATTTGTTTTTCAGCCTGGCAGCGTGTGCTCACCTAAAGCAACTATATCAAACAATGACAGCTTTTTGTGTCAAAGCCCAGTTATGTAATATATGGTGCGAGCAGAAATAAGTGTAGCCCAGATGAAAAATATCATACTTATTCTCTTTATATTAACTGTCCACATCAACAAGCGTCGTATTTCCTATGACCATCGAATGCACCTCTCAGTTCACCCCACGTGAGGGCACCTAGCTCAGCAACCAATCAGAGCCTACCCAGGCCGCATTGACCCTGTCAGCCAGGAAGTGAGGTGGAGGTGCATGGTGTCCCGGGTTTTTCTTATCTCAGCAAGAGGAGTGGAGGCATCTGCTACTCAAACCGAGAAATCCACGGACAAAAGGGAGGAAAACTCAGGATTGAGAGGAAGGAAAGCCAGCCTACTTACCTGCTGGAAGTCCGGAGTCAAGTGGCTGGATGAAGGAGAGAGGCAACGTCGGTAAGACGAGTGTTGTTCTGATGAAAAAAAACTTGTAGAGACTTACCGTCGCGATCATGCTAATGCTAGCTCGGTGTCTCACAGGCTAACCACTCACCTTTCATCCGGAGAGCTGCTGCAATTCCAACGCCAGTGTGTGTTGGGCTTTTGTGAAACAGAGCAACGGTGAGCAACATGTTCTTAGCTGCTCTAAAGCTAAATTTTGTCAGTTCACTGTGAGTTTAAAGTAATCTAGAGGGTAATTTTTAGTGCATTTCTCTCTCACGAATAGGCCTATAGTGTGGAGAAATTAAGCACACTGCTTTAATGCCTCTGAACTGAACTCATATGTATATTTTGTTGCTTATTTGCACATAGTTCTGAATTTGTTATGGTGTATTGTATTTTGAGTGTCAATGGTTACTTACCATAAGTATTGTTTAATTAATGTTTACATGAATAGAGAAATATTTGAGCAACTTAGATGTTTAGTTCTCATATTTGATATGCTTGAAAATTGAATGTTGTACAACAGAACTGTGAGATTTGATAAGATTTAAGATGTTGATGCAATGAATATGAGGTGATGCAATATTTTGATTTTGTATTTTAACCTTAAACAATGCATCTGAAACAGACTGATTAGAATGTACATTTTATGACCTGGATTATAGGTCAGGTTTTTTTGGAGAGGACGGAAAAGTCCAAGGACCAGGACGATATTCTGGTTGTGATAGATGGCGAGCCAACCACTTTGAGGACGATCTACCCCAAAGAAGATACACACCACACACTCATACATTCCAGTTACATTCACAAGGACCTTTGAAGTTGGCTATCGCCAGCTTAACTCTAAATTCTTAAAGGGCCCCAACGAGTACTTTTATTTTGTTGAGTGTGCACACTATTTATTTTATTTTATACTTTATCTGTACAAATTGGACAAATACCTGTTATACTTTGTAACAATACAAGAGTGGCTACTCAAAAGTTAACATTGTGTCCAGGTCATTATTGCTGCTCAATACTTTGGCTCCATACGAATTTGGTGTCTTCTGATTCTGGCCAGGGTCTTATTACGAGCCCAAGTAATTATTGCGCTGTAATTCACCTTTATACCTTAAAGTTGGTTACAGAAGTGGCGAGCCAGCCAGGAGCCAATTGATTTGAGCATCAATATTGAGGCAATGACCAGCATGGATTTCATACAAAAGTCTGGTGTCAAAATACCTAATGCGGTTGTTGTCGCTGGGATAACACAGGTATCTGAGAAAGATGAACAGGTCATTGACTTTCTGAAACAGTATGGTAAAATCACAAGAGTCCTTTTTGTTGATGATTCACTGTCCAACTTCTACCAAAACCTGATCGTAGAATACTCTAGCAGTTCAGCCTTAGAAGGTTTAGAACCTCGTTTACCATACACATACACAGCACAAGCTGATCCCAGCGTTGTCTATGAAATTAAAACGCTCAGTAGCATGTACACTACCACGGTTGGGAGTAATGTTACAAAAACCTACTTGGCGGAACTCAAGGAACTAGCCAAGCTGAGTGGCAAAGACTACGGTGAGGTGCTGAAGGAGATGATGTGTCAGATTGGGGAGGATGTTGAAGCCATGCGACCCACCACTGAAGAACCTTCTCCCACGTATGTCGAGACCACTGTTGTATCTCCGCCCGCTTCTAAAGAGCGACAGTGTCACACCTCACATTCAGATGTTACACCAAGTGATACTGGTGCCACTGATGATGTCCCCCTCACTAATGGAAGGAGAGCAGCGTCCCTCTCAGTAAGTGACTTGAACCCACCTGACATTCAGAAGGTTGTGGTAGAGCATATCGTACGAAGGCAAGATGTTGTCCCACACATCCAGTCCCAGGTGAGACTCCGTTCCTTCTCCGGTAAGGTTCCCAGACCTAACAATGAAACTGATTATGACACATGGCGCACACAAATTGAACTGCTCCAAAATGATCCCAGCATGTCCCCCCTGCAAATATCCAGAAAGATCCATGAGAGCCTGCTCCCACCAGCAGCTGATATAGTTAAGAGTTTGCGGCCTGAGTCACCACCTGTGACTTATTTGCAGCTTCTAGATTCAGCCTTTGGCACTGTAGAAGATGGTGAGGAACTTTTCGCTCAATTCCTGAACACCCTTCAAGATCCAGGTGAGAAGTCATCCACTTACCTTCACCGGCTACAGCTAGCATTAAACAGAGCCACGAAGAGGGGGGGAGTCGCATGTGAAGAAGTGGACAAACATCTACTTAAACAGTTCTGCAGGGGATGTTGGGACAACGACCTACTCAGCGCCCTGCAACTTGAGCAAAAGAAGAGCAGCCCACCCCAATTCTCAGACCTGTTGTTAATGATTCGCTCTGAGGAAGATCGACAGCAAGCAAAAACTAACCGTATGAGAAAACACATTGGCACCACAAAGCAGAGAACTCAGTTACAGTTCCAGGGTGCACATGTTTGTGAACCAGAGGAGAAACATGGGAGTAGCATTGCTGCTATAGAGGATCTGCGAAAGCAGGTGGCGAGTCTGCAAAGTCAACTAACTACATTCATGTCACAGAAAAAAACAAAGTTTGCAAACAGCAAGGACCCTGCAGGGAAGCCGCAGAGTAAGATGTCAAAGCCACATGGTGTAGATGGACGTATGCAAAGACAGACTTCAAAGAGGCAAAGGGGCAGACCCAAGCCCTGGTATTGTTTCAACTGCGGTGAAGATGGACATATCGCTCCATGCTGTGTTGACCCCGCTAACCCCAACCTAGTAGCAGAAAAAAAGAAGCAGTTGGAGGAGAAACAACGCCAGTGGGAAGCACGAGATTGTACAGATTCACCTTTAAACATCTAACAGTTCCTGTTGTGGGACAAACAGGAGCTGAGGAGAGTCAACAACGTCCCTCAGATGTAAACAATGGTGACAAAATCACAGCTGAGGTTAACAAAGTAAGTACCCCAGCAAAGACTGTCAAAGCACAAACATGTTCTGGCTTAAACCATTCAGAGCAGAACCAATCTTTCCAACTCCCTAAACAGTTGATTGGTACCAGAAGTACAGCTCAAGTGACTGTGAGAGGTGAAGAAGTCAACTGTCTTCTTGACTCAGGCTCCCAAGTTACCACTGTTCCTGAGTCATTTTACCAGCAGCACCTTTCAGAGCAAAAGATCAAGCCACTACATGACCTCTTAGAAGTGGAAGGTGCTAATGGCCAGCTAGTGCCTTACTTTGGCTATATAGAAATGACCATAACTTTTCCAAAGGACTTTATAGGTGTTCCAGTAGATGTAAACACACTTGCTTTAATCGTCCCTGACACTTCACAATCCCTCATGCTCATAGGCACAAACACCCTAGATGTACTGTTCGACATCTACTCAGAGACTGACTTAGCCAATCGTCAACCCCTCCCACATGGCTGCAAAGTAGTCTTCAAAATCATTGAGTTGAGACGGAAGCAGACAAGTGACACCCATCAGGGGGTAGTGAAGCTACTTGGCAAGATGCCTCAAGTCATTCCAGCTGGTTCAACTGTAGTGGTGGAGGGAGTCGCCCTTGGCGAGGGCCTTCAGGATGAAAAATCAGTTGTAATTGAGTACCCATCATCGTCCCCCTTGCCCGGTGGCCTGCTACTTAAAGCCGGTCTGGTGGACTTTCCCCAGCGGCGGCCCCACAAGTTGCCAGTTGTTATAAGCAACGAGTCTGACCACGACATTGTCATCCCTGCCAAGTGTACTATTGCAGAGGTTAGTGCTTATCAGACCATCCTATTAAAGGAACACAACAAGACCAAACAGTCAGAACTATCCCAGAGAACTCCAGACACTCCGTCTTTCCAAGAGCCCACCATAACCTTCAATTTTGGTGACTCCCCAGTTCCATTGGAATGGAAACAGCGCATCACTCAGCAGCTCAGCGGCATGCCTGAGGTGTTTGCACAGCACGACCTGGATTTTGGCCGGACGGACCAGGTGCGACATCATATAAAACTTTCGGATGGCACGCCTTTCAAACTACGTGCCCGGCCAATCCACCCACGGGACATTGAGGCTGTCCGGAAGCACATTCAGGAACTCCTTGATGCAGGAGTTATTAGAGAGTCAGAGTCCCCATTTGCGTCACCCATAGTGGTAGTCCGGAAAAAGAACGGCCAAGTCCGGTTGTGCATCGATTATAGGCGTCTAAACCTTCAGACTATAAAAGATGCGTACAGCCTTCCGAAGCTAGAGGACACATTCTCAGCCCTCAATGGTTCACAGTGGTTCTCTGTTCTTGATCTAAAATCAGGGTACTACCAGATCGAGGTCGAAGAAGCAGACAAACCGAAGACGGCCTTTGTGTGCCCTCTCGGCTTCTGGGAGTTCAACAGAATGCCTCAGGGTGTAACGAATGCCCCCAGCACGTTCCAGCGGTTAATGGAGCGGTGCATGGGGGATATGCATTTGAAGGATGCATTGGTCTTTCTTGATGACGTGATAGTATTCTCCCGAACCCTTGAGGAACACGAAGAAAGACTCATGAAAGTGCTCACTCGTCTAAAAGAGTTTGGGTTAAAGCTGTCACCAGAGAAATGTGTCTTCTTCCAGACTTCAGTCCGTTATCTGGGACATGTGGTCTCCAGAAATGGAGTTCGGACTGACCCTGAGAAGATTTCGGCCCTTAAAACATGGCCTGTCCCACAGACCCTGCGAGAGTTAAAGTCGTTCCTTGGTTTTGCTGGGTATTATAGAAGGTTCGTTAAGGGGTATTCCAGCATTGTGAAACCTCTCCACAACTTAACTTCAGGGTACCCACCTAGCCACAAGAAATCAAAAGTAAACGCAAGACAAAGTGCACATCAGTACCATGACCCAAAAGACCCTTTCGGAGGTCGCTGGACGCCAGCTTGCCAGGAAGCCTTCGAGTCAGTCATCCAAAGTCTCACCACTGCCCCTGTACTTGCCTTCGCTGACCCCCAGAAACCCTATATACTGCACACCGACGCCAGTACCACCGGGCTTGGTGCTGTATTGTATCAGGAGCAAGAGGGACAACTTAGAGTCATAGGCTATGCAAGTAGAGGGCTGTCACGGAGCGAAAATCGCTATCCAGCGCACAAGTTGGAGTTTCTGGCGCTCAAGTGGTCAGTTACAGAAAAGTTCAGCGACTATCTCTACGGCAACCACTTCACTGTTGTAACGGATAGTAATCCGCTGACTTACATTCTGACTTCAGCAAAACTTGACGCAACTAGCTATAGGTGGCTAGCAGCACTGTCCACATTCTCTTTCAAACTCCTCTATCGTCCAGGGAAGCAGAATGGAGATGCGGATGGATTATCACGCAGACCACACGGAGGGCTAGCGGACGACCTGAAATCACAAAAAGAGATTGAACGCATACAACAGTTCACTCAAGATCACCTTTGTGATCCAGACAACATCAATGCTGTAAATCAGTCTGTGGTGAAAGCAATCTGTGAGAGGCAGTTCACCTACAGCGTCAGTCCTGACAATGAAAGAGAGGCAGATGCAGATTGTGTTGCCTTGGTGGAGGTGCTTGCTGTGTCTCCTAGTGCTGTACCTGATAGCTATGGGCAAGAGGAACAGTTTGGAGGTCTGCCAACCATTCCCCATCTAACTGAGGCAGAGCTGGCAGACGAGCAACGAGCCGATCAGTGTATAAAGCATGTTATTTCTCGGATCGAATATGGGGACACACCACCTCCAACCGTGCGCACACAGCTCCCTGAGCTTCCACTGCTCCTCCGAGAGCTTAACCGTCTTGAGCTCCGCAACAATGTCTTGTACCGGCGACGCCAAGAGAGGTCCCAGAAAACCTACCAGCTTGTACTTCCAGCTGAGCTTCGCAACACAGTTCTCACCAGCCTGCATGACCATATGGGTCACATGGGAGTCGACCGCACACTGGACCTTGTAAGGTCAAGATTTTATTGGCCAAGGATGGCTTTGGACGTGGAAAGGAAAGTGAAGACGTGTGGCAGGTGCGTGCGGAGGAAGGCACGGCCTGAAAGAGCGGCCCCCTTGGTCAACATTAATACGACACGACCTCTTGAACTCTTGTGCATGGACTTCTTGTCCCTGGAAGCTGACAGGAGTGGAACCAAAGATATATTGGTGATCACGGACCACTTCACTAAATTTGCAGTTGCTATCCCAACACCTAATCAAAAGGCCCGCACAGTGGCAAGGTGTCTGTGGGAGAACTTTATGGTACACTATGGCATCCCAGAAAAATTGCATAGTGACCAGGGTCCAGATTTCGAGTCCCGCACAATCAAGGAGCTCTGTCAGGTGGCTGGTATCCACAAGGTGAGGACAACCCCATACCATCCTAGGGGCAATCCTGTGGAACGATTTAATCGTACCTTGCTTGATATGCTGGGAACTCTCCGTGATCAAGATAAGTCCTGTTGGCGTGACCATGTAAGACCCCTGGTCCACGCTTATAACTGCACCAGGAATGAAGTGACTGGTTTCTCCCCGTACGAACTGATGTTCGGACGCCAACCTCGGTTGCCAGTTGACCTTGCATTCAACCTGCCAGTGCAAGAGGAACAACACTCATCTCACTCTGAATATGTGCAAAAACTCAAGTCACGTCTCAAAGAAAGCTACAAGTTAGCTATGGACAAGGCTGCAAAGATGGCTCACAAGAACAAAATGAGGTTTGACAGACATGTAACTGCATCAGACTTGGAAGCTGGAGATCGGGTATTGGTCAGGAATGTCCGTATCCGGGGCAAACATAAGATTTCAGACAAGTGGGAACACACTGTGCATGTAGTGGTGAGAAGGGCAGGCAACCTCCCAGTATATACAGTTAAGCCTGAAAACAAAGATGGTCCCCTAAGAACACTACACCGGGATCTGTTGCTACCATGTGGCTACCTACCTGTGGAGGAAAGCAGTGAGCATGTACAGAAGCCAGTGTCACGCAGGCCAAGAACCCGTGCAAATCCAGCGCTAGAGGAAGAGAACTCCTCAGACGAAGAAGATGATTTGCTCATTCCTGTTTGGTTGAGTTCCCCTGTCCACACAGTGAGTGAGAGTCCTGTAAATGTTCCTGATATTGACAACCCACCTGTTTTTGACAGCCAATCTGATTTTGGCAACATACCTGATATGCCTAACAGTACTACAGATGATACTGAGTACTTATCTACCAATGGAGTCACACCGACCGAACAAGTGGATGAAATAACCTTAGCTGAAAATGACTCACCTGTTGATGACCCAGACGTCCAAGAAAAGCAACTTCCATTTCAGGAGGCTGGCACCAGAGGTGCGAATTCTGAGGAGAGAGTGGAGGAGATAGTCCCAGTGGATACAAATGATTCTGTAAGGAGATCTGAGAGAAACCGTCGTCCGCCACGACGGCTTGACTATACGGAGCTAGGCAATCCTCTGATCACTGCAGCAAAATCATTCTTGCAAGGACTGTCTTCAGCTTGGGCCGATGTCATCAGTGATGGTGAAGGGCCTGCTTCGCCCTCTTCCTTGACCCGTCAAATAATCATCATTTAACTGTCTACCATGCACAGGGACGTGCATGAGTTCAGGAGGGGAGGGTGTAGCCCAGATGAAAAATATCATACTTATTCTCTTTATATTAACTGTCCACATCAACAAGCGTCGTATTTCCTATGACCATTGAATGCACCTCTCAGTTCACCTAGCTCAGCAACCAATCAGAGCCTACCCAGGCCGCATTGACCCTGTCAGCCAGGAAGTGAGGTGGAGGTGCATGGTGTCCCGGGTTTTTCTTATCTCAGCAAGAGGAGTGGAGGCATCTGCTACTCAAACCGAGAAATCCACGGACAAAAGGGAGGAAAACTCAGGATTGAGAGGAAGGAAAGCCAGCCTACTTACCTGCTGGAAGTCCGGAGTCAAGTGGCTGGATGAAGGAGAGAGGCAACGTCGGTAAGACGAGTGTTGTTCTGATGAAAAAAAACTTGTAGAGACTTACCGTCGCGATCATGCTAATGCTAGCTCGGTGTCTCACAGGCTAACCACTCACCTTTCATCCGGAGAGCTGCTGCAATTCCAACGCCAGTGTGTGTTGGGCTTTTGTGAAACAGAGCAACGGTGAGCAACATGTTCTTAGCTGCTCTAAAGCTAAATTTTGTCAGTTCACTGTGAGTTTAAAGTAATCTAGAGGGTAATTTTTAGTGCATTTCTCTCTCACGAATAGGCCTATAGTGTGGAGAAATTAAGCACACTGCTTTAATGCCTCTGAACTGAACTCATATGTATATTTTGTTGCTTATTTGCACATAGTTCTGAATTTGTTATGGTGTATTGTATTTTGAGTGTCAATGGTTACTTACCATAAGTATTGTTTAATTAATGTTTACATGAATAGAGAAATATTTGAGCAACTTAGATGTTTAGTTCTCATATTTGATATGCTTGAAAATTGAATGTTGTACAACAGAACTGTGAGATTTGATAAGATTTAAGATGTTGATGCAATGAATATGAGGTGATGCAATATTTTGATTTTGTATTTTAACCTTAAACAATGCATCTGAAACAGACTGATTAGAATGTACATTTTATGACCTGGATTATAGGTCAGGTTTTTTTGGAGAGGACGGAAAAGTCCAAGGACCAGGACGATATTCTGGTTGTGATAGATGGCGAGCCAACCACTTTGAGGACGATCTACCCCAAAGAAGATACACACCACACACTCATACATTCCAGTTACATTCACAAGGACCTTTGAAGTTGGCTATCGCCAGCTTAACTCTAAATTCTTAAAGGGCCCCAACGAGTACTTTTATTTTGTTGAGTGTGCACACTATTTATTTTATTTTATACTTTATCTGTACAAATTGGACAAATACCTGTTATACTTTGTAACAATACAAGAGTGGCTACTCAAAAGTTAACATTGTGTCCAGGTCATTATTGCTGCTCAATACTTTGGCTCCATACGAATTTGGTGTCTTCTGATTCTGGCCAGGGTCTTATTACGAGCCCAAGTAATTATTGCGCTGTAATTCACCTTTATACCTTAAAGTTGGTTACATAAGGAAATGTGCACACCGAAGAAAAACAGTGTTAATGCTGATGTTCGTGTTTGAAAAGAGGATGAATGCAGAAAACTGTCAAGGCTTAAAGTCAAGGCTTAAAGTCACGTCTTAAGTCATGTCCTGGACAAATATTTTGAGTTGTATTACAAAATATGTATTTTGTGTTTGTTTGTTTGTTTTCTGCAGTTGTGTAAATACACTTTTTCCTTTGTGCACAAACGTGGCTTCAAGATAGTGCGCTGACAGCTCATACACAATAATTATGTTTGAATGTGTTTAATGAAAGAAACATTTGTGCCCAGGTCGTAAACCCACACAAGCATGCACAGACTCATTATCTCCCATAAACATGAACAATGGGCCATGAGGCATGCTTACCACACATAGTCATGTTCCATCACTTCAGAGGAGGAAATGCATTAAATTCCCAGCCTAACCCCAACCCTTGGGCTTTGATCATATATTTTTCTTATGTTTCTAGTCCCCAAAAGTTGAGTCCCCTCAATGCGACTGAATAAACAAACAAAAGCACTAATAACATTAATCTGACGCAAACAAAGGCACACAGAGTTCAAACAGTCAAGCAGTCAGATAAGAATACAAGACGCAGTGGGGTCCTCTCCATCACTAAGGTAACAAACACAATGACGCAACTATGAAGTCATCAAATAAATCCATCGTGCATGGCCTCCGGGTGTTTATCGTAACCACAGGAATTGCGGGGATTTTATAGGCATCGAGTGAAATCTGGCATGGCTCCAATATTCAGAAGGAGGAGACAAAGAGAGGATTTTTCAGACGAGTTTATTGTCTGAGAATACATGAATGCAGACACGCTTGTCCACTTTCACAGTGCATAAATGTCACAACACAGGAGTATAAATGCTTTACATGCCCTTTAGGGAGAGACAGCGGAGGTAGAGTTTGGAGCAGAGAGGATGTGATTCAACCTGGCAGCACAAACCTTCATAACATTGTTTATATGAACTGCAATACTCCAACTACAAAAAGACTAAACTCTGAATAAGACTTGGCTGCTTCTAATCATGCTATCAAGGTGAACTGAAGAAAACTTTCAGACTTATATTCACTGAAAAAAATTGTTTAAAATTTCTTAACAACATAAAATATTTTTGATAAGATCATCAGCGATTACATTTGCTTGGGTGTTCGACACTCATAGTTCAGCTAATCTGCTTTCTGAGGGCATTACGGGTGTTTGGTCAGATCTGGCTGATGGTGGCTTGGCAACACAGACAAACAACACAACAAATGTAGTGATTTGACTGCAAAAAACTCAATTGCAACACGTACGATTTGCGCAACCACTTCTTGTCGTTCCCTCAAAATGAAAAAAAAAAGAGATAAACTGGCTTATCGAGATTAACTGAGAAAACACATTTTCAGAATAGGGAAATCGGACATTTCAAGGACACAAGCAGCCGTTACTCTCCGCAGGGTACACCACAAAGCTGCGCAGGCTGCAGTAAGGCATAGCAGTAGTTCAGCTAAATGCTGAAATTAATAACAAAGCAATGAAAAATGCAGATCTCTTGGTGGCGCAGAACTAAAGGTCAGTGAATGTTGTGCTGCATCCATCTTGTCTAAAATACTTAACCTTTTCATGCATGAATTATGACAACCTCAATCAGGATTATATCTTTTAGCATTTTTAGTAATCTTTAGGCATGAAAGGATGAATAAAAATACTTGAGAAAAAAATTCTGATTGAGGTTGTCATAATTCATGCATGACAGGGTTTAATAACAATAATTACAATGAAACACGTCATACATCTATAGTAACATTGAACAACCAGTGGGTGGCAGGGTATGGAGTGACACATCAGTGTCCAATGCAGAGGTTTATGTGCAAGTATACCACCAACATGACACAAATACAAGAAAACAGCCTTTGAATAGCTGTCCACTGTAGTGACCACTATGCGTGAAAGGGTTAATTTGATATGCTTGTTCTTGTGGTGTCGTTAGTATTATAGAACCAATACAGGAGAATCCCCATAGCTCATTTAAATCAGAATCTTTAGTTGGATCATTGCAGTTCATGTAAATCATAAGATGCAAAGACATGCAGGCTTTTGCTCAGATGTTTGCGTTTACATATTATTTAGCTGTAGGTACTGGAGTGTGGGAAAGTAAATGTAAGTAGTGAACACAAGATTATGACTCAGTAATCGATTCAAAGCACTTTTGAACAAAAATCAGAAATTTTACACAGATCAAACTGAGTTTTTGGCAACAATATATCAGCTTTCCAAGAACAAACAAAACAAAACAAAAGCATTTTCACAGAATCAGCAACAGTTTTACACGAGCTGTACCAATTTTACCACCACTTTAACATGATTTTATATAGAGACACATTATCGTGTGATGAAAGTCAACTGAGGCACAGAGGTAAGAATATGAACAGAGCTACAGTATATCCTCACAGTCCATTTAGAAATCCTCTGAACATAATAGAAAGCTGTTTAAATAAGATGAATACGTCAACGCTCCCCTATTTCTACCAATCAAGAACACAATGTCCCATAAAATGTGCGACAGGAACACTGATGAATGTACAGCAGAGCAGCAAGAGCAGATTTACAGTGCAAGAAAATCTCAGTACACAGCATGGTGTATGCACATCATCATTAAGCCATAATGTAAGCCAACACAAAGCAAGCAGAGGGACTTACAATCATTTAGATTCATTATTTATCTTGTTAAAGGACATATTAATGATATAACTGCCATTACCAGCACTGTTGCATCATGGGTAAAAAACCAACCAACATTATGCATCAGTATGTGTTTTTAGATCAACAGGATGGAAACAAAAACTGGGTAAAAAGTAAAATCTGATTTATTAAACATTAATGAATGTAAACATTTCGAAATCTTAGACTGGCACGACATGTAATGCTGGTTTGGTGCTTTTGCAGCACTGTGGGTCTCTCAAAGGTTTTTACATTTAAAGAAACACGTTGATATTTTGAGAAAATAGATAAAATGATTTTTACCAATGTCACTTCTTAAAAAGCTCTTGAACAGCAAAAAAATACTTGTGGTTGAATAGATCCTTATTTTTATTTTAGTTCAGTCATTTAGTTATATTTTTTTGATGAACCAAAACATGTATTAACCTTTAAATATTTTTGTGTTTTTTTTAAATTGGGCAGGTTGTTTTACCCTTTCCTGTATTAGCGTTAAGCTAAGCCAACGGTTTACATCTTCCCCTATTATTAGGCCACCAGAAAGTCAAACTATTCCTCTGAAGACATGATGCTATGGGTAAAGGCAGACAGCTCACTGGTTTACACTTAAGTTATTCTTCTGCAGTGAATCTATGCAGACACTACGATGTAGCGTACACAAGTGGCCCACATGGTTTTCTAGCATTTACACCTGCCCTTGCATCAGTGTGACATATAATTACATTGCTGGGGAGGTGCACATCAGGTTATTGTGCATGGTTTCTGGTTATGATGCACCTATGATGTAGATTTAAGACAGAAAAATAAACAACCTGTGAGATATAGGCATGTCTTGTTTTAAAATTGTTTTTCTCATTGTTTATTCTAACCTCTAATTGGAAACACACCCTCCAAAACAAAGAGTGGTATCTGTTGTAGGATGTCAAAGCACCCCCAAAGTCAAAATTAAAATTTCTTCATTACAGTTTACTTCTACATAAAAAAGGAAGGAAAACCAAGCTTTCTGACTATAAACACCTTATTTCTGCATTTTCATTTGATTTTTCTTCCCTTTTTTTTCCTCCCTAATTTCCATAGCATGTTTAATTCAAAGCAGAATTACTCCTGTGTGCTTTTAATCTGTATTATTCTTAAAGAAAGATTAATAAAAAGTCTGAGCAAATAAAAAGTCTGTGTAAAAAATAAAGTTGTATGGATTAGGACAGCTATATACCAGCGAAAGGGAATCTGTCCAAGAACCTCCACTCTGTCCAGCAAAGTAGAGAGAAATAATAATTAAAAAACAGATACAGTACCAATACTTTCCCCATCACCAATCTCCTCCTAAAAGAGAAGCAGGCACACAAAAAAAGAGGAAACCTTCAGGCTGAATAATGCACCTCTACGTGACGATTTTTCAGCACCTGGTAACACGGTGAGATGAAACCACTTCCTGTCAAGTCATAACCAGACAGGACAAAAAGCTGAACGCAAACATCAAAAGCGAGCAAATAGAGAAGATGGTGTTTCTGTGGGTGAGAACCTTCTGAGCAACATGATGCAATCAGCACTTTAAAACTAGTCCCACGACATTATGCAACAATCCTCCACTCAGGTTCTCTGCTTGAAAAACATTTTCACATTTTCTTGTGGACGAAAAGCTTCTGTTGTGCTAAGATTCTTCTTTTTTATATAAACTTGAACAGATTTGTCTGTTTAATGCAAATATACACAGGATAGACAGTATATACTGCAAGGACAAAAAACAGTTACATTCACTCCCCCCCCCCCCCCCCCCCAAAAAAAAATGGGCTGCTCCACTTGATGTAATATAAAGTGTATTACAGAAAAATCTTTAGTAGCATTAAAGACTAAGGCCAAACAAAAATAATAACACGTGACCCTGAGCTGGTGCATGGCCGTTCAGATGGTGTTGAGTTAAAGAAGCTACGGATAGAATTGAAACAAACTAAAGGACCACACACGATACTTAAATAACATATTGTGCATGTAGATTTTCTACCTTGTGTATTTCTGTGTGCAGCATCCTAAATTCACACTTGCGTTTAAACAGGCCAAAGGCAACTGCTGCAGGTTCAGGCAGCTGGATAAGGGACCCCAGGAGTCTATGTTTGTAAGTGTGTGTGAGAGAGACATAATTTGGAGGAGAGCGACTGATGCATTCAACCCATCAAACTATTACACCACAGTGAACCCCTCTCCTCCCTTTTCCCTCTTGCTGTTGCCCCAGTCCATCCACATGCAGGAGGCCCTGGTGAGTCGTTGACTTCAGGACTTCCCCTGACAGCTCCACCCCCCCATTCTGAGGGAGGCTCTGTGGGGTGAGGCTGTCACGTCCGCAGCTTCAGGATGACTGTCGCCAGGATGAGGAAGAAAGTGTTCCAGCCCAGGGTAACAGCGAAGCCTCGCCACACCATCATCCGAGACAAACCCCAGCCTGATGGGAAGATTTATATCTACAATTACTACATAGATTAAGAAAACAAAAGACAAAACAAGCAAAGAGTGGACACAGAAAAAGACAAGGTCGACGATTTCAGCACCAGATTTATGCAAACTGTGATCAAAAAGTTCTGAGACTGCACCTACAAGAAAGCAGAAACTCTACCCCCTCACTTCAAGGTTGTCTCTATATGCACTTATGTGTATTTCTTCATGACTCTTCATGTTGAGGACCATCAATGGGAGCTGGGCTGCAACTCAGAGACGTGTCAGGCATGTCAGATCAATTGTGCAAAAAAGGAGCATGCTTTTACATTTTTTGTTAGATATATTTACAGTGTTGTGCACTGTGACACTGTCCAATGGGTCAGACTGCCAGTGGGAAGCTCTAATGTAACCTGTGTGTGACCTTTGATGAAATTCCCCCAAACTGTGGTATGCATCACCCACCCGGCTTAACAGATTGATCCCTGCAACTTCTTCCGACAAAATAAATACAAGTTGAAGGTTGTTGTTTTGCAAACGCACACCTGCAAGTGGTCAGAGTGGACACGGAGAGATCAAAGACAGGGCAAGGCTGCTGAAAGAGACCCCGGTGTTTCAATAAAAATCAGGGACAATTTTTGCTTTTTTTTTTAATAGCCGACAGTCTTTGAAGAATTTTATAGTTTTCCAAGACTTTAGTAAACTAACCCTTTATATCAATAAGAATAAGAAAGGGTTTACAAAAAGTGGACACAACGTGATGTGATTTAGAAATTTGTAACTTGTGTCTCTTTTTTTTCTGTCTATTAAAAAATTATCAATCAAAAAAAAAAAGAACTAAAGTGACTCACAGATGTAGCTTCAACTCATTTAAAGCTGACCTACTGTTAAATTTTCATGTCTGCTGGACTCTGTTAGAGTTGCTATGCATGTTTTAAAATAGACCTCAGAGCGCCCCTTAGTTTATCCTCGATTTGAAATAAGCTGTTGTAGCTCATTTTGCTTCATGCCAGTTTTCTTATAATGGGCTCCCCTTTGAAGGTGGGGGAAACCAAAAGTTTCGAGCAGACTCAAATTTTATCTCACAGGGATCTCTCATATATAAGCTGACCTCAGTATCTCAAAAAGGTTTTAGTACAAGCTTCGACCCCTGGAAAAAAAAGAAAATAAAACAAAGCATAATAGATTGATCTTAAATCTGGGTCTGCATTTATAGACAGGGACATCTTGTATGAGATTAAACAGTCATCAAGTCCAGTTAGCAAATGTGGCAGGATGAAGCTGCATTTTCCATGGTAAAAGAAAAGAAAGGTGGCAGTTCATTTCCTAAATTGAACTCTGACATTGTGGACTTGTCCCTGTGAGATTTTTTCCACCACATCTATACGATAAGGCCTTCAAACAGGAAATGGCTCCTCCGACTTCCTCTGTATCAAATAGCACAAGGGGAGCTCGTGCTGTCATCAAGTCTTATTGTTCAGAGGTCAACAGGAGGAGAAAAGATTGGAAGACAGATGAAACCACTACACCTCCTGAGAGATGAGTTACACTGGACCCAGAGCTGATTAATGATTTAGTCAACTGGCTCCGTTGTTCATAACGTAATCATCTGAGCCGTGCACACGCTGCTAACTCTTACACGCTACCAATATGCCATATGGTGCGCAGCAACAACACATGACGTTAAACTGTTGTTGTGTGTGATGTGTTCTGTGCATGAGCGTTACCTCTGTACATGATACAGCGAAGGGCTTCTGAGGCGTAGGTCTGAGGAAGGACCAGGCTAAGGTAGCGGAGAGGATACGGGATACATTCCACGGGCCAGATGATACCTACATGACAGGACAGAGAGGACAATGTGTCAGATGTGGGTAAGATATCATTTACACCTCCAGCAGGAATGCTTTGTGTCTAGATTCTGATAACAAGCAGGCTGTGAAGCATTAAAATAATCTGCCCTTTCTCTTGTTTTTTTTCTGTTTTTTTCACATTCCAAATCAGGTTCAAAGTTCAGTCTGAGCAGCTGAAAAACTAATCTCACTTCACGGTGCATTTAGCAGCTCTTCTGCAGCAATCACTTCATCAGCACACAAATTTTGCTTTGAATTGCAGATGTTCAGAATTCCATCTTTTTCTAAGGAAGTCTGGACTCAGAGTTCAAAGATGAAAATATTGTGATATGGCTGGAAGATCCAGAGCAGAACAGCAACAGGATGAACACTGCAGTGGAGAGATTTTATTCACTGCTGTTTCCGTCCTTTTAGGCCACAGCATCAAAATAAGAAAAAGCCTTTAAAGAATTTCTTATTATTCTGTGTGGTCTGACATCACAGATGTATGCAGAGTAACTATTACATCCTCCAAAAATATCTTCAAAAATATCAGTTTCTTTACTCATGAATCATTAACTGGGACTTAATCAAAGGAATAACAAGCATGTCAAAATTATATCACAAATCTGATATGCCTCACACTGATATAAGAGCATTTTACACTTCATTGTATATTTCAGGCATGTTTTTCTTGTCTGCATGTTTTTTCACTGGATTTTGTTGTTGTTGTTTTACGTGGCCCTTGGGAAGACTAGCAACCAGTTTGTGCAACTGCAGGGCTGCTAACAAGAAGTCTGATATGATATGAAAACACTGGATGACTTAGTGTGCATAAGAAAAACCAAAATTAAAGAAAATCTGCTACAAATGATTAAACATCAGTGAGTTAGGCAGTGGGCTTTAGCAGAGGTGGGACCAAGTCATTGTTTTGCAAGTCTCAAGTAAGTCTCAAGTCTTTATCCTCAAGTCTCAAGTCAAGTCTCAAGTAATGTCAGGCAAGTCAGAGTCGAGTCTCAAGTCACTGGTGTAAAAGTCCGAGTCAAGTCACAAGTCTGAAACTTTGAATTTCAAGTCCTTTCGAGTCTTTAAAAAAAAAAACAACGAAAAAATAATGTTGCAGTTATGCTAAATGTAAATATTAGACCATGTAATTTTTAAATCTGTGTTTTTCTCAACACATGACAAAATAGTGAACTTAGAAAATATACACAAATTGTGAAATTGCACCTCTTTAAAATGCAGCTCAATTAAACCTAGCTCCAAGAATAATTTTCACCGACAGTTCTGAGATAAGCTGCATGTTATTCTTGGATGCGGTTGTAGGACCAGCTTTAAAATCGCATGACAAAAATATCATACACATTAAAAAAAACTGTATCACCAACGTAGCCTGGAAAACATTTGCTAGTTAGATGAAGTCAGCTATCTCATCTTAGCATATTTATATGCATATTTATAATCATACGGTTCTTGGAGTGAGTGCACACACTCATGAAGTTTAGTAACTTCAGGTCACTGCAACAAGCCCAGGTACAGTTTACCGACGGATGGGTGCAGGACCTTGAAACGCACCGTGTAGAAAGTAAAGACCATCGTACGTATCATAAGTTTACCAGTCTCACAAATCGTCGTCATAAATACACATTCCTTAACCGTTTATTAATAGGACCTTTGAGCTCAACGGTAATTAATTAGTAGTGGAAATAATTTCTGGTACCCATCACAGAAATGTAGCAGTGACAATAATATTGTATGCTGTAATCGTACTGGGCAATTAGTGATACAAAAAACCTGTTTTGTCCTGTGAATAAAAGTATATGTTTTTGTCAGTGTACCATAATAACAGAAGCGAAACGCAATATTGTGTCAGGACAATTCACTATTTATGCACAATAAATAAAGGAGCATAGCGCGACAATTTCTGTTCAGCGCCAGACTTGCTTGTAACCTATATCACTAATTATGTTAAGAAAAATGACGCATTAACTACAACAGCAGACTGACCTTTGTGTAAATGCTTGGAGCAGACTAACCTGTGAGCTGGAGTGTTCTGGGACGTTATATTTGGTCTTTGAATGGCTGCGATCCAGTCGCCTCTTTGTTACTTCGGAAACATGGCTCGAACAATTTCTCTTCCACGACGTAATCCGATAAAAACCGATCTCTTTACCCGTCGGCTTCCCGTGGCTGTCATGCGACCGGCTATTGCAGTTAATAATACAACAGCTTCCTGCCATTTTTTGTGTTTCTTTTTATCGCTGTGTGACTGATTTTAATTGAAAGCCTGCGTGCGCTAGTACCGCTTGCCACGAGTTCCCAGAATCCTTTGCGGTTCTACCCGTGAATGACGTCACATTTTCAATCTCTATATAATATGCATGTTAAATTTTATATTTGGGGTAAAATATCAAGTCTTTTCAAGTAAACCGGTTCAAGTCCAATTCAAGTCCCAAGTCATTGGTGTAAAAGTCCAAGTCAAGTCACAAGTCTTAGAACATTTTTTCAAGTCAAGTCTAAAGTCATAAAATTAATGACTCGAGTCTGACTCGAGTCCAAGTCATGTGACTCGAGTCCACACCTCTGGGCTTTAGTCTTTGTAAGCTTATTTGCACATCAGTGTCAGCAAAGGATAAACACATTTCCCATAATGTATATATACAAAATATTACACATCCTCCTACAGCTTCTAAAGTTTTGAGCTTTTAATCCAAATAAAACCACCATTTATTTGCACTACCTACACAAATGCTTACACCCAGTTCACAACATCAAAGATGATTTAATCAGATTCTAATTCCCTGATTCAGTGATGCTCAGACTCACACCTACTGTGCTTTTTAAGGCTTTTTACACTCACAACAGTAAATCTCACTGCTTACCACTAAGGATGAGATTGGGGTAGAAGATACCCAGAGCGGCCTGGTTGGCGCTCTGCTCGTCGTCGATTGCAGATGAGATTACGAGGCCAAATGAGATGCCTGTGACACCCTGCAGGACTATCAGAATTATGACGAGCACCAAGGACCCTTCGTTAGGGTTCTGCAAAGACAGAGAGAGAGAGAAAGAGATGAAGAGCAGGGGTAAGAAAAAGATAACAAGCTTGATTAAGTTGTGGGCATTTTAAATGCAAAGCTGCAGCAGACCTAACAGTTAAGAAAAATAGAGGGGAAGCTAGAACAAAGCAGTACTTCCAGCATCATAAACATGGGTAAGGGCCTTCCATCGAATTATTACTAAGACAGTGATGGAATTACTAAAAATCATATGGTTGGAAAAGAAAAATCTTCAACGACTAAGTGAGATAATTTTCTGCACAGTGTGAAGAAAACCTCTTTGCTAGGGTGCATAAAGATTGAACTCTGGATCAATGGGAAAAGGGAATAATCTCATATTTACGCTGTTCCGGACTGACTGGTGTATCAGCGTAAAAACAGAGGTGGATAAAGTGATGCACCTATTACGTCTACTTCCTGTGAGCCTCTCGGGGGCTGTGCTATGATCTGGGGTTGCTTCATTTTGTCAGGTCTAATTCAGCAACATTATGTACCCCAAAAATGAGGTGAGCTGACTGTCTGCATCTCATCATCAGTTCTGCTCTGCTTGGAAATAAATGTTGTAACATTGCATAAGGTCATCAAAATGATGCCACAGCTAATGTGCTGTGATTAAAGCTAAAGATGGTCAAGTATTCAATATTGTTTTAGCGAGCACAGTATTTCTTATCACAAGTAGAAAAAGCTGAATAAACACAGAGAAACTGCAGCATTACAACCAGATTTTTAAAACTTAGAAACAATGTAAGCTTTTCTTGTAAAATATATTACAATTGTCTGTCTGCTGGGAGTTTCTAAAACTATTTGAAGATGATAGTAGTTTTTTTTAAAAATGTTTGTGATGGTTTATGTTTGTGTCACAGAATTATTGATGAAGCTAAAGCCATGGAAAACCATGATATGATACATTTTAAAAAAGGAGCTGTGAAAGACGTTTGATGGACATGAAATTACACCAGCGCTTGCTGCATGCTCACTCCCGACATGATGTACAATCATCTTGTGTGGCTGTTAAAGGGGAATTCCACTATTTTATCATATCTGCATGGTCTGTGGGGAAAGAGAAGTCTGAAGATGAATAAATAAATAGAGGTGAGGAGTTAGAAAGAAATGAGATTGCAGGGCTGATCCTAATCTCTGTCTTAATCAGTTGAAAACTCTTTCCTAATGTGTAATAATTACGTTTTTAAGTTATGGTTGTTTTTTCCATCCCTGGACATTCAAGGCCATTTTAAGGAGTTTTAACATTTAGTTTCACCACAGATAACAAGGACAAATAGTTCTTACCCTGACTATACACCAGTGAAATGGTCCTGTGATGTTAATATGGGAAGTTATCATGCATTAAAGAGTGGTGTACAAAATCAGACACTGCAGAGAGGAGTTTAAGTGTCCACCACATGTAACATATCAGAGTGCAATACTAAATCACCTGGGGCGACTTTGAATCAGTGGATTTTTTTTTAAATAACACAGGAAAAGACAAGAAGATGAGATGAAAAGAAAGCGGGGAAAAGATAAAAAAACAAAACAAAAAAAAACGTAGAAGCACTTTGATTTTCTGGACTTATCTTCAGCCAAAAATACCACAAGAAATGGAAAGAAATATCACTGATACTGAACTTTGGTCTGTGATGTAAATGAGATATGAAACTTTTCAAAGTCACATAAAAGCAGTAAAACAGAGACTGGAAATCTCGCCTCACAAGATTCCAGGTGATAAGCTCCCTCGCTAAACTGTGTGTGTGTGTGTGTCTGTGCCCTCCTTGGAGTGTTAAGACACTTCCCGTCTCCCCTGACAACGTGCAAAAATAAACCTGCACCAAGAGACCACATGACCACTCGGTTGCCACAGCAATCAAGGCCTGTTGTTGTGGTGATCCTGCAGTGATCCTTGGATACGGCCGGAGCGGGAAGTGATTTATGGAGCGGTGGGTTCTGTGGACTTGAGCACCTTAATTAAAACACACACACACACACACACACACACACACACACACACACACACACACTAACATAGAGGAGCGTACGCATAAAAGCAGGTCCCTGCATGAACTAAACGCACACTCACATTTATACTCTGTTCTTTCTTCTCTCTATTGATTTCATATGGATGTCTATCAATAATCAGTAGTGAAGGAAATCCCGATGTTCCCACTGGTTTGGTCATTAAAGCCAAGGATATTAAAGTTAATCGAACTTGGGACATTTAAGTTAATGGTAATAAAAATTAAAAGTAGACTTTAAAAAAAGTACAACAAAAATAAATAAAATACCAAAAATGTCTTTAGCAGCAACAACATAACAACAGCATAAACTAATGAAAAACAGAAAACCATAAAACTCTGGGTTTAACAGTTCAGATACTTTTCTCACTGGATGTCAGAAGGATTAATATTCTTTAAATAAAGAAGAAGCTACTTTCCCTTATATATTCTTCCTGGCCCAATTCCAAAGGGATTTGTATCTCCTTTTAGGATTTTTTTTGCTTGTTAGTCAGTTAGTGTAAACCAATACACAACTGAGCCACTGTTTAAAGTCTTTAAATGTGAAGACAAGTTTTCATGTCCTCATAGTCAAGTCATAAAACAGCAAATAGCCAATGAAAACTGGCAAGATTTGTCACATGTTTCATGACATCAGCGATTCTACATTAAATCTCGAGTCATAATATAGTGAAAAGCAGCACTGTTTGATAAGTCCATGTGTATATAGAGTAGCTGAACTTTGTCTTGCCACATAAGTGATGTTATGAAACTGTTTTGGACCAATAGAAGAAAGTGGAAAGTGGCCTTTATGTGATATATTTCCTCTTGAGTGCACTGTAACTAAATTTTTATGAGGGAAACAAGGTATATGCTTGAAAAAAAAATAGAGGTTAATAAAATTATCATAAAATTATGACTTGAATCCACTGCAGGTAAAGTCTGATTTTGATGATGTAGGAAAAATGCAAATGAAGATGGTAAAAGGTCGGCGAGGGATTAACCTTCAGTATGTCAGAGCTGTTCCCTGCATGTTGAATGAAACCATATCAGAGGCCGTTTTAAAAAGCAAAGAAAATCTCCCTCACACAATGAGTTTGCAAAGAGCACAGGAAATACCACGTTTCAACCTAAAGTGTTTAACATTAAGTGACCGTGTTGTGGTCTCAGCAAAGGTTAAACAGGACTGACCCTGTGGTCTGGCTTTGCAAACACTTATTGGCATTACACTGACTGAAAGCAAACACAGAAAATCAATTAAAGAAGCAAACAGTGAGGTGACATCTGTTATACTGTGAGGTAAAAATAACAGTCAGCCTTGTTTATATAACCAAACCGTTCTTAAGGCTTCTATTTTTATCATTCATTTCCCCTGCTGACACTTTCTTCTCTGTGGACTTCATTTTTTACTGCTGCAAAGGTTCATCTGACTACGTCTGTATTTTGAGTTTCTGTGTTATTTTTCGGTTTTATTACTTCTACCTTGAAGACGAGCAGCATCATAAGAAGCAGCAGGATGATCTGAACGCTGATGACGAACAGCTGAGAGAAGAGGTGAGCCAGCATCGTCTCCAGAGAGCTCACACCTGATAGAAACACAGAGAGACAAAATTCAATAAACTCACTAAAAGATCTTTACACATTTTACATTCACATCAATTATTTAATCAATTACGTAATGTTGCAGTCAATTTATGGGTTCCCAGTATCTATCAAATCATAATCATAACAGAGGATAAACATAAACTGCTTCATAAACATAAACTTTTTAACTGCTCAGCTATATTATACTTTTTTTTATTACAAACTAAGTCACATGTGATACCTGCAACTATAACACATTTTTGATATAATTACAAATACTCAATAAGAGATTACTATTAACTCATAATCCATTTCAATGCTAAAAACAGCAGTTTATAAGAAGATCAAAACAAAAGGTTCTCAGTGTGTCTGCTTGCTCAAGGACATCTGCTGAACCCTACTGTGATCTTCTTACTCCCTCTAGTGGTCAAGTCATGAATTACAATTGAAACAATCCATTGATTGGATTCTTATCACCACTATATGGTTAATACTGAACACAGACTCAGTTTATTTGATGGTTTTTCCCATTTATGTGATTCACACCAGTTCTGCAAACAATCCAAAATTGGACTTTTAGATCAGACTGTCAAATCTTGACAAGAGAAATTAAAAACATGCTTCTTATAGGTACAGCTAACATTCAGATTTAGTTGAAGCTGTTTGGCAATAAGCCACAGTTATATATATATATATATATTTTTTTTTTTATCAGGGTGAATAATTTCTTTTCCTTTTCCCACTTGAGTGTAGGAGTGTTTTAAAACTAGAAACCATACAGAAAGATTTGTCATTCTTCATCGTGGAAATGCACTTGCACACTCAAAACCTGCATAGCATTAATATGTACAGGTGCAACATGTGTACCACTACAGTGGTTTCTGTATTCGCGTGTGAGTGTGGGAGCAATGTTAGCTTTGACGGCTCACCTGCGACCCAGCATCTATCCAAAAGCCCCTCTTTCCTCTCCAGGACAAAGGAGAGTGCTGTCAGACCCACGGCCAGGTAGAAGGTGATACTGGAGGGATCAACGGAAGAAGAGAAGGTAGAAGTGAAATGATAAGGTGGTATGTTGTTATTATGAGCTGATGCCAAAAATTTCACAAAATTAACCAAAAGGAAATAAACACAGATGGTAAAAGGCCTGTATTTGTATTTACTAGTCCCTTCACGCACACATTCACACACTGGTGATGGCAAGCTACATTGTAGCCACAGCCACCCTGGGGCGCACTGACAGAGGCGAGGCTGCCGGACACTGGCGCCACCGGGCCCTCTGACCACCACCAGTAGGGAACGAGTGAAGTGTCTTGCCCAAGGACACAACGGCCGAGACTGTCCAAGCCGGGGCTCAAATCGGCAACCTTCCGATTACAAGGCGAACTCCCAACTCTTGAGCCACAATCACCCCGACACAGGTATAGTAAGGTGTCTACTACCCTATACTTTAACCAGCACACAGTGTACTGACCTGAGCACAGCTCCAGGGGTCACAAATGTAGTAAAGTCTGTGTTTTGGCTGCCGTAGATTGGCTCCTCAAACTAGCAGAAGAAATCAAGAGTGTTTATTTTACTTTATTATGCAGCATGTATAAATTCATATACATTTAAGTATTTACAGTATTTAATTACATTCAGTTGCTTTTTTCCATAAACTCTCTTACCTTTATTGGTAAGGCAACCATATATGCCATGCCACCCAGCTTATAATCCACAAATGCCTGCAGACAGAGGGCAAAACATAAGTGATGCATCTGTTTTTTTAAGAAAAAATCAGGGCTACTCTTTATCATCTTTAAGTATTTTCATTAAATATTCAAATCAGTTTAATGTTGTTTACATAATTCTAGTTCACAACGGCTCTCGTCCACAGACCGCTTAAAAAAGATGGGAGGTGTTTGAAAAGTTGGGTTATTTTCCAATGGCCAGCAGTAAACGCTGTCCTGATAACTTTATGGGCTCAATCAACAACCAGGCTTCTTAAGCTGTGGCTAAAAGCTCAGTGATGGCTCTTGTTCAATGAAACATGGATATTTTATGTATACAGCATAGACTTCACATCATATTTGTACCTGGAAGGCCTGGTGTAGTTTCTTCTGCACCATGAGGGCAATTTGCCGATCTAAGAATGAAAAAAAGGGAAAACATGAGCATCTTCGTCTTGTCAGAGTGATTTTTTAATGTTCACCATTCAAAATTTAAAGGGAGCATGTAAATCACACATCAGATCTTGATGAATGAAATATTCAGGTTGAAAATCTTTGCTGACATAGAGTAGAAACCAAACTTATTGACCTTTTAAGGGCTGGATTTAAAATTATACCAGAAATAAGAAATTGAAATCACAGATTGAGGCCAGCTTGTGTTATCTGTCTTAGAAGTATACATGGCCCCCACATGACATCTGGGCATACTCCTGATTAGAAGGTCTACGGTGTCCTATGAGGATCTCCTCCCTGACCTGGAGTATCAGTGAGCTTCTGGACAGTCTATGGCTGCACTGGAATGCACCAATATGTGAGGTTGCATTTAGGAATTACTTGTACACTTTGGCCACATGTGTCACGGTTTGTGGAGACAGACCGTGCGGAGATGTGTGTGGTGGACCCAGGTGCGAACACAAGTGAGGATAAGGGAGTGAACTTAAACAAAAACGAGCCTTTTATTGTGGCTGATGATCACGAAAGAAACAAATGAGAATGAGGGCAGCAGAAGAGCAATAACTAAACAGAAACCTAAACTGGGAACAAACTATGAAAGCTAACTATGGCTGTGACTCTGGCTATGGCGAGAAAAACAGACGACCTGATGACAAACAAAGGAAGAGTGAGGACTTAAATACACACATGAGGTGATCAGGGGAAGTGGAGACACATGAGAACACAGCTGACTAGAATGAAACATAATGACAATACAGGGGAGAGTAACACTAACTACAATGAACAAAGAACACCAGACTCTTCCAAAACAAAACAGGAAACATGTGAAGAAGACATGACAATACAAACTTGATAACATAAGACATGCAGTCAAAACAGCCTCACAGACAAAGGGTGAGGGAAACGTAAATGAGCTTAGGTAATCTAATGAACTTGAAAATAAACCATAAACATCAAACATTACCTAAAACTTAAAACGCTGGGTCAAAGACCCAGGATCATGACAATATGAGGCTCAGCATTGTCCTCCACCAGGATGAACCTACTGCACCAGTTTATGGTCTGACAGTAAACTACCTAACAGCAGACATGGTACTAATATCTAATACAAAGAGGTCTACTTGTGCAGGCCGAATGATCTGCAGGTACCATTTCATACTACCACCAGTGACAAGCAGTAGTTTGATGTAATGCCAGAATTTGATGTATGTGAGAATCCTATATGTACAATATACATTAGTATAACATAAATAAAGCACACAGTATGTTTTATTCAACAACAATTATCCAAAAATGGTTTGTATCTTACTTGTCTGGTCCAGCCAGACGTGTATTGATCCTCCATCGATTATCTCCTGAGAGACCTGCCGCTGGAGCATCCTGTGCAATAAGGAACCAGAATTATGATCAGAAAAAAGTAGAACCTCAGTCTATCTAACAAAACACTAGAATGTAAATATCGCAATGACAAGCTGAAAAGTGAGTGATAATCTGCTGAATCTGCAGGTTTTCTAAATTTGTCTGGCAGGACAAGTTTAAATGATAGACAGCATACGAGAGAGACAGATAGAGACAGATAAAGCACTACTGAACTATGTGATAGTGAAATCTAATCTCAGTGACCCAGGTTGAAGAATTTGGCCATTAGGACACTACAAACCTGGTGAACCTGAGGAAGGTGCATAGGAACATAAATATTCATTGTTTTCCTAAGGAATCTGGTTATTGATATGGAACCTTATGAAAGGAGTGTATGACCTTATAAACTAAGCAGCCAAGTGAATTAATAAACAGAGTCATGCATGCATGTGACTGCAGGCTGGTAGCACTATTTAAAACTCAGAAGGTCAGCAGGCTAATTATTATTTCTCTGACACAATTAAAGCAATGCCTCAAGTCTAGCTGAGCCACTGAGAGCATTGAACCACGTGTAATTTACTATTACTAAATTGTAACTTTGTTCTTGAATACCAGTGAACTGAATAATGCGTGTCAGATATGTGTAGCCTGGAATTCCTTAAAGTATTTATTTCAGATGGTCTCACTTGGACAAACTTACTGTCTGCGTAAGTGCATAGATTAAAATTTTGATTAAGGGTGTTGCACTTTAACATAGTTCCATTACAAAGTATGAAACTGGTGTGCTGCACAGAGAGTTTGTAGCTACAGGAAATTTTCTGCCTTGTCCCTAGTTAGGCTTTTACAAAAATCTACTGGTAGTTGTTGTATTTAATCCTTTCAGGAGATGATGATGCCAATACATGGCTGAACATCTAAAAGCTTCAAATTGAGGGTATTTTATCATTTTAGATTTTTTATTATGTTATATGTTAGATATATGTATATGTAGTAATATATATGTTTTATTTTTACAACAGTGATCCCCAAAGCGGGCTATGAAGATACTGCACGGGTGCTAAGAAGAGATTTTGTTAAGAAAAAATTTTGTATTAAGGTTTAAATCCCAATAAAATGAAAATGACAGAATACAATTTATTTTATATTTTAAAAAAGCAAAGCAAACTATTAAAAAAAAGCATGGAAAGTATGCGTTCATTTTTTTGTTAAGACTTACTGACATGCATTTTTCTGACATAATGTTAACGTTCATGACAGCACAATCACAAAATGACTGAATAAGAATGGCTTGTTTGGAAAGGTTGCCAAGAGAGCCTCTTCCCTCTAAATGAACGTAAGAGCAGAGCTTAGGTTTGTAAAGTTGGATCTGAACAAACCAGGAGGTTGTGGAAGAATGTGAGTGCATGTGAGTCCATCTGTGCCACAAAGCTTGGTTGAAATGAAACACAACAATGATCCCGAGAACACCAGCAGGTGTTCCAGTGGTCCAGTCAAAGTCCAGATCAGACCTCAGCCTGTGCTGTTGAGGGTTCATAAAAGAGCTGTGCATAAATGAATGTGTGCGAACCTCGATGAGCTGAAGTGATAACTGGGCCAAAATCCCTTCACAACAACGTCAAAGACTGATAAAGCTGATAAAGGTTATTGTGATTGTTGTAAAAATCTATTTATCAGTCTTTGTAATGTATCACAAGTTGTTCATCTGAGGTTATATCTAAATTATCGTAGAACCTGATAAAGGCCTGGTGAATTTTTTATTATTATTTCCTGGCACGGTGATTAGCACTGTTGCCTCACAGCAAGAAGGTCCTGAGTTCAACTCCACCATCTGGCTGCGGCCTTTCAGTGCAGACTTTACGTGTTTGCGTGGGTTCTCCGACTTCCTCCCACAGTCCAAAGACATGCAATTATTTGGGTTAGGGTAATTAATGATTCAAAATTGCCCATAGGTGTGAATGTGAGTGTGATTCTCTGTTAGTCCTGTGATAAACAGGCCACCTGTACCCTGCCTCTCGCCCCATGTCATGTCCAGCTCCTCACAACTGAAAGAGGATGTACTTTCAATTTCAAATGACTGTATCTTAGATTTTCCATCTATATATGTGCCACCACCAGGTAGGAGTTAAAATATAGCCACCAACTGCCATAAACAAAAGCTGTTTTTGAAGAATAAACCTCAGTAGGGAATTTATCACAGCTTTGAAATGAATCCAGAAAAAAGATGAAAAAAACGTCATAATGGTGGGTCAGATTGTGATAGGTGTGAATATCTTCATTCTCATAAGATATTAAAACGTGCATACCAAAAATACATTTGCATGAACTCCTTATCCATCCTGCCTTATCCATATGATTCCTAACAGGAAACAAAAATCTGCTTCATGCTTATGTGATAACATTAAGATCTGCTTGAGAATCAGCCAGAGTACCACTCTGCCAGAAGACATGGGAGAAGAAGCTTTTTGTTTTTCTTAGGCAGGTCTGTCACATAAGAAGCACATGATTCGGTAAGAATAAGCATCTTATTGGTCGGTGCTAAGATGCAACCTGCTCAGGTGTGTTACGGACAGGAAGGACCAGACTGTCCACCCTGCAGTCTCACGCTGTGACTGACGACTGAACAACAACCCTGCTGCAATGACTCACCTTCACATGATTTTGAGGTGTGAGTTGGTGTGGTGTGGCCTCTGTGAGCTTTTATGTGTATCAAAACAACAGAGAGTGCATGTGGAAAAAAATTTACTTTCAGATTAATTCACCATCAGAAGAACATATTAAACATTTTAATAAAAACAGTTTTAAAGCCACTTAGAAAAGCAAGATATTAAGCTGATTTATGTGGTCCTTTTAAGTAGAAGCAGATAAATAAATGATATATTATTTGCTGTAATGCTCATTAAAACAAATATAAAAACATTTATTGGGATATTTTTGGGAAGCTGTGTACTGGGACTGAAAACATTTTAATTCAGCATTTCAGATCCATAAGAATCTGGTACTTTCCTCCGGATGATTGCACAAATACCTTTATGCATAATACATCAGGGCTGATGTGTTTGATCACGTCAGTCATGCTGTTTGTTTTCACTGGCAACAAGAAAGCTGCACTGATTTACCTGAGGTCATAATTTCTCTTAATGCAAACCACACGCTGGATTTTCTGGATTTTATGCACTATCACCAGGGGAAATATTAGTTGGATATATTGTGAAGATTTTTATAATTATAATGGAGGCTGGTGCAAATCTTCCAGTCAAAGTTTCCAAAGAGTCTACAACCATCCTCCAATCCGAATTTCTAAGTAAGTAAATCACCAACTTGTGAAATTATTGTTAAGGTATATAATAGGTGCATGGTGTTCCCTGAGGTGTGGACTATTCGTGTCGGTGTTTAGCGTGTTTGTGATATGCAGCTGGAATGCTGCCATGCATTACAAAGACTCGTCTTCAAAATCTGTCTGCTTTGCCTGACTACTGAGAATCCCCACTGACAAACACAAACGTCTGTACACAGCCTGTTCTGCCCACGTGTAGGTGCATGACATCAGCATGTGCTGCTTGAAAGGGAACTATCAAAAGTAGGGCAATGAGGAAGAAAAAGGCAGCAAGTTGTTTGTTTGCAAAGGTACATGAAAACAAGCAACATCCTCAAGCTGACACTTGTCATAAACAGGTCAAATATAACATGTACATGAAATGTTGGCTAATCTAACCAAGAAAAATGTCAAACATTTAGGTCACACAATGCAGTTTTATTCAACTCATCTGCTCTGACGCCTCCAATGCCAGTGCGGCTATTTATCCCACGTCTTTGTATTTCAAAGGTATGTCAATCATTTTTTTCTAAAGTAACATGAGGGCAATGAACATTGAGTGCAGACATGTTTTGCAGTCATAACATCAGTTACAGATGCTGATCCAGCACATCAGCTCGGCCCATGACGCTCTGTCCCTTACCGTTTAGTCAGGTAGCTGGTGAAGTTCTTGCCAAAGCCGATTACACTCCAGTACTCTCCATTATAGATTCCCTCAAAAGCTTCTTTGTGGGACAAGTTCACCTGCAGATAAAAAAAAAGAAGCAGGTTCAATTCATTCTATGTCCTAAGTTTCATTTTCAAATGCAGATGGACCATATGCTACACCATGTTTCCTCAACCAGTCTGAACTTCACCATCTGCCGCACAAGGTCAGACTAAATCAATTAAAGTTTCTGCACATTATGTATGTTACAGTTTGTTGAACAGCTATGGTTCTGTTACAGAGAGAAACAATCTTTCCTCTTCAATGATTTCCCAGAAATGGGAAGTCCTGGTGTTTGTTCCTTTGTGAAACTCATTTGCTTAGAGTGAAAATAGATTTTAACAGCTGAGAAAGAAGTCTGCTACTTTGAAAATTGTACTTACTCACTTTCTCATGTGCAACCTACCAGCAGATTTACAGTAACAAAGGAAAAGTCAACAAATTCAGAATCCAAAGGTCATCACAGCTGATAAGGATTCATATCTCTTAGGGCCAAAACAAATACCTGCTGCACACTCGAGTTGTCCAGGAAGGAGAGGAATGATTGGCTGAAAGCAGAGGGGGAGGTCTCATTGTTCACTATAGCAACCTGGATGCCCTTTGGATCTCCTCCGACACACAGACAGATGAGGGAGACCTGGATGACGGGCAGCAGGAACTGGAAACACAAAGAGCTGCCAACACAGAGTAGAAAATAAAGTGTAATGAACTGGTTACTTATAGACAGTGACAAATAACCTCTGTTAACTGCATCATACCCCGGCATTCTCTTCATCCGCACCAATGTTTTGATCATCAGGGCTGCGATGTTCCTCCACTTTGGCAGCACATGTCTGGCTCGCACCTTCCAGTCCACTGAACACAAAAATGCAATATAAGTGACTGCAACTTATATTTTTTAAAACAGCAGCGGTTAAAATGTTTACCTTAATCTGTGCCTCCTCTTTAAAAAGCTTTAGTGAGTTTCAACTCATTGTTTATCAACCTGACCTGCAATTATATTATTATTATCATCCACTCCTCGTACCTTTACTTTTTGATGTCAGAAGCAGCTGATTTTAAAGAAGCGCTATAAAACTCCTGGCCCATTGTTAAATGATATGCACAGGTAGAAAAAGAAAAAATGCTAGATGTCGGTACCTGAACATTTGAGGCTTTCCTCTGCAGGTGGAGATCTGACTCCAAGAATTGGCTGACTCTCATCCTTCCCATTCTCAAATGACTGGCTTTTGTCTAACGTTCCATCTGGAGAACTGGAATCGCGTTTAGAGTCGACCTGGTCTGACGTCTCACACAGCTGCAGGAAGGCATGCTCCAGGGTCTGAAGGACGGATAATATGGGCTAAAATTCACAAGCCTTTTTTAGCCTCCTGTGTATTTGGAGGGTTTACTACGAAAGCGTGCCACAGCCATAGTTTTAATTGCAAGAGGAAAAAAAGTTCACTGTTAACTTTTATTCATATCAACATAAGATGTAAAGCAAAAAGCAAACTAAACAACCTCCATGCCTTGACTATCACCACCCCTGGGCACCCACACAGTCTGTACTGGGATTTGAGAGTACTCACTGTTGCACAGTGCTGCTTCATGACAGCATCTGGGGGACCTTCAGCCAGCAACCGGCCATGTCGCATGAGACCGACCTATACAACGGGAAAAAGAAAGAAGAGAGAGGTTCTCTTTTTAAAACGAGTGACTTAATTTTTTTTCTTGGCAATTATTTATTTAGTTATAAAGTAAAAGGGTACTAATAAATAATCATATATTTATAATTAGATGATTTATTTTGTTATAGACACACACACACACACACACTGAATGTTGCTGAATGAATGTTAAATGTATGTTTTTTTATCTTCTGCAAAAGAAATGCTAATTCTTATCTTAATAGAAATCCAAAGTGTATCGCATATAGCTGTTGTCAGGGAGCCAAAACACACAGTTGTCTGAATAAGCTTCTAAAGTTGTATAAGAGCGGTAAATCAGGATAAGCCAAACAGTGGATTTGTTAGCCATCTACAAAATAGCAAACTACTTCTTATTCTGTTGTGTGTGAATGGTACTCTTATCCTATTAGTCTTTTTTAGTGGGTCAAACATGGATAAACAAAGGCTGCAGCTGCTATGTGATCAGAGTTTATTTATTATACCAGAAAGCAAAAGATTTGTGCATGCAAGAAGCATGTTGACATGGTAAAAGCTCATTCCTCAGCTGTGGAGTGATGCATTGCTCCACTGGGTGCTCCGTCAGTTGACATACGTCTGTCAAAGTATCACGAAGACAGGAACAAATAAGCCCATTTGTCTCAGTCCTTCACACAGATATCGTTTTAAGTGAAAATGGAGACATGCCTGATAGGACTGAGTGGGCAGACTGGTTTTAGTGGAGACGTTCTGGATCCAGGTTATAATGATTGTGACACAGATAAAGTGCTTGAACTTTGTGAGTCCTGTGTGAAGCCACCATCACCACTTCTGACTGTGGAATTTCTGTGGAATTCCTACCATCACAAAACTTTTACCTGACCTTTCAATGCCCTTGCCTCGGTGGTGAATTTGCAGTCATGTGAAAATGAAAGACAGTAAACTTTGGAAAAACAAAGGAATTAAGAGAGTAAGTAGCAGCCAAGTGCAGACATAAACTTGATTAACTGATTAGTAAATGCGACCACTTCTATGACAGGTGACACCTCAGCACTGCATTAACAAATGGCCACAAAATAAGCGCCTTGAGGCGACTGTTGTTGTGATTTGGTGCTATACAAATAAAATTGAAGTGAAATTGAAATTGAATATTCTTGAGTGGGTATCCCAGCAATTCTGCCCAAAGGTAAGACAGTGATCAAAGAAACGCAAGAAGTACATCTCATACTCTACAAGCTCAGCGCGTTAAATGTTAGTCCATGACAGTCCAATTACAAAAAGACTTAACAAGTATGGCTTGTTTGGAAGGGTTGCCTGGAGAAATTCTCTCCAAGAATAACATGGCAGCACAACTTTTCAACGGTTTTCAATGTTGCATCTGAACAAACCACAAAACCTCTGGAACAATGACCTTTGCACAGATGAGACCAAAGTGGAGATGTTCAGCTATAATGCACAACACCACATTCAACACACGAGCACAAATACAGCATACATACTGTCAATGCAGTGGTGGAGGGGCAATGATTTAGGCTTGTTTTGTAGCCAAAAGTCCTGTGAACCCTGCAGTCACTGAGTATACCATGAACTCCTCTGCATAAGTATTCTAGAGTCAAACATGAGGCCGTTTGTCTGCTAGCTAAAATTCGCTGATACCATGGGACAGTGATCCCAAGAACACCAGCCAATCTATGACAGAATGGCTGAAAAAGAAAAGAAGAAAGATGTTGCAATGGCCCAGTCAAACTCCAGACCTCAACCCGACTGTGGCAGGACATAAAGAGAGCTATGCATAAATGAATTCCCGCAAAACCTCAAAAAACTGTAAATGATGCCATAAAGAAGACTGTGCCAATGTTGCGAGAGACTGATAGAGTTATTCTAAAATCTTATAAAAAGTAAGATTTCTACATGTTTACCTGATACTTAGAGAAGAGACCTTACATGTTACGTTCAACTAATAGAAAACCAATCAATAAATCAATCGGTTGTTTTGTACTGTTGTCTAGAGCTATTAGCAGTGCAATAGTGGTACAAGTGTAGGTTTAAGTATGAGCCATTGTCTAATGTTTGACTCTTCATTTGACACTTGTGGTTACACGAGCTACTGTGTAAATCTCTTCAGCTCTTCAGCAATTTATTGATTAGCTCATTATAACACTAAGGTAGAGACAGTGAAAACAGCACGTATTCTCAAAACTGCTCTTTGTGTTGCACATTTCCTTGCCAGCAGCTTCAGCTTTAGAAAACTGTCCCTATACAGTTTGTCCCCAATCTGCTTCCAGTCTTCAAGTTAAATTTAAACTAAATGGCATCAATATTTTTCATTGCACAAATTTATGCATTTGCAAACAAAATTTCATAGGCTATGCACAAGCAAATATGATGCTTCTGCCAAAATTGAGAGTATAAACATGCTGAGAAAATGTGGTTTTACAGACTATATATTCAAAGGAGATTACTGGTGAAACAATGAATGAACTCAGTGAATGAATGGATTTGTGCTGAGCCAAGCATTAGTTTCACCATGAGTGAAATATGTTGTAAATATGAGGAGCTAAAGTCTGGAAAGCTCTGCTGACCTTTAGAGCGACTCTATTCTATAAGGTTTACAAAGAGATGATGACTGTGTGTGCCTGCCTGGCTTTCAGTTCTCTGTGTTTTCTTTATAGCACCTGGATTTGTTTGTTGACAGGGTGGAGTTCAGAGTATGCAAAGTCTTAAGCACACATTTCATTCTTCTGTTGCAAAGGTTCAACTTCAAGGCCAACCAGCCATTTAATCTTAACTTTAAAATAAAATGTTTTTCCTACAGACAGGAGAACCTACAAGTGAACCTTTACTGAGCTTTGGATTCAAGAAAATCCAAAAAGTACAAACGATTTATAGAGTAAAAACAAAACAGGAATCAACACACACATTCATAGACACAACTGATTTTCTATTGAATAAGTCCCATTTCCCCTTAATTTATGTGTTTAACATATTCACATTTATTCAGCAACCTTTTAACTCACCACATTGGCTTGCCTGGCCTCTTCTATGTAGTGTGTGGTGATAATAACAGAGACTTTTCCCGTCTTCACAATCTCTACCAGGTGATGCCAGATCCTAGAAAGAAGACAGAAAAAAATCCTTGAAACACTTGACCCACTCAGTAATGGAGTTTGCTTCAAAATCGCAGCTGTGCCAGCAACAGCTTTGCTGCCAGCCGTCTGATCTTAAGAGGCTTTGTGATTACACAATGACACTGGAGTAACACATTTGGGGGGTACAGTATGCTTTCACCAGTGTTTGCTTATCGATGCATGAATATGGGTGTAGCCTTTATCACATTTTTATCAAAACTTTATTAAATATTAGCCATCTTGTTGAGTAAATAAGAGAGAGAATGATAAATCCATGCAGAGATCTTAGTGGAAATGTAATTTTACTGTAGTGTTAACTTTTGTCTATATAGAAAAATATAAAGATGCCAGTGGGCTCTCAAAAGAGAGGAAACTGGATAAAAAAGATATTTAATTATGCCGTAATATAGGAAAACACAACTGTCCATTTAAGTAATCTTCATCTGATGGGCTGCCCCTTGAAAACAAAAGTTAGGAACTTCTTCATCTTCTTGCGTTCTATTGGCTTCTCTTTCCCAGGGTGGGTGTGTGTCTGGTCAAGCGGCTTCCTTTTGGCCCTTTTGGCCCTGCATCTTTGCAACAGGTGCAAATGCAGCATTTGCACCTGTTGCAAATGAGCTCAGGCTTGTCCTCTCACTTGTTGCCTGACTGCTCTGTCTACTGGTATGTTAGTATTGCTCAGGCTTCCCGTTCTCTTGTTAGGTTCATGTTTTTCACTAGTCTTACCTTGGTTTGTCGCCCTGTGCAAAAGATTGCACATCACCTCAGCTTCTCGGATTCTCTGCCTGTCCACTCACCGCCACTCACAGACATGCCCCGTGCTCCCTGGACTTGCCCACCAGCTCACTTGCCAAGCCTCTAGCACCACTGCATCTGCGCCTTCCACCTCAGGATTCCCCATTTCCTTCCTTGCAATATTCTCTGACTTTTGTAGTGAAATCTGCAAACCTTTACTGAGTGGTGTCCTGCATTAGAGTCCTCAGCTTGGTTAAAGATAACATTTATAGTTTTATTTATTGTACAAATGTTAAAAAAAAAAAAATCACAAATACGTTTTTGTAAGGACTTTTGAAGGGATTGGAACTGGTGCACATGCCATAGACTTAAAAATGATTTTTAAAATGATACATTCTTATAAATCTCTTAATTTGATGTCTTTTTTTAGTTTATGATTTTTTGCTAGCTGTGCTTGACAGCAGGGTTTCTATTTTGCCCTTTAGGATCAACTACTTTTTCTTTTATTTCTCATTATGTGTGAATGAAAAGATCTATTATACATGAATTATGAAAATCTCTCATTAACAAAAGTGGCAAAAATAACTATATTACACTGGTAGTAATCTTCCTTCAGTTCTGGCGCCTCAAAATCATTTCTCTATGCAGGAAAATATTTGGTGACATCACCTGGAAAACAACGGTGCACGTGTGCTGCATGATACAGGAGAAGACAGACGGTATACATACTTGGATCTGAGCACAGGGTCTACTCCCACTGTTGGTTCATCCAGGATGAGCAGCTCTGGATTCTGGAGCAGAGCCGCCCCGAGAGACACCCTTCGCCGCTGACCTCCACTGTAACACAAAAGCAATCAAAGGGCAACAGAGTGAATCTTCTCCCACGATGGGGGAAGAACAAGCTGAGGCATCAGCCTGTTGCAAAATCTTTACCAACTTTACCATGAATATTAAATGAGCCTCTAATGAAAACTGGTGTTAGGGCCTCCTGGACAACAGAAGGCTCTTTGTATTGAACCAGGGTTGTGAATCCGGAGATGGTGATTACTCTTATAAAAGGGCCATAAAGTAATCTGCCACTTGCATTGATCTGCCGGAGCTTTAGCAATTATATCTCTTATAGTTAGAATAATTAGTAACATTTCTAAAAATAAATTAAATCAAAGAGTTCGCTCAATAATTTCCAGAGGTTTTACAGCTTATGCAGACTAAGCTTCTGAGCGTAAAAAGGAGGATACTATTCTTTTATTTTTTGGTTGAAAAAGCATAAAAAAACAAGAACAGGCCTCAAGGAGTTATTACCATAGATTGGAAAACAGGAACTCAGAAAGGCAAATGTCATCTCAAGAATGAGGCTTTTTGCTCTCACTTTTTTGATGTGCAAAGGATGACACTGTGATTAGATAACAACAAGCAAACAGAGCTGCAGCTGGCTTCATACTAGTCATAAAGACTCTGCAGATATGATCACTTGTTCACAAAAAAATATCATGCTGCATGTTTCAAAGTGAGCTGCCAATGTAGTGGTGCTCAAACTTTTGGTCTGGATGGTGACGCAAGTGGGAGTGATGTTGAATGCAGAGCGACAACTTCTGAATAATCAGAAATTCTTTCTTGCTTATGAGAAGCTTAATATTGTATATTAAGCACATAAGATTGAAAAAGACAAACTTTGATGTCTTTACAGTGAAAATAGGGACTTTGCTGCAGCCTATGAACAGCAGGGGAGACTGGAATATGCAGGCAATTTCACATAATATCCCTAGGACTCTAGGGACCTTTGCTTTGATGGCTACACAAAAGCATGCAAACCAGTGTTGCCAGATTGTCTACTTTTGGTTTGAATTTGTGGGTAAAAATAGTTTGGGAGGCTTGTGGAACTTTCCCTTGATGAAAAACACAGTAGAAAAATGCTAATGTTTATACAATAGCTGCAAAATGCTCCAAAGTACATTACTAAACTAAATTCTCATTGCTTTAACTGTGGTTCTGAATTTGAGTAATCTATCAAGTCTACTTCATTATATACTTAAACTAGAAAATTGTTGACAGATTTGATTTGACCTTTATTAAAAAGAACCATCTGGAAAGTCATCTGTGCATACTATTTTGAAGCATACGGCACATTTAAAAAACCTTGGCATGTGATTGAATGACCCATTTCTCTATCAGTGTCTATCTACTATCGGTTACGCAACCAATCCTATCAGCAAAACACTACAGGAAGCACAAATTAGGGAAAACAAGCAGCAGTCTGACAGACTTTAAAAACTAACAAGCAGTCAGTGTAGCTAGCTATATAGTTAGCATGTCAGTAGACAGTTCTTTATGTTGTTGTGAGAAAATCTCTGCATAAAAGACTTCCAAACCAGGGCCACCTTTCAAAACAAGAATTCGGAGCTGCTTGAAAAATATTAAAAAATAGCAGTCAGGATAGCTTGCTAGTATAGTTAGCACGTTGACAGATGATCCATTTATCTTCGATTACATTGAAGATTAAGCCATAGCTGTGGAGCAACCGGCCAACAGTTCCTCAAACAACACAAACTGAATGTTTTTAAGGCCTACTTCAAAAAATTATTGGATTTGGACAAATATATCTAACTATTGAGGTTTTGTAGACACTTTACAAGTAATCAGGCAACATTAACTTTTACACCATTTTGGATGTGTGGCAATCATGGTGTCAATGTAGGGTGAAGTGAATAAGGCTCTGGCCACGCATGAGACTGATCTGTGACCAGTTGGCAATGACATTTGTATGGGGGGAAATATGAGTATTTCAACTGGTTGCTGAATGTTGATGATAGTTGCTTGGAAAATGATTGCTAAAGCCCAGTCACAAAGGCCGACAGACTGGTCAGTGACCCACTGACAACAATGAGTATTTCCTGACCAGTTGGCAAAAGATTCCATGTCATTGCTTATAACTGGTTGTATTTTAGATGAAAGTGATGAATTTATCTACAAACACTGTCCAGCAACTCTCACACTGTAGTGAAACTGAAAAGTGTGATACATTTTTTACTTTTTTCCTTCAAAGTAAAAGTTGCACCTTGAAACATGTTGGCAATGGCATGGAGGCGCTACTTTTACTTTGAAGACAAATCTTCTCCATTTCCTGTTTGCGTTGTACATTTTCAAGTTTTATTAATACTTGGCTAGATGATAGTGAGTATATCCAGACAAACTTAAAAATTACAGGCAACGAGGCAATCTGCTAGCAACCAAAGCAATTTTGTACAGCACCTTCTTTGCAACCGATTTCATCCAGTGACAGCCAGCAACCTCCAGGAACCACTGCCAACCAGTCAGGGATAAACATTTTTCCCTATCAACCAGTATGCCAAATTACTTTTGAGCAATGTGAGCATTATGTCATGGAGATACTGCAATATGCTAACTGCATCCAGTAAAATCAATAGCACAAGGAGGATAGAAAGTGCCTAAGAAGAAAAACAAGCTGCAATCTATGGCACTTAAAAACCTAGCAGTTCCTTAGTCTACCAAACCATCTAGTTGGTGTCAGTGGCTGATTATTGCTCCATCTGTCCAACTGTCTTCTGTCACAGCTAAACTGTGTCTATGGCTGCTACCTTACTGGCCAGGAGCTCCTTAAACAACTACAGTTACATTTGTGGATCTGGTATAAGAGTACAGCGTTAAACATGGCAAGATAAGATTATCGCATGACTGTGATCAAGAACCCAGCTGCCTTGCAAGGTAAGATTTGATTGGGTATCTTGGCATCAGTCAAACCTCACACCACTAATGGAAAGTGATAATCAAGGGAATATAATGTACTGTACAACTGCCCCTGAGTTTCACCTGGTGCTTTATCAGAAAAGTCATAATGTTTTACTGAGCCTGGGTGTTACGGTTCGGCGTTGGCAGTGTATTGTTTTAGGCGTTTTGTTTTGGCGTGACTGTTATGTGTTTCCTGTTTTACTTTGAAAGTCTGTGTTATCTTAGTGTTCAGTTTACGTTTCCTTGTCTCGTCAGGTCTAATTTGCCCCAGCTGTGTTTCCCTCCTGTGGTCCATTCCCTAATTGCTCCTTCTATGTATTTAAGCCCTGTGTTTCTGTATGTCATGGTCGCGATCTGCCCCCCCCTGTTGTAAATAGTTTGGCGCCTTGTGTTTGGTGATGTAAATAAATGTCGTATCTTGCTTTAAATGTCGTTTTGGGATTATTTTTGTGGAAGCCCGTATTAGTTTTTTCTCGTGTGTTTTTGCCTTATTTTTATTTTCCTGCGTTGCACCCCGGTTGCCTAGGCCGGGGTGTAACACTGGGTTTACAGCCTGTGGTATAAATACAGATTTTAGATTAAGGGTTTAAAGTCTTCACACAGACATCTGCAAAAGCACAGTGCTACCCTTCATAAATTGGCTGTATCTAGGGAAATAATGCATGAGTTCACATCTCCGTGCATCAAATCTAACATCCATGAACCACATCACTGTTTGCAGAAAAAACACTTTCAATATTAGTATACGCTTTTATGATGATCACTCTTACACATCTGTAAGGTCAACTGCTGCATCATATGTGGTTTTTACCTAAGATTTCGGACCAGACTGGTCTTCTGAGGTAGATCCAGGAAGTCAATGAGAAAGTTCATGCGTGCCTGGGTTTCCTTAGATGTCAGGCCGTGAATTCGGCCAAAGAAGGTCAGGGTGTCGCTAATGGTGAACTCATTGTACAACGCCAATTCCTGTGCAGCACAAAAGCAGAAAATGAAACTCATATCTGATGCTCTGATTGAGTCACAAACACCAACATTTCCAGCACACCTCAGGACAAATACAACTGCACCAGTGGATGTAAATCTATTACATGTACAAAGTTAGCATCTGTTTTACTCTTACTGCTTTTACTTTATTTTCTTGCTTCCTGGGAAGGATTAAAGCTGGTACTTTTTGTTGAAGGATTAAAGTCTTACATAACAGCAGATATACATTTTTTATGCAACAGCAATTTCAAGAAAGCAGTATATATCGCTAGTTTAAAGATGCATCTGTCCGCATTGCTGTAACAGAAAACATTCAAGGTGTCACATTCCTCCCACTCTGGGTTGCAGATTACTTCCTGCATGGATGAATGCAATGGTCAGGGTTACACACAAGACGACAAATACTATGCTGTGTTATCTACTTCATCAGATACCTAATGACAGTAATGGGGCTCACTCAGGTACAGGTGGCTCATTGCAGCAAAGGCCAAATTACAGAAGCCCCAGAGCAAGGCTTCATACAATCTTTATGGCTTTAAAGCAGCTGATGTGGATGTTGGGGTGATAATTTTCTGGACAGAACACACTTGCTTAAACCTTCTGTGGACAAATGGCTGCAAGGACTTTGATTGTAAGTTCACAGGCTTTTTAAGAACAACCAAATAATAGAGAATACATAAAACCAGGTAGGGCTGCCTTTGTGTCACTTCAACAAATTTGCTGCTTTATTCAAATATGTTAAGGATCTTTGGGCACATGAGTATTTCAAAAAAATTAAAACAAGAGCAAAGGTACGCATTTTAATGTGAATATATACTATGTGGTGTTTACCTGTGGCATGTATCCGACTTTCTTCCCCGGAATATCGTGGCCAGGAAACGCAGGCGGCTTCCCTAGCACAGTGATGTGACCTCGTGAGATTTTCAAAGTTCCCACAATGCATTTGAGAAGTGTGGTCTTCCCACATCCACTGGGCCCCAAAAGGCCATAACTGAAAAACACAATCACAAAAATTTCAGATAGAACTTAAAGCGTGATCCTGCAGAGGGAAACACTGGGACAGTACAAAAGTATGTGACTAGGGAATGCTGCTCTTTCTGGTTATTGAGTTAACTGAAAGGAAACTAGTTCACCATTCTAGAAAAAAGGTGTTCCTGGAATCTAATCTGAGACAGATATTTCCTTTTAGACGTTTCAGTCTAATACCAGCCTCTGAAGACGCTGAGATGCTAATGCTGCTAAGTGTTAAAAAAATCAAATTGCAATGGCTTTGTGACTATTTTCATACATAATGTCAACTTACAACTAACGTCTGCTGAATGTAAAGTGGTTTTCATGTAGAGCCATTTTTGGATACATCAAAAATTGTATTTTTTCATATCTAGGCTACAAACGGTCTCAGATACATCACACAGAGTTTGCACTGCACTCTGTTATCACATGCACTTTTATCAGGTATGTCTAGAAATACTGATGGCTTAAATAGCTGGACGGGAGACAGGCCAATGACAGTTCAACACATTTTTAAGTTTAAGTTTGAAAAACTTGATAAAAGACTATATTATTTATATTATTTTGAAAGTTAAAGTGCCTATACTTATTCTACAATCAATGAGATAATTATCCTCAGGTTTAAAACAATGAACAATAACATAATGGAACAATATAAGTTATATTCCAAGAGCACAGTGGGGTTTTGTAACACTCGTTCTGTCTGCATGTTTTACTGGTTTTTCACATTCATGTTTTACATATTTCCAGCTAGCAAGAAACATGAGAAACCTTCAAGAATTTGCCAGGTTGTTCATTTGACTTTATTTTCTCTTACATACTTTGTGTGCACATGAAAGCATGTAACAATGCTTTCCTGTGCACACAAAGTATAGGTCAACGTTTTTGGTGGCCCCATTCTTTGTTGTCATACTTGTCACTTCAAGAATGCAGATTCATATTAGAGAAAAATGAATGTAGATCATCTATAAGAAACTGACAACGGAACGAACTAAGAGACAGCGACACCAGAAGCAAAATGTGTGCACTTAGAGCTGAACTGTCACCGACACATCAGGTTGAAAATTTCTTTGCAGTGTCATGCTAAGCTCTCCTTCCCCTGTGGGATAGTGGAATTTTCCCATTAAGGCCTTATTGAGAAACAATGTAGATGTTTATAAAGATAACCCTGAATATCCTGCAGGAAATTAAGCTTTCAACAGCTAATCAGTCAATAGATGCTTGACAAAAGTGAAGGCAAGATGAGCAGCTTGAATTGGGTCCCGACACCTAACCCAGAAATGTCAGCATTGTTTGCAGGTTAAGCATTTATCTGCTCACCAAGAAGAAAAGAAAGAGTCAAATATTTGTTGCTGTTAGTGATACAGGAAGTAAAACACCTTCAGCTTTTCACTATTTCACTCAGTATTTACATTTTGATTTTTACACTTGACTTTTGTTATGAAAATTTATAGTCTTGTCCAGTTAAAACGCTCTAAATTAACAGGTTGTGTTGGTATTTTCTACTCACATTTGTCCCTGTGGCACAGCCAGGTTCAGGTTGTTGAGGACCTTCAGTTTGCCATACGATCGGCACACATCTCGACACCGGATCGCAAAGTCTTCCTGTCCAGCCGGCAGAGGCGCCTCCAGATCAGCCTTCATTTTTTCCTCCTTCAGCTGGAAGAGAGAACATTTTGTTAAACACCAACATTCCTGATGCAAGTCTAAAAGCATGCTCAGTATTGGCAGACTTAACGTTACAACAATGATTTCTCGTGCTGTAGTCTATATAGATATTGTCACCTGCATAAACCTTCCAAATATCTTTAAATAATATTTTCTTTAGTGGAGAATATGTACCTCGCTGCTTTTGTATTCCTCCAATAAGGAAGGATTTATAGCAGGAAATATGACAGTGAAATAATGTCAAATATGCTGCAGATAATCTGTAGTTATAGTCAACCTTTCGCAACGTTTATGCAATGACACACAAAGTCTTGTATTGTGTTAAACACAGAGCATCCATGTACTGAACCTAAAGTAAATGTTTTAACTTTGTGCATTTCGTTTCTGCACATGAAGTGAAGGTTTTGTTGTGGTGAAGGCTTTTACTGAAATACAAAGAGGAAGTAGGATAACTGTCTAGTCTTCCTCTTTCTACAAATAATTGATTAGAAGATGCCGCAAAAAAAAGTTTCCTACAACAAATTTCTGTGGCCACATTTTAATTTCTAACATGTTTTCCTATTTGTTGATTAAGTGCTTGAAATGAAGTGCATCCATCATTAAATATTCCCACCAGGAAGAGCCGACCACTTAATTTGCCACAATTTTTACATGTGCTTCACTTAAACACGTTTGCCTGTCACAGCGGTTAGGCTCAATCACAAGTTTGAAAAATATTTAAGTGGCCACTTACAGAGACGAATCTTCCCACTGAACTGGCCAGTTATGTTTACAAATGCAAGGAATTTGAAAGTAGGAAGTTTCCATTCCTTATAGTTACAAAATACCTGTTAGTTTATATGGGGAAACCACCCTTGACATAAGTGTGTCTTTTTTATAGCCATAACATGTTGATGTAATTCTCTCCAGAACCTCAGTTAACCAATGCTTACACATATTTAACACTTATAGACCCACAAATAAATTGAGTTTAGATGATGTTCCCATACTGTACCGTGCTATTTTCTGCTTTTCAAAAGTGGAAATTTCAACTTGTTAAAAATAAAAGCATAATTTTGTGTAGCCTAGCCATCTCTACAAATAAAATATCCATCATTACTGTTAAAGTAACAACATTTGACTCCTGAATGAGTTTTAGTCCCCTGGAGAAGGTTGCAGCTCCTTCAGCAGGAGAAACAAGGCTGGATTTGAAAGACTTCAGTGCAAGAAGCTGAAAATACAAACTGTTATTTTTCATAAGCCAATCACCAAACAATCGAACAGGCAGAAAGAGAAAGTTGTTTTCCCTTTCATCCAAAAGCCAAATACAAATCTCACTTCTGACCAAACAACACACAGAAACAGCCAAGCATACTCTCATGTTCCTGTTAATTTCTCTGCATCACTACAAAGCTGCATCAGACAAAGTATGTGGGTCGTAAAACAATCCTGAGTCCAGTAATCTCTAATAACGGCGTTCTTTCACGGGTTTCCACCAAACTCCCTCCTTTAATCCAGAATCTCTCATTTTCCAGCAAGGAGATTAGGGAGACTGCAGTGAATAATCTGCTGCATTTGGTTAGCCTCACCTTTGGCACTTTAGCCTACATTTGCAGACATGTCACCCTGATTCTGTGTGGCAACTGTAACCACTTCAGATGACACATTGATTTAAAATGCAAACAAACGCTGACTATCCATCACTGAATATGAGAAAGGCCTGGAAAAAAGACAAGGCTAACCTCATCTAGAGGAGACCAAACCGATTGAAGGAGCACAAACTCACCATTGGACACGATGTAAAGAAAAAGGGAGATGTGGAAGGGATGAAGAGCACTTGAGAAGTGAGGCCAAAGACTGAAGTCAACAGGTAAAGAGCATTTGAACATTAGCTGACACAAACATCTCGTCCGCATGAATGCAAAGTGGAAGAACAGGTTGAGTTTGAGAGCCAGCAACTGAAGAAGGCATGAAGAACAGACGCCAATAGCACGCACGCACACGCACACGCACACACACACACACACACACACACTTTAACTGGTGCTATAACCTCAGTAGCGCTCCATAATCATCAATATGTTTTCTGATGTCCCCAAAATAATACTTGGGAATAAAATTTTAAAAAACTAATGACATATTTTAAGAGCGTGATTTTTTTTCTCCTAACACATTTTTTTTTGTAGCAATCCCACCCTTCCACCCATCTGACCAGATGGACAGACCTATACTTGATGAAAACACCACATTGCCTCTTTTGCTTGTACACTGCGATAATGACCTCGATCAGCCCAGCAGAGGCTCGCTTTTCATTCATAACAGGCTCTGCTCTGTTGATCAGGAAGAATTTCCTACCTTGCCTGCCAAGTTGTTGCCAATTTGCGTCACTACCAAGTGGAAGAAAACAGGCTTGACGGCCGTATTTAAATCTCTCCGAATTCAGGAAGACACATTTGCCGAATAAAAATTGTGAAAGAGAAGTCAACGAAGGGCTATTTATAAGCCGAGCCCTCTGCAGCCGACCAGCTGCTGCGCTTTCACTTCTCCCTTTCACGCAGGACGTGAGCGCTGCAGCAGCGCTGCGATGCTCAGCGGTCGCTCTCTGCCCCCCCTCTGAAAGATAACCCTCATCCACCCTCCCTGCTTTACGGGAAAAAATGGAGCTCTGGCCTGAAATGTGACACAAAATGAAAAAATAAATCCCAACTCCATCTCTGCAGCGGCGCACAAAGGCCTGCTGTCGAGGGACCACCTCGATCCTGGAGGCTTCCCGCGAAAAGACAGCGACCCAAACTACCTGAAAAGCATCTTACCCGCACCTCCATCTCTGTGCTGTTTGCAGGTCCACGCGTGGCATCATTCCTACCGGCAGCCTCCGCGGCCATGGCAGCAGGGAGGACAGCCGGACCGGCTGGGTCTCTGTAGGAGAGAGAGAATGAGGGAGAGAGGGGGAGAAGGAGAGAGTTAGATAGATGATGAGCTCTGGGAATTTTTAGGTTTAAGTCAGGCGAGCTGTTTGATCTGCTTTCAGCGATTCCACAGATGCACAGAAATGCAGTTTGCAATTTTCTGATCTATTTGGCCAGAATTTGGTGCCAGCTTTAGCTGATGCGGAGCTGCACTAGCCTGTAAGCAGCTGCAGGGGCTCGATTAATAATATATTTTTTAAGAAATAAAAGAATTCACCAGGTTGCTAATATCATTTCATTTGGCATTTCTAACATTAACTGCTGCTGCAAAAGCAACGGAAGTGAAACTAACCGATGGATTCTTGTAATGATGTCGTTCCAAAAATAACCGCTAGGTGGAAGCACAAAAACAAGAGACTTTTAGATGAAACGAGGTCAAGCAGGCGTTTGATCACTGATTGATGAAACTGAATGTGACACAGACACATAAATGACTGTTACGGAATGAAAGAAGGGAAATTTCCCCTGGCTCCTATGTTTGTGTTTCTGGTAGTAGCACAAACTTTGTGTTTTATACAGTTTAGTTTATAATTCCAGTTTTTATTTTCATTATTTTTCACATGTATCTATGATATAGTGACAGACAACCTTAAACACTTTATAAGTTATGGGTGGACACACAGAAGCCCACAAACGGTGCTTTGAACATTAATATCATCAATCAGGATTTTGGTCCAGAAGCGTTTATCCCGTATTCTACAGAGAACTGCACAAATTATCAAGGAGGAGGATAACCACTGCACATTCAGACTCATATGAAATGCTTGTGATCATGGTTATGATTTTTCTTCACTGCATCTTCATTAAAATACATGCAAAAATCGAATGTAAATAAAAACCCGTTTGAAACACAAAATTTTCTCACTGATTGCACATTAGAGAAGGAATCAATGACCATGCAATGTCATTGCCCACATAGCTGTTTCCACAAATAATGATTTTTTTTAAAACACTTCAGTTTTTTCCTACATTTCAAGGAACCATGAACAAAATGCTTCTCAGCGCTGACAGCACTGCAAGGCTGGATGTTGGCGCAGCGGGCCCCTTTGTGCAGAAAATTACATGTTCTTCTTTCACTATGTCTTTGACTGAGGCACTGGTTTATATTTGGAGTTGATCACTGGGTGCTACACAGTGGCTGCCTGCTACTCCTAATACATATGATGGGTTTAATGCAATGGAGACAACTTTATCCTTCTCTAAAGAAAGACCTCAGCATTGAAATCATTAAAAATGAGATTTAGATTCAGCTCCTCCTCCATGTTAGTGTCTAATATAAAGAAATGCTTAATGACAGCTAAGAAAAAATGTTGTGGCTTATTTAAAAAGAGTGTGTGTGTGTGTGTGGGGGGGGGGGGGCAACTACGAGTTACGAGTCAGGACATGAAACCAGACGGCTGATACTATGTACAGATTGTGAAGCGTGCTGTTCTACACTTCGACACCACTGGTTTAAATACACTGCTAAAAAAGGGAACACTTGATCATCGCAGTGTAACACAAAGTCAGTTAAACTTCTATGCTATCACCAGTGTTCTCTTCACACTGAGCCTCTGTGAGTCTGGACAGTTTACGGAGGCTGTGCCAAATGTTAAGATGCCTGTAACTTCATCTGTCATGAGAACAGGGCAAAAGTGGCAGACCTACCAGTTCTGTTTTTTCTCTGGCAAATGCCAGTCAAGCTGGAAGGCACTGGTCTTTGAGCACAGGTCCCACTAAAGGGCATTCAGCCCTCACATGGCCCTCCTGGATTCTGTTTGGCCAGACACGTGTACATTAATAGCCTGCTGGAGGTCATTTTGCAGGATTCTGGCAGTGCTCTTCTTGTTCTTCTTTGCTGGGTAGACACTGTCCATCTCTTCATGTAACAGCCCACCTCCTGGTTTATTCTCCACACTCTTGTACTGTGCTGGGAGACACAGCAAATCTTTTTTGTGATGGCAGGCCTGGATGTGTTTAATTTAGGAAAAACTGAATAAGCTGCTGACATTTGTCTTGTTTTTGCCTCTCCAGTGTATGCATTGTCATTTTCTTTTGCACCAAAGCAGGTGTAAAGGATTCAAAATGGTATGTGCTTCCTAACTGGACAGACTATGTAAACACATCCTGATTTAAATGTGAATAAATGGGATTCTTGAGTTATGTTTTTATGTAATGTAAAATTTTCAGCATAACTTGAAACCATGTTTTGTTTCATATGTCACCATGCAAGTGTCATCAATGTGTGACGTTTCATAAGGCAGGAAGGCCCTCTGGAAAACATGTTGCCCAACCCTGGACTAGAGGCACGAGTAATGCATTGAATAGAGATATATGTAGGATATTTGAGTGTTATTACTGCAGCAATAATAAGAACTAATAACTTGTTAAGGGGTGTTTCAATAGTGCAGGGGTTTATGTACTTGGCTAACAAACAAAAAGTCTCCAGTTTGATCCTGGGAGGAGACACAAATCCTTTGGAAGATATGATGGGACCTGATTATTCAAGACTTTGTATGTAAGGAGAAGGACTTTAAATTCAATGATAGAGTCAACAGTGAACCACTAAAGATAAACTAATCTTCGTCTTTCGGATGCTTCCGCTAGGGGTCGTCAAAGCTCCATCTCTACCTAAGCCTAGCATCCTCTTCTGTCGCGCAAGACCTTCTGGAGGCCCTGCTTCCCTACATCCATGAATCTTCTCTGTGATCTTTTTCATTTCTTCGTGCCTTCTGGGTCCATCTTCAAAATCCCTTTTTCAAAATATCCACCATTGCTCCTGTACACATGTCCAAGCTATCTCAGCCTTGCCTATCTAACTTTGTCTCCAAAATGCTCAACCTGAACTGTTCCTCTGATATACTCATTTCTAATTTTGTCTCTCTGTCAAGAAATAAGAAAATCTAGTATAGAAGAAACATGATCTGTCTTTCTTAACCCTGTCAGTACTCTCGCTGCAGCGTTTTGGATTAAGGGGAACATCAGTGCATCACTGAAGTCACAGTGCATTGATTTGCTTAGCGTGTAATGCCTTTAAATATCCACAAAGGGGCAGAGTGGACCAGTTTAACTAAACAACAGCCGGGCTAACGATTAGAGATGGGGGTTGAATAGATAGAGAGCATACAGAAAGGACGGAGAGGGTTGCAAAAGTCAATGAACAGACAGTGGGATTGTCCACTTCATTCGGTGAAAAGCAATTATGTCCCAGGCTCACAAGTGAGCAGAAACAGGTCCATTTGTAGCTATTTTTAACTCCCTGACGCCTCTGAGCCCTACAGTATTGTTTAATCATTCCAAAGTATTGAGTGTGCCCACTTTGGCCAATTAGGCCAAAACCCCCCAGTCTGTGTCACAGTCAAACTGGATAAACGACACGCGAGCGCAGTCTCATAAAGTAACCGCTTATTTAAACCAGCTAAAAGTCGTGTCCTGGATTGTTATCCCAACCTAGAAACCCCCCAAAGAATCCAAACAATGCGTTGTCTAATTGGGTGAAGGGTTGAGGGAAATCTGTCTGATTAGCCTTCTCCAACAGACGGGGATTAAGCTTTTGGTCTGTAATTATTATAAAGCATACGTCAGCAGACATCCACCCATTTCAGTGGAGCAGAGGGATCCTGCGAGGTGACTGTGCTCTCTCTCAGGCCAAGTCAGACGCGAGGACCCAAGAATAGGAGCAGTACTGGAGCAGGAACAGGAATATCCTCCTGAGTCAGTGCCACGACGCTGACAAACCACGCTCCCCGGCAGAGCTGCCTCTGCTCCGATAATCAGCATCCTATGCTATTCTGCTCAAGATGGCGGTGCAGGCAGCGGAGAAGGACGGAGTAGTGAGTATTTTGAAGGTTTTCGGGGAACCGATCCGGGGTTACGTGTGTTGGTATTTATTTTCTGTGCATGGGGGCCTGTTAGTTGCGATTTAAGCGCACCGTTAGGTCGATTATCCGGCGCTTATTGTAAATGCGGAGCGCCGGGCGCAGCGCATTCAGAGCGTAGGGCGACTCCTCTTTCATCTGTGGCCGGGGAGGAAATTGGGAAATCCAATACGCTGTGGTGAAATGCACCGGCGGTGTGTGCTCTTCTAGGCCACCCAGCCGGTGCGCATTTCAATCGTAGTGCAAGATGGTGCCAAATGTGGGGCTCATTTATAATAACTCATGGCTCCCGGCAGGAACGCTGATAACAACATGACAGGTCTGCTGCCACCTCGTCATTGTTGTTGCACGCCGCGTACGAGGCCACACTCTTGTGCATATATTGAATGATAGGCCTGTAGCCTCTTGTTGTGCCTTTAACCTCAGCCATGCAAGTTGTATATCCTACCTGACAGAGCGATAAATGATACTTTGCATCCTGTGTCTTTTGTCACTGGTGTTGAAGAATGTGGAAGAAGACCACCTGAATGACTCGCTGGGGAACCCCGGCCTCATCTCACCTGACAAGGAGGATTTATCACGCCTCCTGGTATGAAATATTTAAACGATTTCCCGAGTGTCCTTGTTTGATGCTCGCTCCTGGCTGTGCGTAATAAATTCAATGTGTGCAATGCGTAGACGGTGCCATTCAGCGGGCGCATCCGGGGGGGCATGCGGCCGGGGAAGAAGATAATAGTGATGGGCATCGTGGACCTGGAGCCAGACAGGTAACATAACACCTCACAAAGGCATGCATGCACACACTCTTTATCTGGAGCCATGTTTTTATCTCTGCATATTTAAAACATTCTGATTTACGTCTGCACAGTACACATTCTTTGCTAAAGGATGTTAGAGATGGGATGTTTTGTTTTTGTTTGTTTTTTTTGTTCTTAGGCTAGTCAGACTTGCACGGCCACTCGAGGACACACTGAGTAATGCGTAGGCAGCCAGAAAGAACAGTGGCTCCTTAAGTATGCAGAGACAGGGCGTTCCCTCACCAGCAGGGAGAAAAAGGGGGGGATTTTCTTTTTTTAAAAATTTTTTTAAAAAAAGAGAGAGATCCAGTGAAGCAGATTTGTTTGGGTGTGTCCTTACCCTACATGGAAACTTGTGTCAAACTTGGAAGAAACCTCTCGATGACCTCATCTTGTTTAGTGCCTGCTGCTGGGAGGGTTTTCCATGCCAAAGTTCATGTGAATGTCCCAACAGACAGAACAGCTCCAAGGCCTAAACACACAGTCTTTCTTTGTTGCGTCTCATTACTTAGAAACTTGATGCCTGTAACTGTGACCATAAACTTACACCAAGACGCATAACTGTGCAGCAGCAGCAGCAGGGGAGGGTGGATAAACAGAACTAACAGCAGGGATTATGCATAATTAACTCACAATTGGTGAGAATTGTTCTTACGCAGCAGAATTATGCATCTCATTTATCCCAGATTATCTGATGTGTGCTTTACCACTGCATCCTGCCTGAATACCCGATACCCCGGTTTTGTTTTTTGTTTTTTTTCATACCCTCAGCTTTGATGTCAGCCTGACCTGCGGACGTGATTCAGAGAAAGGGGAGCCTCCATTTGATGTGGCCCTGAAACTCACGGCTCGTTTCACTGACCGTCAGTTCCTTCGCAGCGCTCGGGTTTCTGGGAAATGGACAGAGGAGGAGGCGTCCACTGTGTATTTTCCCTTCATCCCTGATCAGCCTTTTAGGGTAAAAAAATCCCTTTTCTCACATCAAATAATTCTGGGTAATCCCCAGCAGTCGCCTGTAGCAGAGATATTTTCAGAATTAGTTATGTGAGATTATCTGCGCAGCATGATAATGGAACACAAACAGGAAATGTTGTCCATGCTTCATCATATTGTAATGTAAATACAGCCTGTACCCCATATAGTGGCCTGTTTACTGCGTTAGGACCACATCAGCTGTTGTGGTGTGCTGAATGAGTTGGAGTTGGAGGGTGGAGGGGGTTGAGCAGCAGGGCATATGCATGATGAGTAATCTCATAACACCCGAGGACTTGTTAGCTCTTTAATGTCATATTCTGCTCCAATAAGTCTGCACATGAATAACACACATGGTGTACAGCTAAAAATATACAATAGTGGCAATGGAGCGAAGAACAAAGCATGAAGTTTCTCGAGATGTTTTCAGGACACTGAATGAAGTTGTTCTTTCTCCAGTGTAGCCGAAGGTCTGTTTAAAGTGCCAAGTTCACGACACCCACACGTCACCGTGAAATGCACCATAACACTTGCTGCAGTGTTGGCAGCTCTGTGAAATCCATATAGAGGTTATACTTGAGGAGCTGGAGGCTAAAAGACGGCAAATGCCCAAAGCAACTGGGTCGGTAATTTGTGTACTTGTAACCATCTCTATTGCGTAATGTCTCGAAATGTTCAGGACTCTAGTGCATGTGTACAAATTTAGTAAAAATTTATTTTGGCACTGATTGCTGGAGCTATTTTTATTTATCTTGCATAGTGATTGTGACGTGATCTGCTTGAGAAGGAGGTCCAAAGTCTCTTACAGGTGCGCACTGCAGCTGAGTTTGGTTCACTGTCAAAACCAGTGCATATGATTAATCTCCTTTGCAAACTTAAACAATTCAGTAACCCCTTGCTATCCTTTTTATGGGGTACATTATAGTCCTGGAAGAGACCACTCCACCATAAGTTTATGGATTTACAGTGATCCTTACTTCTAAGGAGACACACACAATGTGAGCAAAACTATTCCAACATCATAACAGAGCCACTGGATCCCCTAATTGCTGGGGTCAAAGTAAAGTGTGTGTGTTAGTCCCCATAGGGAAATGGTTCCTCTGCATTTAACCCATTCACCCAGTGAAGCAGTGGGCAGCTGCCAGTGCAGCGCCCGGGGAGCAGTGTGTAGGGACGGTACCTTGCTCAGGGGTACCTCAGGGTAGCCGTTCAGTGGAGTCGAACCCCGACCTTCCGATCATGGGGCTACCACTCTACCTACTGAGCTATCCCTGCCCCAGTCAAGGGTTTTTGCTTAGTGTGTTTTCCAGTCTGATATCTTTAAAACTCAGCTGTGGATGCATGAGAATTTTTACAAAGAGAAACTCTTTCTGTTTTTTAAGAATGTGAAATATGCATATGCAGACACAACAACTTAAGTTATTTTTAGAGGTGAACCCTGCATCTGGTTGTTGAATGTCAGCTCTCTGATAAAGTGTCATTGTTTGTGGTTGCAGCGTGACTGAGCAGGTCGGCACAGTCATGACTCTGTCGAAAGCTGGAGGCTGGAGATTAAGTCTGCCATGCAGAATGTTTAAAACAAACTCCCTCCTGAATCCAGGGGCATGTGGAGAGACACATGATGTGCTGTGGTCTCAGAGCAGGATGGTTTGTTTCTGCTGCTTCATCTAAAACATTCTGCCTTGAGTTGTTTGACGGTTTCTTTTTTTTTTTTTTAATTCCCCCCCACTGGCATAAACCACGCGGAGGTGTTTATGCAGTTACATTTTTGTTGTCGGTTTGTTAGGATTCAGTGTGTACACGTACAAACAAGAGAAGAAAATGAGAGCGAGGCTTAGCTCTAGCCTACTTATTCAATAACGTTTTGGGAGCTTTAAATGTTTTAACATCAACTAAAATAGCTGATAGTCATCCTCAGTGTAAGGGGTCATTTGGTCTTTCTCTTTACAAGCGGTTGTCTTTATCATGCACCCTAACCAAGGAAGAAAAAATGACAGATTAGCTTGGGTAAAAGACCGAAAGTTGAGGCACACAACGATGTGTGCCGCTGGTAAAGTTTCTGAGCTGCCTTTCCTCATAACAAGCATCCGTCAACGTTTTCTCCATTAAAGCAATGCAATATCAGGGATTGTAACATCTAGTCCTTTACTGAATCTATTTTGTAATTATTTACTCAAATTGAAACTGCACAAATAATATTTTTATATTAACGAGCAGAGAAAGAAATGGTTGTATAAAGTGAGATGCGTCCCTTCAGCTCATGAGGTGATTGTGTGTAACTCTGACACAGCTTTTTCCACCCACCCAATTTCTTCTGCTTATTGTGACTGTATGGAATGAGTGTGTTCAGTCTCTACTTGTCATGAAGTCAAAAGCGGTTAAAGTGCGGTATTTTCTTTCCACCTTTTGCCTAACTGTCTTTTTCTCCATGTCTTTCTTCCTTCTGCAGATTGAGATCCACTGCGAGCACCAGAGGTTCCGGATATTCGTGGATGGACACCAGCTCTTTGACTTTTATCACAAAGTAAAATCTTTGCCCTCTATCGACACAGTACGAATACAAGGAGACCTACAGATTACCAAGCTTGGTTAACTTGCCCTCTGACCAATTCCCGCTCCGCAAGTCGTGTGTGAAGCAAGGACTTGATCACACATGACCACACACACACACGTGCGCCTGTTACATCATCATCCATAGCCCATCGTACAGCACTGCATCAGCATAGTAACTGGATCAAAGTTTTTCTGCTTTGCTGTTTCTTCTTCTTCCTCTTCTTTATGTTGAACCAGGATCTGATGTGATGGTGCTTTGTGGGTGAATGTGTTTGATCCATTTTTCAGGTATTTTTCCCTTGTAGCCCCAGTTTTTAGATCAGCGAACTTGTAGCTTATTTATAGGACATTCCACTTTTATGTCGAATCCTTTAGGGAATTTGAGATGGAGGCAGGTGTGGAGGTTTGAAAAAACCAGTTAGATAAAAATATCTGACAATTAGCAGCTAAAGTGAAAGTTAAGTGTTGCTCATGGATAGAACAAAATCAAAAACTTAAACTCAATTCAACTCACTTTGTTTAAACATACAAGCGTCCTCTTAAATCTTTTGCTGACCAAGCAACGTGAACAAATGTGCAGTAAAACTCAGACAGGCCAGAGCAGTGTTCCCAAATCAGGCGGATACATGATGTTATGCGAGATGCAACTGGTTTCAATTCAAATATACCTGGACGTATATGTATATTTGATATGCTTTAGTTAGATTGAGCTCAGCACAGCTGGATGTGTAACTATTTCAAAAACTCATCTGAGCACAACACAAGACAGCATAGCGGCCTGTTTTCTCTCTGCTGATGTATATCCAACTCTGCTGGCACTCCTCTGCATCCCTTGGGTTTATTCCAGTTGTCATGGTAACACGTCGCAGCCTCATTGACCTAAATACTCAAAAATGAGGATTATATCATGACAAGATGTAGCATCCCATGCTTAACACAGCGTGTCTGGGTAGTTTGCACTTTTCTTTTTTTTTTTCTTCTTTTTTTTTTAACTACAGCCACTCTCCTGTCAGTAGATTGCGCTATAGAGGCAGTAGAGCTGCAGAGAAATGTTATTTAAAATTTGACTTCTGCTCCTTTTTTCTTTTGCAAGCCTCATCAGAGTTGAACACTAAAATAAGATAGAAGTTTTACTCCTTATATGAAGAAGAAACCGTGCTGTCATCGAGGTCACAGGTTCAGCCGGGTGCAGGTTCAGTCACACATTTTGGAGTCAGGGGTCAGATCCTGGGGGTACTTTGAATGTATAGGGTTGATGTTTTTTTTGTTTATCTTTTTTTTTTTTTTTCTTTAATAGTAGCATAGAAGATATAGTGATGCACAGATTAATTTCTCAATGTCACAGTTTTTGGTGGTATGGCTGGTGCTGTTTTAGTCCATTATAGGTCTTGTGTGTCTCATGGCTTTTTAAAAAAAGAAAAAGGTTTTCCTGAATCATTCCTCATCGGCATCTTGCCCACACTGATGCAGTCTCATCCTTTCCTAGCGCTGCAGGCTGTGTTTTAGAAGTGTAACTAACACAAATGTCTGGTCTCTTATGCGTTGTTTTCTTTATGACAGTTTCCTTCACTGGGGCAGGGAGCAAGTTCTAAAAAATATAGAGAAGAGATCTTCAAGTTAAACCCACAAGTATTGTGTGTATGAAATCTTAAGGTGCTCTGTTTACACTCTTCCAGTATCAACGTTGATTATGCGTTATCAGGTTTTTGGGGTTTTTTTGGGGGTTTTTTCCATACTCTAGAAAGATGTAAAAACTCACTGCAGACATTAAAAGGTACTTTTTTTTTTCTGTTTATGCATTTGTGTTTTTTGGCACAACTTCACCTACTTCTAATATGCAGGTAGGAGAAGGAAAAGTCTGAGGAAGACAAAGCTCTTGCAAAAAGCTGGCCAGATTTGTTCTAGACAAATGGCTTAGGGCAGCAATAAAGTTTCTTTGTTGCTGAAGCCTTGACCTCTTTAAAGGGTTTTATAAGAAAAATGATTTAAGTTTAAGTTATGTTCATGGGTCAGTTATTAGCCTGAATATATTTGCCAAGTTGTGAAAAATCCCTTTTGTGTGTAATTAAAATTGTATTTATTAAAAGTTGGTAAACGGTTATTACCAGTCCCACTTTTAGAAATGTTAATAAATCATTAGTTTCCTGGGTTTCTAAAGATGCATTAAAGCTGAAATTATAAACGTTGATAAGCTGTTCATGAATAATAGATACACTCTGGTGCAGATGCCCTGCAGCTGTTTCCCAGACACTTAAAAGAACAAGGCACGTGTCATTTCACATGAAGGGTTAGCCAAGGGGGTTTTTCACAACTGAAACGTTTCCTGAAACTGCTCATAAATGTGATTTGTTACACATTTATAACACGTTAGGGGGTGTAACAGAAACCAAAGTCATGATACAAATAGTACATTTTGAAGGTCATTCAGGTACAGAAGTATCATGCATCACAATAATGGAAAAATGGAATGGTGTACGCTGTTTTTCTAGAATTATTACATTGTTAGAAATCATTAAACTATTCAATAGAAATTCACAGAATAAATGATCGCAACTTGTAAATGTTGGAAAGCGGCGCTGCTGGTTCTGTTTATGACAGTAAAACCTAAACCAGGTTTCATGAGCCTGTTTGATCCCTTTTGAGGACTTTTTTTTAGCAGTTTGACACTGAAGAAGTGAACAGCAGTTGCCTGCACAAAACTGCTCAGACATTTTGACATTTTCACCCTCACATATTCTGTGTTTATCATAAGCCAATGATGGTTTTTGGATCGAATTTTTGCTGCTGTAAAATTGGAGTAAGCCATGAATGAGGCTTCCTTTGTGGGCAAACTCTAAGGAAACTTCTTCATTACCTGTGGGCAGCGTTTGTCAAAATGCAGAAAGGCTGCTTTCTATACATGCATGAGTATTTGCTAGTTCCTTTGATATAGCAATAACATCGCTGCTCCTAGAGCTGACTCTAAGCTTCTTTTTGCCTGGTTGGTCAGACAGCGTCTTCCTGAGTTCCTCGTTTTACCCAAATTTATTCTGGACACAAACGAGCGTGGTACTGAGAATTGCAGTGTAACGGATAGGTGTGTGTGAATCATTCTTACTTTAGTATTACAAGGGCAAATGTGTCCAAATAACATGTAATTATGCTTATTGGGCATGTTGTTGGATGCTATTGGTATTCTGGTGACCATATTTAGTAACAGTTTACTGTAATAATGTTGATATAGTCCATGGAAGTATGTTTGAGTGATGTAAAAACAAGATGTGTGTTGAAGGGTGATGCAGGTTCATGTTTTGGGTCTTCAGTTTACTGTGTTGACAGCAGCAGGAGGTACGGGGGAGGGAGAGGAACAATTCAAGGCTTCCTGTGCTCATTCCAGGGAGCTCTTTATATGTGTGCAGAGCTGAGCTGGGAGTCTGTTTGGCTCAGCATAGTGTACACTTGAACTCTGCCATTAGCAAATTGTTTCTGGAACTGCTGTGTTTTTTTCCAGCTGAGCGCAGTTTGTTTTCCTCTAGGTTTTTAGATGTGGTGCAGGTACAAGATAAGCTTGTGGGGTACTTACCTATTTTGTACTGTTGCACTTTAAAAAAATTGCAAAACTCACAGCGAGAAGAAAACAGTTAAAGCATTTTTACTGTTAAATATGCAGGCCTCTTTTTCTGATCTCCTAATGATCCCACATCTTTTGAAGAACAACCTTGGGAAATCATAATTTATTGCTCTTTGTAACTCTTATTTTATTTTCTCTGCAACACTTTAAAAATGTAACTGAAAAGCTGAATGTCATTTTCTGGCTGATTGTAATCTAATGGTAACCCAGGTGAAATTACTGTCCACAATCACCCCAGTTATTTAGGACCTGCCCTTTTATACCCATTCAGCGAAGTAAATCTTTACACTCTTCCTACCCTTAAAATCCAGCAAGTCTGATGTAAGAGGAGTGTTTGTTTTTGTTTTTTACCCATGTCTGTCTGTTTGTTACCCTCCTTTCGGACTTTGGATGTACGTGGACTCAGGGTTTTTATTTTTGAAGAAAACACATGAAAGCATTTGTTGTGCATGTAAGCTAGTACCTGGCAATTTGGAAAGACGACAGATTGACGTACCAACTATGTATTGCCAGTTTCTGTTTCAGTCAAGCATGCGGTTTTATTTCTTTTTGCCATCTATCCACTGTCTGTTCTTTTGGGCTGTATTTTTTTATGGCCTAATGTGGACTCGAGTATTGAATTAAAATCATTTCCCCATGAGTTTCACCAGGTTAAAGAGCGGTTTTCTAAAAGGTGCTAAAATGACTTCATGGTGTTCATTGAGTAGAAGTAGGCTGATGTGTTGCTGATGTGTTTGTGCGGTTGATCATGTTATCATTTGTATTTATTACACCATAACCAGCAGCTTTGTGTGTGGTAAAGATATCCTGACTGTATAGCTAACGTTTTGCTGTTTATATGAAGGCGCGTTGAAAAGCTGAGTCTTTTATAATAATGAAAGTGTTTTCTTTGGCTCTGGGTTCTGATGTGTACAAATATTACAAATGATATGGAAAAAGAGTATTGTCTTAAACTGCAACCTTTCCCATTTCCAGATGCTTTTCTTTTAACTGCACAACAGTTTCCTGTCATTGTTTTCAAGGATGTACTGAGTCGGAGGATCACTCGTGTGCCGGCTGCAGTAACTTTGATCTCCCTGATACTCTTTCATCTCACGCATCATGTTGGCTGTTTGATCTGCTGAAAACAGGAGCACTTGTAATTACCACATGATGTCACATTCCCGAAATAAATAGAGTTGACTGTAAACTTTGTGAGAATGTGCACACGGCCAGTGTTTAGATGAACACAATACATGCTCCAAATGTTTTCCCCCCTCTATGCTTTTGTAAAAACAGCTCCTTTGCAAACCAATAAACTTCTTACGTTGAGTTTTTTCTTCTGATCACTTTTTGTGTTAAATAATTTTGAAGGTTATAGATGCATATCGATGAGGAGATTGATGATATATATTAGTCTCCTGTGTTTGTGTTTAGACCTGTCTTTCTCTTTCCCCTCACTCCAAAACCTGTTATGGCAGATAGATGTCTTCCTCTGGTTTTGCTTGAGGTATCTTTCTGTTAAAAGGGAATTCTTCCTCCCTGCTCCTCCTCTAAAACATTCTGAGTTTGGTGATTTCAAGGAGAACGGTACTTGTCTGACTGCATTGTGCCTAGTGTAAAGTTTGGTGGAGGGGGGATTATGGTGTGGGGTTGTTTCTCAGGCGATGGGCCCCTTCGATCCAGTGAAAGGAACTCTTAATGCTTCAGCATACCAAATCATTTTGGACAATTTCATGATCCCAACTTTGTGGGAACAGTTGGGTGAAGACCCCTTCCTGTTTCAATATGACTGCGTACCAGTCATGGATGAGCAAGTTTGGTGTGGAAAAATCTGACCGGCCGGCACGGAGTCCTGACCTCAATCTGACCGAATGCTTTTGGGATGAATCAGAGTGGAGACTGTGAGCCAGGCCTTATCATCCAACATCAGTGTCTGACCTCACAAATTCTGATACACTTGTAAACTTTGTGGAAAGCCTTCCCATAAGAGTTGAAGCTGTTATAGCTACAGTTCATATATGTGTGAAGTGAATACGTGGTCATCTTGGCCACGTCTACATGTCAAGATGCATCCACTGCAGTTTCACATCATATTTCTCACATCGTATATTTTAAATTTCCACTAGGATATGTATGTTCATAATGGAATTCTCCCAATGAGTCAGAAATGCAAGGACAAAAACAGACAATCAACAGATAATTTGGTATATTTCTATTCCTGATCCCTGATAAAAAAAAAAAAAAAAAGAGGTTCTTTCATGTTTAAGAGAAGCACCTGAATTCTCAGAAGAAATTATTCTTCCTCTTTCATCTTTCAGCTCACAGCCGGAGAAGAGTCCCAACTCAGAGGCTCAGCAGAGGCAAGATCAATTATTTCTGCACATGAAAGAGGGAGAAGAGGAGCTCACATTAATGCTGGGTCCTTTCCCTCCAGCACAAAATCTTTATACTGAAACAGAAGGACTTACCATCTGTCAGGCCCCTTCATCAGACTGCTCTGCTTCTGCACATGTAAATAAAGAATAAGAAGATGAAGGCATGCCATGGAGCCTCCAGTCAGGTCGCTGCTGTCTCTGAAGAGTACTTGGCAGCATGTGCAACATCCATGAAAAATATCTAATCATTTACAATCTCACACTGAGATAAACTTCTGCTGTGTTTGCTGTGCTTGTTTTAAAGAGGATGTTGACCTCATAATACATGCAAACATGACAAATCATTCAGGCAGACATAACAAGTGTTTGATCCGAGTGTGCCCCTGTGTGTTCATCAAAGAATCCATACAGGAGAGAAACTGCACTGTTGCCTCACTTGATGCAGAACAGCAGCAATTCAAGATATTACCTGAGATATTGTAGAGATAAAAAAGTACACAGCTCATTTACGGTCCACTGTGCAAAGGTCAAAGAGAGATCATGTCTTCAGCTCGGTGTGCCAGGGAGCCAAGAGTGCCTGCTTCTTCTGACAACCGACCTTATTGTGCTCAGTTTTTTAATTAATGCTAATGGAGAATATTTCTTCCTAGCTACTGCATGTTTTTCAGTTATGATAAAACAGCTCAACAGTTCAGATTATTTCCTTTGCGACTATCTACAGTGACCAGCAGAGGTTTAGCAGTCTTTCAGTCACTAAGTCCCCAGGGCTGAGGGCACAAATTAAAAAAGGTCTGGACCACCACCATGGTTCAGCGCCTCAGTAATGTATGGAGGGGAAAAGAGCTCCACCTAGAAAGAACCATTTGTGGTTGTTCACTCAGAATCTATTCCTGAAGCCTGCAGAGCTCAGCATTTTTCTGAATCCTGTTTTCTGCCTCACACATCCATCGCCTCCCTCCTTTTCTGCACCTTGCACATTTTTTAGCAGTTTTGCTCAGAGCTGAGGGTGAAGTTGCACTGTGATGATAACTGCCCCAAGTTAGAGGAAGAGACAACAGTGTTTCTAGATTGCAGCACCCTTAGCTAGCAGACTTTGTGATATTCATATCACTGATGCACAACTGGTGCATTTTTTCCATTAATGATTAAAAACTTTTCACCCACTTTTCAGTGAAGCACTTTTGATGTAGTTGGATATTTTTAGGCTGCTTTGCAGAAGATGCAGCATTTTTAATATCCACCTGCAGAGTTTTCAAGTCAGGTCACTCCAAAATATCCTGCTTGTGTTCCTTAAAGTAGATCATGGTGCTTTTTTTATAAATTTGCAAAATCATACACAACGTACTCAATTGAAAACTGATACAGTTTTGTGTTTCGTTTATATCACAGATGCTACATTAGACATGGTTATTTTGTCTCTTAACCATTTAAAAAATTATGGGACATATTTTTCCAACAGAATTGAGAAGATGGCATTGTGAATTTTGATTCCTTTGCATGTAGCAGCTGTCTTTGGAGAAACTGTTAATTCACTTCACTGGATTGTGTTGATATGGTTTTAAGGAAATGCTTGAGACTTGAGATAAAAATGGATGCATATATTTAAGAGATGCTGTTCATGTTTTTAAGACCTAAAGTGCACTGGTTAAACTATTTTTTCATGTTACTTCATGACACAACTATGTCAAAAGGACATCTACTCATCCATCTATCCATATCTTGCTACTTATCTGGGTTTGGGTTGCAGGGACAGAAGGTCCAAGCAGAAACATAAAGACCTTACTCGCATCTCCTTCTTCCAGCTGTGTGTAAATGAAGTGGAAAATATAATTACCCAGAGGAGATGGAGAGATTCACCCACAGGTTACAGAGAAGCAGGTGGATCAAAACATCAGTCCATACATGGGAGCCTGTACTTTAAACAGTGTTGAAAGGAAAAATCTCAAATTACATCACTGACAACACGGCTGATGTATTGAAGTGATGCTTCTTTTTCTTCATTATAACACTGAAGCCTTTGTGAAGCTGAAACAGTAACCGGAGTGAGAAAAGTCTCGTTTGTGTAAAAATTTAAAAATGAACTCTTTACAAAAGCTCAAACAAGTTATTTCATTACATGTGCCTTAGCATGTCTGACACTCAGCACTGCATAACTGAACTGTATTGAAAGTGAACATTCCCACAAGATTTAACATGTTTTGCATAAAATACAAGCTGCATCAGAAAAACAATGCAATTTTAAATGTATCCAGTTTAAATTTCAATAATTTTCCGCTTCATTGCCAGGACATAAAATATCCCAAATGACCTCACCTAATGACATTACTCACCCACTCCATCCTCCCCTCTTTTTTCTCTCAATTACCTCCTATAAGGTCTGTGTGTAAGGAAAATAAGTAATACTGTCGCAGTGAAGTTGTAATATGCACTCATGCCAGTAGCAGTTTATGAAGAAATAAAATTAATACGGATTAGAACTGAGTTCAGCTTAGTAGTTTGAGCCTCCACACCAGTCTCAGTTTTTCATGTGACCCACTGGGAAAATGAATAGTCCACCCTGGTATGGTTTGCAGACAGTGAATATTTGTTATTAATCTCGTACACCGTATAAATGCCTCACATTTTAATCAGGCTTCTTGTAGAAACAAGATGCTGCTGCGTCTCTGCTCACATTGAGAGGAAGAGGTTGAGGTTGTGTGTGAGAAATATATTACTATGAATTACTAGGCTAACAATTACACCAAACTGCTTTGCCTCTGTGCTGACCGATGGTGCTCAGTGGCTTTTGCTCCTTGCTTTTAAATCAGATGTCACTCTCAAGATAAACACAAGCTACAGCAGCAAGCAGTCTTAGCTGAGGAAACAAAGATACATTTCCTCATTTAATATAAAATATTGTGGTGATGTTATGTTATATTAGGCAGGCAGCTGCCCAAATTACACTGTGACAATCAAAAGTATATCTATTTTGAACGCCTCAGCTGGAAAAAATTCAAAATGGTTTATAAAGTTGGCCACAGGTCTGTATGTAAATGGGAGTTAAAACATTACTTCATATTTGGATATGTATGATGTTAGTGTTTCTAAAATACTTAAAAATGTCTTTATTAATAAAGTAAACTAAAAATAGACATTATTAAATTTTATACTTTTAACTACTGACTTGAACATAATATGAAATAATGTGTTTCCACTGTGGGAATGATGGATCCAATGACAAATAACTTCCAGATTAGTAAAGTTATATTTTTATTTTTTCTAGTTTTCCATTTCTATTTAGATGATTTATATTCATATTTAAAATGAACAGGATCATAAAAAAAACCCACTGCAAGTGTAACAAAAATATGTTGAAATCAAATGGTATGTTATGTGAAATCAATATGAAACAATGACACATGCATTTTATCCAATTTTTTTATTTTATTTAATTTTTCCCAATTGTCCAAATTAGTCTTTGATTGACTTATCAGCGGTTGGTTTTAAAAAAAAAAAGCCCCAAAAATCCCCTATGAGCAAGCACTTGGCGACGGTGGGGAGGAAAAACTCCCTTTTAACGGGGAGAAACCTCCGACAGAACCAGGCTCAGGGCGGGGTGGCCATCTGTCGCTGCCGAGTGGGCTTAAAATGTTCACTGTCCATCTTCCTTCTGACAGGAACTTCCTACAGACCAGGTATGAATGATGCCTGAGTGGACATACAAAACTCACAAGTTCCTGGCTCTCACGGCTCCTATGCAGAGGGTTAGTCGAAGAAGGAGGGGCATCGCGAGGGGCGTCGGGGGACGGGGGACTGTGCCTCACTGCCCTCCCCCTCTCCAAGAAACCCGTCTTCAACCGAGTCGAGAGAGCCGGGAACTTGTGAGGTGTGCATGTCCTGGTGAGCCTCCACCTGTTGTAGGTGGGTGCAGCCTCGACTGTACAGAGACAGACCAGACCAGCTGCACCACACAGACACTTCAAACCTCATCTGAGGACAAAAAACACACACACACACACATACATACATACATACATACATCTTACTTTTAAAAAAATAATAAAGTTAGGGTTCCTTTACAATGTCAGAAGGAGGGAGGCACTAAGGCACCGCCTTCCGCCCCTCGACGCCCTCGCGGTGCCCCCTCCTTCTGACAGGAACTTAGGAACTTCCTACACACCAGGTATGAATGATGCCTGAGTGGACATACAAAACTCACAAGTTCCTGGCTCTCACGGCTCCTATGCAGAGGGTTAGTCGAAGAAGGAGGGGCATCGCGAGGGGCGTCGGAGGACGGGGGACTGTGCCTCACTGCCCTCCCCCTCTCCAAGAAACCCGTCTTCAACCGAGTCGAGAGAGCCGGGAACTTGTGAGGTGTGCATGTCCTGGTGAGCCTCCACCTGTTGTAGGTGGGTGCAGCCTCGACTGTACAGAGACAGACCAGACCAGCTGCACCACACAGACACTTCAAACCTCATCTGAGGACAAAAAACACATACATACATACATACATACATACATCTTACTTTTAAAAAAATAATAAAGTTAGGGTTCCTTTACAATGTCAGAAGGAGGGAGGCACTAAGGCACCGCCTTCCGCCCCTCGACGCCCTCGCGGTGCCCCCTCCTTCTGACAGGAACTTCCTACAGACAAGGTATGAATGATGCCTGAGTGGACATACAAAACTCACAAGTTCCTGGCTCTCACGGCTCCTATGCAGAGGGTTAGTCGAAGAAGGAGGGGCATCGCGAGGGGCGTCGGGGGACGGGGGACTGTGCCTTAATGCCCTCCCCCTCTCCAAGAAACCTGTCTTCAACCGAGTCGAGAGAGCCGGGAACTTGTGAGGTGTGCATGTCCTGGTGAGCCTCCACCTGTTGTAGGTGGGTGCAGCCTCGACTGTACAGAGACAGACCAGACCAGCTGCACCACACAGACACTTCAAACCTCATCTGAGGACAAAAAACACATACATACATACATACATACATACATACATACATCTTACTTTTAAAAAAATAATAAAGTTAGGGTTCCTTTACAATGTCAGAAGGAGGAAGGCACTAAGGCACCGCCTTCCGCCCCTCGACGCCCTCGCGGTGCCCCCTCCTTCTGACAGGAACTTCCTACAGACCAGGTATGAATGATTCCTGAGTGGACATACAAAACTCACAAGTTCCTGGCTCTCACGGCTCCTATGTAGAGGGTTAGTCGAAGAAGGAGGGGCATCGCGAGGGGCGTCGGGGGACGGGGGACTGTGCCTCACTGCCCTCCCCCTCTCCAAGAAACCCGTCTACAACCGAGTCGAGAGAGCCGGGAACTTGTGAGGCGTGCATGTCCTGGTGAGCCTCCACCTTTTATAGGTGGGTGGCAGACCAGGCTGCACCACACAGACATTTCACACCTCATCTGAGGACAAAAACTACAAGAATATCGTAAAAAGCAAACCTTGGAAACGTGCAGGGTTACAAGAGACGGCAGCGCTGCAGACGTGAACCAGTTCAGGCTGTGCGAATGTCAGTTTCACTCCTATATATGACCTCCTATCGCAGAATGCGTTACTGTGACAACACAGGCTTTGTGCTTTGAAGTGTGGTGTTTGGTGACGGCATTGGAACGGCCTGTGATCTTACGTCACACGAGCCCGGATAAATTTGAAAAAGGCGTTTTCATCTGTAAACGCTCCGTGTCCAGACTACCGTTTTCACAGAGTTGTGCGTCCACATTGAAACGGCCGAAACCGCTTACCTTCCATTACTGCGCATGCGTGAAACGCAAGGTGATTCGACCTGCCTCATTTCCGTCTGCCGTTAATCCGGTTGTTCAGTGATGACGCGACGAATCGTACTTCTGGGTCTAAAGTAGTCTGCGTTTAATATGGCTTTTGTGTTGTTAACATGTTTAATGTTATGTATTTTCTTCTATTTGATCTCAAAAAGCTCCTAAAACAGTCAGTGATCACTGTTGACCTCCCTCGGCTTTTATTACCGCTAGGGCTGAACGATATATCGCATTTGCGATAATATCGCGACATGATCAAGTGCAATTTTCTAACCGCAAAGGCTGCGATTATACTCTGGACATGTCCAAATTCATGGGCTGCATCCTCCTGAGGCCGCATTTGTAGACCGATTACGTCACAGCGACACGCCGAAGGCTGTCCAAATTACTACCATATCCCAGAATTCATAGCGCGGCCCAGCCAAACTCCAGTTTCCAACAATGGCGGCCGCTACTAAGTTTTAAAATTACTCATACTAATCTTTCTGGGTCACAAAATAAACTTTTAACATATTTTCAGGCGAGAAAGTAGTTGTGTAAACATCAAATATCTGCTCGGTTTATCAAGATATCCCATATTTGCAAAAGTGCTTCGACGTTTTCAGAGGCGTCTGCTACCCACCAGCTCGACAGCTAGCCGGGAGCTCGAGGGTTACTGATGCGGCCGAGAACGGCACAACTCCCGGCACATCATTTTCAGATCACCGCGGAGTTTCGCTGCTCGGGTTAAACGTAATATATAAGTCACTTAGACAACCTAAAAATGTTATTGTTGGGCTTTTTTCAGTGTTTTGTTTGTTCGTGAGTAAATCGGTTTGGCTGAGATTAAAGTTATTAGATTAGATAAAATAAAACTTTATTAATCCCCCGGGTGGGTTCCTCCTTGGTTTTCACACAGCTGACTAAACGTCAAACAGAAAACTTATTAAACAGAAGTGTGAGACAGTCGAGAATTTACACCAGTGTCTGGTTATATTTTAGATAGCAAGAAGCAGACGGCCGAGTTTATTAAACTCCACCGAGACAGCGGTGACGCTAATCAGAACTAGCCTTCTGATTCAGAAGGCTAGACCGTCCAATTTCACGCCTTTAAATTTTAAAGGCGTGTTTGTGTGTGTGTTTATACAATTGCTATTATGTTTGCACTTTATGTGTAATGTTACTGACTGCAGAGATCAGTAAGATGTGTGTATTTTTTATTTATTAGTTTTATTTATTTAATATTATTTTTTAATTGAATGACTGTCTAGTAGTTCACAGATGTCGAAAAACTGAGTGTGGTAAAGCCACTGATTTTGTTTATGTATATTTCTGCAATCTGCACATTGTACTGACTTTCATTTTAATGTTTACACCAGGGTTCCTTGTCAGCACTTTATGCTCAGATGTTTGTAAGCTAAAAATAAACTATTGTGTATGTTCAAATATACTGTTGTGATTGAAGAAGTTAAATAAAAATGTCAGTCATCAATTCATGCATCACCTCATGTCATCATAACAGAGGTCTGTCTTCCAGGAAAGAACAGTTTAAAATTAATGTAATATAGTATTGGCCATACTATATGATGTATTGCTTGTCTTTGTTTAATAATACAGAAGACAAAGACCTTAAAAAATAATCGCATATCGCATCGCAATCGCAATATTGGGGCAAAAAATCGCAATTAGATTATTTTCCATAATCGTTCAGCCCTAATTACCGCTAATCATTTATTTAAGCTCAGTTTTTACCTTAGGCTGTAACTACAGCCCAGCCCATACAGCAGTATATGAATGACTAACCTCGTATTGTGGATGGATTATCTCAGTTGTTCTCCTGGCTGAAGTTTGGTCCTTTTACAGCATCCTGCCGTGCGATTACATTTGTTCCTGACCACCGAGAACACTCATGGTAACTTTTCTCGAGTGGGAAAAAAGTTAGCTTGTTTATATTATGCTAACATAGCTGTGTCGCTAGCGATCACGTAGCACATCATTATATACCAGCTAGCCCAACTTCAGTAACCCTACAAACGTCACTGCTGTTTAGTTTTCTGTCTTCATTTATGCTGGAAGTGATAAGAGTTGTACGTTTTAATTTGTTTCCAAAACCCCGCAGTCAGGACATGCTATATTGTATTTAGATAGAAGCTAGCGAGCTAACTCCCTGCTAACTTCTAATTCTGTTAAATGTCATAAATTCTGTTTTCATGGATGCCTGGATGTTAAACTCAATTGTTACACCTGGTAGAGCAGAATGCTGATCATTTTATTAAAGATGAAAGACTTTAGACAGTTTTTCAACTCTCAGTAATGCCATAGTGATCGTTTGATATATGGACCTGCAGCGGAGTTTAGACCCAGACACGGCTAGTGACGTCAGACTGAACAACCGGATTTACTTTCTGGCTCTTGTCTCTGCAAAATGTCGAGCAAAAGCAACGAGTTTTTTTTTTTTAAATGGACTAACAATTAGGTGGAGTTGTTGCTGCAAGTAATACAAAAGTACAAAGTTGGAAAAGCGATTGAGAATTGAAGAAAAGCTATCTGGACCATGTACAAACTGATATTAATCTTTAACGGTGCTGTCTCAATTTGTCACATGATTGCATCACTTGACTAGGCTATGTTCACATGTATGGGTATTTTTGAAAACGTAGATTTTTCTATGCGTTTGTACCTTTGGTCCACACGTAAATGGCGTTTCCGGCCACTGAAAACGGAGAGTTTTAAAAATTCCTGCCTGGGTGGAGATTTTCAAGAACTCAGTTTTTGCGTTTACTATGGACAAGAAAAACGGAGAAAACGCAGGGTCATAGGTGCGCCAAGTTATTGTTTCGGTGAAATCAATTTCTACAATGGCGGACTTAGACAAAATACTGTTAATTTTACTCTCTGTAGTGTTTAAATGCTTACATACACAGACAGTAACTGTCCCTCCACGCATAGGACTCAGGTCTGCTTCTTTGCGCCATCTTTGTTTACTCGTTCCCGCCCAGGCGTCTAGACATCTGATTGGCCAACATTTCTACACGGTTAGGAATATAGCGCCACCTGTTGCTTTGGCATGCTCCTTTCAGCATTTTCCTTCGTTTTTGTTGTTGAGGCGTGGATGGGATTTTTTAAAAAAACGAAAAATCTGTTTTCAGAAATACCCGTGTACGTGTGGACGTAGTCTACAATGTATCATTGTTCTCAAAAAGGCTCCAGTTCGCTTTCCACAATGCTACTCGAAAACGTCGTTTTTCAAATGTATATGCTTTGGAGAGCGTTTTCAAAACGCTGCGCTTTCCTTGACCGAAAACACCGTCTCAGTGTGGACGGAAGGCCAAAACGGAGAGAAAAAGTGATGAGTCATGATAGCATTACAGGCTGTTCATTTTTAAGTGTGGTAATTAGAAATATTGCAAAATAAAATATCCACAAGAAAAGGCTTTTTAGTATATGCTGAATTATCAGTTTCAAAGCTACTCTACCAGAGTTTCACTAAAAAATGAAACAAAGGATAAGTTTTAACCCTTTCATGCATGAATTATGACAACCTCAATTGGGATTTTTTTGCTTAAGTATTTTTATTAAGCTTTGGGCATGAAAAAAACTTTTTTGAACCTTTTAAACATCTACCTTTCAAAGAGTTTTTTTTGCATGTCCACTTGCCTCAGAATTTGAAATTGTTATTAAATTTGTAAGGTGTCCTTGAGTGTTTTCAAAGGTGCCTATAAAAATCTGTATTAGTGATGAATGTTTGCATTTTTTCAAAATACACATCTTTTATGAATGATGTGTACAGATACACCCTTAGTTAGGGGAAAAATGATGTGAAAATCATCAGTGGAACCGCTGTGTAATAATATTCAGATCATACACAGATCAGATGTAACATTACTGCAGTTACATGTGTTAGCACATGCTGCACCCAACAATGGGAGGCAGAGGCAAGTTAAATAAACAAGAGCTAAGCCTTTAATGCAAAAGCCTTTAATCCAAAAAGAACTAATGTTACACTAAGTCCAGTAGGCAAAACAAATAGAAACTCCCACTCAAAAACAAGCGAGAAGGAACTCAGGGAAGAAGAGGTGGGGAAACAGATGAGCTTACTTGGGGAGAAGCAAGACACTTCCACACATGACAGATTGAAGAGAGTTGGAATCAAATAGAGGTAATACTCACGATGGCAGACTAACTGCAAAGAGGAAAAGAAATACTGAAACATGAAGGCAAAGGGAGGGGGAAATGGAGAAACGAGATAAACAGGAAGGCACAACAAAACAAACAGGAAGAAAAGACTGTAACAACATCCAACTAAAAATCTCAAACCAATCACTTAAAGAAAATCCTGAAACTATGTGGCCTGTAAAGCCTGACACTTTCTTTTATTCTGCCATATAAACAGCTATGCTGAAGCAGAAAAAGTCAGCCCAGTCTTCACATAGTTCGACCCAGTTTTATTTTTTATTTTCTGATATTTTATGTGTTTGCTTTGAATGTTTGCACAGTAAAAAAGAATAATTATAGACAGTGATAAAGCACACATTTCCATAAATGATCTAAGCCTTTGTACTGTAGGATATGAGATAAGGGCAACTCCTATGGACAGATAACCTGATACAGGTGAAAAAACATGATAAACACCAGGAAGAATATATTTCCCACAGTTGCAAACCTGAGGATGCTAACTTAGATCCATGAAACATAGTTTGTTCATTCGTTTGTTTACAGTGACAGTAACAAAGTGGAGGTTAAAAAAAGGCAATTTAGGAATAAATTTCCTCCAGTAGGAGGCGATATTCTTCAACGAAGATCGTCTATTTGAAGAGGCATCCCTTTCCCCATCTGTGACGCTGACCTTGAGTTACTCCCTTCACTGTGGATGGAGCAGAGTGTGACATCTTAGTACTTTTAGCATCCCAGGTGACGCCTACGGAGACCTCGAGAGGATGGAGAAGGGCTGCACAGTTGACAGACAGGCGAAGTGAACGAGAGGTGATAAATAAAGAGCTGGGATTGCTCGTTAAACGGCCTGTCACTGTCTGGCTGATTCTGACGGACAGCTAGCATCAGACAGCGGCTACATGAGCTAGCCGCTGGCCATGTCAGCTAATCAGCTTCTGTGTCGGTAACAGGACAGCGGAATGCCGTTTGGGAACTACCTTATTTTAACCCCATTATTTATTGGTGAGTAAGCTCTCTTTGCATCAGTGCTACCTAATTAGCGAGTTTCGTGAACAGTTTGCGTTTACATGACTCTACATTCAGCTGTTCACGTCATGCCACGATGACACCTGTCTGTCTGTCCAGGATGAAGAGGCTGGAGAAAATGGCAGGACGGCGGTGCTTGTTTTCGCCCACAAAAGGCGTGCGTTAACTTGTTCAATACAGAAACACGCACAGAGTTCACATGATCACATTTGTTAAATAGAATGAACCAGAATAGACTCCAGTTCATTTGTTTTTTGCGTTAAGAGCTTATCTGTGACCCTGTAGGGCTAAGACTTCGGGTTTGTGCTGTTCATCTAAGTAGCACAAAGCTGCGGATATTGTTTCCCGTATCGGCTTACTGTCCGGGGCAGCGCTGGCCTCTCTTGCGTCTTAGGATCAGAACCAGGTGGAGAGTCATGCAGGTGGTTTTATAGATCAAATGAAAGAAGGTGATATTTGAAATGAGGAAATCAGATTGCTCATTGTGTACATTATGTGCAAGTTCCTCATTATTTAACTCTGCAGAATGCCAGCAGTCCCATGTACACAAGTGTGGAAATCAACGATCACAGGGCTGTGCCAAATTTATTTCAGTTGGTCTTTTGTTCCACCTGCCTGCTATTTTGATCTCAGGTGAGCCAGGCTAATAAAATAAAAATAAAACTTTTTTTTTAAAAGGTAAAAAAAATATTCATATTTAAAGGGGACGTGGCCTGCTTATTTCCAGCACATTTTTATTATTGGAATATTTAATCGGTGAGAGACACTACAGTATTACAAAGAAAAGCCCAACAATCGGAAAACCCCCTATGAGCAAGTACTTGGTGACTGTGGGAATGAAAAAGTCCCTCTTAACAGGAAAAAACCTCTGGTAGAAAAAGGCACAGGGAGGAAGAGCGATCTGCCGTGACCAGCAAAGGAAGAGAGCAGAGATGGGAGAAAAGAGAGTATGGTAGAAGGAGCCAGAGTTTAATAACTACTAGTGATTGAATGCAGTAAAGAGTGAAAAGAAATGATTAAGGAAGAAATGCTCAGTGCATCATGGAAAGGCCCCCCCCCCCCCCCCCCCCCCAACAAGGGTTCAGGGTCATTTGATCCAGACGAAAATATAAGCTTTATCCAAAAAGAACCTTTAAGTATAAATTATTAAGCAAATAACTTTAACACTGAAATTATTCCCAGAAGCTGTTGTTTTGTTTTTTTATCCTTCTTTTCTGATTGTGTGCACTTACTTCTACCAGGTGCATGAGTCCTTTGGGTCCTGCAAGGAGAACCCATGGAACCCAACATCATACCCTTGCACTCCTCTTCCTTGCCTCTGATGGATGATGATGGTGATGGGGAGGTGGCATCAGAGGAGGATGAGTTTAAGGACTTTTCTGTCAGGATGTCCTGCTCCTCTCTTAATTTTGCTGATGCAACTGAGTCACCTTCTAGTTTCAGACCTCCTTCTCCAACCTCAGAACCAGCCACCCATCAACCCAGTTGCAGCTCTAATTGCGCAGGTGAACAATCCCAGCCTACATCCGAAGTGAAGCTGGAGTCTGGTAAGGCTCAGATGGATGTAGGACAGGAGGATTATAATGCTGAACCTTCTTTGCACCTCACAAATGGATTTGCTGAAAGTGAACATAACTCTGGGGCCCATACTTCTTCTGTAGGTGGTCGGTCTCCTGTGGAGGAAACGGGGTTTGCTGATTTCACTGTGTTTACAAAGCAGACGGGACACCCCTGGTGTTGTGGCTTCTCTCCACTGGCTAACACAGAGCAGGAGGATGCGAGAGTAAAAGGGACAAACAGCACCTTTAGTGAACAAATACATGAATCAGGAGAGGATTTTATTATGGAATCTGAGCCCAGATATCACTGTGCACACAAAGAAAAACAAAACATCTGCACTGAGATCAGGGAGAAAAGAGATGCAGCACTTGTGCAACCATCTCAGGTCCATCATCAGCCTCAGGAAGCTACAGGAAATTGGAGTTTTCCTTCTGAAGAGGAGGAGCTAGATAAGCCTTGGGATAGTCAGAGGGAAAGGAGGAATAGCTTTAATTCTCTTCAAACCTCTGAGGTACAGGACGATGGAGATGCAGAAGAAATCTTTCAAACATGTAGTATGCATGAGCCTATGTCAGAGGACTTGGCATCCTTCAGTGATGATTTGTCATTTGAGGTTGCTTCTGCAGATTTGGAACCAAATGTTTCATCCCTTGCTTCTCAAGATGATCAAACTGATTGGGACCAGTTTGATGAAGATGAAGACCTGGGAAACTGCAGACATTCTGACTCTTTTGGAAACAGTAATGTGACAAACCTCAACCAGACTGAGTCAGACAGGGACATTCATCACTACGAATATCCGACTCAGGAAAATTCTGCTACCTCCAAACAGTCACAATCTGGAACAAATTTGCAAGACAGATTTGCTGACTTTACTGACAGCAGTTTTGAGCATCACAGACCTCAAGAAGATCTTCAAACAGCTGATGCAGGGGTGCAGATTCTGGGAAATCTCCCACTGAGTGACAGCTTTGCAGATTTCTGCTCGGCGCCCACGCAGGAGGATGAAGAGGGGTCGTGGGCGGAATTCAATGACCAGAGTGCAGAGGATGGAAGAAGTTGGAGACAGTTCAGAGCACCAGTCAGCAGCCTGCAGACTGATGTAGACGATGAGGAAAAGAATAAGCAGGACAGAGTGGAAGGAACAAGAAGGAACAGCTCTCAGGTAGAAGTTAATTTTATTTAAAAACCTAAACTTCTGCTTACATTATCGGTTGTCTGTTTTTATTATTAAATGTTACCAATTTTTAAAAAGAATTTAAGCTATTTAAAGGCATATTAATGTTTTAAAAAGATAAATAGATATTTCTGAAATTCTAGTTTAAAAATGAACCATCTTATATTCCTATCTGACCAGGATTCACTGCCCTGTCGTGTCCAGGAAATCCTTCAAGCCAGTTTCCCAAAGGTAGTGGTTCCAGCTGTGGAAGATGAGAAGGAGCTGGTTGGCCTCAGTGCTTTGCTTCAAGCTGAGCATCTCTCTGAGAGTGGGGAGGAGGTACCAGTCCCCAGCAGTGCTCAGCGGTGAGGAGAAACTCCTGAATTATGGCTTAACCAATCTGGAAAGCCATCAGCTAGTCTGTCAACTTCCCCTCAGGCTTAGGATTGGTTAATTTTCTGTGATTTCTTGGTTTGTTTTTTTTTTATGTACACATAAACCACTACATTGGACACTGATGTGTCACTCCATACCCTGCCACCCACTCCAAAGGTGATGTTTGTGGACATGTCAAAAACTATTTGAAAAATAGTTTAAAAATAAAGTTCAAAAATCTTTTTTGCCTAAAGATGAATAAAAATATTTAAGAAAAAAATCCTGATTGAGGTTGTCATAATTCATGCATGAATGGGTTAATAGAAATCTGGTCTGAAGATGTACCCTATACGATTAGTTTGCACTAATCACATTAGTGCATAAATTTTTCAATTTGTAGTGGTATCCTTAACATTTTAGAATTTCATTCCTTGATATAGCAGATAAAGTAATAACTTCTCAAAATCTTAGCTGCTTTTAAATTTTCTTCTGACCTTCCAGGATTCAGCAGGAGATATTGAGGCCACATCAGGATGTCCACAATGCAGTTGGGCTCCAGTTTCAATGGGGGGGCTCCCATACTAACAGGACTCTGCTCAGTTGTCTTGGCGTGGACACAAGAAACGTTGTGAGTTAGGCATCAGTAGCATTTTCCATTACATGGCTTAAACTGCTGCTAAAATGGACCAAAAATTCTCTTGGTATCTTCCAATGCTATAGTGTTCCTAACACTTGCTCATTCCCAATTCCAAGGTGTTCACTGGGAGGAATAAGCAGTCTGTGACTGTGCCTGCTTTTGCATCCAGTCTGGTGAGTCTTGCTGCAGTAAATGTGAATAAACTTCACTGGTGTGTGTGGTAGGAGATCAGACAAACTGTGTCTTGTCTGATTGTCTGTGAATTGAGGACAGATTCAGTAGTACTAAAGCATACTGGGCTTTGTCGCTTCCCTGTGGGACCGGTTGCTCTTTATGTATCTTTATTCAGTGTTTCCCAGCTGGAATATCAGTTTCTGTCACTTTCAGGGAATGCTTGAGCCAACCAAAGATGCCGTGCCAGCTGCCTGCTCTTCAGGAAGCACAGCTGTTACAGCACAAGCACCTCCAGGGCCCCGGGATATACCGGGCCCCTCAACACATTCAGCGCAGGTAAACTTGTCTGTTTGATTTGACTCATTAAACAAAATCACAAAGCATTACACTTGAATGGAATAACTTAAAATGCCACTAAAGAAGGTCAATTTTGTGTCGTGGCAGGAGGAGCTCCCTTCCAGCCAGCTGGACTGGAGCGGTCGTGGCCTTAGCAGCTCTCAGGACGGTACGTCCCCTCGCCGAGCCCCACATTTCTGGGGTCGGAAGTAGACTACCAGTCATGGCTTCTATTATCAAACCAAACCTTTTGTTAAGATTTAACTCTGGGCTTCTCACTATCTTCACAGCATGTGCTTTTTCTCTTTGAATTTACTGTGTTTCCCCTTAAGGCACTTTGCAGTAATACGGGATCACAACATGTCATCAAAATATAATATTTTCCTTTAATAATAATTTCCTCTCAAGAATAACAATCATCCAGTATTTTGAAATCATGACCAAAAACAGGGGAAACACTGTGCTGATCTCCCTTTTTGCTCTTTTTCTTCACCTGTTGTATTTACCTGTTGTCCTGTTGAGGAAAAAAATGATCTCAGTCTAATTTATTTATGGAAAATTTCTAATGAACTCACACCTGATGTGTAAGAAGCCTATTGAAGACATGATGTGCATACTAACCTGTTTCATTTCTGTTTTGTGGTTTACTCACTGAGCATGAAAATAACGTGCACTCTGAATAATCAACAGATTTGTTCTTCTAAAGGATCTTTTTTTTTTTTTTTTTTTTTTGGTCTCTTTTAATTTTTGGCTATTGTGGGGGTCAAACTTCCAGGTCCTTAGTACTAATATCGTCAACCTGTTGCCAGAATTACTGTAAGTCAGCCATTAGACATTTCTAGTAAAGACAAATTAAAAAAGAATAATCTATACCAGTATACTTATTTATTTATTTTTTTGCTCAGGAATGTTTTATCAAGTCAATGAGAATCATAACTTATTGTACTGTTCAGTTTTATGTTTTTGCAGTTTTCAAATGAACGTTTGTATTCATCCTAAATTCCAAAAATCGTGAGTTATAAATTAAAAATTATTAAATATTCTCTTTGATCAAAAAGTATGATTTAAAAAAAAAAAGGTTCCAAGAGTCCACAGAAAAACGCAAATTAGATTAAAATATGGCCAATCTCCCCTTCAGTGTAATCTCCCTGTGCACATCTGGATCACTTCAAGCATGACTGCCTAATTTCATAATGAACATCAAACTTTTTGAAAGCAAAGATTAAGGAGATGATCTTGAAGGGGACTTCAGCCAAGTATTGCTGGGGTGCAGTTTTTTGGGTTTTTTTGTTGTTGTATTTTTTTGTTTGTTTGTTTGTTTTTAGTTCTTTGTTTTTTGTTAATTTGAATTTGTCAATTGAATTGCAGAACTTTTTGATGAGACCACAAACAAAAAAACAAAAGGGCAGGTAGGAAAATCCCATCTGGTTCTTTCATAACTTAATGCGACATGGATTCAAACCAACACACTAAAAAAGATATAGCTCTGTCATTGCTGTAAAACAGCAGTATACACAAACTTTGCCACGCAAATCATTTTGCTGCTGCAAATGTTTAAGAGGGTAAAGGTAAAATAAAGTGTGCTAAATAATTCTAACAAAGAGTTTGTATGACATGCAGCGTGGCTGAAAGCATAGCTTACTAACCTAAAAATGTGAATTGTGACTACTAACTAAAATATAAAATCCATTTCTAATTTGTAGCATGAAACATAGCATCTTTTTTGATGGTGTTTATTGATATATATACATGTATATAACTAAGGATGGCACTGAGCAGCTACTACATCCATTTCCTGGACTTGAGCAGTAATGTTCTTGCTCAAATCTGGATGATTTCAGTCTGCAGGTCCTCAGGCAACTGTACGAAAAGAGATTTTACATCTCCCGATCATCTGAGTTCAGTTTTGTTTGTTTTCATTTATTTGTAATTTTTTATTTTATTTTATTTTTAGATCGGCAACACATAGAAGACTAAACATAGGGCAGAACAAAGATTAAAGTTGTAATAATGAAGCTTGCACAGCAGAGGGCAGTGTGCAGGGTGTAAGTGGTGCTGAGTGCAGAAAGAAAGTCAAAACACATTACTAGTTTGCAAGAACAAATCTATTAATACAAGAAGATGCAGGATGCAATCTTATTATTGTACATCATTTTATGTAACTGTGTGTCGTCTGTTCTGTAATTTATTATTTATTTATTTCTGTTAGATATGAAGCCAATTTTGGGATAAATTTAATTTGTGGGATTACTGTCCTAATAGAAAGCAGGCTTTCATAATTAAAATTGCAAAGGAGGAGTCACAGTTAAAGCTTGCAGGTGTGATTTTTATGTCGTCAGTTAATACTTAATTCTTTGTTTTTCTTTTAGTTTTTTTGCACTTGATTCTAGATCTGATCGTTCTGTGTGGCAGTGTTTGATTCCAATTTGCTTTATTTTGAGAAAACGGGTTTTGAGTGCTTTTCAGTGTTTCATTATCAATCAAACATGTTTCTGCACTATTCCTGTAAACACACACTTTTTTTTTCTTTTCTTTTTTTAAAATAATGAGTTGTGCCTTTTGCTAAGCATTTTCTAATGAGTGCTTTTTTTTTCTCCCAAATAGTGAAATAATGTTTGGACCTACAGTGACAAAAAACTTTTTTTCCTCTTAATTTATTCAGATTTACTGCTCAAATTGAGAATTAATGCACTGCTATCAGAGTAGAGGGAAATAGTTGTAAATACTGAAATAAATCGGTTGATCCTTTCTGCTTGGTTTGTCTTCTCTTCTCTTCATGTTTTCACTCTTTTATCACTTTGTGATAAAACCACTCTTCTCAGTGGTTGACTAGAGTTACATTACTCAAAGCTTAACCATTTGCATGGCTTTTCTATTTATTTATTGATTTTTTTTTTTTTTTTGCAAGACAAATGTAAAAGTCTAAAAAGCAGAGACTTTTTTTAACCTCCATCTAATTTACATTTTGTCATTTTTGTGTTCCAAACTGTCAGATAGTCAAACAAGATTTTACATAAAAACATTCAGTTAGCACTAAATGATTGTGTTGAGCCTTTTGAGGAATGATTCTGTAATTCTGTAATGTGATTCAGAGACGCGATTACTTTATAAGTAATAAGAAATCGCGTCTCTGAATTTAATAGCCAATTGTGCCACCTTTAGAACACGTACAACCAAATGCTTTGTGCTTTGGTGCAGCCACATTTAGGGGGCTGGTTTTGAGGCCTAATGGTTCTTTTCAGATCTTCCCACAGCATCTCAGTGGGGTTCAAGTCCAACCTCAAACTAGCTCACACTAAAATGGAATTTTATTCAATTCATGAGCCATTTAGAAGTGAACTTCTTGGAAGTGTTTTGTTTACTGTTATGTTTAGATCATTGTCTCACCAGGGTTGCCCTTGCACTCGAAACTGAGTTCTGGGATTTTTGGCAAGAGCCCCCAGACATGCTAGCGTAATCATCGATCTGGTTTCAAGCCCAGATAAATGGGAGGGGTGCGTTAGGAGAATCCAAGCTGTTACACCCCGGCCTAGGCAACCGGGGTGCAACGTAGAAAAACAGAAATAAGGAAAATAAAACCACAAAATCCCAAAACGAAAATATCCCATAACGAAAGCATTGACAAACCCATTCACAACTATTTATAACAAACTATTTATTTACAACACGGGGGGGGGAGAAACACAAGGCTTAAATACATAGAAGGAGCAATCAGGGAATGGACCACAGGAGGGAAACACAGCTGGGGCAAATTAGACCTGACGAGACAAGGAAAAGTAAACTGAACACACTAAGATAACACAGACTTTCAAAGTAAAACAGGAAATACATGACAGTCACGCAAAAAACAAAACACTGACAACACCGAAACGTAACAAAGCAGATCCACCTGTTGTGGTGACCCTTCAGGAGCAGCCGCAACTACTTTTTGCTCTACAAGATTTTTGGTCAATATCAAGTTTCTCTCTGCCAACTGGCACCAACAGCATTCACAACACTAACACTTCCACGCTTGACTCTTTGTAAAGCATCCAATTTGTTGAATTCTGAGTCTGGTTTATACCAGGTGTGACACTTTTTCTCTTACAAAAAGTTCATCCTAATCATTCTTTAAAACATTGACCCAAAATGTCTGAGTCCAGTAGAGTATGTCTTAGCAGAGTCTGTATAAGCCTTAGTTTTCTTCAAAAGATGCTATAACGTCTACACTCTTCCATGGGTCTCATTTTTGCCCACTGTGCACAGTTTCTTACATCTTTCTCTTTAGATGTGTTTCTGCTGACTTCTATTTTTTTTTTTTTTATGACTTCCCGGATGAGCCGTCCTGGAAAGTCTTTATTTATTGATAATGTGTCGTTGTGGATCTGGAGGCCATGTGTCTGCAAGGGTTTACATGAACTGGCCTCAAAAATAGCTTTGTAACCCATCCCAGACTGATGTATTTATCACTTTCTTCTTAAGTTCTTCAGAATTTCTTTGGATTTAGGATTATTGTGTTGCTGAAAGGTCATTTAACTGACTCTGCGCTTCTGAAAATCTCTAAGTTATTTTTAGTTAGGACTGGTAGTAATCAGGTGTGGTTGTCTAGTCAGACTGTGTGTGTGTGTTTGTGTGTGTTTACACAAGGTTAGTTGGTATTAATTGACCTTTAAGACTACTTCAGTTGCACACAAAAATGGAAAAAAATCAGAACTTGGGGTCATTTTTTAACTACAAATGACAAGGTTTTATTTCATGACCTTATAAGGACAAATCCACCAGAGTCTGCAGGAGGAGGCAATCCTCATCAATTAGTACAAAAGACTACTAATTTGATTCGATTATTCTATTTCATCTTTAAGCTAGAACCTTTTAGCATTACCATTCACTAGTATTACACACAATAATCACATATAAAACTTAAAAGGGAAACGGACTAAAATAAACCCAACTTTAGCGGTGTGTTTCTGCTGACCTCTACTGTTTAACCTTCTTCATTGCAGTGAAGTGGCAGCCTCCTGGTTGTGACTGGTTTTGTCAGTACAGTTTTACTTTAACATTAACAGGCATTACAAATGACAACATGACTGAACAATAATGCCTCAATTTGAGTCTAAAGTCAAATTTTCACTGCTGGTTATATTTATTCTTCATCTGGTAACATGGCTCTAACATATAACTTAGTGTGCCCAAAAAAACCTCTGCTCTTTATTTACACAAAAAATATCATGGACACATTAAGTATAAAGTATAAAGTTAGAGGATTTCTTGTGGCACATGATTTGATGTGACTTATGGTAACTAAGCCCTTGTTACATTCCTGTTGTGACAAGTCACAGTATGTCTTCTGTGAAAAAGGTTTCACTACAGTACACAACACCACTGGGTGTTCTCAGTGAAACACACTTAAAGACTTCCACCACAGCAGGCTCCAAAACACTGATTTAAACTTAAACTAACATACCAATATACATATACTTGCCTTCCAAGTGTACACTCCAAGTCATGGAGAGTACATGTAGATAACTTCTAACAAACAAAACTGCTGACACCACATGCCATTGAGGTTCTTTTATTTACCTTAATGATTGTACCCATTTCCTTTGACTGTCCTGATAAAAAGACAAAGCTTCAGACCTCTTCTTCTTTCTCCCTTATGCTAGCACAGACTGTTCTGCTCTCAGTCTGGATTACTTTGGTCCTGAGGATGAGAGCAGGTCCAGCAGTAGCACCCAAAGCCAGAGTCCCCCTCCAGGTAAATAACTACACCTTTCAATTGTGATACTTAGAGCAATACAGAAATGAGCCTAGATCAGGGGTGGACAAATACTTTTCTCAAGAGGCCACATTAGAAACTGGGACTGTTGTGGAAGGCCAGACCATTAAGCTGAACTCAATTCTGCTCAATATTAATCTTATGTATTTAATTCAATGTTATTTATATAATGCCAAATCACAACAACAGTCTTCTCAATGTTATAAGGTAAAGATCCTACAATAATACAGAGAAACCCCAACAATTAGACACCCTATCAGCAAGCACTTTACTGACAGTGGGAAGGAAAAACTTAATTTTAACAGGAAGAAACCTTCAGCAGAACCAGACACAAAGAGGGGCAGCCATCTGCCACGACTGGTTGGGAGTGGGCTCATCTCTTTATAAGCTTTTTAATGCATCCACCCACAACAATCCCAATTTCATTTGGGAACTTGGGAAAATTATTTGCCCACCCCTGCCTTCAATGCTGCTTGTGGTGTATGTCTTGTTATAACGAAACACTTTTGTGTAAAGGAATTGATCCAGAGCTGTATGAGTTGACCATCAGCAAGCTGGAAATCAACACTAACAGCAGCCACCTAGAGGACACTTTGAATCGCCTGATGTCCTCCGCAGAGAAGACGAGCATTTCAGTGAGGTCAGTGAATCTGATATATGATCTGTTTTTTGTTTTAAATTGAAATAATTCAAAGCCAGTTTAACTGTTACTGTTTGGTTGCGTGTGCTCTCTGACAGAAAATTCCTGCCGAGTGAAGAGCTGAGTGAAGAGGCTTCCAGGGTGATCGCTGTGCTTCCTAACTTGTCTTTCATGCAGGCCAAGGTCCTCATGTTCCCAAGCGTGCTCCTACCCATAGCATGCACTTCTCCAAAATGACAACACATTATTTATATTTACAACAAACTGGATTGTGAAAATTTGAGATATTTTTGTTAAACACACACAGATAGAAGAGTTCAGAACATTTGATAACACAACTGATCATTTTAAACACATTGTGATATGGTTGCTTGTGTGCAGAGTTCTCTTTCCACTGTTTATTCCAGCTGTCTGCAAAACTCTTTTATACACTGCAAGTGAAACACTTCAGTGCATAAAAGAGGACAAAGGACATACCTGTGCATCCTCGATTGTAGCTTCTTGTAGCAAGACCTGCAGATGCATTTTAGGAACTGAGACAGGAGGAAGAACAGGGGACATGAGAAGGCATAAATTAGAGAAATGAGAAAACCCTTTAATCTTTCACTTGGCCTTGGCCTGCTTTCCCATGTATGTAGCTGATTCAACACGGGCTGTTTGAAGAGGTATAGAATAGGTATACTACTACATGTGAGGTCACATGAAATCATAGAGACTTATTGGGAAACGAGAGGTTGATTTTCCTGCTTTAGTAAAAATACTCCACCTGCTGGCTATCCTCTGCTTTTAGGGTGAAAGTTGTGAGTAAAAAAATATCCTCACATATGAGGATATTCAAATTTCAAAGCATACTAAACTGCAAACTGCAAAGCGGAAGATCAGCAGCAACAGTACAGTGTGTGAAAGTATTATTCTCCTCAATGTGCAGTGTTGTGATTTAGTTTGGTTTAACGTCCCTTTTACCCAGATTTATTTAGTCTGTTACAGGAAACATGTCAGTCGAAATGGATATTTTTATATGTATGTTGTTATTTTTACCTAAAAACGACTCACGGTTATTTTAATGTAAGGCTATAACAGACAAATCATATAAAAGACAGAAAGAATGTGATTATGTAATGTGGCCTTTTTAAAGAAATATACATTTCAAACAATTTTTTTGTTTCTTTAATTTCAGCTTTAGCAAGGTCACTTTTGTTTTCACTTTTTCATTTTTCTTCCTCTATTACAAAGTTTTGCTTCATGCCAGTTACAGTATTCTGTTATGTCTGTTTTAGTATTAGGATGCCATACATGTGTTTCCATATTCAAGTCACGAAAGTATTTGAGATTTCTTTGATGATAATATTTTTTTTCCTGTTTCCTGCTCCTGGCTGATTTTTTGTTTTTATGTTTTATGATGTCCACAAACTAATAGGCTACATGTTCCTGACTATTTTAGAAAATATTTAGCATTATTGTTGTTCATTTGTTTGTTTCCAGTGATTTTATGTTACTGAGGTGCTTTGGAGTATAAAAACATTGTCCTGAAATACTGCCGTGACAAGCTTGTTGTCCACTTGCGCACATTCCTGTGAAACAAACAGCTGCTTCCTATAGTCATTTTACAATAAAACGAAGGGTTTATGTACAGTCATGACAGTCAAAGTAAGAACACCTTCTTTGAATCTGAAATGGGCCTGCCTGATCTCACAAGCAGCCTTCTGTCAAACAGGAAGTCACTAATCCCAGTGTAGGTGGGAGCAGGTGCATTCAGCCTGGAGAGACGTAGAGCTGGGATGATGGTGTTGAAAGCATAACTTTAGTGCAAGGGATCCAGGAGGGGGTCAATGATGGGTTTGAAATGTGACAACACAACATCCTCAAACATTTTCATTACTAATGAGGTCAAAGCAACAGGACTGTAGTCATCAAGGCGAATTTTAATTGTTTTTGGGAAACAGAAAAATGGTGGAGGCCTTAAAGCAGGCTGGCACATTTCTCCAGCGAGGTATTGAAGATATCAGCTGAAGTACTCAGTACTTCGGAAGTCTGCACAAGCTGTTTTGCAAAGGTTCTGTCTAATGAAGAGTCTATTTACATCTCTTTCAGAAGCAGTTTATGAAAAATTAAGTACACCCCATAAATTAATAGTTTATGGAGCCTCCTTTAGCAACAACAACTTAAAGTAATCGTTTTCTGTATGACTTGTCTCTTGCAGAGGAATTTTACCCTACTCTCTGTTACAGTGTTGCTTCAGCCCATTGAGGTTCAGGTTATATTAAGGTCCTGTCCTGTTGTATGAACCAGTTTTGACCAAGCTTTATCTATGAGACAGATGGCCTTACATTTGATTCTTGAATAATTTGGTATGCAGAGGAGTTCATGGTCGAGTCAGTAACCGCAAGAAGCCCAGGGCCCGTGGCTGCAAAGCAAATCCAAATCTTAACACCTACACACACTGCACATTGTAATATGTGTCATTTAGCAAAATGTGTCATATCTGTCATTTAGTTGATTGTCAGAGGTTTAATTTTCCTAATTTTGAGGCCTGCTAAGGATCAGATTATTTTTATTATGTCCTGATTTGTAAAACCTGTGAATTGAAAGATGGTGTACTTTCTTTTTGCCATGATTATAATGTGAAAAGAGGGATTGTAAGTGTTATCAGAAACTAATCAAATAAGCTAAAAGGAATTTGTTCTCTCCTTTTTCCTATACTAAATAAAAATATGTCTGGAAGCGTGGGAGGGTAATTCTAAATTAATACATTTGTATACGATACATGGATTGTGTGCAGCCATTTATAAATATAGTTGTGGTCAGAAGTGGAACGCTCATCATGGGCCTGAATTTCTTAGTAATTTTGAACTGTTCATTTCCCAGGATGGAACGATTGTACAGCATACATCTTTCTTTGTTCAAAAAACACTAATCTGAATTTATTTTGGATTTTCTCTAATCCACACAAGATCACAAGTGCACATGCAGGCTCAAATATATATATACACTCAAATATTTTAAAAGTTAAGGTTCTGCAGTTTCATTTCATTACTAACTTCGCATTGGTGATTATGATTGACTATAACTGTAGTTTGTCTTTGGCAGCATAAAAAGAATTTGTTTGACAGCACTCACTGGCCAACACTCAGAACAATGAGAAATTCCAAGGAACTGGAAACTGCTGGAAGACCAGTGTCAGAAACTGAGCTACTTGGTCACAATAACAGAGGGTATGTGTGGAGGGGCAAAGATGATGCTTTCAAATCTAAGAACACTGTACCAGCTCTTAAGCATGGTGATGCTAGCATCATTCTCTGGCGCTATTTTGCTGTCAGTAATTGTGGTACATTGCAGAAAGTGGATGGAATAATAAAGGAGTAGGACCACCTCCACATTCTTGCAAAGATAGTAGTAGTTAGACAGAAGCTAGATAGTTAAAGCCAGAACACAGCTGGGTACTCCAGGTTAGGTTCATGACAATGACCTAAAACACACATCAAAACTGGACCGAATAAATAACTGCATCTAATTATTGTTTTTTTTTTAAAGTCATTAAAGAAGTATGCTATGCAGTACGTAAACTTCTAACCACAACTTCATGCGTGCACAATATGTAGATGGTTTGTGACACAGTAATTATTTGTGTGATTGTGTTTTTCCTTCCTTCTTTAACTGTATGTAGGTTGATGATATGAAATTAAAAAAAATAAAATAAAAGTTGAAATAAATAAATAAAACGGGTTTTATGGGACGAATTCAAAGATGAAGAAGAGAATGTATGTCATTTGAACACACCGGATGAGCACCCTTCCCTTCCTCCTTTCGGCCGGGTTGGTGTGTCTTCCTTCCGGCTTTGCCGAAGAAAGTTGAGGGAGGTTCAGCAGCAACTGGGCTTTTACATAATGGACAGCCAGGGAAGGAAAGTGGTGGTCTGCGACAATGGGACCGGGGTAAGCTTACCGTTTTAGCTCGGCGTGTTACCAGCTCGAGTCTTGCTCTAAAAGGAGCCGTTATGTCGACTGATTTGCTGAAACAGGAAGTGGGTCTGTCACCGTCCAAGCTAGCTAGCGTTAACTGGGTGTGTAGCTAGCCAGTTAGCCTGCTAATTTTCATTCATCCAGTCCTGATGCGGAAACGGCCCGCGGATTGGATGGAAATGCACGGATAAAATTTAATTAAAATCTCTAGTTGTATTGCTCCCTCCTGCATAACTCCCTTAATTAATAGTTAACGTCCTAGGTGCAACCACCGGTTAGTAAGCTAACCGAGCTAGCCTTTCTAGTTAGCTTTTAACAGCTGGCTGTCTGGTTTCTGCTGTCTGGCAGCTACGTCAGTCATTTCAGCGATTTGTTCGGCAAACCACACGGAATTTGCAGATTCATTCTTTCCATGCTGTAGTCGGGGTTTGCTTTCCAAGGACCGGAGCTACATGTTTTTTCACTCAGTGTCGGCTAGGTGTAATGCTAGCTAGGCCGTGTCAGGTGAATTGAGGAACCACCTTTACGTTTTCTCATTCCGCAGCTTACACTAACTTCGCTCATTAAAAATTTAACCCAAGCATCCATTAGTAAGGAGTCCGGAAAGACCTCAGCAGGTGTATTTCTGCACGTATCTTTGGATCTGCACGTCGGCTGTGTGTTTACATGTACTTATTGATTAAAATTGGGGGCTAAACACTCGGAAGTTATGGGTGTGTAAAATGAAACATTGCGAAAGAGCCCCCACCACAAAGGAAAGTAACCACCATCCAAAAAGCTGCTCATATTTGCACTACATCAGAAACATTTTTGTGGTCTTTTCGTCCCCAATAGTAATTATCAACATGAATGATATACTGCTGTATTTCCTTATAGCTGTACTCGCTCTTAATAAAATACTCAGCTTGTGCGCCATCAAGCATTTAATATAAACTTTACTGAGCTTTGTTTATGCTTCTAAATTGCTTATTGCACACACACAGGTAGCACTGTTTCTTTTGGGGTGTGCAGGCTTCCTTGTCTAAACGTCAGCAGTCAAAGAGGATGTTGGCTCAGCATGTTACTGACTAATAAGGCTCTTTTGAGTTGTGAGTCTTTCAAGAGCTTTCTGTGAAACAGAGGGAAAAAACAGCCCTGTGTCAGAGTTGAACTGAGAAGTCAAGAGGAAGTGAGACGAGTCTGAACCACAGCCGTATATGTCACGAGCAGATTTGTTAAGAGCGTTGTTGCATGCTTTTTCACAGTCCAATGCAAATGCGTTTTCTTTTCTTTTCTTTTTCCCATGCAGAAAAAAGTTTAGACTATTTATTGTTTAGTTTACTCTTGATAGTCTTTCAATGAATTTTACCATAACGGTTTCCAAATTGCATGTTTGCATCCCTTGTTACTTGGTTACATTTTGTGCTGTGTATTGATGCAAAAAATGTTTTTATAGTTGGTTCAAAGCAAATTAAACTGGTGCAAAAAAAGGGTGTGTAGAATCAGAAAACAGCCAAATATTTTAATTAGAGCTAAAACAACTTCCTGTAACGGTATTTGCGGCTGATATTTTAGAGGTAATCGTACACCAGTGCACCCCTGATGCTATCTTTTCCTGGTCTTTGGTTATCTGAGCTCGTGCAACTATTCTAGCTGAGCGCAAAGAACAGCAAATTGTCTATATCTCCATTTGGTGTAAATGATAGTCTTTGTAGCTCTCACAAAATTGATTTTTACAAATGGTTCTAATAATATTTTATTTGTTGGTAATAACACAGAGGGGTTTTCATTGTATAAATGTGAAAATCACAGATGCAGAATATTAATGTTAAATATCTTTGTTTGTTTTTTGCATTAAAAAGGAAATTAGTTTTAGTTAAATTAGTTTTTTTTTAGTTAATTAATGCAGGAACTGACCACATTTAGACATGCAGTACATGAAACGTGCATCGTCATCAAACATGCTCATTCTGAATGGTAATTGGGGTCTTTGTTATCAATAGGATGATAGTAATGTTTTCAAGCTCTGTTCTAGAATTGATCTTATCAGTATTTTCTAATCACTTCCTCTGTGCTCTGGTTTTCTTTCCTTTTTGTCTCTCTATTGTAGTTTGTCAAGTGCGGCTATGCAGGCTCCAACTTCCCAGAGCACATCTTCCCTGCACTTGTTGGGAGACCCATCATTCGCTCTACAGCCAAAGTGGGAAACATTGAGATCAAGGTACAGACTGTTCCTGCTTATGCATTTTTTCCCCCTCAAGGAAATGGGTCATCGGACAAAAATATAAGTTGAAAACAGGAGAGAAAAAAAATCAAGATGTGAAATATACATTACAGAATAAAGTCAGTCTCTTATATAAGCACAGTGTCAAAGTAATAGACAGTCAAGATAGACTGTTGTAAGAGTTGGCACCCTAATGAATTTCTGAAAAATGCTTTGAACACCAGCCCACATCAAAACTAGCAGGTCCTTTTATTTTAGCAGGCAAGACAGCAGCGGTGTAAATGTCTTGACAGCTTCACATTATTTTGGCATGGTGCCTATCTCTACCTTTCTCCTTGTCCTTTCCACTTTTGTTTGTTCATTTTTTTTATATATATCTGCCTCCTCTTCCTCCATGTTTTGTTCCTCTCCTGGTGAAGTAGAATGTCCAGAAAATGGTAAGTTTAGGTTGGTGTGTGCTTCTGATTCTTGCTTGCTATAGAGAGCTGAGTCATATAATGAAATTAAAAATTAAGCCTCTTGTTTGATTGAGTTTTTCTTTTGTTTTGTCCAGTGTGTTTCATGAATTTATTTTTTCATCACTCATTCTGATCACATTTTTGTACATCCTCATTACCTTTTGATTTTGGGTCCTAAGCTGGGTATTGCTGGCTGGTAAGGCCAATCCACAGCAGTTTTTTTTTTTCTCCAGGCTGAGAGTGTTAGCAGAAATAGCTGCAGTGAATCATAGGCCAGCTGTTATCGATGGAGTGCTAAAAGAGATTTTGGACCGGTTCCACTGTCAAAGTCTCTGATCTCCTGCTGCATCCTGACAGCTACCCTCCCACCAATCCTGAAGCACTTTTCAGTTGAAAACAACTTAAAATGTCACCCAGAGCAATGTGTGCCAAAGATTAGATTTTTCTGTATCTGTATGTATCATATGTATCTATTTTCCCAGCCATTTTGAAGCAGTCAGCATATTTTAATTGATTAATGTCCAATATGAAAAATAATTATTCTTTATTCTAAGTATAGAGGAAGTGCCCATACTTGAGGATGCATGGCAGACAGCTGTGGTGGAGATGGAAACACATCTGTTTTTCTTTCCTTTTTTCCCCCCTTCTTTCTTTCTTTTTTCTTTAATGACACCACATGGAGGCGATGCCTGTGACTGGTACTCATTAATGCCAAAGAGCACAGGATGAACCCATAAAATGGCTGCCTTCAGTAGGCTTTTGATGTCTCCAAGTGGAACGTGAGATGCTTGACTGTGTGGCTAACACTGAGCTCTAACCCAACAGTTGTTTACATTTTGCCGGGGTGCCTTGCATGCAGATAGTTGAATGTGGCTTAAACGAGTGGTGTACTGTAGCTAAAGGAAAGTGTTTCCAGGTGTATATGCATGGAAAATGATGCCTTGTTGTGCATGGTGGGTAATTGCGTTTTAAGTCAAAGTGCTACATGAATGCTTTTGTTGTCACATGACAGAAGTTTTCAGGTGGCAAGTAGGCAAATGAGATGACTGAGTTTAATTTCCAGACCGAGGCTATATACTCATCCTTTTGCTCAGTGACTCTGATTGTTCCACAGTGGGCTCCACAATCCTGAGGGCTCTGCTGCACTATTTTTAAATATTTATCTCTGTTAAATTTCCTGCAGGACCTGATGGTGGGGGATGAGGCTAGTGAGCTGCGCTCCATGCTCGAGGTCAATTATCCAATGGAGAACGGCATTGTCAGGAACTGGGATGACATGAAGCACTTGTGGGACTACACCTTTGGCCCAGAGAAGCTCAACATCGACTCCCGCAACTGCAAGATTCTGCTGACCGAGCCCCCCATGAACCCCACTAAGAACCGTGAGAAAATCATCGAGGTAACATTAAAATTGTCATTATCAGAGGCAGCATCTTGCAGTCTTTCGGGGGGAAATTGATTTTTAAAGCATAGCAGAAGTTGCAGTTTGGTTAATCCTCCGTGAAATGACTTCATTGTGTGCTACTTCTGCATTACGCTACAGAAATAATTTTGCACCCACGTTGCCTGCTGTAGTGTGTCAAGTTTCTCAACAGTTGTACTTCCTGTCCTCTACCACAGGTGATGTTTGAGACCTACCAGTTTGCAGGAGTCTACATTGCTATTCAGGCTGTGCTGACACTGTATGCCCAAGGTAGAGGCCTTTACATACATGTTTAGTCAAAACGGACACTAACCTTTTTCTGTTTCATAACACAGCTTTCATGTCACAGACATTTTAGACTTGTTCTTCTGCTTCCTTAAACTGCCTCATCTAGAAATTAATTTTAGCCCTAAAGTGCAATTATAGGCCCTTCAAGCGGACAGTTATAAAACGTATTGTACTATTTTCTTGATTACTATTTACGTCATTAAACTTAGAAACAAGACCGCTGTTAAAGTTAGTTGTGGAAGTTTTTGTGTAGCAGTATTTAGCTACCACACAAACACTTCTTGGTCAAAATGTTTGTTCTTACAGACTAACACAATCATATTTGTGCCAAAACATTTATCAGTACTTCTGACATCAGCTGATATGTTGTGCAAACACAGCTTTGCGTGAGGTCTGTCTAGTATTCTACTATTTTTATCAGATTTTTTTTTTTTAAAATAAGCAATTACCTACTTATAACTGCTCAGTAGCAGTTATAAGTAGGTAACTGTTACATTAGCTGTGTTATTGCAGCAGTTTTTGTGTGTGTGTGTTTACCCAGCCAGCAGTAATCAGCAGCTGCAAGCACACTCTGGATAAAATTCTCCTTGCTTGATAGAATTGCAGGTTATTAACTGTAGAGTGTGTTTGTGTTTCAGGCCTTCTCACTGGTGTGGTGGTGGACTCAGGTGATGGTGTCACGCACATTTGTCCTGTGTATGAGGGCTTCAGTCTGCCCCACCTGACAAGACGTCTGGACATCGCAGGCAGGGACATCACCCGCTACCTCATCAAGGTATCCAGTTTGAATAATGTCATCAAAGTGTTTCTACGTGAGGTGGAGATTTGGCAAAATATTCTTAGATTAATCTTTAAATAGCAGGTTCTGTGAGAACTCCATTCTAACATCCGACTTCCAAAATGTGCTGCTGAATGCACAAGTTTGAATATGTTTTGCAGCGTATAAAAATATGTCACAGTTTAGTCTTTTTTTGTGTGTGAAGTCTTGCATATGTCATCAGATTCTTTGTTTGCAACTTAATGGGAAGATCTTAATTTAGAAAAGCTCCTCCAGTGCAACTTGATATATTAGGAGATTACATTAAGTGAGCCAAAGAGTCTCATTTTATTCTGCTTTTCCTTCCCTATTCCCTGACCTCTTTCTCATTCTCCATGTGCAGTTGTTACTGTTGAGGGGTTATGCCTTCAACCACTCTGCAGACTTTGAGACGGTGCGCATGATGAAGGAGAAGCTGTGCTATGTAGGCTACAACATCGAACAGGAGCAGAAGTTGGCGCTCGAGACCACCGTGCTGGTGGAATCATACACGGTAGACACTCGCATGTTTATTCTTAACAGTAATAAGTCACTGACAAATGCAGTTACATTTGGTGTGACATTGTGAGAGAACTGATCCACATGTTTGATGTTAATCCCAAGCTGGTCGGTACAGTTGCCTTATGAACGCCAATAAAAGATTTTAGGGTGTGCCGTTTTGGAAAGTGTTATCAAAACACTGCAGCTTGCATAAAAAGGGCGTTAAAAATGATTGGTGCCCTCACATGGGCATTGTGTGCATTAGTCACTCAAGAAGCCGAGCTTTATATAACAAAAATGCAGTAAAATAACAATAACAAAAATCTACATACATTAATAGTCATTAACTCAAGTATACGAGTCAGCAGCTCTGTGCATTGAATCTTTTTAAATTTTTATTCCAATTTTGGCTCTCAGTGAGTCATATCACTTTCATTTATCCAGCAAATTTAAACAACAAGACTTCGACTCCACTCCCAAAAACACACAACCCGTGAAAACAAACACTAAAATTACAAATTGCAATGATGATAATAAACAAATGAATAAAATCTGGTTCTGTTTTGTAGTGGTTAACACATTTGTCTAACGCACAAAAGGTCTCCAGTTCAAGACTCAGAAGAGGCAAAAATTGCTGGGAGGGTGTCCGGGGTAAAAGTCTGTGCCAAATCAAATATGCAGATATATCCTGTCATGACACCTTGTGAATAAGGGAGCAGTCAAAAGAAGCTTTAAATAAAAACTAAATATTAAAAAAAATTGTAATTTTTTTTTTTCATCAAAAAACAAGTTTAAATCCATAATTTTTCCAAACCTTGAGTATTATATTTATTAAATAATTGTCACGGTAACCAAGCAGCCCTACCCATCACAGGTACCAATGTGCAAAAACCGATTGAAATTCTGAAATGTATATTTTTGGCATGTTAAACATCTATTTTATTTAGGTTGAATGTTTTTACAAGTCAGCAAATTTCCAGCCCTGAGGGGTTGCACGTTTTTTTTGTTTTGTTTGTTTTGTTTACTTTTTTCCTTTAAAATGAGTTCTTTTTACGCACTCCACATGTGCACAAGTTTCATATTTCTGCCTAAAATAGCACCGGTGCAGACAGAATCCCTCCCAAAGGATTTGTTATTCAAAAGTGGCAGTATTTTGAAATAATCAAAACTAATGGGGTAACTAAATCTGTTTCAGCACTGAGCTAAGTAGACTACCACATGCCCACTGTTGGTGCAGTTGGCAGCTTTGGTACAGGACCATGCTACTGACTAACAGTTTTCTCTGAGACTCAGACATATGGGGGTGCAGTGCTCCTCCGTCAGGCTTGCTTTTCTTTCCGAGGTCCATTTCCCTGCAGAGAGAACCACAGAATCCAAACGTTAGTCCTGGTGTCTGTGTTACTGCACGCCTTTCCGAGCACATGTTGTGTCTCAGTGCGCTCTGACCATGTGTGTTTGGGTTAGTGTAGGCGACTGTGTGCGTGTAGGTGAATAGGTGCGTGAACATGTATGTGTAAGTATGGTTTTGTGTGCCGAAACAAGGAGGGCAATGTACCTGTGGCCGAAAGGTCCTGAATTGCGCGTTACATCATTTCCTGTGCAGCCACTTTGCGGCAGTGGCTAGGCTCTGTTTCCTCCCACTGCCCTTGGCTGAATGAAGCCTTTTTATAGTCACATGCATTCACTATAGTCAGTTTGAGGCCAGCACTCTCCGTGCTCTAACTTGCTGTACAGTGTCACCAGTCTGGTAGGATTTTCTTTTCTTTTGAGAAGTTAAACCTTCCTTTCAGTTTAAATCATGATTCTCACTGTAGAGTTTCACACCCTTGGGCACTCTTGTACATTAAATCTTACCTCTTCATTAGTGTCATATATTTTTTTTTTTTCTCCCCCTCTTTGCTTTTTTTTTTTTCTCATCCTCCCACACAACTCCAGCTGCCAGATGGCCGTGTGATCAAGGTGGGAGGAGAGCGGTTTGAGGCCCCTGAGGCTCTGTTCCAGCCCCACCTCATCAACGTGGAGGGCGTTGGAGTGGCCGAGCTACTCTTCAACACCATCCAAGCAGCTGACATAGACACCAGGTGAGGCCAACAAAAGGGCACATGTATACTCCACTATCAATAAAAAGCTTTCCTGAGGGTGACTCAGTGTTTCCACAGCATTAGGAAGTTTCAGCAGAGGCAGACGTTTTGGCAAGCAATAGATAGATGGATGGATGTCAAATGGCAATGTCAGCTGATCACAGCTTTCGCTTAAGCAATGGAGGCTTTTAGACTTAAAACTAAATATTTTGTGAAGTCTAGAGTTCAGTATGGAAAGTTTGAAAATTGATCATGAGTCTTTAAAAGAATGGAACAAGGGGAAAAATGTAAACACTTGCAAGTCAACTAAGTATGACTGATCCTTTGCTGCTTAAGTTCAATAATTTATTTTTACTCTCTTGAAGTCACTGAAGATCTGTTTGGAAAGTACATTTTCCAGCATTTGCTGACTTAAAATGAGTAAATGTGCCTTTTCCTGCTTTCACCCTTTTCTGCCTTCCTGTCATCAGGCCTGAGTTCTACAAGCACATCGTTCTCTCAGGCGGATCTACCATGTACCCCGGCCTGCCATCTCGGCTGGAGAGGGAGCTCAAGCAGCTGTACCTGGAGCGTGTGCTCAAGGGAGATGTGGACAAGCTTTCGGTGAGAAACCAGCCCTCTCCTATAAAGTGACATGTAGTACTGACTGTGAGCAAAAACTGCTCAAATATGATTCACAGTATGATTGTCACTTTGAAAAACTGGGACATTGATTTTAGCTCATTAGATCTATCCAGTGTGATTTTTAAAGAGTGCTCTAGTTATAGAAAGGAACATAGAAGTCTGCATCTGGCCTCTGGTTTGAAGTAAAACATTTCCCCTGATTCTCACATTTTGTTAAAGATCTTCAGTACGGCTTTTCCCACATGTTAGAGAGCATTGAAGTGCCAGAATGAAGCACAGGGAACATGTTTCTCAAGGATGTAAATGACATCTCGCTGTGTTTTCACACACCTTGAACTTAAACCGCATGCAGCTATCATGTCTGAACCTTGCCCGTTTCAAGCACAAGACTGGCTTTATGAATTTTTTAGTGCAGTGTAGACAAACTACCACAAGGTAGTGCCAGAGGCCAGACACTCCTTTAATTTAAACAAGCGTGCAGTTAACTTCATAGTGACAAATATTTGTTTTGGTAAAATATTTCTACCTTTTCATGTCGGTATCCCAAAGACACAGATGATTTTAAACAGAAGTATTTTATAAACAAAGCTCAGCAGATGACTCATAGGTTTAAAGAACACATCATTATGTGCTTTACTTTTCTGCCTGCAACTGCAATCGACCCCAATTTTCCCAGATTGTCTCATTTTTTTTTTTTTTTTTTTTTTTTTTTTTGGAATTGAAGTCTGCAAAGTTAGTGTGGGAATCCAATGATAGGTTTTTTTCCCCTTTATGAAAACTCTTCAGAACTAAAAAGATGCTGATGAGTTTTTGCTAGAAAGAAACTGCTTTGTTGAATGTCAGTTTTAACTCTAGCGTTAACTAAACCACAGTCAGTCTTGCTAGCACTTGTTTTCCTGCTAGAATATGGCAAATACACCACCTCCTTGTGTAGCTTGCACCTTTACAAGTTTGTTAGTACGTTTAGACAGCCAGTCCCGTGAGCAACAAACAGAAGCAGCATCCTTTGCCCTATTTGGTGAAAATATGAGTGTTTAAACATGCCACACAGAAGTAGATTGTGCTGAAGGAGATGTTTGTGTTATCATTTTTCTGTGCTGAAAACACAAATTGGACTGCCTGTGAATCTGACCACAGCTGTCATGAGGTCGCTTTAAAGCAGCATTGGTCTGTGTTTTTGATTATCAATTGATCAGATGACTCTGTAATTTGCAAGGTCTCAGTTGTCGTGATAAAACCACAGAGTTATCAGCTCACGCTGTGATTCCTGCTGGGTCTTAAAGCAGCATTTTACTGCCTGTCACCTGATTGTTTTGGTCTTATGATAGAAAGTTTATTGTTTTCACGTCTGTCTCTGAGCTCTCAGTCGCATCGATTCCATGCAGGCAGCTTTCTTCCTATATTTCCCTCAGGAGCTGGAAAACTCCTGAGACAAATGCAGATAACAGGATCCATTTTATTAGACTAAAAGCTTAGCATTTGTTGGTCGGACCAGTCAGCTTCTTGTGGCAGCTGTGTGTTTTAGCTGCAGTAAAAGTCTACGTGTTGTAGTGGTGTACAGTCTCCAGGTTATTCTTTGTTTGTGCTCTCTCTGTAGCCATGTAGCCTTGTTTTGAATTCTTTAATCCATATACCAAATAAGAAATGTAAAAACACGAACAAGGTAGTAAAATGTTTCTATAATTAATAATGGTGTTGTTTAATGTCTTTCTACAGTTTCACACTAACATTTCCATGACAACAGTGACCTCCTTCAGTCATAGATGTTGCCGTTTCAGTTATTCACTACTTCTTTATTTTTGTTAAAACAAGGTTGATATGTTGTAGATTTGTGGTTGGTGCAGGAGTAGAAACCATCATTTCACAGTGTAGCTCATAGTAAATCTACTTTAGATGATTATAACATTATGGCTCATAATCAAATCCCTATGGAGAATATAAATGGGATTTTCAGTTCCTGAACCTCACTGTCGTGTTCTGTTAATACCCACATTAGCCTGTGATAGACAGAGGCCTCATCCAGTCACCTGTCAAGAGCCTTTAAATGAAGAGCCTCCCAGTTACAGGCACTGTAAATTTGACTGGTCACATACTGGCTCCAAATGTTTCCTAATGTCTCATAGGTCATAACAGTTTTTGCTCATTTAAAAAAAAAAAATCGACCTCAGTTATTAATCACATGTATGTATGTGATGGACTACAGAGGTGCCCTGCAAGCTAGCGCTTCAAATTCACGTTACTGTTATTTGTTAACAGTAAACTTGCGAGTGAACACGGGTTGATTTTCCAATTTTCAATTTATTCTTGTGGTTTTTTGCAAGCGGAAGCTCCTCGGAAGGTTTAAACACACTTAAATGTGTTTTATATTTTAAATGTCACAAAAAAAACATGTTAGTTACACCTGGCTAAACCAAGCTGTCCAATCCTACTATGGCGCAGTTCTCAAGTTTGCTGTTGGTTTAGACTGTAAAAAATTGAATTCAGCATGTTTTCGATAGAAGCTCCTTCAAACATTTGGTGTTTGTTTTGTTTTTGTTTTGTTTTTTTTTTAATTTATTTGAAAAAATCCCGCTAGGTCTTGAGGAAAGTCTTGGCCTGTTTAACACTTTTCTGGCCGAGGTGCATGTGAGAGTGCAGTTATCCACCACCATGCTGGTCATGTATTAGCTGGTCCTTATCCTGCCAGTTGTCCAGTACAGAGGCCCTGTCAGATATCAGATCACGCCAGTGTGCAAAAAGCTCAACTAATATTTAAGTGCATTTAATGCTAGCAAGAGGACATCGTGTGTCCTGCCTCCTGTAGTCTCTAACTTAAGCAGCTCCTGTTGTCTGAACCACATGAAATATTTTCTGTAGCTCAACTCCAGTTGTTCTTTCTCAATGTTAAAAAGTGGACAACTGTGGAAATCAGCAAAAAATGCTTGTATTTCTTTTCTTTTCTTTTCTTTTCGTTCTTTTTTTTTTTTTTTTTTTTTTTTTTTTTTTTGCTTGCTTGCCTTGCCGGCTGTCTGGAGGCGGTGTATGTGTATAAACTTAACATGAGGCTGCTTCGACAGCGGACTGTGGTTAAACTATTTTTATTAAGAGAGCTCACGCCATCTGAAGCCAAGGAGCTCATTGTGTCAAGAGTTGGGTAGCCATGAATTCATAGGAAGAACTGATAGTTAAGTAAAAAGTATTATCATAATTATACCTAATTATCTTAATTATCTTCTGATCTTAAGCTTGTATCAAGTTAGTTTCTATCTGATTTAGACCACTCGAATTTTGATATAAATCTCCTTGACATTGATTAGAAAAACATGTAGACTTTTGGGAACTTTGAGCAGTATTGGCAACTCATCATTCTCCTCTGTGTTTCTTTTCCTGTAGAAATTTAAGATCCGGATTGAGGATCCTCCCAGGCGAAAGCACATGGTGTTCCTGGGTGGAGCCGTGCTGGCCGACATCATGAAGGACAAGGACAACTTCTGGCTGACCCGGGAGGAGTACCAGGAGAAAGGAGTCCGTGTGCTGGAAAAACTTGGAGTGACCGTCAGATAAAGCACTGGACGGACAGAACACCCACACGACACACACACACACACACACATGAATATACACACAAACACACACATACACGACATGCACACACATTTCCACCCCTTGCCCACATCGCAGAGTATATATCTATTTATCCCTGTTCCTCTCTGTTTCGGCCGTTGATTCCCTTCAAACACCGCAGGGAATCCAGCCATCACCTTCCCGCTCTCTCCTCTCTCTCTCCACTCTGCCTCTCTGCCTCTCTCTATTCTCTCCTGGTTTGGGATTGGTTCACACTTTTCCTCGCAAGCCCCAAGAAACCAATTCCATCTTTGCAGATTTCCACTGATTCTTGCTGAGTGCTGGTGGGAGAAGGTTAAGAGCTGTCAATGCAGCATATTTACCTGCAGATTAGGCTTGTTGTGAATTAACACTTGTCGGGTAAACCGACCAGCCTCAGCAGAAAGCTTAGTTTCCTCCCTTGTTAAACCTGTAGAGGAGATAAAATGATGCAAAGTTTCTAAGCAACTCGTAAGCGTCTGTAACGTCACAATCAGGGTCCACCACAAACAGCCACGGGCCGCTTTGAGCATCTTTTCCGGGTGAGCAAGAACTGATCACATTTTTATGTCGGTTTTTATAAATGATATCATGACTTTTCTTTTCTGGGAGAGGGATTACTTTGTTTTTGCTTTTTTTCCTTTTTTGTTGGATGTATGAGTTTGATTTCCATCTTTAAATTTGACTCTTTTCTTTTTCATTGACTTTTGTTGCTGTGCACTGCTACCATTGTAAATGGAGTGTATTGTAGTAACAGAAGGTCCTCCATGTGTTTTGTTTTCTTATTTTATGAAGAATTAATGGTTGATTTATAAAGGGACAAATACACAAACTAAAAGCCCCTGAGCTTGACATCGAGTGTGTGACGGTACTTTAGGGGTTCGTTGGTGGTGACACAGTGATGGGGTGTGGGGAGGGTTAGTATTTTTTTTTTCCTCGTCAGACAGCTTGGCCTCTGCCTCCTCTCTGGTTATAAATCAGAAGTTGAACGAATGGGTGTGAGCAGTTATAGCAATATTTCAAACTGTATCGACGCTATAGTACCTCACTCATCGTGTTCCTCCAGATCCACCAAAGCAGTGGCAGGTTTTAGGATGAGATCTGTTTAAATTTGGACACCTGGAGCATCGCAAAGCTGGGAAATTAAAACAGTATATTATACGGCTTATTTAAGTTCTCCAGACTTTCATTCCCAACGGTCGACTTAATGATTACTGGAGGCACTTCTATTTTGATTACGATAAATGTGTATATTTTTTTTCTCCTCTTTCCATGAACGTCTATCCAGTGCCAAGTGCAGTTAATGTTAACTGGATCTCATGTTTTAATGTCTTTCTTTTTGTCACAGTTTTTTGTTTTTACTTTCCTGTGTTGTTCATAGCATAACTGCCTAACGCTGATTTAAATAAAGAAAAGTGATTTATAAGGATGTTTGTGTGACAGGTTCCTTCTTTTTTTCTTTTTTTGGCACATGAAGCTTCTGTTTCACAAATTTATGGCTCGGAATAAGAAATCCTGACCATTGATTTGTAAATATTTATCTTTTGAAGTCTATATTTGCGAGTAGGGGGCAGATTAAATGGGTTGATTAAGTACAATGACAGGAGAAGGGTGTAGGTGGCCGAGGCTCATCCACAGAAGAGGACGAGACCTCTGCTCACAGACCCGAAGGAGGAAGAGGAAATGGAACAGCGGCAGAGGACTGGCGCCACCAGAGGAAGAGGCTCTCTTTCCGTGCCTGAAATAAAGATCGCACCCAGACTCTTCCGGCCTTGTTCCATTTTAATCCCTCGACTCTTGCCACTTCCCTCTTAACCCTGAACTATTACCTCAGGAGCGCCGTTTGAAATTTCCTCCCCATCAGAGCACAAAGGGCATCACGTAAGGATGTTTGCAAAAGTAGTGGAGCATTTCATTGTGGGTTTTTTTTTTTTTTTTTTTTTTTTTAATTTATTTTCTGTCACTTCAGAATATGTATTCGCTATGAAATGAGTTAAAAATCCGCCACATGAAAACATGAACTTTACACATTTTAAATGGTGCACTCAAGGTCCCCCAAACAGCTTCTGAATAAACGTTGTTTAGCAATTTAAGACTAATAAAAAAATTCTTCTTTAATACTTGTTTTCCTATAGTTTTGCTGCCCAAACATTCTCTCTAAACTCTCTCTTCAAAGCATTATCCACAGGGTGGGAGTAGAGAGACATTTCCTCTCAGCAGCCTTTATCTCATGTTCAGGCAATCAAAAAAGTATGCTGAAGCAACTATCTCTTCGAACTTTACATCTGTAACGTCTCTGTTCAGTTTGAGTGAATCAAGCAGTTTTCGACCTGATGCAAAAACAGAACAGGTTAAAATGCTACAAAGGTAATACTCCCCGAGTTAACTGTTGAACGAAATCTTTGTGGTAAGGAAGGAAAAACGTTAAATCCTGCCTATTTTTGGGCATGGGACCACGGCCACCCATTCCTGTAAACTGCACTGGGAAGTGAGCGCCGGTGCTCATGCACCCAGAGAGGGGCCATGCTGACCCCATTACACGAGCAGATATCTTAAATGCTTGCACATGTGGACGGCGATGCTGTTTGCAGCCGTTGAGCTGCTTAGCAGGCCCCCAAAAGCCCTCAGGGACCTTCTTTCTCTTCTCTTTTCTCTTTCCCTCCCCCTCCCCTCACTTGCTCCATCATTATCGCCCACATGCTTTTCCAGAGACATCCTGAGTGAAACAGCTCGACGTCCTCGATGGCTATCACATGTTCCTCCTGTGGAGGGAGGCAGCTCCCCTGGAAGACATGTTGAGGAGAATAAGACAGGCTGTACTAGCCTCAGTTTTTCTTTGTGCTTTCTTTCATCAAATATGTTGCAAAACTTTTTAGAAGTTTCAAAGTCATAGGGAAAAACTTGTGGCTTTGACATTTTTTTGAATCCTCTGGGTCTCCTCGTGAAATCACCCTTTCTCTTTTCATGAAAAGTGATTTATAACGATGTTTGTGTGTTAGGTTCCTTACATCAAACTTCTTCTGTTAGCTATTACCTCACTAAGTTCTACCACGATTTAAAACTGTTTAGGGACTTCATATAACCCTATATTGAATTTTTCAGTATATTTGATCTACATTTAAGCAATTTCTTTCAGATGCTGGAAGATGGACCTAATAATATAAATCATTGTTCTCTAAATCTTTCTCTATCTTCTTGGACTTGCACTGCAGCAGGAATTGAGGCCAGTTTTTTTACACAAACCCCACCCACCTCAAAAAAGAAACAGAAATACAGGTCTTATTTTTGAAGGGTTCACCAGAGGATAAATCCTACTGACTTTGGAGATTTCTTGTATTATTATTGGAATTGGTGGCTGTGGTCCCATGCCCAAAGATAGGCAGGATTTAACTTTTTTCTCCTTACCACAAATATTTTGTTCAACAGTTACCTTTGCAGCATGTTAACACGTCCTGTTTCTGCATCAGGTCTAAAACTGAACAGAGATGTTACGGATTTAAAAGTTGAAGATACAGTTGCTTCAGCATACTTTTTTGATTGCCTGAAGTTGAGATAAAACTGCTAAGGGGACACGTCTCTCTACTTAGGGTCATTGTAGTGTCACTGTTGTTTTGGAGCACACTGGGGAGACCACGGCCATTGGGGAGGGCTGTTGCAATGAGGGGCTGTGCTTCATGTGCAATGATTCCTAGGTGGGTGGTACATGTCAAAGTAAAAACCACATGGATAAACTTTTAAGCATACCACTGAATTCTAAACCTCCAGGTGATTTTAACACTGCTGATTTCTGTATGAACAAATGAAAAAAATATATAACTTTACAAACTTATCAGTAATGGCATAACTGATGTGTGCTTACAGTTACAATAACGTATCTCCTACTTTTACTGATGGGTTGAGTATAACAGTTTGTATAGTCAGTATATTGTAATTAGCTAACTGTTTCAGTTGTTCATAGCTAATCGTTTCATGAGTAAAAACAGGACGTCAACCACCTTGCCACTAGGAAAAAATCAATGGCTGCCCAGTGACTGAATTATTTTGCTGTCTGAGACTGTTTTAGAAGTAGTTTCCATGAAGATCTGGTTGCTCAGAGGTTGACTGTGCAACATCCTTATCCTTTGGGGGACCACTTCTGATTGCGAGTGCAGTTGCTTGCTTGCCTGTCTCGAAACAACTGGAGTCTGTCCCAGAGTTAGCACTCTCAGACAGATCGGTCAATGATCGATCTTTTTTTATAAAAGTAGACAGACTGCCAGCATATTGCAATCGGTGAGTTAGTCTGCACTGCAATAGGACACTTGACTCAACTGGTTATGAGCTGGTTACATTCCAATATCAACAGAAGATTGTTGTGGGATCGTCAAGGAAAGACTAAAATAAAGCTGTAGACTTCTTTTTTAAAAATCGTTTTCTCTCATTTTATTGGAGGCGGAAGGTAAGACACACATTTCACTTTTCTCACAAACCTGGCCACCCTTCAGTATCTACAAAGTACTTCCTGTTCCTTCTTGAAAAGCAAGAACTACATCCATTGTACATGTTAGAAACAGTTATTTAAAAAAAATAGAAATAAAAATGTACAACATACACTTGATATATATAATATAATTTTTTGCTCTTTTTTACAGAGGTAAAAATACTAAGCATAAAAAATGGGTCTAATTCAATACAGGGAGTTGTTTCTTAAATTTTTCAATTTAAATACACAAGGAGATAATGAGGATGCGTTCAGGCACTTGTAAATGGCTCTGCATGTGAGAACACCAAACAAGATGGAGGTAAAAGATGACACACATACGCACACTCTTTCCAATCTGATTGGCCCCTGCCCCTGATCGATCAATTACAGCATCTGAATCTACTCAGAAGGTGTCCATATGTCATAGCATATTCAGCTGATCCCAGTAGCTTTGGATCAAGGAGCAGAAAAGGATGAGCAGATCTGGAATATACGCCAACACGCAAACACACACACCAACAACATACAAACTGGTACACAGGACAGGATGTATGACAAAGATACCACTGGGGAAGGAAAAAGGACATCCTCAGGCATTCTGTAGTTCGACTACAGTAAGTGACATTTCCTTGGCAAAACAATCAGGGATGGATGTTTGTTTCCAGAATTTCACGTTTTTCAGACTCCTGATCTTTTCCGATGGGATCCTGCTGATGTCCTGCGTCTCTTTATTTTTAAAAATCTCATTGTGTTTGCGTTCTGATCCTCAATGCTGCCATCACCCAGGCTTAGATGAATCATCTAGCACCGGAGTGGTTGTACTTTTAGTGTTGCACTCTTATTGTGAGGGCGTGATGGGCCAGCTGCAGCATCACAAACCACGACAACTGAACTGACTATAACGTTTTTTGTTCTTTTTGAAATGTAGTCATGCCATATTCAAGCATGACTTTACTCTCTTTGTGCTTAGGATGATACAACAGATCTGGGATTGAAGGGAACGAGTGCTGCTGTAGGACTGAGAAGAACAGCACATACATGTGTCACATGTGGTTTCAGCAAGTTAATCTCTGGATTAAAACACCACATTCTGCGCTTAAGGGAATAGTTTGACATTATGGATTCAACTTAGACCCTCTGATGGATGGTTTCTGGTGCCTTCTAAGACAGCCAGACAGGCCATTTCTACTGCTTCCAGTGTTTACGCAAAGCTAAGCTAACCACATCCCGCATCTAGGTTACATTTTTATTTATCACACAGACGCTATTGCACGTCTTATCTGTGTGTGCTTCCTAAAATGTCAAACTTTTCTTTACAATTTTATAAATCAGACTCGTCACATTGCTGAACTGACATACATAGTGGAAAAAACACAAACCCAAAAACCCACAAGTCCCATGTTTTAAAAAGTCAGCATTAATGTTTTACCTTTATTCATTTTTTTTGGGAGTGATTTTGGATGTTTTCAATAGAGTTGTACGAGTTTTGGCATTTGCTTTTGCACATAAATGACAGGCGGGGGAGAGGTGATTGTACTTCGCTGGCAAACTAAAATCCATAGTTTACATGCTCTTTTTTTAAAAGAGTTTCTTTTTTATTACAAAAATAGATTAAATGGAGTTTCAAAGAACATGTGGTGAGACTTGATTGAGCCATAACCAAGCTCACACTTTTCGCTATAGCAGACATCTTAAAAGAGACGAGTGAGACTCCACATTTTAAGGCATATGGGCACCAATTTAAACGGTATCGGATTGATTTTTCAGTCCTTGATGTAACACAGACCGCTGGCTAAGGTTCTGCAAAGAACAAGAAAGAAAAAAAAAAAAAAAAAAAATCACACTACTCCAAGTGCACTGTAAGTAAAAATGAGCCAAAATCTGACTGGAATAAGACTCAGTGGGTTCCCGGTTCAGGCGATTTTAGGCACTGTTTGAAATAATGTTTGAAAGGAGCAGGGGCGGATGCTAGCGTGACTTGAGGCACCGTCTCATTCAGTGAATGAATCATAGCCCAGCACCCTTTTGATGGTGGATCAATTTAAGAGAGAAAAATAAATAGGATGAAAGCTTGAATCTTTGGGATATTAGACGAAGATTAAGATGAGTACCACGTTTGCCTCGGTGAACAAAGAAGACGTTGATGGTGGAGAGCTATGTAGACTATATACATGAGCTTTACTATAAGCTGCAGTACAGACAACAAAAGGCCTAGGCGCACAAGCATGCACATATACCATCAACGCACACACACGCGCACACTAACACACATGCGCAAAGAGATGTAGTGTTTGATGTCTCGTGTTGCTGGAGTTGAGCTGAGCGGGCCTGATATTGGAATAGAGTATAAACAAAATGGCCACGCGTACATCAAAGGAGAGAATGAAAAACAGGACAAAGAAACAATTCAAGTTCTTTGACGCCGAGTCAGTGTACAAATATAACAATATAAAGTACCTGCATATGTGATACATGACATATAGGTCAGCTATAAAAAAAAAAAAAAAAGGCCCCCTGAAAAAGAGTGCTCTCTCACTAGAAACAGAGCAAATGGCCACGTGGAGAGCTGAGAGAACTGTCTGCCGTAAGGGGGAGCTTATCTTCCCAGGCCGTTCAGAAAATGCACCAGCAGTTTTTTTCTTTTTTGGCTTATTTCAGTGTCTGGAATTTGTAGAGAAACCCAGAGAAAACAAGGCAAGAGAGTAAGCAGCCATGACCACTTGTCCCTTCTGTTCGTTTCCCCATCCTTCCCTTTCCCTGTCCTTGCATTGGGTTTAGGTTTGAGTCGTGTCCCTCTGAGGTTTCAAAGCACGGCCGCTCAGCTCAGGGCCTTGTGTCGACCTCCGCAGCAGCCGCATGCAAGCCCTACCTGGTGGCAAGCGTGGAGAGGTGGGTAGAGGCAGAGGCAGGGCGCCACCAAAGACAAACCAAACAGGGCTAACCAGCGCGTGCCCAGACAGCCTCCCCCGCTACCCTCGCCCCCGTCACAGGAGCAGGCGTCTGAGTAGTCCCCCTCTGGGTCAGACATGCAGTGGTAGAGCATGGTGTCTGCCAGCCACATGCAGCTGACCCGTCGGATGCACATGCGCACCGGGTCTGGAGCATCCTGGCACCTACCTCTCCGGTTGCTGGAGAGGTAAAAAGCCTCACCGCAGTGCTCACACTGAGCACGCTCCATTCTGTCATCCTTCTGCCCCTTCCCACCATTGGTGGATGAAGAGGAGCTCGGGAGTAGGGAGCGAGGCTGACTGGACACCACAGACGGGAACTGCTGGCGATACGAGACGTTTTGGCCCTTACTGTTTAAGGGTCCAAGGGAGGGATCAGAGTCTGAGGGCGACAGGGCCGGTGCCAGCGGGTACGTGTAGTCGTGCTTCTGCGCCTCTGTCTTGTCAAAGTGGACATTGGGCTCAGGGTCGTCCATGTTGATGAATTTGTCACGCACTGTTGTGTGGCGGTAGTCCTCGTAGCCGGTGAGCCAGGAGCGATCTGAGTGGCGTCCACGATGACGCTCGGCGGGCCGCTCCCAGCTGCGCTCCCGAGGGTTGATGCGGACGATTTCCTCGTCCTCGAAGGTGACATGGCGGGGAATCCGAGACAATGGCTAAACAACAGAGAGAGTATATAACATAAACAACACTGGCAGTAATTCACTCATAAAATATATGTATAAAATATGTATGGATACAGCTTAGCCGTGTTTGTCTCACCTGGTCCAAGTAGTAGTGGTCTGAGAGCCGATAGGGATCGTGGCGAAATCCCAGCGGGCACTTGTGTCTCTGGGGAAGGGGCGAGGACTCGAGCGGCTGCAGAGAGGTCTCCAGTTTCTGGGAGGAGTTGGATGAGCTGTCTGTGGTATTCTGAGGTGACAAACAAACACAGGATGCAGGCTGAAAAGCTGATTTCTGATTGCACACGTCAAACAAATAGTGAGAGAGGACACCCTGATTGGACAAACAAAAACAGGAAGCCTCCATGCAGCACTGATTGGAAAAACAGGAAGTGTGAGCTCTGTTTTCCAATCCACTTTTGGACTGCTATATGCGAGTTAAGCTTTTACTAACAACACCTGCCACAAAGAATCACTTACGAAAACATTGCAGGAACCATCACACCTAAAATCACAATTAAATTAACCACTTTGATTTAATTTATTTTTTTAACATATTTTCACAGCAAAAACTCTTATCTGACTCAGTATGAACATATTGTCTTGTATATTCATATGAACTGGGTATTTGACAATAAAAGTAAAAGGGAATCAATTAAATTAACATTTTTTTAAAATGACTGAAAACAAGAAACCTAAGCATTCATGAAGATCAAGTGACTGATACAAAATATTCCTAAATCCAAAAAAGTGGAAACAGAAGCATCCTTTAAAATGTTTTTTTAAAGTCTGCAGAAAAACTGTACACACACCATATCCACAGGCTCACCTTTTAAGCCTCTACACATCATCTCCTTCTCCCCAGTCAACCTGTCCTCCTTTCCTCAATCGCACTTTCTCCACATTCCACCTTTCCTTCTCCCTTTTCCACCTCTCCACGCATGTGTGTGCACATGTGAACAGTATCCCGTCTCCTTTCCGCTAAAGTCTATCAGGGCTCCAGTCCAACTCAAACACTGGCCAGACACAAGACAGTCAGACCGCTGCCGATTTCAGACATGCACAATGGGGGTCAGCCTCTGTTAGCCACCAGCTGATAGGCAAGGACTCCTTTTGTCTAATCATATCAGCATTGTAATATGAGTGCATGTATTGTAGATGTGTTTAGCCGCGGGGCAAAGGGTGCAGGTGTTTCTGTTTGAGAAGCTGTGCTTGAAATGTATCCTCTGCATTTTGTCTTGCTTTGGGGAAGACTGGTCACAAGAAGTCAATGGCAAGAACGATTTTTTGCATGTCTTACTTTTTCTTGACCATCTTCTCTTAGCTATCTGCAACAGCTGTGAGATTTCCAACATGTTTTCCCAGAAATGTTATTTCACAAATTAGATTCGATTTTTTTTTTTTAATTCAAACTATCCAACTTCTCTTCAACTATTACTGGACAGATATACAAAAAGCTAGATCTGCCTTAGAGAGGGGTGGCTGTAGATGCAAGGAATTTTCTATTAATGGCAACTACTTTTGTCATTTTGGAGATATAATAAAGTGTCCTTGAGCAAAGCAATGAACCCAGAATTGCTACCGTTGGAGGCGACATTATGTGTATAGGCAATGGTCATGCCTTTGAGCTTACATGCTTACACTAACATGCCAACATGCTAATGATAATATTTCTAACATGTAAAACTCTATGCTTACCACTCCAGCTGTTAGCATGCTGTCCTTACATAATACAGATAATTGTGCAATTCAATATATTAAAATTTCTGAATTGCTTACAAACAAATCACAGAAAACAAACACAAAAAGAAACCACACGAACAAACGCCAATCAAGGCATGATTGGTGAATGAACTTCTAGAAGGCAAGATAAAGAGAAGTTCACACCTCATTCAATAACAGAAGTTATGCATTTAATCATCATTAACACTGAATATCAGAGAAATCTCTGAATGAAAGAAACAAGGTCAAGACCAAAAATAATCGGCTGTGATCTTTGAGTCTAAAGTGGAAATCACTTCACAGGCTCAGGAACACTTCAGGTAACATCAGGGAGGTGATTTAAAACCGTCCTGTGCAAAGACATTTTGCACATACTGGGATTTTGGAGGATGCAGAGTAGGAGTAGCTCATTTGGACACCATATCCCCCGGGCTAAGAGGGGGCAGCCTGTTCAGCTTGTTATCAGATCTCAGGACCTGTGATATTGTGACATTATAAAACTGAGCAACTGAAATTCTGTGGTGACCAAGAATGTGAAAACATTATGCTTTCAAAACTACAGCAAGTAATCCGGGAAAGATGTCTCATCCTGTACTTTGGGAAATATCTTAATGGATTTCTGTACCAACACCTGATAGTTTGTTTTTAAATGAAATGCGAAGTTTTAAGGATTTGCAAATTCCACTTTTATTTGGAAGCTACTGACATCATTTAGAATTTCTAAAACTATTCCTAAACTATTCTCCCCCCCCCCACCACCAAAAAAATATAAATATTTGGCACTCCAATAAGCCTAAATCCAATGCTGCAAACTATTCTGCAGAACTATATGACCCAGATCTGATATTTGTGTGTGTGTGTGTGTGTGTGTGTGTGTGTGTGTGTGTGTCTGTCTTGCTGAAGCTATCCCCATTATATCGTACTCCCCACATGGATACTGCCATGCTGAGAATTTCCCCTTAGCTTTCTTACAAAGCCCTCAGAGCAGCCTGCCAAAAATAACATAACATGCTCCCTCAGCTTTGGGCTCCGCCCCCTGGCGAAGCCATTATTGGGGGAGGAGTTGGTATGGTTGAAACCAGTCTGACTCTGGCCTCCATGGCTGCATCTAATTCAAAACACAGACCAGACTTTCAGCTGCAAGCTCAGACTGCACAAGAGGACAGGGAGACAAAGGGAGGAGTTGAGGGGGAGAGTTTGTATTTCTGGACATCCTCTCTCTCTATATATTCTGGTCCAAGGCTGGACAGAGGGCATTTCAAGTTATTTTCTGACACAAAACATGCCCCGACTCAAAGCTCGGGAGGATTCATCCTTCAACAGGCCTGTCTCGCTCTCCTGGGATGAGCCCAGAATTGCATCTATAGCTTTCACTCCCCCTGTTGTGAATGAGCCAAAATAGAGACAGAGAGGGGAGATGTGCTGAAGGGAGGGACAGAGGAAGGGTTAGGTTAAGTTTAGGTTTGGCGAACGAGGAATCATTTAGGGAAGTATGTCCATCCTATCCCCCAAGCCCATCCAACCATCCTCCCCCATCCCTCCAAAGGCTGTAAATTTGCTCCAGCATTTCCCTCTGTCTACGACCGCCTGCCTCACTAACTGCCACCGCCGCCGCTGCTAACTTTAGGAAAGGTCATTAGCACAGAAGAACACAAGCAGCACTAAACCCCTCATGTTCCACCTGTGATTTTACAGTCATGACACTTTGCAACGTTTCATTAGAAGAGGAGTAACTTTTTGACATGTTCTATAAGGCTGTTGTTGTTATATTCATGTTTAGGGGTTTTATATTCCAATATGCTATGCAGCAGTCGTCAGGTAGAAAAATACAGAGATGTTGAGAGAGAAACCCTAAAAATGGGCAGGGAAGACACAAATCGAGGCAGTAATTGTTTCCCCCTGGTTTCATTCATGAGTCCAGTTGGATCCTGACAATACTCGAGTGTCTTTCTGAATGTCTGTGGGGAAATATTCCCCGTAACTTTTATTTTTTTAATATCTGGCACAAGCATAAGATTCAGAATCAGACCCAACATGTAGCCTATTTTTGTTTTTAATTCCACTATGTTTTTTAGATCACAAATACAGACTGTGTCCTAGTATTTCCTCTTATGCAGTCGCATGCTATGTGTAGGTCTGCTGGCTGTTTGCTGTAATCTTGTGGCATTTTTCAGCACAAGTTTTAAAAGCAGACGTGAGGCAATGCATAATATTTCCTCAGGCAGGCTTTGTTGGTTGCTAGCACGACTCATGCACCAAACAGGGTGAGCCTTGTGCTAAAAAATAGTTTATATTAGGCCACAAGGGAAATGGAAAAATCGAGGCTATCACACTGTTTTGTTTTATAAGTCAGTGGGGATTTAACTGAAATGGATGTGGGCTTTCTGGGTCTTCATTTGTGGAGAAAAAAAGGTCAATTTTATGGAACAATACCCATGAATTGCCGTGGATTTGTTGCACTTTTAGCCTCTCTGTTAGCGAAAACCTGCTGCTCCATTTCAGGGGATTGCTCCGCCCTCCGACAGTGCTGTAGTCCCCCCACTCCTCAAGTGTTTGTATGCATCTCTGTGGTGGCTGTGTGCTCCCAGCACAGCACCTATTAGTCTTGGCCCGTACAGACAGCTCGAGTCAAAGATGAACCACGAGGCACTTCCTCTCGTAAATCACCGGCCCTGCGCTAAGCTGGGAAACAGCTGCTAACTGCTAGTTTGGTAGTGTTTCTCTGTTTCAAATGGGAGAGGGATGGCGCGGGTGGGGGAGGGGGGTGGGGTCACCAGGAGAGTGGGAGCTTTTGGGACACAGGAAGTGACCTTGTGACCCTGCCTGCTGGCCCTTGTGTCAGATTACGGGAGGGTGTGTGTGTGTATGTGTGCATACATTTCCTGTACTGTGGCAGGTATAGATGACCGGCAGCGAATACTCTGTGAACTCCTGAGCAGACCTAATTTTTGAACGATGGATGAAATAAATTTGATCAGTGTGTGCTCCAGACCAGATCCTAATTTTGCTGCCTCCTTCTCCAGTTATGAAGAGTGGAACTTCTAAGATAGGACTAGTGCAGTCAAGGTAACACACATGGAGGTCTACACCTAAAAAGCCATTCAGACTAACATCCGACCTGCATTAAAACAAGGCTTGTAGCGGTGCTGGAAAAGGCGTGTTGTTTAAAGTACTGGATAGACATGAAATGTGATCCAGGAAGTCCAGTTTCAGCGTTTTAACCCCTAATGAACGGCACAGCACTGTGCAACAGCTTATAATGTTCACAACAGCGTTTTATAACTCTAGAAAGTTATCACAGCAGCAATTATTTTCTGTTTTGTTGCACTGATAGTTAGGTAAACACAGTGTGTACAAAGTAATCCAGGAATGTGTTCCTTTCCAGATGACATTGTGAGAAATGATGCTGTGTTGACAAAAACCTGGCTCAGCTTTTGCCTTTGAGTAATACCACACAGACCACTGAGGCACACTACTTCTGTTTACCTCATGATGGTAGTGAGAGATTAATTTTCAGAGCAGTGAAGTTCTCACACACAACATTAAAAAGGTTTTGCAGTGGTTTGATGTCTGAAAAGCTCCAACTCTGTCTAATCTGTAGTACAGAGCAGCTGGCTGAGTCTACGGCCAGTTGTTTTTATTTAGAGCCTTTTACTGCATGATTTCTATCACTGCCAGGGTGTTGGTTTAGTTTGTTTGTGTTAGCAGGATGACTCAAACGGATACGAGATTTGCATGAACATTTTACCAGAGATCGGGCCTTAAGCATTTGATTTGGATCTTTCCATTCAGAGTTGATGTGTACTTTGCCAGCAGAGAGCCTACAGAGCACATGGATGACGCCGTGAACTGGGATGAATAATTTTGATGATCTTTTGGATCTAGCAGTTCAATTGTAGTGGTGACTAGAGCCACTAGGTGTTGGCTTCTTCTTTTCTGTGGTGGAGACTAAAGCTGAGAGTTGTATACAGACATCACAGAGACTTATTATGTATGACCAGCGATTATGGTGCTGTGAAGACCTGACATTGTATAGATGATATTATCCGTGTGATCCTGAAGCCCATTTTAGGTAAGCTAGCCGTATTTTGTTGCAAAATCTTTACGCACACAACCACACATTCAATCTACTGTGTCCACAACAAACTGAAACTTAGTAATGCCGCCTGCTGTGAGTCAAAAGTTGTGACCATCATAGTTATTAATGCAAAATAAAGTGCTTACAGTAAAGACGTCATCGTCACCCAGCTCCCCCTCATTCTGGAGTGCCGTAGAGGAGGTCGTGGAGCCTACAGACAGGAGAAGGGAATAAACTTTATTTCAGGTTGTTTAATTTTTACATACAACAAAGAATCTTTTGACGTCCTTTGATAACGTCATGGCAATCAAATAGCTCCTGAATTCCTCATCCTGTCCCTTACCAAAATTTTTTAACTTGACAAAAAACAAACTTTACTTTCTGGTACACGTTCCTCCACATACTTAACCTTCATTCATGTCCTTGCCAAGACTAACTGGTTATACCGGTGGATTGTGTTATGCTTTAAAACTTCAAACCTTGAACCAGCTAGTGAGTGTCTTATTCATTAAGTAGTGTGGTTTCCTTTTCTTTATGTAGTCGGAAAGACGCAAACAATGGTTTAGTCATAACTAGAACGTGGAATTCCTGGAGAAATAGTAGCAAGCTGCTGCAGCTTTTAAAGTTCAGGAGGAGCATGGGATTGAAACAAGAAGTCTGCCTTTAGTGGACTATGGTGGGCACACATACAGCTGTGGTCAGAAGGCTACATACACCAATTATGTACATAAATGTGACGGTAATTTTCGGCTTTGATGATTTCTTTGAACTGTCCTTTTTCCAATGATTAGCATACATCTTTAATGACTTTAAAGCAGATATGATAAGTGTATCTAAACTTCTGACCACAGCTGTAGACTGTATATAAAAGATGGACTTAGCCACCCATCACCCATGACCTAGTAAGGTTTGTTGTAAAGACTTGAGACGAGCATTTGCTGTCTTACGTTTCTGAAACCAGACCTCGAGAAAACAAAGCAGTGAAGTCTACAAAGACCGTATGCCCACTAAGCATATCTTGCTTTATCTTTCCCAGATAAGTACCATCATCTATAAAACAAATGTCCTGTTTTATACAGTAAGACTTGAAACTAACAAATGAGCCCATTAACCCAACAGGAGACTGTTTACTGACGTCGATTGACAATAAAGCTTTTCAGCTTCGGTTTGGGTGTATTTAATTAGAGACTGGGCATATTTTAGCTCTGGAAGCTTTATAGGTGCTAGGACAGGTCTCTCTCTGTCTTGTCAAAACATTTGAATAGTTATATTGCAGCACAGTTTACCTTCAGCCAGGTCATCAATTGCCTTTCGAACTCCCCTGTCGAAAGCTCTGGCATCAGCTGGACTCTGGAAGGATAGGCCGCACCTTCTGTCTTCCACCTTCCAATGGTGAAACGTGGGCGTCGCTATGGTGTACACTAGATCCTTCCTCAGCGGGCAATCCAGGATCACCTGTTGATACGACACGCACCAACCATTTACAACATGGATCCATTTCTGATCTTTAACAGACACGTTGTTGCTCACATTCATGTATGCGTGTGTGTATTTTACCTGGTTGTCCCGCATTCGTTCACCACGGATGAAGAACTGGGAGCTGGTGGAGCCCAACACAGGTGCCAACTCTGTCGGCAGCAGGCGGCACACCCCTACCCTGCTCAGAGCTCCCCCGTCCTGATTCAGCCACCCACCGCTCGAGTCGTCCCGCGTCATCACCACCGCTTTTACACGTACGATGTAGCTGTCACTGCACAGAAAGGAAGAGAGAAGATATTAGCACAAAGATGACTGCAACGTAAATGTGTTTATATTATACCAGACAGTAGAGTGGTGATTCCAATAGATGATAAGCTCAGGATCTAATCATTTTTAACCCTTGTATTATGCTCATTAAACTTAAAACATGCTTTAAAATAAAAGCATCATCCATTATGTGAGTAGTGTGATTTTGGAGAATGTTGAGGCAGAAAAAAAATTCTCCGCAGCTATAAAGTTACACAACTTAATGCTTTAGGTTACTGGGAAACCCCCTCAAAACCTTCACTGCTGTTTATAGACTTTTTGTAGCTGCAGTCATAGAGGAACCTTAATCATATCAAAGCCGAAGCCGGCAAACTATTCTGTATTTAACAATACAAGCCTAAAATTAGTTTGTCCACAGTCAAACTGAGCTAAGCAAATTAGTGTGTACGCTAATATACTGTGAAGCGTAACTGTTTCTAAAATAGCATCAGTAAAATTTATAGCCGTATCTATCTAATCTCTTCATCAGATTCTGGTTTTGCTGCAGTGCAGTCCAGTTTGCTTGAAATGTGGCAACATGTCGAATGACAACCATTTCCTTCCACAGGAAAACCAAAGAAATGTATGAATACAAGATAACGCAAGGTCAAAGCAAAATTCACATGATTGCAAACCGAAAAATAACAGTAATATTTTCCACGCGACACAATAACTCTTTGGATAAGAAAATAACATCTTATCCCATCTTGTGAAAATTGACAATGCTTTTCTTAATGTGCATTAAGAGTTTATTCTAGAGCAGGAATCACACCCTGGCAGACTGTTTGAGGGCGTTGCAAGTCACGACTTTGCCTGGTCCTCGCTGTGCTCAAGTAGGAGGTGTTGTACCAGGACAAGTCAGTTGAATGCACACACACAAACAACCCCAAAGTTTAATGTAAATTTAATATGGTGCTATGTTGTTTTAAAACTTGTTTAAAAGTTAAACTGCTGCCATTTTAACATAAAACAGTCCACGTATTTAATAAAATGCTGTTTCAGCCCATCATCTCCTCACTAACCTCATCATATAGCTCATCACTTCTGCTCCATATTTTCCTGGAGTAACCCTCTGATTATTAGTGAAAACATCCCTTATCTTGTCGCTTTAGTGGTTGTAAACAATAAGAACTTCCCTATTTTCATATTACATGTCATATCACTTTATTTCTCTACCATCACTATAAATTAAAATAAAATTGCCTACAACAGTGGGGAGATTTGAGTGGATGTGAAGTTTTTGCAAGTCATCAAACAACAGAAAATTTAGGTTCATTATTTGATGTTCATTCACAAATTGCCTTTCCTCTTCCGTGAAGGTTAGATCCACTCATAAAATGTACATATTCCTCTTTTGTTTTTGAGAAATACTTCTGGACACATGTGAATACAAAGAAAATGATGCAAAGTGCTGTGAAAAGCATGCTAAAGCAACAGGTGGTAATAGAACCCTAACCCTGTAGAAATGTTGTGTATTTAGAAGCCTACAAACAGTAATGCAGCCCACAGTCTGACCTGAAAAAAGGGAATGAACGTGCACATTTCTGACGTTGGAGACATCTGGAAAGTCTTAACTCTGGAAGGAATTTTTCAAACGTTCAGTTTTCAGTGACTTAAAATGCATAGAAGTAAGACTAAAATACTTAGAAAAAAACAGTATGTTTTCTAAAATACCCATGTACATGTGGCAGGGCGTTAGTATGACTGTAAACTGAATTCCTTTTTTAACAAAGGGAAATTTTAGAAATAGTGTATACTTAAAAATTGCTCTCAACTGCCTGACTGATAAATCCACTAGGCACATATATTGTGTGCTCACTTAAAATACAGGACTTTTTTTTTAAATCGTACTGTTGGCGAGTTTTTGCAGACACGTCAGCATCTTGCATGCAAACTGCAGCAATTAGTGGTAATAAAATAAGTCTTGAAATCGCATTTTCTGCAATTTTTTTTAAAAATTCTTGTTAATAAACGGGAATAAAAAAAAAACAATTTACTAATTACTCGTACAAAATGGCTGCAGCCTAGTTAGAAGTCCCACGTTATCCATGTTATGTCTTTTTGTTCTTTGTGCCTAAATCGGAAATGGAGTCGTCTGCACCATTTAGATGAGACAACATTGGATTGGAGCCACAAGTTATACAAGCTGACAGATAATACAGTTTATTCTATAAGAAGTACAAAGCAGATGACAAAAACTGAAACCGGAGACAATACACCGGAGGCTGATAGTAAAATACATGGTATTCTTATGTGTAAGCATGACAGTCACCACTATACGTGTACACAATGGACATGGTTGCAATCCACATGCATGTACCCATGTATGAACTATTGATGCTGTGCTGCGTGTGCGTTCATGTGTGTTTGTGTACGCGTGTGGGGGAGAAGCATGAAGAGATAACGACAAACATAAAAAGAGAGTGATGAAGTGAGGGAGGGAGGATGAGTGGGAGTGAATGAGAAAAGCGTTGTTATATAATTAGCTAACAGTACTAAGGACTCAATGCACACACACACACCTACACACACAGGTGGCAAAACTGGTTCACCAGCTCCCACCCACACACATTCATAAAATTGAGTGAATGACAGACTGACTAGGTGACAGCAGTCAAACTGCACAAACAGAAAGGCAACCAGAGATTCACCCACAACTCCTGAGCTTTTGTTTCCATTCAGAAATTTAAAGTTACTTGAATTAGAAACTCAAAGACACTACCCAAAATCTACTTGGCAAGAAATATTACTCAGTGTGAAGCATTAAAGATTTAGTGTTGTTATTGGCCGTGTGATGGACTGGCGATCTGTCCAGTATGTATGGCCTCTTTCTGTCAGCTGGGATATGATCCAGCCCCACTGCAATACTAATTAGGTATGTGGTTAGAAAGTAGACAGATGCACATGTGTTGTTTCTGGCTATAGCAATACACTCTGTAGGCAGATATTATTCATCTGCTATGTCAAGCCACAACAGGCGTAGGTAAAAATTATTATATGAGCTCTACTTTACCGTGTGGAAAAATTAAGTAGCAACAAAGGAAATAAAAATGAAATCTAAAAATAGAAATGGTGGTGTACTAATTTAAGAAAAGAAGCTTACTATTAATCATGGACAAAAAACAAGACAAGATTAATTTCAAAAGGTCAGACAGGCGGTAATATAGTTTTACATCTATATGGTTGACGATACAATACAGTTAACAAGCAGATTATGGTATGTTTGTAGTGTCAAATGTGTCTGCAAAAGGGAAACAACTAAGGATACAGAGCAGAACCACCTGACAACCACTGCTCATAAGACAAAAATATATATGTATGTATTTTCTTCCAATTAAATTGCTTTTCAATTGCTTATCTGTTTTAAACATTTATCTATAATTATCTGAGTACAAAGTATCTACTGCTTACCCATTATTTTTAGTTAATATTTCTAACCTATTCAGGTGCACTCAATCTTATAATTACATCATAATATCTGTTTTTTTCACCACCGGCACTTGAGGTCATTTTTACCCATTTAACCACTGGCTACTACAGAAGTAACCCTGGAGCATTTGCACCCCTGTTTAGGAACGACTAAGCTATTTCGGTTCATTGACATAATTTCTGCTCTTAAACTGAAAAATGTTTTTAAAAAAAATCCACGCTCTGCTTTTATATGAAAGTACCACAGTGGTTCAACATGACTCAAACACATGTATGACATATTTCCATACAGAACCACACATCCAGGCCACCCACATACAGAAATAACACTAAATTCTGTGCTATATAAGCACATGTGCTTTAAGACACACGATACCAGCTATCAGCTCTCTGAGATGAACTTGTCACATTTTGGGCTGTCTTGTGACCCATGTTTAGAGCCCCGTCTGCCGACAGGCCCTATAATCTGTGGCGGGGACACACAGACAACCACAACCAGCAGCTACACACTAATTTAATACACTTGGAATGGTCACACATTCTTACAGACACATACATTTGGGAACTGTGAATCTAATTCTGTCCACACGAATGTTGCAAGAGGTACTGATGCTGAAAAAGGACTGCAACGCCCATTTTGAGAAAAGGTACAGTACCGTGCAAAAGTCTTGTGCCATTTCATTTCTTTAGGAGCCTGAGGTCCATGTATTTTTTTAAAGTGGTCTTAAGCAATAGTTCCCCAGGCTTCCTGAAAGTCAAAGGCTTTCTTTGGACATTCACTACTTTTTCTCTTATTTTCACTGCAGTACTCATACCTGACCATTTTCAAAGGAATATTCTTTTGTTAATCATTCAAGCACCTAACTCTAGGAATGAATGTTGAATAATTTAGTTTCTACACATATAGAAAGCTTAGCAAGGCACCAAGTTTTAAAATGTACATTTAAGCTTTTTGTTACTAGCAGCCTGCACAAAAATACATTATTTGCTCCTGTTTTTTTTGTTAGCTGAATCTATGAAAATTGCCCAGTATAACACAGTTTGACAGGCATAAAGTAATACTTTTGCACCAACAATGTGCTGCAGAAAAACCTTTTGGATGACATATCTGGACATGGTGCGTCGTGTGTCCCTAAAAAACAAATTTGAACTTTTTTTGTTCAAATTACCAGGAGAGTGGAATAACAGCGAGTGTCTACAGACATCTGTAAAATACGGCTGAGGCTGTGACTCTTGAGAACTTTGTACAGTACTATAGTTTGTAGACTATTTATAATCACCAATTAAAGAGGAATTCACATACGGTACACAGCATCTCTAACTGTACATGGACCATTCTAAAATATGATTGTCTAATATTTGGTGGGTTTGTGATCTCAAGCTTTAAGTTGAGACTGCAAACACTTTTCAAAGTCTCTTTGGGCGGGATAAGGGTACAGTTTGTTGCATCAGAAAATGACTTGGTTAAGAAGAAAGGCTTGCTGAGCTTACCTACCTGCTGATAAGGAAATCATGCATCACATCCATTTCTAATTTAATATGAGACTTCAGGTCAAAGGTTCAAGGTGTGTCTGGCTTCCATTTCTTAAGAAAAACAGTACTGCAGTTGCCAGCCAATTGCTTTTGTTTGCTTTGCAGTACAGCCTGACAATACCTCACAGCACCAGATTCAGCAGCTTGGCATGCAATCATACCAACAAGTTCATTGAGCTCATGGTAGCCATTACCTTAATAGAAATAAAAAAAATCTAGGCTGGAGCACAGTTCTGTTTCAAAAAAGCTGGGATGTTGTGTAAAATATAAATAAAACATTTAATGTAATATAATCAAATTGTTAAAAGTGAAGATTTTTAGATAGTTTTTAGTAAAATGTGAGAGATTTATATAATCTGAAGAGAAACAAGATTGTGTTTCCCAATTCTTTACCAAAATGTTACATCACCTCTTCATTTACGAACACTTAACTAACATTCTCGCCTGTTAAAAGCTCAAGAGTTTTGGGTCTTTGTCATTTTTTAAGTGTATAATAAAATCCACTAAATGTTTTAAATGGCTTATAAATTTGGAGTCCAGACAGGCCAGTACTTTGCACTCTATCTATGGAGCCATGCTGTTGTTAGATGTGCAGAATGTAGTTTGGCATTAATGGACTTCCTGGGCAAAGTCGACTTTCAGCATGAATGGTGCTCTCACGTGTGCTCATTACCAACGCAGTGCACCCTAATGCAAGCTCCACACCAATATCTTGGAATTTGTAATCTGTGCTGATAACATGCAGCATGGTCTCTCACCTCTTTACCCTGGAGGTAAAGATTTTACGCCTAATATTTTCATAAAGAAATTAACACTTAACATTTTGACTGTACCAGACCACAGGACAGTTTTGGCCTCACCCAAGCTGCTATCAGAAGGCACAACTACTTGCATATTTTTCTGCTTCAAAAGGGACTCCCTACTGGTGTTAGTAGAATTTATTATTGTACATTATTAACTGTAAATTCTGTACTTGTTAAATTTACATCAGCTCATCTTTTTCCACTTGAAGGCAAGTGAAGCAAGCTGTAAACACAAAACTGACTCGTTCAGATTCACTTTCAGTTTAGCTACGTTTTTGGTCTCCACCTTCTGTGATGACAACTAAAACAAGTGTCAAGTTGCTACTGGGAACCAAAGCAATCAGCTGGCATAAGGCTCCGTAACAGTTAGTAGTGTAAATATAAAGATATGAAAATGCAAATGTCTCCCTATCCAATGGCACTGTGTACACGTGGTTCAGATATTACTGCCAAATCTTTAGAAACGATGTAAACAAACAAACAAACAGAAAACCAGAATCCTTACAGAAACATCTTTTCATTTAAATTAACACGCATTTGTTGCATTAGCTAGAACTCCATGTCCACTCTAAAAGTCTAAACAATTCAGTGTAACATGAACTTGTAAGAACAGTCTCTCCGGTTCAAGTGGTTCATTGCAGTAATCATTCTGTTCTTTTTATTTTTATGCCTGCTCCACACCTTATAAGAGAGTCATCCTAATAAGGAAATGTGATGTGGGTGGAGTACACACCTGTTGAGTGAAAACTATTTATTGCACTGTCATTGTTATTTGCCTTTATGTCTCAACTGTTTTAAATTCCCCATTTTGCTTACACTTGCTGTTGAACCACAAAAACACTGAATACACTCTTTTAGATTATACACTGTTAAAAGTGCTCCACAGATAGCCAAACCCCGACAATACTTGATGTCGTCTGTGTGTAACAATATTGCAATAAAACAGTGAAAGGGGGTCGGAAGTGCACTGGTTATCAGGCCTGGAATCCAACTCATCTTTGACAGATAAAAAAAAAGGCCAGTGAGGGCAGCCCAACCATGTGTGATAACAGTGGCTATACTTCCTCTGATAAGGAATAGCTGGCCGCGCCTCTGCCTGATCAACAGAACACATACACACACCCACGTCTCTATGTACATCTGAACACAACACACATGCTCCCTGTGTCAGAAAGTGACAAAAAGGTCCATCAGAATAAGGGTTGTTTTATTGTACTGAATGCTTACAGTGTTTCACACTTCCGCCTCAGTAACTGCTGTGAGTAAGGCCACATGTAGAGCAGAGCTGATTAAATATTTCTTAAATGTTTCGACTTGATGTTTTTTGTTTCACATCACTGTAACTTTGAAATTTGTGAGTTCCTTCACTCATGTTCAGACCAAACATGTGTGAATATGTGTTAGTTTACTTCAGAGTGACCAGAAATGAAGTTGTAAGAGTGGTTAGAGATCAGCTTTAGAGATCAGTAAAATGTTATTAAGTCATATAGTTGTTCCTATATGTGCAAAAATGACTGAACTGAACAAAGGTGAACATTGTGTCATTTAGATGCATTATTTAAGCTAACCGTTCTGGTTCACAAGAACGTAGAGCTTAGGGCACAAGGGTTGTGGTGTACAACCCTGAACTCCCCTATCTTCAACTCACAAGCCTCACGTCCACTGTGCACTCTTTCACCAACAAAAATTCACGCAATGAAACAAAAAGACAAAAGTAGACCCTCTAAGTTCTAAGCAAAAAAAAAAAAAAAATCTAACCAGAAAACAGCAATGCCCCTCTGTCTGCTTTCTCTCATTTTGTGATAAGGTTGCAGGCTATCAGTGTAGCTAGTCTTCATGTGCATGATAATTTCTGTGCAAAGGTGCAAGCATGGACGTCATGTGTGTGGCAATTAGACCTGGAAATGCTGACATGAAGCTATAGCAAAAAAAAGTAATATGTGGAGCATGAGGTGGACTGTTAGATTGGCAGGGCGTCAGTGGTAATGTGAGCTTTGTACCAGACTGTTGTAGTGAGGACAGAGCACACCCACAGTCTTGAGATTTGAGTAATGACTGAAAGAGAAGGTTGGAAATACAAGTAGTCAACATGCTGGGCCTTACAGACGGGGTAAGGAGCTCAGAGCTAACCAGGATGTGTGACAAACAGCTTCTGTGGAGTGGTTTGTATTTCTGATCAAATGTGTGGGCAAAAATGTGTGCTGCTATCAAAGTCTTGGTAAGACAACTCCTCGTGTCTTACAAGGCAGCTTGCTACAATTGGTGAGTAGCGTGTACATTAATTAGAGGCACGCTATAAAGCACACTGCGTAAAAACAATATGAAAATAGATTTATGAATCTCAGTAGTATGGGGAATTATCTTACAATGTTGTTCTTTCCTGTTCTGGCTTTCATTCAGAGGGCAATAGAGTGGGGGTTGGGGGTTGGGTGAAGAGAGTTCATTCACAATTATTGACACCGGAGGCTCCTCGGGGGAAGTTTGATCAGCTTTCTGTCAATCAGCTGTTGTTATATGGAACGGTCACATGTTTGGGCAGCACAAGCTGCCAGTGTGAATGAGTGCGAATGGGTCAACTGACATCAGAGAGGTCAACAATATTCAGAGAAGTGTTAAAGGAAAACATCCCATTTCCAAATGACCAGTTAGAACATGAGCGCTGAGCTATTCAGTGTTTCCGGCATTGTGTTTGTACACCAAGAGAAAGCCATCGGTGCGAAGGTGACTCTGCAGCAGCACCTCCATCTAAACATGAACTTTACTGAAATAAAGCTGATTCTAAACCTCTTAAAGGCGACTAAACCAACTTAAGACTCTTTACCAGATATCCGCTTAGGTTCCGTTAAAACCTGACACTTTGGCCACCCGTTAAGTGATCGGTGAAAGGAGGGGGGGAAACTATTTTAATCGTCTTTACATCTGTAATCTACATCTGTGCCAACTTTGGTCTTTTAATCAGGTAGATGCTCACATCTAAACTGTCAGATGTCAATGGTTTATCTTGTGATTGGTCTACCCGTGTTGCTACTCCAGGGTATTAAAGAAACGGAAAGTTATTTGCATAATAAACAGCAGGACATCTGTTCTATTTAGGCTTCGTTTAAATATACTTATTTTTACCGCTACACATGAGCGGCTGAAATCTTTCAAGATGCTGTTTGGGATTAACCAACCTCAGCTTTTCTCTTTTCATGGGTGTGGGAATACTTTTCATTTTATCCTGAAACATCTGGTTTGAAACTATGTGAAATGAAAGTGAATCTCACAAAGTGTGGTGGAACTTATTTCACAATTAAAAACCAGTTTGCTCAGCTAAGGTTAGCAAAGGTGAATAAACAAGAGATTGTTTTGTACATGACGTGAATAATAGGATCTATTGTTCTGATTTTGAATTAAATGTTTTTATTTGATTGTAACTCTACTACTAGAGTAACACTTCAATACAATCCTTATTCAGTCAGAAAACTCATGTTTGAAATGGTTTATTGCAGCAGAATAACAAAGTCCGAACTTGGGCTCCAGGCTTCTCATTCCCTGCACACACACGGAAATTAGTGAGCGATGAGTAAACATCCCCCTGGATCCCACAGGTGGATGCTGGGGTGGTGGAGGGGTTGAAAAAGCAGGCAGAAATGCACCGACATGTCTGCAGGAGAAGTGGGAAATACTTCAACTCAAATAGACCACCACATTGGGGTAGTTGTGTTTGGTGCATGATGTAAGGAGAGAGAGGTGGGTTGCACTGCCTCATGCACACTCGAACTGCGTGCATGAGGCAGTACAGCTCAAGTTTCCTGTCTGAACTAGCTCCCAGGCTTCGCTTCATTTATCGTATACCGGGCTTTGGCACAGCCCCTCAGTCCATCTATTGAAACTACCTGTTTTAGCCAACTTTATTTTAACTGGGTGCTGCTCGCAAACAAAAGATTTCAAGAGTGAGTGGGTGGCGCTCGTGCTCACAGCCTCATATGACTAACTTGACATAATACGTAGCCAAGGGCAGAAAAAACTGTCTGAAACCTAGAGTTTCACAATTACTTGTACATACGATGATCTCATTATTTGAAAAACTGAGTATGTTTAATTTGCATGGGCAACATTAAGGAAAAGTAGAGTAGGTTCCCTTTAAACTTGCAAAATAAAGTCTTAGGTCGTGTTATCAGCAAGTGTAAAAAAGTAATCAAAGTACACTCTCATTTTATCTAACACACTTGTATTATTTTAGCCATCATACAAGAAGAAAATATGGCACTGGTAGACGAAAAGCTAAATTATAAATGCCAACAGGTTTGAGATTAATAATCAGCCAGGATAACAGAAAACCCACAGTACAGTTTTATTTATCTACAAAATAACCGACTGCATGCATGCAAACTGCACTGTTTGTGTTGATTTAAGTAAATTATTAGGGTAATGAAATACCAAACCAAACTAAGCACGAACGTAAAGTGGTTATTGACGAAATGGGAGTTCACAGGGTTCACACACTGAGAAGAAGTGTTTTCAGTAACCAGCCCAATGGATTGTTCTACATGTGGTGTGACAAGCGAAAAACACAGAGTGGAGTGAATGAAAACTTGAGCTATTATAATCTTGGTCATCTAGTCAGCTGATGAGCAGAGATTAGTAAAAAAACAGACAAACAATCCGGCTCCATTGTTTAGTCTCTCGATATAAACAGCTCGGGCCATTATATAAAGGCTCCGGATAGCAACCAGTGATGAGCTGCCCTGTAAAACACAGGAAACACTGTGAAAAGGGATCTGTTCCACATGATGTGTGCATATGTGTGTGCGTGCAGAGGGAGTACAGACTGAAAGAAGAAATGCAAAAGGTCTGTAAAGGAAGTTATTATGTTAATTATGTGTATTATGTGGACTTGATATTTACCCAGATATGAACCTAAATAAACTGCCGCTGTACTAACAATGATACTCAAAGTACTGCATCTGTCTTGCAGGTTGGTTAATACAAAGAGTATTTCTTATTTTAGGATATTATCGTGTTTCTGCTGTTCTAACATAGCATTAAAGAGAAGCTGCTAATCAAGCCCATCTGAGTTTCTTTCCCACCACTGAGTTGGTCGGTCTATGCATGCTTCCCAGACTGTTTTGTTATATTTATGTACTCTTGTTACAGTATATGAAAACACTGTATACATGAAAGACCAGTTAGCCATCTACAATGCAAGTTTGACAGTAGAATGCGTCCAAGCATGCTAAAATACCAACAGAAAAATTTCCAAATGAAACAAACAAACAAACAAAGCCTTGCTAGGCAATGCAAAGTGACTCCCAACACATGGAGGCAAAGTCTCCTGTTTGAGTTTTGCCCTCGCTGCAATAAATCCTGCAACACATTCGGAGAACTTTTTGATGTTTAGTGATCTTACTGGTAAATGACGGATACAGTGTGAAACAACCCTTGCAAGCATTCCTAAAGCGACATACATGAGCTTTTCCACTTAAAAGAGCAGAAAAAGTTCATATTAGGTGGCAGGTAGGGTGAATGGCACAAACACATTAAAGTTAAGTCTGAACTAGGAGCATTTTATGGTTGAAATTACAAAAAGATCCTACTTTGTGTAAAATATACCCTTTCACCGTGTTCATCATGTTAGAATTCATTGGCAACCTCTGAGGGTAAAAATATGAAAGTCTGTTTCCAACACTAAAAAAAGAAAAGAAATAAAAAGTCTAAATTTTCAGTTATGTGTCTCAAAATTTCAACTTATTTTTTTACTTTTTTTTTAGTGGCAGAAACAACTTTCCATGAATAATAACAATCATATAGCATCCTTAGAGAAACCCAAGGTCAATTTACACACAAAAGACAAAGGCCTCAATAAATACATTACATTTCAACTTCCATAAAAAACAAACAAACAGCCCAAATAAACATGCCAAAACAGCCCTGTAGTTCCCTGAAAGGCCACAGGGCAAACTAACTAAAAATGCGAGTCAATCGAGGTGTTAAAATGTTGAACTTTACAGCAGGACTTTAAAGCTAGAGCTTTCTTAAAAAGCTTGCACTAACTACCTATCTGAGAGTGTTCTCGTTTATTGAATTACAAAACAAGAGACAAGGCCAGCTGAGGTAACATGTACAGCCAACAAAATAGGTTTCATAACAGTGTAAGCAGTATTTCTTTAACATAACGTGCACTTGTTACAAAAGTGCAGCTCCAACATGACTAATTACGGTTCATGCACTAATGAAACGTGCTAGTGGGGACACCTCTTATGGTTTATCTTAACCTTAGCTCTACTCTGTTTTTGGCGATGAGCTTTGCCCTAAAACTCCTGTCAGGTTAATTATACTCTGTTATGTCGAATGCTGCTAATGGAGAAAAGCATTATGTGCGAGGAACAGAACAATCCTGCTGGGGGAACGTGCAGGCCTGCTAACGCCTGGGTTGGTCAATTGATGAGTGCTTTTATTCAGGGATTATATTTCGATGCTACGTTGACCTTCTCTGAATGTCACTGGACATCTCCTGTCTAATACTGACTGTGCACATGCTGACCCTGCAGCAGCTCACATTAGATCAATACGTCCTCGGCTCGTGTTGTGACTCTCGGTGCAGGGGAGAGCTTCTACTTCTATAAAAGGTAATAAATGTCCCCAGAAGGACGGTGCAAAAGAGGGACATCCTCCAAAGAGGATAGTGACATTATAGTTTAAGGTATGCAGTCAACAAAAGATCCTCTCAAAAACTATGTGTGTGCGCTACTAAACACAATGCCTGCTGATAGTAGGCTGACACATGGGCATGTGACCATGTCCATAGCATGGATCAACAAAGACAAGCTAAAGACGCACAATAAAACTGAAGCTGTAAAAGAAGCAGTGACAATGCTGCACAACATGACATAAAAAGGTGTGTCTTACTTCCTGACACACCTGTAATCCCACAAAAGGTGTAATTTCTGATAAGAAAGCCACAACACGCAAAGTTGCAGATAACAACAGCCGATCACTTCCTTCCAGTAACTGGACAATAAAAACCTTTATGAGGCCACATAGCCGAGTGGTTCACATTAAAAAAAACAATACAAAAAAGGAGATTTTGTACCGTGCAGAATAAAGTTATTACTGCAACAAAAAGCCAATTAGAGAAAGATGTGGATTAAAAAACCTTGGCCTGTTACTGGTGATTTTATTTGACTATATTCCTATTTAGATACAAACATATGGACTGCGATGGCAAATCTGCAGCTGTCAGACGTTTTGAGACAGTCTAATTCAGTCCAAAAGAAAAAATAAAATAAAACCAAAAGATAAATTAAAATCTGGCAGCCAAAGGTTCATACATTAAAACCACCTGATGTTTATTGTGAAATACTGTGGCTCTTTGAGTGTTCCCCTAACCGATCCTGAGCAGTTTTTTTGCCATGCGGTGGCGTCTATTTTCACTTTTGTAAAGTCTTTGCCACTAAAATAAATCTACTGTTATTGCATTTAGAAGCTTATATAGGCCGGTTTTAATGACTGCAAGAACTTTAACTGATCTTTTTGCCCATTTTAGTGTAAAATAATGAATCATAAAAACATAAAAAGGCCTCTTTTGCCAATTGATGGTCAATCAGCCACGGTTCTTTTGAGTGCTTTTTCCCATCACACCATGAGAACGCTGTTTATCAGAAACACATGACTCAGAACAAGGCCATAAAGATACAGTTAGCACAGATGTTAATACAGGAAATGCAGAGTTTCAGAAGACAGGCAAGACAGCAAAGCGTGGTTTGATTTCTTGGTTGCATCTAACACCCCACCACCACCCCAAATGTGTGTCTGGCAACATATGACAAGCAGAGACAAAGGCTTGGTCGCAGTCCCTGCTTCTTTCAAACCCTGGGACCGGGAACAGACACACATACGCTGGCTTCGTAGAGCAGAGTACGGCCGGCAGGCATGAATGGGGACGCGCTGAAGGTTAGAAGGCTTTTATGAATGAGCCGGCGTCACGCCACCGCAGCGCAAACATCCCCTCCGGTGCCCTTCGCCCTTCCACCCCCCTCAACAGATTTGCAAGGCAGGCATTCCCATCGAGCACAGCCCCGTGTAGACTGACAGAGACAGACGCTGACGATACAGCTAGGCTAACAGAGCTGTAAAAATGCAAACAGGAGCCAGTAAATTAAATAGTTTGGCAGGCCTGCTCGTATGTCTGTACATATGTTTTTTTTCCTGACAAGGCTGCAGGATTGAAAAAGGAACAGGCTATATAATCTATATTTGTTTTGGCGCTCTGCAGCCTACACAGTGTAAAGGTAGCACAATGCATATTAATCTGCTGTTAAGCAAATTCTAAGCGTTAACCGCTTGAGTACAGGCCCATCGGTTCGCACACGAACGTATCTGTGGGCCTAGGCAGTGAACAGCTTTGTAGAAGCTATAGTTCGCAGAAGAAAAAGCACGATCCCCGCGTGTGCATGTCAAACACAACTTCGCCAGTTTCCAGTTTAGGAAAAACGGACCAGTCTCTCTTCTTTCTTTTTCTTTTTTTAAGGCTGAGTCGACGTTTACGATCGCTATTTTTTATGAATGGAGCGTGGTAGGCTATGCAAATGAGGGCGATTGAGAAAGAGATGGCGGATGAGGCATATCGGATATCTCACATCCTGTGAGACTTCCCCTTCGGTTAGAGACAAACACACAGATGTGACTAAAAACAAAGCGAAAATGTCCTTGCAATCGCCGCTCAGTGTTTTTTTTTTTTTTGCTTGTTTGTTTCTTCTGAGCTACGCACAAACAAAAGATTCGCGAGCTGGCCGCCGAGCGTGTATTTATAAAAGGTGTAACTTCTGGGCGTGCTGGAGTTTCTAAGTTACGCTGCAACAGGGGCCTGCTCTCTCGCTTCAGATCCTTTCAGAAAATGTTTCCGACCCACCCACGCTTATTCCCCTCCTCCTCCTCCCACTCCCCTCTCCTTTCTCTCTTGCCTTCCCAAGCCTGGAGTCTACACCGAGGTGGGGGCCCTAAAAACCCTCTTCGACAGCACTGTCAATGCATTACTTCACAGCACCATCAAACAGCAAATCCAACCAATTGAGCGTAATAATAATAATAATAAAAAGAATATTAATAAAAAGCATACACCATGAACTGATCTGCACAGAATGCACATTCCATCAAGTTGCTCCAATCACCTCTAACTTGTAGTCACGGAGGGAAGCAAGGGGGAAAAGACAGAAAAGAGAGAGCAGTAAACATATAGAGAAATCTTCTGAGTCCCAGTACTTACTCGTTTGGGTGTGTTTCTTCTATCATTTTCTCGTTTCACCTCAGGTAATGTACCACGGCGGTTGCATACTTTTCGCTTGTCATTCTTTCACCGTGGCTCCTCCGATTCTGTCTCCAATTCCGCATAAATCCCCCTGCGCCTTTGTGCGAGTGTCGGCTCTTTGCTTGCCTTCGACTGGCTGCGCCTCCGTCTTCTTTACCCCTAAAATTTTCCTCTTTTACCCCCGGAGCCACCCTCTTTCTTCTGGATCGCGAATGCCCGCTTTACTATAACTTTAACACACCATCACCTAGCATGAACGGACAATTTTGTAGCTTAATCCAGCTCCGGTCTTCTATTACACCCCCCTCCCTGCCCAAACACACTCACTCACTCACTCACACTCGCACGCACTCTCTCTCTCACACACACACGGGCGCACAGGGCACACACTCCGTTTTTAAGTCCTAAGGCGCATGTTTTCACCGACGACTCCGGTTCCAGTTGTGCGTAAAAAGCGCGTCGTCGCTGCTGTTACCGAGGGGTGGCCCCGCTAGAGCCCCATCTCTCTCTACTCCATGTTGGATTGCAGGCGGCCGAGAAGCTCCAACGACGCCGGGGCAGGGAGGCGGGAGAGGAGAGGGGGAGGGATAGCAGGAGGAGGGGGCGGAAGCGGTGACGTAGTTTACATTTTAACGGAGGGCCCACGACGGCTGCAAGCCAAAGGGTCTCTTGACAAACGCACTCTCTCGTCTTTATTTCTCGAAAATCCTTCATTTTAAACCTCAATTGTCACCTTTGTGCGCATATGAAATCCTTCACTGGGCACAGTGCAGATAGTTCACAGAAAGGAAACCCCCCCAACTACATTCCAGTGTTAACACCCTTCAACGCAATAAATCAGCCTTTATTATCATCATGATATTACTTATTTAATATTTATTCATAAGATCTAAAAGTATAGATCTCGTTATTAAGCAATATAATAGCACCGAGTTGCTCACAAAAACCCCCAATTTTCGGGGGGGAAAAAGAGGCAAAGTTCAGACTTCAGAAACTAACATAATGCCTGATGAATCAAAAAAGATTAAAAGCGATTGCTGGCTAATCGTGTTAACTTTTTAGCACCATATCAGCGAGAGACTATCTGCTAATCTCTTATTGCCTTTGTGCCGTGAACTACTCTGGGGATTGAGGTCTTTAATACCTATTGATTTGCTAAGGTGTGTGTAAGTTAGATGATTAGCCTGTTTTGTTTGCTCTGAGTGCTGCCAGATTTGTGTTCCTGCCCCCAAACAGTTGCCAGTATTGTTTTCAGGTTCATGCCTAGACAAAAAAAAAAAAACAAGAAAAAAACAAGAAAAAAACAGAGAGACAGAAAAGAAAAAAAAGTCTTGTTTATTACTGTGGTCGAGTAGCGCCCTCAACTGGTATTTCCTACAGCTTACACATTTGGACTTACTGGTTTTGACCAGTAATAATAATAATGTCATTCTGAGAGTTCACAGGGGACAATGTCAGACCTTGAAGTAAAGCCAAGACATTCCCTCTAAGTTTTCACAGTCTGTGTTCATGCAGTTAATGAAAATATATGTTTCCAAGGATACATTAAGACAAATTTTTCATAATATTTATTTATTAATTTATTTGTTTATGTTTACAGAGGGTAACTCAGTGAGCATTTGCCCTCATATCAGTAATCACGACATACTTTTACAGTAGGTTGCACATGTACTTAGTGTTGTCTTTAGAAACATACTTCTTGATGATGTATTCACGAGGGGTTGTGGGGATATGTGGACTTTTCTCTTAAAAAAAATAAAAGAAGCACAGAAATACTATAATAGCTATACCAGTATTCTCCAACACAGTGACGTCTCTGCCAGGGCCAATTTAGCAGAAGCAAGTTTTATTGTATGTAGTAAAACTATGACATGTGCAGCAAGACATTTGTGCAAAACAAAGAATGTATGAATGGTTGCATGCGCCAAATATAAACAGTCCATGTGTTCAACACTGACACGGTGTGGTTTGAACGTGTAACTTCAGAATGTAGTCATCCTCCACAGCCCACTGGATGGCTTTGGAAAATGTGAAGGATATACATTTTCAACATTTAACTGTATTTTCACAACTTTTACAACATTTTCTGTTGACAAAGACCTCCCCATTGGCATTCACGCAACACCAAAGTAATTAAATGGTAGATTTCTGTCATTTCAAACATTTACTTCTTGCAATTTAAGCCCATAGAGTCACGCTGACAGATATTTTTAATTTATTACAGCAGCATTTTATTATCATGTAGAAAAACTGAGACATACTTTTGAAATTGGGCTTCTTTTTCTGATATTAGATGTTTAATTGATTATAAGTGTAGTTATTTCTGTACACTGTGGCCCGCAATATAAAATAAGTTTGACATCCCTAGCTATACAGCTAATAACATTTAACGGGACCCAAAAAGATTAATATGCATATTTGTCAAATTGTCAGTTGCTGTAATGAAATATTATTTACTGTATTAAAAAAAGTCAAGATTTTCCTATAATAGAATGTAAAATGTTATTGAATTATCCAAGACCATGTCCCCATGTTGCAGTTGTAATTAAGAATTGTCTTTGATCCCCTTAAAAGTACAGCCAGTGGGTATAGTGTTTTATACTATGTCTGGTTTCTGTCAGAAGTTATGTTGTTTTTGTGTGCTTGTGCTGTCCTAATATTTGCTTTATATTCCGTATGTACTTCATGCAACAGAAATTTCCCCTTAGGGTGTTAAGGGGTCATTCATCAACAGCTCTCCAGTGTATATAAACAGTAAATGAGTTCTCTCACTCACACACACACACACACACACACACACATACACACACACACACACACACACACACACACACACACACACACACACACACACACACACACACACACACAGCATACCATTTATTTCAGTGGAGTAAACACTATGATTTTAGTCTCAGCTTTCCATTTCTCAGCTCTGGGAAATGTATTATAGTATCATTTTACAATAATTAACATACTTTTGAATGGCTGCATTCAACAGTTACTCCATTTAATAAAACTAGTCACATTTAATGAATCAGGTTGTATAGTCTTGTAGTTTGTAAGGTGCTATTTGATCAACTGGGACCTCCTAATGTGTAATTTCACTCATTGTATTAATCCCAGTAGTGATACAATGTAGCCACACATTTTTATTTTTTAATTTTTTTTGTGCACTAAAAGTCTGTTTTTTCACAGATGATCTGTGCCTGAGTTTGGCACTTGTCCATCTGATCACGATTTGTGTGACATGTGATTGAGTCATGAGTTATTTGGAAACCACTTGTGGTCTCAAATCAAACTTACACAAGTATGTTGTGAAAACTTGAAAACTTTCCAGTTCAATAAAATACTTTTCACACATAATTTTACTTCTTACTTCAGTTTAATTAACTATTATGACTTTACCGCAAAGTATCCAGGTATACAGTAAAAGATGTAAAAGCAAGGATTAGAAAAAAATATACAGTATCAGCATCAGAAAACTTGTACTTGTAGTACTCATTATTCATATTAGTGGTTAATGTAAATGAGAAAGGGTGATTTTGATTGAGTCACAAGATGTCTGGAAACCATTTGTGGTTCCATTTCCAACTTTCACAAGTATTGTGTAAAAACTCCAAAAAAAAGGTCCATATACACAAAAACAGTCACTTTAGAAAAGGAGGAGACATGCTGTGTATTACACTTAAATCAGTTTCTTTCATTTGAACAGTATTATACTGTGACACCTACAGTAAGAGAATGTAATAAGTCTATACAGTCTATTACTCTTAATCGCAGATGAAGATGGAAAAAACATTAGGTAATTATGATAATTCTTCACCACTGTTCACAACAGACAACCTACTGAGGAAAAACTGACCAACTTAATGGACTTTACAATCGTGGAGGTGTCTTATATCCTTTTGGGGTGGTTGACATTTTAAAATTTAAACAAAATGAACTGGTGAGCGTAAATGCAGGAGTTACATTGGTTTTATTTATAAATATCTAAAGTCCAGTCCAGTTTACTGTGCCTGTGTGGTGAATGGTAAATGGACTGCGTCTTATATAGCACTTTTGTACTCTAGCTGAGCATTGAAATGTGCTTAGATAGAGCACTACTGTGATAGAGATCTACTGCATGCTGCTGTTTGATGCTCCAGGTGTGTAATAAATTCACAAGACAACCTTGTAGGAAGAGCAGGAAGCGGCAAACCAATAGCAGCTGTGTGAAACTATAGTGAGAGGTGTAAAATTTGTCATACATGAGAGGAATGCAGATCTCTATCGAAGTTGGCATCAGTCCAGCTGATGGGGTTTCTGTATTGTAAAACAAAAAATTGTCTATAATTGATATTAATAATCGTTTAATTTGAGTTATGGTTATTGACCAATTTTTCTAATTTTAATTCTTTATTGTTGCGTGTTATCCTGTGAAGTACTTTGCAACTGTGATGGCATGCCACACATGGTAAGCTCCACACCTCACCACCCGTTGATTCATCCATCCATCCATCCATTCGCTTCCGCTTATCCCTTTCAGGGTCGCGGGACCCGTTGATTCACTTTAGTTTAATTTACAGTCACTACTTTAATATATTCTACTTATTGTTCAATATTGTTTCTTTATTAAATGTATGTATTTTTCGATCACGCCTTCCAATGTTTATATGGCGTGCACACATATTAACCTTGCAAGGTCAAAGTTCTGTTTTATGTTATATTAATGCATCTTTCTTTGTTTGACTTACCTGGGGTTTGGCTTCTCCTCCTGTCTGGCAAAAGGTGTTTATCACTGACAGCCTAATTGGATAGAACCACATGCTTCATTGCCTGGGGGGTGGAGGGGGGGGTGGGGTTTCATGTTTGTTTAATTGTTTTGTATTAGTTGGTTATATGGCAGCCAGTTTGTTTTCCCCCGTGTGTGTCATTTGGTTTAGCTAAACCAGCAGGTTAGTTTATCTTATGTTTGTTTGAGGTTTTGTTAATTATTATCTTGAGTTTAGTCTATTGAGTTGACCTCTTTTATTGCTCTGCCTGTTTAAGTTTTGGCTTTGTTAAATATATCTTCATGTTTTTGGGTCAATAAAACCCCCTTTTTGAATTAAAACACCTGTGTCCTTTATGCTTTACTGCTTGGTCCCTGACAGTAACATTGTTTTGAAAGGTGCTATATATATATATAAAATTATTATAGTACTTAAACTCTAATATAAATGGGAACACATACCGAAATATATTAGTTTAGTAGGAACAAGGGGAACATGCAAACTCTATAAACTGTTATAAAAATGTTACTTTGCCACAAAAAAAAAAAAAAAAACACCAAGCAAAACCACTTGTGATCATAATTACATGCAACTGTTTTGGTTCTTCCTTGGGTTCATATGGATGGGTCCTCTTGTGTCTGTGGTGCAGAAAGGATGGCAAAGGGATACTGAACTCATAATGTTGTTTCCTCTTTATTTTGGTACAAAAATCATCATCATCTACAGTGTTTAATGCAACTGCAACATTCAGGACTCCAGCTTAGGATTAGTTAATGAAAGACTAATGTAACATAGGTTCTTACATCACAATGTTTTCAAACTCTTCCTTTATAAATTCTACTTCAAACCAATTGTGTGATCATATAGTGGCAGTAATATTTCATACAATACCTGACAAATAAGAGATGCTGCTTTTACTTTCTTTGACTAGCAACAACAAACCAATGTCTTTAATTTTGCTCGTATACAACACATGTATTGCCATTCTTTGTTATATGTAATGCAAATATTATTGCTGTTCTACAAAAACCTCATATCAGCATTTCGAGAACTAAGACCATTATTTTCACTTTATACTTGTGACCATACACTTCAAAATGGTTATCAGGCTGTAAATAGCGGTCCATAAGAACCAACATAGCCTTCTTTCCATGCAAATCCTTTTGTAAGAGCTAGAGCAAGTTTTTGTACAACATCAAATACAGCTTTTATTTAACAATGCCCACTTACTATACAAATCACATTACACAGCTGTCATCAGTAACGTGTTACGCAACGGCAACTTTCAGGTCTGTAAACAAGCATACAAGAAACCTTTAGTTTCTCCAGCTCCAGAATCCAAAATTAACCCTGTCAGGGGGTTTTTTGTTTCCACAATTCATTGTATAAATGAAAACATATGGAAAGATAGCTGTAAATAACTCCATCCATTTTCTGCAACTCATCATGATTCGGGTTGTGTTTGCAGCAGTCTGAGCTGAGAAGCCCAGCCACCTCCTCCAGCTCATCCAGGGACACCAAGATGTGGGGAGATCTGGGTCTACCCCTGGGGTTCCGCTGAATAGGACTGCAATACCTGACTTAGCTGACTCAGCAGCATACTGTAAATAACAAATATGTTAAATCTTTACATCCAGTACAATACTGTGTATTGAGACTTTTTTAATTTACTTTTTTATTTTTTTATTTGTTTACAGCGCAGAAAATTATCAGAACATTTGTGGCAAAAATTCTTGGTTAATAAAATCAGCACTGATAGGCAGAAGGAGAACATGCAAATGCCATAAATTTATATAAAGATGTTGTTGTTCAACAAAAAGCAAGAAAAACTATGTGTGATTTAAGCAGCTATTGCAGAATTATATGCAACTGTTACAGTCCTTCTGAGGGTTTATGGTACATTATGGTGCCGAAAGGATGGTACAGTGACACTGGACTTTCTCTTACTTCCTTTTTATTCTTCTTCCTTCTTTATTATTCTAGCTATTTCTTCCTTTGTAGAAAGCAGAAATGAAATCCACACATGCAAAAAATGTTGTTGTTTTATAAAACGCAAGCAAAAGCAATTGTGATCATAGTCATAAGTATCTGTTTTTATTAGATCAGTGTATTACAGCGTATAATGGAAAAAATGTATCCCCTTGTTTTTAAATGTTCTTGGGGACTAGGGATCACAGTGTTGAAGCCTTGGTTGCGGCCCTGCTGAAGTAGGCTACTTAGTTGGAAGTGGCTACAAGAAACGCGTTTACGTTTCTCCCCTTATTGTTGCCATGGAATCAAAGATAGAGTTCTCTGACATCAGAGCTTTTGGTTGTCATATGATCTGATTCAGTTCCACTTTCTGCTTTGATGTCTCACCAGCAGGGTTAGTTGTCTCACAGCCTCATACAAATTTACGCAAAACACAACAAAACAAAAAACTTTTAGTAGCCTAACTAGAAAGAAACGTTTTAGAACCTAACATTAACATTAAGAGAGAATATAATAATAGGAGACACAGCGTTGGAAAACACAGAGAAGTTTAACAACCTGAAAAAGCTCAAGGACTCAAGCATTATGGAACTGCCACAGTCATCGGCAGCTAACACGTCTAAATCCTGCTGTGAAGCCATAGCCTGGGCAGACGGGAACCAGCACCCACAGGAAAATAAATTGTCGGGAGCTACCTCGTTGGAAGATGCAGCAGAGTTGATCATCACGGAGAGGCACAAGGACTCTGCTGTTATGGAGCCACTGCAGGCACTTGATGCTGATGAGCCAAAGCCCAACTGTGAAGCTGCAGCCGGGGCAGGCGGGGACCAGCAGCTGTCAGAGACCATAACACGTCCCGAAGGTTTGTTACAAGAAAAAGTAGGTCCGAAAAACAGAGCAGAGTCTGAAGTTCATGAATCGGTTACAGACGCACCTGCTGTGGAACTGACATCATCATCAGCTGCGGCTGATAAATGTGCCTCCACCACATCAGACCAGAGCAAGCAGCACCTGGCGTTTGTCTGCGATGTGACCTTCATGGTGCTCAAAGACTGTGGAGCTATAGGTCCCCACACCGATACCAAGCAGGAGTGGGAAGCTCCCGTTGGATGCCTGGCGGCCCAGACAATGAACGGACTCCGCATCTCGTCGAAATTCTGTCCTGACAAGAAACTCGTTAAAAAAGTCTCCAAAGCGGTTTTAAAAGACCTAAAGAAGACATTCAGTCGTGAACAGCTTGAGTCTGTGCTAGTAATGCAGGATCCAGCCATGGAAATCGCAATCGTCAAGTCAATAAAATCCCACATGATAGAGATAGCTCCTCGCCATCAGAAAAGGAAAAAGTACCTGGGGATGCTTAAAAGCACACTGAAAGTCTTCATCTTCTTGTCATCCTTCTCGGTGGCTCTTGTCGTAATCGCGATCGTTTTTTTCTGATGTCCATCTGCAGGAGAAGAAGGCCAACAGCAAGAGTCTATAAAAGGTCCGCATACTTATGGGCTACCTTTAAGGGTCTGGTTTGGAGTGTCACCCTCCTCATGGCAATCATTAAATATAAAAACTATTCCAGATGAGTTTTCAAATTTGCCAGTTATATATTTTTCATAAATCATGCCTGTTCATTATTTTATATTTTTATACTTCTGTTGACTATTGTAATATTGTATTAACATGGTATTCATCTATTATATTAATTATAGTTGTATCTATAGTAGAAGTCCCTGCTTGATCAGTTAAAAAAACAAAACAGAGAATTCTAAAAAGCTTGAAAGTTTGGTATGACCACCTTTATTCTTCAACACAGTCTGGAGAGCGTTCTGGAATTATCTTAAGTAGTCATCAGGAATAATCCTTCAGTTTCCCAAAAGACATTTAAAGATCTTCTTTGGATGTGGGCTGCCTTTAGTAAGATTCTTTGTCTGCATGATCTCACACTGCTTCAGTATTGCGGGGTCTGGGCTCTGGGGAGGCCAGTCCATAACTAATGGTGCTCTGTTGTGTGTTTTTGCATCCAGGTATGTTTTTACTGTGTTTGGGATCATTGTCATCCAGAAAAATTAAGCTGTCGTGTATTATATGACTTCCAGATGGTATTGCTTGGTGGATAAAATTTTGATGATACTTTTCAGTGTTCATAATTTCATGAAATGCAGCCCCAAACCATGACAGAGCCTCCACTGTGCTTTAAGGTTGGCTGTACAACACTCACTGCTGTATCTCTCACTTGACTTTCTTTGTACATAGCCCTCACAAGTTGACCAAAAATTTTAAATTTGCTTTGATCACTTCATCAGACCTGGATTTTCAGCCCAGTTCCTGTGTAATTTGGCATACATTAGCTTTTTCTCACTGTTTTGCTCCCTAAGAACTGTCTCTTGACAGGCACCCTGCCACTAAGAGCATTTCTGTGAGGCTTCAGTTAACAGTACCTAGATCAACTCAAAGGCCAGATGTGTATTTCAGGTCTTTTTTCTGGCCTTTATAAATATTTTTTTCCTATTTCTTAAGTACATACGTTTAGATACTGTTCATCTGCTGTAGACAGTTTTTAGAGGCCTGACATTCCAGTTTTCTTAATTCTTTACTGCACACCTTGCTGAGATATGCCTTTTTTGGCCAATATCTTTTTGTGAATTCCTTTTTGTTAGTTCAAAGATACTATTTTATGCCTGTGAGACCGGTTATCTTTGGAAGATTCAACTAAACAAATGGGAACAAACTGCCTAAATATAACACTTAAAATAGATTCTTTGCTAAGTTTCCTGTTACATAACATAACACTGATTGATCCCTTAGGTTTGGAGCTGTTTTTTTTTTTTTTATCCTTGAGTGATTCATTGGTCAGTGATTAGTCAGTAAACAAAAAAGTTCCTCTGAAAATAGTCAGACACAAGTACTGGACTGAGAATGATTGCAAAAGCAGCCAATGTTCAAAGAAAATTGAAAAATCTTCAGAAAGCCTCAAGAACTGTCGTGTATTATATGACTTCCAGATGGTATTGCTTGGTGGATAAAATTTTGATGATACTTTTCAGTGTTCATAATTTCATGAAATGCAGCCCCAAACCATGACAGAGCCTCCACTGTGCTTTAAGGTTGGCTGTACAACACTCACTGCTGTATCTCTCACTTGACTTTCTTTGTACATAGCCCTCACAAGTTGACCAAAAATTTTAAATTTGCTTTGATCACTTCATCAGACCTGGATTTTCAGCCCAGTTCCTGTGTAATTTGGCATACATTAGCTTTTTCTCACTGTTTTGCTCCCTAAGAACTGTCTCTTGACAGGCACCCTGCCACTAAGAGCATTTCTGTGAGGCTTCAGTTAACAGTACCTAGATCAACTCAAAGGCCAGATGTGTATTTCAGGTCTTTTTTCTGGCCTTTATAAATATTTTTTTCCTATTTCTTAAGTACATACGTTTAGATACTGTTCATCTGCTGTAGACAGTTTTTAGAGGCCTGACATTCCAGTTTTCTTAATTCTTTACTGCACACCTTGCTGAGATATGCCTTTTTTGGCCAATATCTTTTTGTGAATTCCTTTTTGTTAGTTCAAAGATACTATTTTATGCCTGTGAGACCGGTTATCTTTGGAAGATTCAACTAAACAAATGGGAACAAACTGCCTAAATATAACACTTAAAATAGATTCTTTGCTAAGTTTCCTGTTACATAACATAACACTGATTGATCCCTTAGGTTTGGAGCTGTTTTTTTTTTTTTTATCCTTGAGTGATTCATTGGTCAGTGATTAGTCAGTAAACAAAAAAGTTCCTCTGAAAATAGTCAGACACAAGTACTGGACTGAGAATGATTGCAAAAGCAGCCAATGTTCAAAGAAAATTGAAAAATCTTCAGAAAGCCTCAAGAACTGTTGCTCAAGACCACCAGAACAAAACAATATCTGGCTTTTCATAAATATAATAATATCTGCTTCTGCACAGTACTGCATGTCCTTTACTTTATGGGGTGTCCATTGTGAATTGAAACAACTAAATGATGGGGTATCAAATCTTTAACTAAAAGCAAATTTAAACTTCCGGTCAGTGGAAGTATCAAAATAAAAGCTTCCTGCAATGCTCGGCTCCTATGCAAAGTGTCAGTCAGGAACGCCGGGATCTGTACCCCTGAGACTGTGCCATTATGTGCAAAGATCCATTAAAAACACTGGAAAGAGTTACAACAACGTCTGCAACACGACAACACGACCATAACTCCACAACATTACTCGGTAGGTTTTTTTCACTGAGCAATTTGGAGAGACTATTGTCAGTGTTAGCTAACATTTACCGAGCATAGGTGAGCTTTTCTAAGTTGGGTACCTTGATTAACATGCATACGACGTAACTACAAGACCCATGCTTTTCTTCTGTGGTGGACGTTAGTCTTAGACCTCTTCATAAAGCACAATTTATTAATTTATTAACTATTTGAGTTCTACTGTACTAGGTCCTCCTGGGCTTTATAGTGATATCACATTTGTGGAGGTTTGACTACTAGCATCATGGAGTTTACTTTTAAAAGGAGGACATTAGTAGTTTCAAAAATAATTATGGCATCAATAAGGAAGTGATATTTGTGTACACATACACACATGTATATGTATATATGTATGTATGTATGTATGTATGTGTGTATATATATATATATATATATATATATATATATATATATATATTAGGGGTGCAACGATGCTCGTATCGATATTGAACCGTTCGATACGGTGCTTTCGGTTCGGGACGCATATGTATGGAACAATACAAAATTTGTAATTTCTTTTATCAACTTTCCTTCTGACGATGCTGTCTGTGTTGAGCGCTCAGTGAATCTACGTTCGACTACTCCGCCTAGGCTGCACTGTCGAGCGCAAATCCACTGAGCGTTCAACACAGACAGCATCGTCAGAAGGAAGAGCGCAGGGCAAGCTAGCGAGACAGAAGTTAAGCTCTCCTTGCAACATGGCAAATTGAACCTCCCCACCCTCATTCAGATCTGGCGTTTGGAATTATTTTGGTTTTCATGTGACGTATGACCCTGAAGGTAAGCGAGTCATAGACTAGAGTAAAACAGTATGTTGGATGTGCCACGCAATGAGGGCGTCACCCGTCACTATGGCAACATAAACAAAACATAACTGTACAAACAGAACCCCGAACAGCCCCGACCCGCTACATAGCCCCCACCTAAGGGGTCAGTCGTCCCCGACGACCCCATTGCCCCACACAAAGTCCTGCAAATGTCCAGGTGCCTTCTTTTGGCGCACCGGCCGGTCACGACCGGTGGGGGAAAAGTCACTCGGGTCAGAACATGGGGTGCCACCATCATCCCACTTCTGACACCAATGTGGCGAGCTCAGACAAGGAGGAGACGGAGGTGTCGTTTGGTCTTGCTTCCCGTGAGCTAGCCAGGGAGCACAGCCGTTTATTGACATCTGCAGAAGAACACTGCCGCTAGCTAACTGCTCAGCGCGGCAACCGCACAGCAACAACAACAACACACAGGGCGCCCCCTGACCCCAGAAGGACACACCGTCACAGCGAGAGGGCGTCACCCATCACTATGGCAACATAAACAAAACATAACTGTATAAACAGAAGCCCGAACAGCCCTGACCCGCCACAATATGCTGCTGAGAATATAGCCCAGAAGAAGCGTATAGTATAGCTTTTATTTTGGAAAGAGCCATTTCTCTGTAATAAACTCTCTTTTCCCAAGATGAGTGATTCCTCAATCAGATACAGGGCTTGCAAAATCGCTAGCTCGACGTCCCGGCGCACCAATTCCTCTGACATCGTCTTATCAATCGTTAGCTTACTATGCAAACATGACAAGTGAAATCTCCCGCAGCAAGCTTAAACATGTGAGAGGTTGATCGCGCAGAGAATCGCTGACTGTTATGTGTGTGTGTGTAAAAGCAGCAGGATATATATTTTAGTTCTGCTGAGCCAAATAAGACAGGTCAGGGTGAAGAAGTGACAGCCAAAGAAAAGCTTACCACAAAACGGAAAAGTTATGACAAATCAGATAAGGCAAAAAGAAAGTGCAGCTTTATGGTTTCATGGACAAAAGAATTTCTGTGGCTGCAATATGACGAGCTATATAACCGGGGCTGCACATAAGTGGTCCGCAGGTGCGCATTCGCTGTCAAAAAACCCCCCAAAAACGCGCACAAGATATGAAGTTGCAACGCATGTTTGCATACATAAGATTTTCTGGAGGAGGACAGACATTTGTTTAAAACTCTTAAAGATGTCGAAGAAGCTCCTTTAAGCAATTACTTTGGTGTTCCTCCACCTCCAAAGAAATGTCAGAAGGAGTCCGAACCACAAAATAAGCACGTATTCTCGGGAAAGTGGTTGCAGGAGGTGAGCTGGCTTCAAACAAATGACAGAGATGTGGTGCGGAATGTGCCGTGAAAATCCCACTCTAGCGGACAAAAACAGTGCTTTTTATATGGACGCAAACGCGCGTTGCAACTTCTTATCTGGTGCGCGTCTTTTATTCTGACAGCGAATGCGCACATGCAGACCACTTATGTGCACCCGTGTAAATAACATAATGTTCTGCCGGGTGTGTTGTTGGTTTTCTCTCGATTTCTGAGTCGACAAGCGCCTTTGTTACTGGAACCAGTCATTTTAAGAAAGGCCCCCATTAGAACCCATGAGAAATGCAAGAAATGCATTATTGCTCAGTCTGCAATATCTTTCCCAGAACAAACACCAATTGCAAATAACATACTAAAAATAAACCTGAAAAATCTGTTTAGAACAGCGTACTATGTTGCAAAGAGTGAACTACCACTGGCAAAATTTAGCAGTCTTTGCAAACTTCAAAAAGCAAATGGCCTAGATTTTGGTTCCACTTGTCTCTTACCCGTGACTTCAGTGGAAATTTCAAATTCAGGATCTGACACAGACTGATTCATGTCCTACACAGTTCTTACAAGTTCATAGAAATTTCTGTTCAATTAGAACCAAGTATTTGAGTTGATGATTGTAATTTTTATACAATGTTGTAATTTGTTTTTCAACAATTTTTTGATTAATGTTTTGTTTCCTTTACAATATTATACTTTAATGTATAATATTGTAAAGGAAACAAAACAGGAAACAAAACATCAATCAAAAAATTGCTTTCTTTTTTATTCGGGCTACTTACATTTATTTTGGGCTACCAAAAACTGAAGTGTTCCTGCCTGAAGGGCTACCAGGGATTTTGAAATTTTGAGAGCCCTAAGATATATTTATTTTTTTAATTACTTTTGTTTCAGCAACATTAAATTTAAAAACTATACTTTTGAGTTAAAATATATATTTATAATTTTAATAAATGACAAATTAAAAAGGTCGTGACACCAAAGTATCGAACCGAACCGTGAATTTTGTGTATCGTTGCACCCCTAATATATATATATATATATATATATATATATATATTTTGTGTATCGTTTCACCCCTAAGATATATATATATAACACCCAGCACGCCCCTGCGGGCGGTTTATCCTTCAAGCTCGGGTCCTCTACCAGAGGCCTGGGAGCTTGAGGGTCCTGCGCAGTATCTTAGCTGTTCCCAGGACTGCGCTCTTCTGGACAGAGATCTCCGATGTTGTTCCCGGGATCTACTGGAGCCACTCGCCTAGCTTGGGAGTCACCGCACCTAGCGCTCCGATTACCACGGGGACCACCGTTACCTTCACCCTCCACATCCTCTCGAGCTCTTCTCTGAGCCCTTGGTATTTCTCCAGCTTCTCGTGTTCCTCCTTCCTGATATTGCTGTCATTCGGAACCGCTACATCAATCACTACGGCCGTCTGCTTCTGTTTGTCTACCACCACTATGTCCGGTTGGTTAGCCACCACCATTTTGTCCGTCTGTATCTGGAAGTCCCACAGGATCTTAGCTCGGTCATTCTCCACCACCCTTGGGGGCATCTCCCATTTTGACCTGGGGACTTCCAGGTTATACTCGGCACAGATGTTCCTGTACACTATGCCGGCCACTTGGTTATGGCGTTCCATGTATGCCTTGCCTGCTAGCATCTTGCACCCTGCTGTTATGTGCTGGATTGTCTCTGGGGCATCTTTACACAGCCTGCACCTGGGGTCTTGCCTGGTGTGATAGACCCCAGCCTCTATGGATCTTGTGCTCAGAGCTTGTTCTTGTGCTGCCATGATTAGTGCCTCTGTGCTGTCTTTCAGTCCAGCTTTGTCCAGCCACTGGTAGGATTTCTGGATATCAGCCACCTCCTCTATCTGCCGGTGGTACATACCGTGCAGGGGCCTGTCCTTCCATGATGGTTCCTCGTCTCCCTCCTCTTTCTTGGGTTTCTGCTGCCTGAGGTATTCACTGAGCACTCGGTCAGTTGGGGCCATCTTCCCAATGTATTCTTGGATGTTCGTTGTCTCATCCTTGACTGTGGTGCTGACACTCACCAGTCCCCAGCCCCCTTCCTTCCGCTTAGCGTACAGCCTCAGGGTGCTGGACTTGGGGTGAAACCCTCCATGCATGGTAAGGAGCTTTCTTGTCTTTATGTCAGTGGCTTCTATCTCCGCCTTTGGCCAGCCTATTACCCCAGCAGGGTACCTGATCACGGGCAGGGCGTATGTGTTGATGGCCCGGATCTTGTTCTTACCATTCAGCTGACTCCTCAGGACTTGTCTGACCCTCTGCAGGTACTTGGTGGTTGCAGCCTTTCTAGCGGCCTCTTCATGGTTCCCATTTGCCTGCGGGATCCCCAGGTACTTGTAACTGTCCTCTATCTCTGCAATGTTGCCTTCTGGTAGTTCAATCCCCTCAGTTCTGACTACCTTCCCTCTCTTTGTTACCATCCGACTACACTTCTCCAGTCCGAACAACATTCCAATGTCATTGCTGTATAGCCTGGTAGTGTGGATCAGTGAATCGATGTCTCGTTCACTCTTGGCATACAGCTTGATGTCATCCATGTACAGGAGGTGGCTGACAACTGCTCCGTTCCGTAGTCGGTATCCGTAGCCAGTCTTGTTAATGATCTCACTGAGGGGGTTCAGGCCTATGCAGAACAGCAGTGGGGACAGAGCATCTCCTTGGTAGATCCCGCACTTGATGGTGACTTGTGCTATGGGCTTGGAGTTGGCCTCTAGTGTTGTACGCCACATCCCCATTGAGTTCCTGATGAAGGCTCTTAGGGTCCCATTGATCTTGTACAATTCTAGGCATTCCAGTATCCAGCTGTGGGGCATTGAGTCATAGGCCTTCTTGTAATCAATCCAGGCAGTGCACAGGTTGGTCAGTCTGGTCTTGCAGTCTCGGCTGATTGTTCTGTCTACCAGTAGCTGGTGTTTTGCGCCTCTGGTATTCTTGCCAATTCCTTTCTGTGTCCCGCTCATGTATTGACCCATGTGCCTGTTCATCTTAGCTGATATGATGCCTGACAGGAGCTTCCATGTAGTACTGAGGCAGGTTATTGGTCGGTAGTTGGATCCCTTCTTGGGGTCCTTGGGGATCAGGACCGTCCGACCTTCGGTTAGCCATTCCGGGTGTCTCTCGTTAACTAGCAGCTGGTTCATTTGTGCTGCCAGACGCTCGTGGAGTGCAGTCAGCTTCTTCAGCCAGTAGGCGTGAACCATGTCGGGCCCTGGTGCTGTCCAACTCTTCATACTGGAGACCCTTTCTTGGATATCTGCCACTGTGATGGTTACTGGACCCTGTTCAGGGAGGTCGCTATGGTCTGCCCTCAGATCCACTAGCCACTGAGCATTGCCGTTATGGGTTGCGTCCTTCTCCCATATGCTCTTCCAGTATTGCTCCGTCTCCAGCCTTGGTGGTGCTATTCTCTTATTATTATTGTTCCCTTGCCACTGAGAGTACACCTTTGCTGGTTCTGTGGAGAACAGCTGGTTTATTCTCCTGCCTTCTATCTCTCTGGTGTACCTCCTCAAGCGGCTGGCCAAGGCTGTGAGTCTTTGCTTGGCAGTTTCCAAGGCCTCAGGTATGGACAGCTTGCTGTATTTCTTATGCACCTTCTTTGTCGCACCTTTCTGCAACTCCGTTAGTTGGCTAACCTCCCTCCATGTATATGTATATATATATATGTGTATATACACACACATATACATATATATATATATATATATATATATATATATATATATATATATATATATATATATATATATATATATATATATATATATATATATATATATAGAGGCTGGGGTCTATCACACCAGGCAAGACCCCAGGTGTAGGCTGTGTAAAGATGCCCCAGAGACAATCCAGCACATAACAGCAGGGTGCAAGATGCTAGCAGGCAAGGCATACATGGAACGCCATAACCAAGTGGCCGGCATAGTGTACAGGAACATCTGTGCCGAGTATAACCTGGAAGTCCCCAGGTCAAAATGGGAGATGCCCCCAAGGGTGGTGGAGAATGACCGAGCTAAGATCCTGTGGGACTTCCAGATACAGACGGACAAAATGGTGGTGGCTAACCAACCGGACATAGTGGTGGTAGACAAACAGAAGCAGACGGCCGTAGTGATCGATGTAGCGGTTCCGAATGACAGCAATATCAGGAAGAAGGAACACGAGAAGCTGGAGAAATACCAAGGGCTCAGAGAAGAGCTCGAGAGGATGTGGAGGGTGAAGGTAATGGTGGTCCCCGTGGTAATCGGAGCACTAGGTGCGGTGACTCCCAAGCTAGGCGAGTGGCTCCAGCAGATCCCGGGAACAACATCGGAGATCTCTGTCCAGAAGAGCGCAGTCCTGGGAACAGCTAAGATACTGCGCAGGACCCTCAAGCTCCCAGGCCTCTGGTAGAGGACCCGAGCTTGAAGGATAAACCACCCGCAGGGGCGTGCTGGGTTTTTTTTTTTATATGTATATGTATATGTATATGTATATGTATATGTATATATATATATATATATATATATATATATATAGCAGATATTGTGTTTCATTAGCTTAAAGTCAACTTGTTTCTTAACTATGAAATTCTTTAGTTCAGTAGGACTTCAGAAATGTACAGTAGATTTAAACCTTTCAAAACAGAAACTTTTATTCATTGTTACTTGCAGTGGACAGCAGGAGTTACTTAACTCAACATATTTCCACACTTGAAGCAGAGTGAGGCAGAAGGGATTTTACTTAGAATTATAGTTCTGGTAGTCAGACTGTCAGGGGACGAGGTAGAGGAGGGCCTGACATTAGAGTAGGAAGGTTAAAGTTCATGGAAAGACTTGGCAACTTTTGAGGAGCCTGAGCAGGGACACAGGACCTCTTACATCCATTATTGCTAAGAAGCAATGTGCAACCATTGCTTCTGAAGTCTTTTTGTCTTGTAGCCATTTTCAGTCAAATTCACACATACATAAATATAGAGTTATATAATCAGGTTGATAGCTATTTATTTAGTTTATTTATATAATTAGTATTATATTTGCTGTATTTTTGAAGTGCATTTCTCTGCACCTCTTCTTTATGAATTTATTTTGAAGCCTACTGAAATTGGGTTGAAACTGTTTTTAGTAAGAAAATGAAAACAAGACTACGCTAACCACAAACACCTGTGATTGCCTAACAGTAAATAACCATGTTTATAACAAAAATCTAGACCTTGCAAGCCAGAGGCAGGTGCTGTCTGAAGGCAGCTAAAACCACTGTAGAGCTAAAAACATTGTTCAGCATATCGATGGTCACAGCATGACTCAGATGCTCAAAGATCTTGATATATTGGGTCCTAGTTTTGAAAAGAATAAAGCCTTCAGGCTAGTGCCTGAAGAGCCCTTTTATTTTTAACAGAGAGCAACAAGGCTGCCTCAATCTACCAAGACCATGGAAGGCCTGTATAGAATGGCAGATGATTTCCTTTGCAAGTCATTGCCCTGTACTCCAGTTTGTACCAGGGAAACCAAACCACACAACCTCAGAGCCCTAGTAGTGTATTTTGGATGTTGTTGATTTGCCTCAACTAAGTCTCCTCAAAACCAGAGCTTTCATCTCCCTGAAAGTCTGTCTGGTTGTCCTCCACCTCATCTCCTAACAGCACTAAGGATGACCCCATCCTTCCACAATTCTGAATAAATCCCTTCTGCTTGACTCACATCTCTGTCATATCATGAGTGATGTGACCTAACAACCCAGCTTGAGTTAACTATAAGGTGTGCAGCATGCAGTTTAATCAGAGAGCTTGAGTATGTTTGATGGGATGAGTATGTTTTAATATTTATAAAATGAATTTTACCACAAACCCACACCAAAGTCATTAGAATATCATTACACTACATTGTTTCATGATCCACAATGATCCACATTGCTACAGATCTGATGGCCACTACAAGGCACAGACAATAAAAGATACTCTTCTTCTTGAATTTATTACAAAATGTAACTTCTTACAAGTGTCTGATTTAAAAGAAATGACCACTTCCTTGCTAAAAGGAAAATGAAATTCCAGCCATTGACCATTTCCTTGTTTTGGATTTTAGAATTTGATGCATTTACCTTAAAAAAGTAATCATTAAATCAAAAGGTAAATGAGATAAAAGAAAAATGCATATAATTTCAAGACAATTTGATCTCAGGTTAAAATAACATTTTTAGTTTCCTATAGCTTGCTAATGTTTGGGTTCATACAGGGAGTGCAGAATTATTAGGCAAATGAGTATTTTGTCCACATCATCCTCTTCATGCATGTTGTCTTACTCCAAGCTGTATAGGCTCGAAAGCCTACTACCAATTAAGCATATTAGGTGATGTGCATCTCTGTAATGAGAAGGGGTGTGGTCTAATGACATCAACACCCTATATCAGGTGTGCATAATTATTAGGCAACGTCCTTTCCTTTGGCAAAATGGGTCAAAAGAAGGACTTGACTCAGAAAAGTCAAAAATAGTGAGATATCTTGCAGAGGGATGCAGCAGTCTCAAAATTGCAAAGCTTCTGAAGCGTGATCATCGAACAATCAATCATTCAAAATGGTCAACAGGGTCGCAAGAAGCGTGTGGAAAAACCAAGGCGCAAAATAACTGCCCATGAACTGAGAAAAGTCAAGCGTGCAGCTGCCAAGATGCCACTTGCCACCAGTTTGGCCATATTTCAGAGCTGCAACATCACTGGAGTGCCCAAAAGCACAAGGTGTGCAATACTCAGAGATATGGCCAAGGTAAGAAAGGCTGAAAGACGACCACCACTGAACAAGACACACAAGCTGAAACGTCAAGACTGGGCCAAGAAATATCTCAAGACTGGTTTTTCTAAGGTTTTATGGACTGATGAAATGAGAGTGAGTCTTGATGGGCCAGATGGATGGGCTGCCAGCCAGGAGAAAGATACAATAGTGTGTATCTACAGCTATCTGTAAACATGGTGGGAGGTTCTGTCATGGTTTGGGCTTGTGTTTCAGTCAGTGCTGTTGGGAATCTTATCAAAAATGAAGGCAGAAAAAATGTTAAAGCTTGAGCTTTTGATTATTTACAAAGTGTCTGCCAACAGCTTCATTGTTCACCATGATTATGATCCCAAAACAGATTGCCAGTGTCCTTGAACAGAAAAAAATCGATGAAATCGTTTTTGCCTTATGTTTGCTGATATTTCAATGACTGACTGAGTCTATTTCTCTTTTTCCAACAAAAGGAATGAGAGGTGATCCAAGACAAAGTACTGTATTAGGGATACAAACTGTACTGATAAGTGGAAAATACTCTGACAAACAAATTTTTAATCTGGAATTTAATTCACTTTTTCACTTAATCAGAATCAGAAAGGGTTTTATTGCCAAATGTTGAGCAGGTTTACAACATTAGGAAATTGCTGCGGTACTTAGTGCAAGTAATACCATTGTACAGACATACCAACTAGGAAATTCAACCACATTGAATCTGGCAGATAGAGAGCATAGTTTTCTTCTTTAGTATCCTATTGGCCTACTGCTTTCAAATTTAATTAATTTAAAAACATATCTCTGGTTGTTTTACAGAATTTTCTGTTCTTTATTTTCATCTATGGTTTACTTACTGGATTATAATTTGTATGATTATCTGTTTTTAATGTGTAGTTTCATGCAGAGGTGCCAGGTTCAAACAACCTTTACCTCCCACAGGCACCCATGTTTCCCAAACATCAACTTCTGTCATAAACTAGAAAGCCATTATTTATTTTTGATGAGTCAACAAGTTGTGGGGATAGGTTAATTGGATAATCCAAATTGTCACTAGGTGTGAATGTGCGAATGAATGTGAGTGTGAATGGTTGTTTGTCCCTGTGTGTTGGCCCTGCGACAGACTGGCGACCTGTCCACGGTGTACCCCGCCTCTCGCCCTATGACAGCTGGGATAGGCTCCAGCGTCCCCCGCGACCCTGAAAAGGATAAGCGGAAGCGAATGGATGGATGCTTGTTGTTTTGGCAGTAGGAAAATATTTCTAACAGCCACTTGCTGTTTGTTGGCTTTTTTCCACTTTGACAGTCGACTGGCTTTGTTTTTTCAGTTAACTGTAATAATGGCCGCTCAAGGATATTTGTCTGTGTTGTTTCTTTTTTTAATGTTTTTTTTAATGATTAAATATTTGTAAGTAACCACCAGTAAGGTAAAATACTTTTCTGGCACTGGAAACTTAGTTTTTATAGCTACTCAGGATCAGAGTAAAGATAAAGATGAAGAACCTGAAGGGTTATGCATCCTTACGCCACCTGGTTAAAACTCTCTTTACCAATATTAGGAAAACGTTCTCTCTGAAGACCTCTTTGTGCTTGTTGTTAATGAAACAATCATGTGCAGGATCAACTACAAGCTCCTTACTGTTAAAATGTTGACATGTTGATAATGCGATTGCTCTTTCATGGTGGGAGGCCATCAAAAGATGTATCAGTAGCTAGAGATCAACACATGAGAGATACAGCTGACATTGACGAGTTAAAACAACTTGCAGTGTATGTGGTTGAACATTTAAGAGCAGGAACCCAATTACCCTTAGGGTGTAGTCTTTGGCACAGCAGACACAAGGTGATCAGTACACTGCCCGAGCATGTTGAACCCCCCAAACTCCAGTTCATTTGACTAGTGTGATATGCATGCCATGCTCAGGCACAAGTAGGCAAACTATGGTCCAGTTGGACTTGAGTATGGGATGCATACAGTTTGATCGCTATCTGCACTCAAATATGAAATGTCAACACTTCCTCAGTGACAGCTGCCTCTGCGAAACTGTGCGAGAGCGCTTTTCAGGAGAGTGTATGCATGTGAAATAAAGAGAACATGTACAAGAGAAACTGAGGCGCTGAGACAAATGGATGCATACTTGGACCCGGCTCATTACGTGCAGTGTGAGTGCAGGTCAGAGAGTGAGTGGGGAGGGAGGATAATCATGCTCAGGCAGAGTATGAGGCAACTGTGTCTAGTGTAAGTATGCTCTATTCTGCCTCCAGGTAATTCAAATAACTGCGAAGATTACACATCATCATTACAACCTATAACTTCATTTCAATGGGACTATATGTGCTGTGTTCCAAATGTAATAATGTTCCCCATTACAACCGCAATTCATCTTTTAAAATGATTTCAGTGGCCTTTCTTTTGATTTCAGTGCAGTTGAGGTAAAACTGAGATGGTGAAAATTTATTTGTATAAAAAAAAAGAAAAAGCAGATAGATCAAATATCCTTTTATTTTTCAGTGTTTGGAAACGTCCACATTTAATCTATTCTAGGAGCAGTGGGCAGTCAACCCTGGGAATCAACTTCAGGTGTAATCTAGTTCTTTGGTCAAAGGTGTAATTTTTATACTTAAGTAGTAGCTTAATCACATTTTTTTTTCTAAAAAAGCAACACTTTATTTTACATTTTGCTATAGAGTTGTGCCTTAAAATTCCTCACATACAGACAATTTTGAAATATATGCCAAGTCTTTTAAGCACAGCTTCACTTCAGCTAGTGCGTGGTTGTCAAAAATATCAAAGATTTTACTGCATAGGGAACTAGCTATATTTTGAAAAAGTTAACAGCTGTCAAAAATAAATGGGAATAAAAATGAAAACTTTTCCTGTTCTTATCTCCAAAAGTTTTTTTATGAACCTTCTCTACTGATTTAAGTTATACTAGTAATTACAGAGTATGTTTAAAGGGGTTCAGCTTGTCACTAATTCAAACCACACTACGCTCCCCCTCTCATACAGACCCCCCCCTGAGTATCACAAAACATTCATCAGGCCTGACTCCATGACCCCTCTGCATCCCCGGCCTCCCCGGCCAATCAGAATCAAACCAGACAGCGTCTCTCTGTCTGTAACTTTTGTACACACACATAAAAGCCTTCTTTCCCTTCAAGACTGTTTATACCCCCAAAGCCACGTCCCCCTTTAAAAAAGAAAAAGAAAAAGAAAAAAAAAAAGAATCAACATTGGCACTGCCCTGCACATTAATGACCCCCAAACACCCATACACCCCTCCAACCACCCCGCTCTTCCCTCCACCCCCTTATCACAACACTCCATATCCAGGTGACAAATGAGGTTGCTCCAGTGTGTGGTATAAGGTCAAAGGTCGACCTAACAGTTTTTGAGGTTTAGGGGCAAATAGGAGTCATTGGGACTGGGGTTCCTATTGTGGTCACAGTGCTGCAATGCTTCCCACCATAACACTACATCTCTCTTCCAGCAGAGGGAGACAGGCCTTCACATTCTGGCTCAGTGCTCTCAAATTCCATAACTGGTTGTCATAGACTGTACGGAAAATGGTTTAAAGTGGGTCACTATAATTTTCTAAAATGTATTAATTAAAAATTATATGTTTAATATTATATGTGCTCTCACTGTATTTAATAGAAAAACAGTAACACCATTTGCACTTTTAAATGGTGTAAATGGTGGAGCTCTTCTTCAGGAAAAAAGGCTGCTAAATGCAAATGTCTAACGAAAAAAGTGCCAATGCACCAATCCCAGAAATATTGGCTAACCCATTCAAATTACTGAATTCAGGTGTTCCAGCACTTCCATGACCACAGGTTTATAAAATCAAACACCTAGCCATCAGACTTCTTCAACAAAAATTTGTGAAAGAAAAGGTTGTTATCTGGACTTCAGTGAATTCCAGTGTGGTACTGTGACATGATGCCACCTTTGCAAGAAGTCCAATTGTGAAATTTCCTCACTACTAAATATTCCACTGTCAACCGTTGGTGGTATTAAAACAAAGTGAAAGTGGTTGGGAATGACAGAAACTCATCCACGAAGTAGTAGGCCATTTAAAATCCCAGAGTGGGGTCAGTGGATGGTGAGGCGCATAGTGCGCACAGGTCTTCAGCCTTGCAGAGTTCATCACTACAGGCCTCCAAACTTCCTGTGGTCTTCAGATTAGCTCAAGAACAGTTCATAGAGAGCTTCATTGAATTGGTTTCCATGGCCGAGCAGCTACTTCCAAGCCTTATATCACCAAGTTTAATGCAAAGTTTCAGATGCAGTGGTGTAAAGCATGCCAACAGTGCATTCGGAGGAACAATGGAGTGACAAATCACTACCTGGCAGGCCAACGATTGTCTGTCTCTGTGTGTTAGCCCTGCCTGGAAAATTGCTAAAGGCAACTTAAAAACGGCACTCAGCAACCTTGCTTTTATATAGGAATATAATCAGAATACAACCAGTTGAATCGACTCCCCTATTGCAAAGAGGCACATTTTAGGTGTGCTGGACTCGTCAGTGCAGACTGAATTGAAAATCTGCCAGTCTATAGATTAGATGACGGTTTGCAATTTGCTTTGTCAGCCTGTCTGAGAATGATTGCAGTCGCGATTGTCTGGAGACATGTTGCTTCCCAGCAGGCAACCTATGCAGTCGCCTTGCAATCAACAATGGTGACCCAGTGGTTGACCATGCAGCACACTCAACCTATGGATGACCTGCTGCAACTTCTTGCAGTCGGTCGCTAAATACAAAAAAAGAAATAAATGCAATCACCTGGAAACCAACGATTTTTAACTAGTCACAATGACATTGGCATCAAGGGTTTTGGACAAGTGTTACTAAGATCTCATTGACTAAAACTGTTCATTGTTCATTTCAACAAATTTTGCGAACATTTGTAGGCTCTGGCTGCTGAGATGTACAGATTTTATGCTTTTACTTGCCTTGCAAAATGTAAATTTTGAACTGTACAGCAAACTTGCAACAATTTTGAGGACAGTCATGGGTTTCAGGGACAATGAGAACTTTTTATTCCTCTGAGCAAGTAACAGATGTCTGTTCTCATGAACTAGATATCCGAAGAAAGAATATTTTTCAATTTAGGCACAAACTGTTGCCTGAACTCATGAATGAACAGATTAGCGATGTCAAAGTTCAAGGTCACGTTGACCTCACAACATATGCTTTTGGCTCTAACTCAGAATTCAGATGTTTTTTATTAAAATACATTTCTAATAGGACTTTTCACAGCAGAAATACTTTTCTGACCATTTTTACATTTGGTCAGCTTTTTGATGAAACTAATCCTTTGTACCCACTGATTTCTTCAAAGTTGTAGCTTGATTTTTATGCGAGTCTTTCCTTGTTTCTGTTTATTTGTACAGGAACAAGTATGTAACATGAACTAAATCCACAGCATTTGTAGCCTAAGGTAATTTGGCATACCCATCCTTTGGTAGGTTCTTAAAACATGAGCCAGTAAGAAACACAATCTGCTGTATTCAACAAATGCAAACATTAAGCCGGGAGAAACATGACTACTTGGCTCATTTGAGGTCATAATTTGAGGTTCTGGAGGTAAAAAATGATCAAGGATTTCAAAAATAATTGGCAGATTTATTGATTATAAAAACTTTATTTTTTCTTAATTTTATTTATTTTTTCCCCCCAATACTGACCAAATTGTTCAGTTTTTGCTCTTGGACCAGGAGGTTAGAAAAATGCTATATATCATTTTGGTGTGTGTGTGTGTGTACTTCTAAGGTCACCATTGGGGTCATCGTTGTTTAGTCTGTGGGTTCTCTGGAGTGGCGACTACAAATTTCTGTTTGGACTGCTAATTTATTGGTAACTTCTCAACTTTGGACCTTTTGTAGTGATATCTAAACATACTCATATAATATAATATCACAATATAGACACAGACACTCCATAAGGTATATGAAAAGGTCACCAATATAATTGTGAGATTGTTTTGCCTTGGTGTAATTATAACTTTAAAGAACTAAGATTTTGTTGGAATAAACTGGCATTATCACTCAACAACAGCTTTAAGAAAAGCAACACTTTTGATTAGACTTAACAAAGAAAGCTGAATTAGGTACAGACACCATTGTAGTCATACACATATTTTGTCAAGCTTGGGCTCAAAAAACCTTGCGGCACTATCAAAACACACATTGACTCACACAGCTTGGCCTCCGTGGCTCCAGCAGGCGCAGTAATGGTTCTGGGAGCCAGACTTTGTCTCTGTCGCCAGGCCTCGGCTCCAGCCCCTGCGTGTGCGACAGCAATTTCCTAAAGAATCCACAGTAAGCACAACACTTCTCCCTTTTATTTTAACAAAAACACCACTGAACCCCCACCACACAAACATGCACAGGCACACACACACACAGAACACAGCCACTTCTGAGAAACACAGAGCAGTCACTTGCAATTATAGCTCATCTAATAGTATGATCTACAGTCCTGTCAAATAGCCAGCAGGCCTACAGGGGAAGCAAAGGGTCATTTAAAAAAAAAAAAAAATTGTTTGTTTGATCACACTAGACCAGCCTGTCTATCTCTGCCTGTGTAGCCATATGGACTCTTAGAAAGAAATGCACCATTACTAAATGCTCCTCTAAATTAAGACTTTTGCAGATTCGTTAATAGACACAAGTTGTCTGCAGTAATGTTAAACCATTTAACTGTTACTGATTGTTCATTTTAAAGGTCTAAATAATAGTTTTGAAAAATTATATACAGTTGTTGATTGCTTATCTACACCAATGCTACCGCAAAGGATATCATGCTACACACATCAGAAGGCCCAGACATTTCCAATTATTCATGACAGATCTGACATAAACAGCTTATCATCTCTGTCTAAAGCCAGCTGTAAACAAATCCACTGGTGATCAACCAACCTGACTTAATCTCCCACTTAGATTTCCAAACAGGCCTTGTGCGACACACGGCGCTGCAGATGAAGACACACACGTAAATGCTTCACAGATCCTAAATCTGAGTCCGTCACCAGAGAACAAGCAGACGTTTATGAGATCAGACATTTGACATCAGCTATCAAAGCGAGCAACAGCAGAAACAGTGTTCCTTAAAAGGGATCTGTATGTTTCTCTGCACGTGTGTGTATGTTGTGTGTTTAAGGCTGGGGCGTGTGTGTGTGTGTGTGTGTGGCCCCCATCTAAACAAGCCCCAACAGCCCCTTTGTTGGCGAGTTGCTCCAGGAGAGCGTGTTGATGGAACTGCATTGATGTTCGGATTAGGGCACGCCTCCGTGATCAAGTGCTCAAACACTAGATAAGAGCGTCAGAAACACCCTTTAATCCTGGCTAACCCTTTTCTAAATAGGATGGGATCCTACCATGCTCACTGGAGGGGAGGAGGGGGTGAAGGAACAGCTCAAAGTTGAGCTTTAATCTGGTATGGACACTATGTTTCATTCTAAATCCAAGAAGTCATCTTGTGTACATAATTGGAGATAACAGTCCACTAAAATCAATTCACAACATCCTTAAAAGAAAGACCAGGAATGGAAATTAGGTTGGAAAAATTCATCTTGAAGATTATAGAATTATTGGTTGTTTGGAGTCGTCTTGTTGCCAGGCTAGTGAGTGTTTTCAAACCCTTTTTAGATTTAGTCGGCCCTAAAAGTGTTTTGTTACCTCAGGAGTCTCTGGTGACTTATGTAATGTGTTTTGATGCCATGGAAGGAATAAATTCACAGCAGCCGAAAACGACTTAATGCGTCACCCAATATCATTAATACAGAAATGAACCTGGGAGAAAATTTGTCAAAACAGACAGGAATTACAGCTGCCACAGATGATGAGCTCACTAAAGAATGCCAGCTGTCAGAGAAAATGGTTTTGACCGCTTCAGGATTCTGGCAGGAGAAAGTGTAAACATGTGACTGATGGACAAGATGCACAAATGCGGGTTTTATGGATGTCCATATTTCATGTTTCACTTATGCGATAGTAAAGGTTTCAGTGGTTAAGACTCTGTTCTCCTTGTATTAATGGTATCTCAGCAACGCTTTCCAAACAAATTCAGGGCAGAAATGTTAAAATCTGTAGGAAATTGCGAAATCCAATATATTTATTTTAATAATTTGTGAAAGATGCTTAGTAGTTTTCTTGCCAAGAGTTGAATTTGAAGATTGATATGTTTACCACTGTTATGTTTGGTTCCTCTGCCAACCGGTTTGTGAGGAGTTTCTGTTTTTGGTTGTTAATCGATAGATGTCTATCCATCCATGTCCTGGAGCTTGTCTCACTTGATGGACTTGTTCTTGGAATATCAACTGTAAAAGTGAGGATATAATGCCAACTACAGAGAATACTGAAGTTCTAATGTATAAAGAGCTATAGTGAAACTTGTTGTTAAAAACAACCTGTGCAAACTGTCCATTGCACCTACTTTCTATGCTTTTGATGCTGCTTTAAAAAAAAACAAACCCCTATTTTATTTATTTATTTTTCATCCTGCTTCTTCCTCTTTGTAGTAAACTGCTGTCACACCCTTTCTTGCATAGTGTTATCCATGTTATATGTTATTGGCATAATCTTTATCTAATGTAGCCAGTGCTATTGTGACATGTAAATTGAGATACTTTATTATTTTAAAAACAAAAACAAACTATGTTCACCCATGTAATCATCTGTGACCCTGGAGTAGCCCGAGAGGCTGACCTTCTAGCCTGTAGCTGAGTCCTTGCTGGTAAATAGTTGTGGATTTCCAGTGTAAATGATATTGTGACTACAGACCAAAATCAGTCCTGCTTTATAACGATGCAAAAAGCTGTGATTGCAGGGAATAACACCAGGAACCATTGAGATAAATGCAGGGTCTACTTGGAGCAACATTAACGCTTTAATGCCTTAAACTGGCATTGTTACTAATGCCCAGTGTGATGGTGGGCGGGGGCAACTCCTGGTTTTAAAAAGTATTCCAACTGCATAGAAGTCAATGAATACCTCATTCAATACATGTTTGCTTTTTGTGTTTGATGTTTTTTTTGGCAATTATTGCCCCATGTAGGGTAAATAGAGGATATCATGCTTCAAAGCTTTATAGTGGGAGTGCACAAACCAATGGATAAAGTCAATACTTTTCTAATTAATTTACAGCCTGATGTACAGTGGGGCAAAAAAGTATTTAGTCAGCCACCGATTGTGCAAGTTCCCCCACCTAAAATGATGACAGAGGTCAGTAATTTGCACCAGAGGTACACTTCAACTGTGAGAGACAGAATGTGAAAAAAAAAAATCCATGAATCCACATGGTAGGATTTGTAAAGAATTTATTCGTAAATCAGGGTGGAAAATAAGTATTTGGTCAATAACAAAAATACAACTCAATACTTTGTAACATAACCTTTGTTGGCAATAACAGAGGTCAAACGTTTACTATAGGTCTTTACCAGGTTTGCACACACAGTAGCTGGTATTTTGGCCCATTCCTCCATGCAGATCTTCTCGAGAGCAGTGATGTTTTGGGGCTGTCGCCGAGCAACACGGACTTTCAACTCCCGCCACAGATTTTCTATGGGGTTGAGGTCTGGAGACTGGCTAGGCCACTCCAGGACTTTCAAATGCTTCTTACGGAGCCACTCCTTTGTTGCCCGGGCAGTGTGTTTTGGATCATTGTCATGTTGGAAGACCCAGCCTCGTTTCATCTTCAAAGTTCTCACTGATGGAAGGAGGTTTTGGCTCAAAATCTCACGATACATGGCCCCATTCATTCTGTCCTTAACACGGATCAGTCGTCCTGTCCCCTTGGCAGAAAAACAGCCCCATAGCATGATGTTTCCACCCCCATGCTTCACAGTAGGTATGGTGTTCTTGGGATGCAACTCAGTATTCTTCTTCCTCCAAACACGACGAGTTGAGTTTATACCAAAAAGTTCTACTTTGGTTTCATCTGACCACATGACATTCTCCCAATCCTCTGCTGTATCATCCATGTGCTCTCTGGCAAACTTCAGACGGGCCTGGACATGCACTGGCTTCAGCAGCGGAACACGTCTGGCACTGCGGGATTTGATTCCCTGCCGTCGTAGTGTGTTACTGATGGTGACCTTTGTTACTTTGGTCCCAGCTCTCTGCAGGTCATTCACCAGGTCCCCCCGTGTGGTTCTGGGATCTTTGCTCACCGTTCTCATGATCATTGTGACCCCACGGGATGAGATCTTGCGTGGAGCCCCAGATCGAGGGAGATTATCAGTGGTCTTGTATGTCTTCCATTTTCTGATGATTGCTCCCACAGTTGATTTTTTCACACCAAGCTGCTTGCCTATTGTAGATTCACTCTTCCCAGTCTGGTGCAGGTCTACAATACTTTTCCTGGTGTCCTTCGAAAGCTCTTTGATCTTGGCCATGGCGGAGTTTGGAGTCTGACTGTTTGAGGCTGTGGACAGGTGTCTTTTATACAGATGATGAGTTCAAACAGGTGACATTCATACAGGTAACGAGTGGGGGACAGAAAAGCGTCTTACAAAAGACGTTACAGGTCTGTGAGAGCCAGAGATTTTCCTTGTTTGAGGTGACCAAATACTTATTTTCCACCCTAATTTACAAATAAATTCTTTACAAATCCTACCATGTGAATTCATGGATTTTTTTTTCACATTCTGTCTCTCACAGTTGAAGTGTACCTCTGGTGCAAATTACTGACCTCTGTCATCATTTTAGGTGGGGGAACTTGCACAATCGGTGGCTGACTAAATACTTTTTTGCCCCACTGTATTATTACATTATTATTATTTTTAAATTATTAATTTTTGCTGACCTTCTGCTCCACAAATGTACTTGCTCCTTTTAATTGTTATTTTGAAATAACAAGGTTCATAATGTATTTTTTCAAACCATGGCAGTTTTCAAGGTGCTTTAGATAAATGCATCAGCGAAACACTCTGTGTGTGAGATATCAATACATCTATATATGTATAGATATCTACAAATGTAGGCATATATGAGAGAGATAGGTGGAGAGTTATTTTTTTTTGTGATAGTGAGAAATGGGGGTAGTGACAGACTCCGTTAAAGTGTTTTTATTTTCTTTAGGGGACAAAAAAAAAAAAAAAAGACAGTTGACAAAGAAAAGAAATCCATTCCCAAGTTAAGATCCCTCTTCGTCTCTCCTCGATTTTTATTTTCACCCTAGTCTGTCAGGATTCTGCCACAAAACTGTTGAAATTGGATGTTAAAATACCTTTGCTTTAGCAACCTGTCAGCTTCAAGCTGACGTGTGAAAAGGTAATACAAGCTAGGCTTTTACTCTCACTGAGGAGCCTTCACCTGCTTTCCCCATGCCTGGTTGCTACACTACAATAACTGCACCAAATTCACACCATCCCTGTCCAAACCATCCTAATCCAAAGACGAGCAGAACCCAAGTCAAGTGATTTTGCACTTCATTAAAGAAGAAAAAATGCTAGCAATTTTCATTGATAACACTTAAATGAGGTGACTTGACATATGTGTTGAGTTCTCACGATGACAGAAAATCCACAGAACAGGGAATTAAAAATAATAAATGTGATAAATTTATTTCCCACTGGCATCACATCTGTTGATCTGCAGGGGTTTAGGAAGAATAATAGTTTACCGTGTTACTTGGTACAGTAATCCTACAGTAGACATTTATAACATTAAATATTTTAAAGGTTGAATTATTGGTGGGCAGTTTAATTAACTGGCACCTATTCTGATAAAGGGTTAATTCTTAAGGTATCAATTGCTAAACCTTTTCTTGGTTCAGCATCTTTGTTGTTTCAGCTTCTTTCAGATGGATCTTCTGCTTAGATCTGCCAGGATACTTGAGTACTTTGGGACCTAATTGAACATTTAGTCTAGTCACACAGGTCTATACACTAGTTGGCAACCATTTTGCAACCAGTAGTTTGGGAATAACATGTATTCGCACACAACTTTGAAAGTGGTTGCTCGTGAAACTGGTTGCAAAGAGGCTGCTGTACTCCACGTGATTGCTTTGGTTGCTAGTAGATTGCCAAAGTTGCCCATAGTTTGCACGGAAGATGCTGACTTGTCCGTCAACTCTCACTAATTACTTTGAGCTGTAGTAAAACTGTGAAATGTGTGACACAAACTGGAATCCGAGGATGTTTGCCTTCAGAGTAAGAGTTTGTACTTTTTGAAATTTGTGTTGTAGTTACCGAGTGTTGTATGGTCACTACTGGTGACTACGGCAGTCTGATTGCAACCAAAGCAATCACTGTGATTGCTTTGGATTGGTGCAGCACGCTTTGCAACAGATTTCACCTAGAAACTGCCAGCAACCACTTGCTAACCATTTGGAGAATAAAGTTCTTGCCAGATGGTTACTGACCAGATATAGACCTGTGTACTCGACTTTAAATGAGTGGGTCAGTTGATGGTTACTAGTTGAGTTCCTATGTTTTTTCTGACTCTTTAAATTTTTCATTAGCAGTTTTGTATAATGGATATCATCATTTGGTCTTCAAGAACACTTGAGGAGTTAAATATGCATGACCACTACCACAAAATAATCTGAGTTACATTTAGTTGGGTGAGGGGTTTGGGTTTTTTTTTGGTGGGGGTCAGCAGTGACTTTATGCTTACACAACTAGGGTTGTCACTGTTGCCTCTTTTAAAAACTGACCAAAGAAACACAGATGGGGAATTTGAGACATCTCATCCTTGTTACCAAAAGAGATTGGCTGCAGTAGCCGTCATATGAGATCCTTCACTTGTGTCTGGGTGATACAATTTTTTTTTTTTCGCTGAGGAAATGGGGCATAAAGCATAATGGTTTTTGTAATCCTGTTTCCTAACATTTATCAACATAATTTGATCAAAGGATGTTCAGTGGATGGGTTTCCACTAGAAAACCAACTGACAGAGCGTTTTTAAATAAAAATCTTTTGTTTTGTAAACTTGACTTGACTTGAAATGCTCAATTAGATTGACACGAGCTGCTGATAAGTAAACGACGAGCCATTACGTCTTAAACATGGCAACCCCTGAGCGCCCTTACAAACAAGGACTGTTAATTCCTGTGTCTAGATTAAAAACACCTGTTGGTAAACAAGACAATTATTCTGTTCAGTCCGATGGGGGAGCAGTGCGTTAATCATACATGCATCCTCCTGTGTTAAAAGGCAACCCGATATCCCCCCAATGAATTCTCACTGATTAACTTGATACTCCTGACTGTTTAAAATTCATCCCACCGATGAACAAGAAACCGATCTCCTCTGTGTGTGCGTGTCTACACGTTTGTGTTATTTCCCCAAGATCTTGGAAAGTGTTTGCATAAAATATCCCAGTCCCTGGCGTCAGCACAATTAGCCGTTAAATAAAATGCCTTCTCCTCGATGCTTTAGCAACATTTTAATTAGACGAACCAGCTGAATTGAGGGCCCCTTTTTAGTAAAATAAACAGCTCTGTTTGCCAAGAAAAAGCTCCCTGGAGGGAAAGGCACTAAGTGAGGTTGCTTGGGGCAGGAAATTGAGAGATAGCAGCAGTTTATCCAAGAAACTAAAAGATATTTGTTTCTTTGAAAAACTGGAAAGATCTGCACACTTCCTCAAGGCATTAGCACTTTTAAGTACATGTGCCATATTTGTACTTCTGTGTATCTGTAGCTTCTTTACATATCTGCCTCAGTGCAAATAATGCAAATGTGTTGATTGAAGTTTTAAGGTTCCTCTGTACTTATAGACACAAAGATTATATTGCAGGTTTGTGAGGAATAATGAAGTGTCAACATTAACCAAAAAAAGAATCTAACAAATTTGATATATTTAACATCAACAGCAGTAATAAAGTTTTACAGAAAGCTCTGAAAAAGTGATTTGTTTTTCTTGGATGTGATGTTCTAAGTTACTGTTTTTTTTATCTTTACTTTTTTTTTTTAACCATTTGAGTACAAAGACACTCTTGACTTTGATGCTTTAATTGCCAAAGTTACTTATAGGAGCAATTTGTAATCGTCACCTTAACAGAATAACTTTTGTGTATTATTGAATTTTCTTGAATAATTTAGAGATTGAGAGACCATACTATTCTGGAGTTAAGTATACAATAAAAATGTTCTCACTCAGCCACTCACAGGTATGATGCTAAACAGTTCCTCTTCTCAGTGGCAAATCAGTAAATAACAATGTGAGGACATCCATCCATCCATCCATCCATCCTTTTTTTTCTTTTTGCTTTTACTTAAGAGGAATACATCCAGTCTTAAACCTGTATAAATCAAAAAGTTTTTTATTTCAAAACGTGTGATATGCCAGAAACTGTCCACCTTTTCTGGTTACACTTACAAAAAATCAGGGTCTTTCCTTCTCTTTGCATCACATTGTGTAATAGCTTTCTTGTATATAAGGAACCAAGGAAAATAATACAAAAAGATGATCTTTGATTGTGCATTCTGGTAGAAAGAGACGGTTGAAAGGTAGCCCATATTCCCCTTTGTCTTCCTTGTCCCTTAATCTCATTGCCAAACTTTCCTCCCGGTCTGTATTTTAGCCAGAATATTATCAAAAGGTTTTCCTTTTGTCCTCTGTCCACTTCAGTACTCTTTCTTCGACATAAACATTTCACATCACTGTTCTCCATCTCCTTTCAACTCTTCTCCCTCCTCTGCTCCACAGAGACCATCATAATCCACATATTCACCTGATGACTTGCAGTCTCCCTCTCTTGCATTCCCATGTCTCCCTTTTCCTTGAAGTGACGACCGGCATGCTGTCATACATGTTTTCACGTTGTCAGTCCATTTTCAAACACTGTCAATCGTTTTGTTCCACAGAGGATGTAAAGTTGGAAATACTCTATATTCGAGCTCAACAATCAAACAGTGCATAAATGGAATGACTGACAGTGTTACAGGCTTTTCCTGGGCGATATACCATCATCTGTGGGTGCTGAAAAGTTGCAGAAATACGGTGTATTTGTTTAAGTAATTGTTTTTGCCATTTATTGATCAGATGTCATGAGAGTGTGACTGTTTGCACACGTATGTTTACATCCAGTTAAAATGAATAGCAAAATAGGCAATTTGGGCATTTTCATCTACAGCCTGAACTAATAAATGTTCTACTACACACGCAGATCAAATTTGTTTTGGAAAATACTCTACCACAGCATATTGTGTAAATGAGAGCTAATTTGGGCTCAGCTGGCATTTAAAATTTACACTATGAACCTAATCTTAGTTTCTACATATTTGCCAACACCCGTATGGTTATGTGTCTTTAGATCAGCACACCAACTAGTTCTGAGGACCTAACTTTCAGCTTCATTCTGAACGTTTTATAAAATTTGATTGCCTTCTGCTCGTCAATGCAGAAATGTAAGCTTTTACTTTGTGCCACTGGGGGGCAGTGTAATCCTAGCAGTCAGCCACTGTTGAACCAATAAGAACTCCCCCTGGTTGTCCTCAATTTTAATTTTGCCTTCTGAGGAATAAAGTGCAGTGGGGTAAAGTCATTCCTAATCACCTTTGTTATTTGTGAAATAAATGTTTGTCACCTTTTGTGGAGGATGTATTCAATGCAAATCAGTTAGCGGAGAATTGTAAGTAGCATTAATTCTGCAAAATAAGAGTTATCGCAGTTGTTGAAGCTCTGTTGAGTTCATGGAACTGATAAAATCACTTTCACTGTGTAATAGCTAAAGTTCATTTTCTCTTTTTTTTTTTTTGTTCCATAAGATGCTTCTTGCGATGTTTTGATTCTTAAGTGTCAAGAAAGTAGAAAATTTGAAAAAAGACTAATGTTGCTACAAAACGCAAAAAAACTAAACTGAATAATTAAAATGAGTTGCAAAGTTAATATTTGTATCTCTGTGTATAATAAATAAATAAAATCTATATATTTTTCTGTTGTTTGTATTTTGTATTCACTGTTTTGAGGCTCCTGATTAAGCCAGTGTGATAAGACTTTTCCCTTTACTTTGCCTACTTTTCTCCCTCTTGTTCCACTTCTGCTTTCTTAGTTCTCACTGCTCACTGTGTGTCGTGTTGCTGCAGCTATTTACAGTCACATAATACTAGCTAGATAAACTCTTTTGATGTGCCGCAATCTCAGATCTCCCTGTCTTTGATGGGAGTAGGTTTAGACATGGCAATCAAGACGTATTCACGTGGTGGGCATTGATTGATTCTTAGATTATCTTTCAATGCAAAGTCTAAATTTCTTTCCTTAAAAAGGTTAGCCCGGAACATGGTTCCAATCAGCCAAAATACTTTCCGTGATGGGGATTAGCTACACAGATGGAGACGAAGGAAAGTGAGATAAGTTAAGGGCTGCCCAGAGAAATAATTTTGGCCATTTAGGGGCTTTTAAAGTGTCAGAGGATATTCTATCATCTTTTTTTTCTTTTTATTCCAGTTAATTCAACTTAATATTCTTTGAGCGATTTACTGACCACAGACAATAATGGTGCAGTCATCTGCTTTGGTGGCAGCCATGCTACACTCATGCTTACCATATTGATGATTCTGGAATACAAACAGAGGCCAAGACAATACCAAAGACATATCGCGCCGCAAGTGAAGGTTCAGCATCCAGTGACAGATATTGTTTTTCAATACTGTGTTCTTGTGAGAGAGTGAGCGAGAGATAGCGGCGGTGTGTGATAGTTCGTCAGTCCAAACAGAGTCATAAAGCGCTGCATGGTTAAGCCTGATGAATTAATAACAGGGAGGCAGATGGGTCCCAGGGGCACTGTGGGAGCAGAGCAGCATGGAGAGCAGAGAGAACACACGTTGATATCACACTAGTGCACACGTACACACATGCACTTTTCTATGCCTGCGTGCATCCAGATAAACAGCCTGAAAATCATTTGCATCCATATAAAGACACGTGCATGTGCTGAATGCCGACAGATATATGGATATATGAGAAGGTTAAAGTAAATCTAACATTTAACTCAAAACTTGATTGGCTGCTTGAGTGAATTTGTGCACAAGTAGAACAACGGCCCTTCTTCAGGAAGTGTTGATAATTAGTTGTTGCACATTAATGGTTAGCACTTCTGCAGACCTAATGAAGGCCAGCTAAGGTCACAACTTTGATGAATGAACCCACCAATGAGCACTAGTGTAATAGGCAGGTGTGTATTTCCCCTTAATTGTTTTGTGTTTTGCATCAAGCTCAGTTTTGGGTACTTATGAGCTTCTGTTACTGCGCTTGCGAGCCCTGTTTGTTTGGGAATGAATGAATGAAGCTGGTAAACTGAGGTAATGATTAGCATCTGAATCTTTTATCCCAGTTCTATTTAAGCTGGGTGGGAGTATGAGATATTGTTTAAGATGCACATATCTTATTAGACTTAATTAAGAAACTGGAGCTCTTGTTTTCCTTTTGCTGGTTATCTGAGCACTGAACCTGGTATGGTGAAGCATTTTAACTCCTGATCACTAGCAATGAGTCAAAAACATGCTTAAATTACTAAGTTAAAGAAAAATATACCGAGTGCTGCAGTGATAGTGGGACAGGCATCTCGAATGCAAAAGCAGAGACAAGCAACAAGTGAAAACAAGTTGAAGACAAAGACCTGGCAAACTCTGAGGAGACAGACATATCAAATGCACACAAGAGCATAAAAAGGTACAGGTGAACGTAATTGGACACTAACAAGGGTGGGGAAGAGAACAAAGAGAGAAGTAAGAGCACAAAAAAACACGAGGAGCTAACCTTCATAATAAAACGGGAAGTAAACTGAAAGCATGAGTAAGACCAAACTCATACAGACAAAAGTGAAGTGGAATTACTGGCATCACATTTGTTTCTGTTAAAAATAAAGTATGAACAACAAGCTCAGACAGTGGCTGCACGGGGGAGTTTATATTCACTTTAACACAACAAAGTTTCACTGTGCTAGAACAACGTTCTGTGTGTGTGTCTTATGACTTTGTTGTCTTTGGCAAGGATGGCAAGCACAGATACAAACACGTGGAAGCTTGTTTCAGCCACTGAAAACCAAACCAAACAAAAAAATATATATTTTTCCACATCTGTAAGTCAAACTTTCAAGTTATTAAATCACAATTTTGACTTTAAATTTTCTGAGAAAATAACTCGAAATCTTAGGATAATACCCTGAAATTTTTGTTTTTGTGGTGGAAACAAGCTTCCACCCAAACAAGAGTACCTCAAGGACTGGTTGTTCCACATATTGTTGAGACCACCCAAGGTGACAATTCATTCACAGCATGTAGATGATGTAGATCGATGTATGATTGATGTCTTGTTGATGTCTTCAAAAGCAGATAGGGGGGACATTAAAAAAAACAAAAAAACAAACCCAAACCCTCCACCAGATATGGCTGTACATAAAAGAAATAAACCCATATAAAAATGTCTGTAATTCTTGAACTATGCATGGTAAATATTTATAAAACCCCTTGAATGAAAGCTAAAAGTCTGTATTTCAAGCACTTTGATTCTAATTATATCAGTCTGCTGTGGTAGAGTACAGAGGCATAACTACAAAAATTTTCATTGTTCCTAACAGCAGCATTTGGGGATGATCACATCATCAAAAGTACCGCCATAGAACTCAACAGCAACTCACTTGGAACATTCCAAAATATGATGTAACATGTACAATAGACTCCTTATTTTGTTTTAAGTCATCAGTGCACTGATGTGATGTAATGGCGGTTGTAGAGCACAAGCTGATGACGCAACAGAATGAGGTGTCAGTGGAGACTGTGTTGAAATGTACGATCAGCAGACTGGTCAAGGTTGCCATGTAATCTTCTGTCTGATGGAGAGCAATAAGTGCGTCAGATGTGCTGTAAGAAGGGAGTATTTTTTTAATATTATATACGTGCATGTGAACGTACTGGAGAAAGAAATGAACTTTTTTATTTTTTGAAATTTTCAGGCGAATTGCAATAAAATCTAAGCTATTTTTATGTTAGTGGTTTGTGTTAGCCTGTGCTCTTCTATACTAAAAAACTGAAAAAGTACCTATTGCTTCAGGCTGTGCAATCTCTCAGATTCTGATTAAACTTTACATTCTTAAAACACAATACTTGGGTTTTGACTGCAGTATTTGTTTGTATAATTCGTGGAACAGTATGGTTGAAATCTTCAAGACTGCGACATTGACTCTTTAATCATGATACTGTCACTATATTCACAATCTGTGGAGTAAGGTTTAAACATGACCCTGCTTTCGTTGTGATACATACTGCAGTACCGTAAATCCTGCCAGTGCAGATGCTCAAGCTGAGGAGCAAAACTAGCAAGGTTCTCACTGAGTTTAAGACCTGTCTTACAATTTATAAGCAAGATCTGAGAAAAAGAAAAATTCACAAGAACACAACCAGCGGAAAGAATTATAATGCAATAAAATATAATCATTAAAAACCAATGCAAGACTTATTAATTGTATAGTTGTGTATAGAACCTGAAATCATATCTATAAAGATGAGTTTCTAATGAATTGTAGTTAGAAGATTTAATGAGAGGAGAAATGTCAGTGCATGACATGGTTGTTGGGATCATCTGATTATTTCTGTAACTGCTCATCTACTGGGATTTTCCCCATACAATCATCTCTAGGGTTTATAGAGAATGGTCCAAAACAGTGATCTGTTATGCCAGTATGGCATTCTGAGGAAAGTTTCCAGGACCTTGTTGAATCTATTCCATGTAGAATTGAGGCAGTTCTGAAGGTAAAAGTGCAGCCTGGCCCTAGTGAGGTATGTCCAGTGAGTGTGAAGTCAACATTGTATTCTTAACAGTTATTAAACCCCTTGTTTACCACTGATTAGTAGTCGTTGGGGATGATTTTGATTGCGTCTGTATTGTTGTTTATGCTTTATAAGAGGATAATATTTTACTCAAAGTCCTGTCACTTTATAGTTTGTAAAGCCTTCTATGAAAACTTGCTTTTTTAACTCAAGTTTAACACCGAAAAACTTTAATTTAACCTCTTTCTTCCAAAGACCTTTTCATGTCCCGTTATAATAGCTATAGAATTTTTGAGGCTTCAAAAAAATCCAGACATACTGTTATAGACATTAAAAACCCATATCAGTCAATACCCTGAGTAATATGTGCCCTTTCTTCCATAGTTCCTGGTAGATCAGATCATATCGAAATTTGTCCTTCACTTTTAAATGCTTTTCACTGTACTTAATCTCAGTTTTCACTCGCTGTTTAAGAAAAGCAGATCTCAGCTCTGACAAAAGCAACAAAGTAGTAATGACAAATACGCTTCAAAACAAAACAAATTATCTACATTTCATTGAGCAGCAGTGAGTCACAACATTCTCACAAGTTACAAGTTAAAAGGCCAGTTGCTCTGTCTTTGGCTTCTTGGTCCGCCAAGTTGAATAATTGAAGTTATTTTCACTGACTGTCAGGCCAGGAGATGTGGAGCCGAGGTTCCATCACTGATTCTCTCAGCTTCATGTCTCTTGTTTTCTTAAGCTCTGACATGACATTGCTGCATGTGTCTGAATTTGTGTGTGTGTGAGTGATTTCTCAGATGAGTTATGAGTGTGGGAATGTCTCCACATATTCTTGGATAAATATAGGTAGGCAGTGAAACGCATAGAGATGAACAGTAGGCAAAGCAGCAAATAAGCTCTGGCAAACAGACAGTTGGATGTACAGAGCAACCTGCCAGATGCATACACATCTGCAGGCACTCACACAAGCAGTGAAACTCTGCTGCACAAAGCCTGCATGTTTATGAGTATGTATTTGGGCAGTCAGGCCAATGGCAATCATGCATGTAGGCATTTGTGTGTATTGTTTACGTGCATGTGCCAGTTTCTATGTGTGTATGTGTGTTGGCTGCAAAACAAGGAGAGCAGGAAGAGGAAGAGGCTAGATGGTTGGAGGGGGTGTTTATTTATTCATCACCCAGCGGCCTTGGCGGTTTCAAGGGGACATGGCAACACTTGTCCTGGGCCCTTTAGCGCTGCTCTGTTTGTGGCCTGCTTTGGCCCTGCCAAAGCCTTCAGCTCTCACCTCCTCTGCTCTCTGCTCAACTCTGTTTGTACCACTTTTTTATTCTTTAGATCCTTAGGCTTCCACTTTTGTTTATCTTATAATGTTCTGTGTTCTTGCTTTTGTGCTGCAACCTCTCTTTCTTTGGGCATTTGGATACTTTTCTGTTGTGCAGCTTTCAATGTGCTGATGATGAGCTGTACAGGTCCTGATTGGCAGGTTTTAAATCTTAGAGCTAGGCAGCTAAGTTAAGGGGGCTACTGGCTATTGTCTAAGATTAAACAAATGGATATAGAATGAATAGATTTTTAAATTCTCAGTAGCATAAAAGTAGTGGGATAAATGTCCTCTAAAATCCATACTTGGTGTGGCTGAAATGTTCATGATGGTCTACAACTGGTTTGAAACTGTTGAAAGAGGCAAATAAATGGTGTGAGGTACAACTAGATATTCAAACAGCAACCAGTAAGCTTTTGTCCCACAGGACATTGAACTCACCAGTTTTTATTTCTCTATGGTTCTGTAAATTTACAGCAGTTTCAGCCAGTTAGTTTCTTGTGCTTCCAAGTTTCATTTTTTCCCCCTTATCATTACCCTGCTCCGATTTAGAGAAGTCAACATGTAATTTTTGTAATTCAACTTAAAAGTGACGTTAACAGGAGAAAAAGACACCTCAGATAAGAAACTGATTCAAAGCATTAAGGAACAAACGCATGCTTGTTCTTTGCACAGACTAAAAGTGTTTTTGCAGGGACGCGTGCTCATTAGATGTCATGCTCGATCACGCTTATGCACTCAGACTTGTTTTTCTGTAAACAGTGTCATTGTGTGAACTTCTAGTTTGAGGTAAATTTCATAGACATATTTTTATTTTGCCGTAAGACAAATGTGTGTTTGTGCCTCCTGATAGTGTCAACTTCCAGCAAAGCCAATGACTTACTGCCTGAGATGCACACTTTTTTCAGATCTGGTCACTTGGCAAAGCAAGAACACATAAGTTAGATTGCAATAAATGATAAAGTAAAAGAGATCCGCGTGAACACTGAATGAGGCAGAAATATTGCCATCAGACACAGTGTACAAACTCATAACAAAACGTAACTCGAGCTGTGCTCCTTACGCGACCTGAGTGGGCTAATCTCCATTGTGGGGGACCATCGATTCTCGTAACAAAACAACTGAGCTGAGCGCACATTTTTGCATCTGACCCTTCCCTCTGTGCTTGGCCTGAGTGCGTGTTCAAACCCCAACCCAATCAATGGCTATACTGAGGGATCAATTTCCTAAGCTTTTGGGGTGTCAAATGTGATATGGTGTCACTTTAGCCGGGTGGCGTAAAGGAGTCCAGCCGAACTGATGTTGTAGAGCTTTTATGTCTCTTTATTAGCTGAACTATTCAAATCAAGATTCAGATTAGTGTAAGGTCGTAGGAAAGAAAGGCATGGGAAGGGATTTGATCTCTAATCGTTGTGTATTTGGAATTTGTTTGTTAGCTTTTCCTGTTTGCATCGAAATATCAGTCACATATCTGATATTCACATTCCTTACTGCAGTCAGACTATTGGCAAATAAAATGGCATTGTTCGATGTCGGTGTTGGATGTTGTGCTGTTGTGCTGCCTTCGTTTTGTACTGGCTGAATGTATTGTTAGTTGGTAAGATGTCAGTTTATTGTATAAATCATTATATGCAAAATGGCAAAAATTTAGATAATTTATCAAGCATATTTACCATGAAATTACTCATTTAAAAAAAAAAAAAGTATTGTGATAGGATCGTGCCATTGTAAAAACACCCCTGAAGAGTTGTACATTCAGCATTATATGGTGAATTACAGTACAGTCTTTATACAACTCCTAGTGTGCTGGGCCATCACGTCCATCATGATGTACATTGCTTAATGCCGTCCATTATTTATTTACTGGGGCTAATGTCTTATATAGACTATATAAATGTCCCTTTATACAAGGTAATGTTTGTCAACCAGTTTTCACTCTTTCTTTTAGACGTGGAGTGATTTACTCTATGAACAGTGTGGAGTAATCATGTAAATCCTGCTGAATTTTTGCAATAATTTTCTTGCCTTAGGAATGTAGTTTGAGGTAAACACATTCTGAAAGTGGAGATCGTTTTCTTTAGTAAGAGTTGCAACTGAAATGTGTTGGTTGCAGTGGTAAGACACAACTTTTACTTTGGCCAGTGTTCTCTTTTTTTTTTTTTTTTTTACTTTTTTTTTTATAGCTTAGAGAGTAAATGACAAGTGACTGTAGACAGGTTGGCAGTGGCACATCTTCCACTGAAGCAAAATTAGCATAGTTAGTTTTTTGTAAAAGGACAGATACAAAAACTCTTTCAAAACTCTAATCTACAGCTCGTATTTCTCAAAAATGTTGAAAAATATATCGCAGATCATTTCTTCAAGACAAAGGAGACAGAGAGAAGAAAAACAGCACAGGATGGAAAAATAGCCACTCTTAAAAGAAGAAATGGGCGAAAACACAAAGGTATAAAAATTTAATTGAAAAATAAAAACCATGTTATATCATAAAAACATTCTAAATGGGCTTAGTAGGGCTGTGTATGGTGGGAAGCCGCACAATGTACCTAAGGCACTGCAAAGTGTTAACATGAAAAACACATCAGAAAGGGGGGAGGGGGGATGCCAGGCAGCCTGAAGTGTGTGTGTGTGTGTGTGTGTGTGCATGCATAGAAATGCAGACATGTGGCTGATATGTCCCACTTTGCAATTAGTCTGCATGCTATTGCTGCACGCTCATGAGGTCGGTCACAAGTTTGCATTTAAAGTATTAAGAATTGATTTCGAGATGAAGTGAGATCATTTCAAAGAGCTTACACATGTGGTAACACCATAAAAAGAATTAAATTAGCATCTTCTGAACATTTTTAACTTATAGCTGTACTGTTCTCACCTCTAGTTATGGTGGAGGGTGCGGTCCAAGCTATCTGTGGAGCATTAAAGGTTTGAAGTGAGGTGTTGTTGTTTAACAGGAAAGATATATTATGTGTCAATAATCCTGCAAGCCTTGTTTAAAAATCAGATTAGGATCAAAGGGTGGTTGTCATTTCAAGCTGGTCTGCATTACTTTTATTTCATGGGGTCTTGAAAAGAAAATCAGACTTGGGTGCAGACATAATTGCAAATAATTTATTGTATTAAGTTGATTATAGGATCAGTATCATACAAATGGAACTGATATTAATAATTAAAAGGGTGAAGCAGTGGTTTGGTGATTGTCTCAAAACAAGAATTTCCTGGGTTTGAACCCACTGGCCAGCTGAGGCCTTACTGTATGGAGAATGGGTGCTTGCCCTTCATGGGTTCTCTTCAGGCTTCCTTCAAAGACAGTCCAAAGACATCCACGGTAGGTTAACTGGTGATTCTAAATTGGCCATAGGCTTGAATGGTTGTGTGCCTCCCTGCATTAGCCCTTCAGTAGACTGATGATTTGTCTAAGGTTTACTCTGCTTCCTGCCCTATGACAGCTGGGATGGGCTCCAGCCTCACTGCGACCCTGAATTGGAAACCTGGAAAAAAAATGGATAGATGGATGATGATTAATGTTTGAAAGACTGAAGGTTAGATTACTATACTGCAGAAAAATCTATTTCTTTTTTTTTTTTTAATGCATGACTGAATTTTCCACTATACTTTCTGATTGAATCCGATTAAATGCAATGTTTCTGTGCCAAACAACAGTTGTGCTGATGTGCTTCCCTTTTTGGTTAAGTTGGAAGAAAACTGTTTCAGATGCAATTTTTAATTTCCTGCCTGGTAGAGCGAACAAAGTTGAGACTTGTCAGGCCCATGACAAGTTTAATTGGAGAAAAAAAATGCCTCAAGCAAAGTTTTAACATAAAGGTTTGTTTGTGAGGTGTGTGTGTATGTGTGTGTCTTTTATTTTTTTTAATAATGAAGGAACAGGGCGTGTTTGTTTTTTGCATATCCCGGATTCCCAGATTCTTCCGCCACAGTGGAATGACTGAAGCAAAGTAAAGACGGAGCAAAACACAGCAAAGAGAAAGGGAAAAACAGTGGAGGAATTAGTGAGTTAAATATCTCAGGGACTTTCCCATCTTTGTCTCCTTAGAGTGTTTACATCAAAACCAGCTAAGCATTAAAGAGTGCAGGAAGCCACAGAGGACTTGCAATCATACAGCAACACTGACAGGAATGCCCTAAAACTATTAGCTCTTCTCTCTCACACCATCACACTTGCGTGCACACACACACACACACACGCACACACATCCCTACACACTCTCTAACTCTGTTTGTTTCCCTCTTCTGTGTCTGTCTCACACATACATTTAAACTGCATAATAGAATGCTGGTAACCACAGGCAGATGTGTGCAGGACACATACTGTACTGCAAGTATGCAGATGCGCTCTCTAAAAGTCCTGAAAGGAAACAGTCTGTGGCCTTTTGAGAGTAACTAATGGGCTGTTCAACATTCACTACTGTCAATGCATTTAAGTAAAATATGTCAAACCAATATGAACTCCCGTGACCTCTCATTAAAAGCTTTGACCACAGCTGTTTGGTCACTACTGAGGTCAAATGAAACCTCAACCCTGCATCTAAGCTCACATTACACTGCATCTCATTCAACCCATCACTGTTACAAGACCAAATAGTATCTGAGGATCTGATCCACAACCTGTAGCTAATAGCCACCTCAGCCCGCTCGGCTCCAAGACTCCTAATGGAATGAATAGAGCTGTGGGCTTACTGCCTTTTTGGCCTGAGGCTGTAATCAATTTCCCCCTGTGAGAGGCTAGGCCATGGAGATCTCTGTTTGCAGGGTTAGATAAGAGGAAGCTGAGCAGAGACCTTTAGTTTGGCCTAATGTCAGGTTCACCATCAGATAAACACACTGATTTGATCTTGGTGCTGCAGGGAGGAGATGACTGCTGCTGCACTCAGTGGAATTCTTACTGTGAGAGTGTGTTTTGTCTCTCTGGGGTTTGTGTGTGAGAGTGCACAAATGTGCCGGTGTGATAAAGTGAGCTAGTGTAAAAATGTGTGTGCGATATTTATGAACCAACGTCACTAAAAGCACTGCTGACACAATTATCTAATTCAGTGTTTAGCCAATTAGTATCAACATGAATCACTAATCCTTTGATAATGATCAGAAATCAAGTGTTAATGCTGCACATTTATGGGTCAGTGCTTCTCCACTATCAGTTTGGTGACTTTCTTGACTTTTTAACTATCGATTGTCCAAACATGGAGTTTAACTAAAATTAAGAAAACTGCTACAAGAGCTTGCTAGTGGGACTTTGATGTCAGGTTTCAAAGCAACAAGAGTTAAAGGGGCTTTTTTGCATCCAAAGTGGGGTTGTCTAAGTCAAAATTATGCCAACATATAAACTGTAAATTTTCCATCCATCCTTTCTCTTCCATTTATCTTTATCAGGGTTTTTTGTGATAATTATGCAGATAAGTTAAGTTTATCTAGACTTTTTTTTTTTACATGTTCAATCATAATTTATACACAGTAGAAAGTGAGTGCTTTGGTTAAATCTGAATCCTTTCACATATATTATATCAGTTTTATTACGTACACAGGAATTCTGTTTAAGCATAGACTGTATATAAACATGAAGATAGCTATGTAGCTGTGACCTATTGAACTGCAAAAGTTCACTCAAAGTGAACCTTTTGATTTCTATTTTACCCATTGCCATCTTGTCTTTTGAGACAGACCTTATGGTATGAAAATGATCAGCTAATGCTAACAAGCTAGGTTCATAAAATCTATGAATGCTCTGAAACCATAAACACCAGGTGCATTTCAGCACACCGATCAATACTGTACTTCCGTTTTTGCTGGCTTTCTCCCGTCTGCTTCTCGTTTTGCCATTTCTCCTGGAAAACTTCTGCAATTTGCAAGACCCTTAAACGTTATTTTAAATAACAAAATTAATATGTTTTTTTTCCAACTCAGTGAAGTTGCCAGACTCTTTATGTGACACAGTCTTGTATTTAATGTGTGGATTCTTGACAAGAGATTTGTGCGGCTGATCTTTGCTCTTACACATAAGTAATTACCCCCTCTCTCTGCTGCTCATTTCAGCTGTCCTTAATGCAAAGAACGAGACTTTAAATAGACACAAGATTAAAAAACAGCAACTTGAGTCATGCTAAACAGGGACTATCAAAACTAGCCTTTTGGCTAATTCTGGCATATGTAGATATTTACATTTAAACGTGTTTTCAAAACTATCAATTCAGGATTCTGCAATCAATAACTCATAATTTAAAAGTCGACACACAATGACACAATGGATTCATCCAACACGATGAGTTGCATTGTAAGGTTAATTAGTGATTCTAAATTGGACATAGATGTGAGGAAAGTGTTTTGATCTGGACAAAATAATCTTAAAGAGCTTTGTGTAGGTCAGTAAGACTAGAAAAGTGAAATTAAATTATACTGTCCAATTGAAATGACATCACACATCAATGATATGATGCATAACAATGAATGAAAACCTCCTGGAATTTTATAATTTCACTGACTTAAATTAGCTGAAGCGAAGAATAATAAGGAGCTTCTAGTAATCTGTTAATACAAAATAATTTATGACAAGAAAAATCTGCTTTTAATTGATTTTTTTTTTCTTGGTCAGGCTATAAAGATGTTGTGTGGACTTTTTTTTTCTTTTCCTGTAAATGGACATTTTAACATGATAATCTAAGGACTGACTCACCAACCTAAAGTGGCTATGGAAACAATAGCACTTTTTGGCACTTTTTCTCTGTAGGTTGCCATTTTTCACATGAACAACTAGCAACTCTCACTCATTTATTTATAATTTATGACTTGATAACTTTGATAGTGCAAATAAAATATGTTTTCAGGTGTTTTTACTGTGCAGCTTTTCACAAGTGCTACTAATTGTAAATCTTTTACTGAAGTTTCACGAGTGTCTTAAAGTGTAAACCATGGGTCATGCAAACTGGTAGTCTTTTCTTTAATACCCTTATCCATCTATCCCAGCATCACCTTCCTGTTTAATTGCCAAAAACACTACAACCACTAAACCCTCAACCTGTTCACATTAGGTGATCTCTGTTTGTACTCGGATAACTCCTCTCTGGTGGCTTCTCAAAAGGAAGGCTGATGAGAGGGTATATTACGGCTGTTAAACAGTTGAGGAGGGCTGGGGGCTTCTGGGAGCCCAAAGAGACAAGAACCTTTATTGGAAATGTAATTTTTGTTTGTCTCCAATTACCTCCCTGCTCATTTGTTTTACAGACACTGTTGTTATAGTGAGGAGAGAGCTCACAGGATTCTCCCTAGGATTGCTCTTTTGAGAGGCTGCAGTTTATTACAAATGGGAAAGCTTTCATTGCAGATTGCACCCGCGCTGCGTATAGATACGTGACCCATCTCAGGCGCACTGGGCTCGGCTTTATAGGGTTGAATTTACTCTCAAAGTGCTCAGACATAAAGTTGGTTATGTGTGTGTGTGGTTTGTGTAGGTTTGTGAGTGTACACACTTGAATTATATGAGTATTGTGTTTATAAATGAGTAACTATAGCAAGAGAGGAAATGTGGGTTTGCTGGCATGAAATTAAAGCAAAAAATGTCTGTTTTTATAGAACACCATGAAATATGTGTGTATAGGCATCCATATGATGTAACAGTCAACTATTATGTTCACTGCACTGGCTTAAATTAAGTTTGCTTGAATTTCCATTCAAAGTCAATATAATATTTTCATGTTAGCCACGATATTTACAACTCCACATCAATGACTCATGCACCATTTCCAAAAAGGTATCAGAAGAACTGATGGTCTTGATTTCAAAATGTTAGATGTCCTATGTGTATATGCACTTGATGTCCACTGCAACATGTTAAAAGAGTAGTTTATGATAACAATAATTTCTCTCATATTTACAGCGGATGTTTGATAAAGGAAAGTGTACTGTACAGTTAAGCACGCAAAGCCAAATTCATGGCAAATACTTGCTATACTGTCCTAGATAAATATAACTGACCCTAGTTAGTTAAAGTGATAATCTTCACTTGTGGTATCCTTCTTTATTATTCCTTTAATAAAGGATTTGTGTTAATATCAGAGAGTGGATCAAAAAAAGTTAGACATAGTGACAGCCATTCACAATGTCTGTCTTTTTTTCTTTTTTAAACCGGACAACAAACAAGCCATATGGTGAGACATGGCTTGTTGTTAGTATTCAGTTCAAAGGTCTGCATCACTGATATAGGCCTGTGTGTGTCTGTGGAACTGGCAGCTAGAAAGGCACTGTCAATGCTGAAAGGTTTGTACAGGTTTTTAGATCAGCATATGCTCCCATGCAGACATCTTTTTCAGGGAAGGTCTTGCATATTTCAGCAAGACAATGCTAACCTGCATATATCTATTACAACCGCATTACTCTGTAGTAGAAGACTGAAGTGGCCTGCAAGCAGTGCAGAGCTTTCTTCAATTGAAATAATCTGGCACATCCTGAAATTAAAAATATGACAAATAAGATCTAGGACTGTTGAGCAGCTAGAATCCTATATCAGATGAGAATAGGACAAAATTCCTATCTCAAAAGATTAGCAACTGGTTGCCTCATTTCCCAGATGTTTACAGACTGTTGTTAAAAGAAGAGGCGATGCTACACAGTGGTAAACATTGCCCTGTTTTAAATAAACTGTCTGCCATCAATATGCCAGTGACTTAAAACATTTTTTACTTAAAAAAAAAAGCAGACATAAGCACCAGTTAAAATGAGCGGAATAATTCAAATACAGCATGTTAATATAAATCATTGAATTATTTGTAACTTAAATATTCCAAAAAACAATTTTTTTTAAACATTTAAGAATGTAAAGACAAAGGGGCAAAAAGCTTCAAAACTTGTTAAAGAAATCTGATGTAGGAGGTAAAGTAAAAACTAAAATCACCTCGTCTCTTCTTTCTTTTCAATAGTAGAAAGCAATTTCTGTTGTCACACTTTTGCATCCCTAACTACATGTTGTTCAGCTAGTAATTACTAACCACTTTGTTATTAGTCGACATCCTTTAATAAGGTTACTGCCCCCTGACCTCCGCCCTTATGAAAGAACTGAGTAGTTGTAGCTACTTGTCTGCGCCGCACTGGGAGATGCCGTTATTGCTCATAGGATGACGATGGGCTGAGGGGGCTGGAGAGGGGCAGGTGGGGCCTGGGGAATAGGTAATTTGATTGGTGCAAAATTAGGGACTTCTCTGTGAAGGCATTATGGGAGAGTTCCTTGTGGGTCATTTTAGCTTCACTTCCTCCATATTTCTCAGCTTGATTAAAAATTGATCGGCAACGGCAATGTGAATATATTATTGGGGCCATTATTCACCCCTGACAGATAATTGGATGGTACACACCACTCTATTTTCTTTGGGGGCAATGCCATCGTTTGTGTGGCTCTGGTCTGTGTGCGTGTGTGTTAATATGCGCGCGTGTGTGTGTGTGAGCCAGGAAAAGAAGATGGAAGGAAAGAGTGAAGACTGGGTGGCTAGATGGTTTAACTGAAGCCTTTTTTCTTCTTTATTATAAGTCAATATATCACTCTCTCTCTCCTCTCTTCTTTCAAGCCATCACTCCATCCCATTCCAGCTCTCCTGTCACCGTCTATGGCCATATGTGATGGATATGTTATTGAAACATCATGCAAAGCATATAATCGTTTTTCTGGTAATGATTCACAACCTATTCTCATAAAAGTTTGGAATGTGGCCATGAAATACGTTGTTCGATAAAACTAACATGGATTTGGATTTGCTTTTTAGTTTGTGCTTATGCTCCATCTCAAATTCACTTATTACCAAAGATTGAATTTTGCTTTAAAAAGCACTAGAGCTGTGGAAAATATCTGTGAATAAGCCAGTCTGATAGCAGTTAGCTAGCATAGCCGTAGGCACAGATGGATATTGGAATGAGTAAAATGCAGTGTCTGCTCAGTGGCTAATGCTATTTGCTATTCGCCCAAGGCTTAGCTTGCTGCCATTTTCACGCCTTCTTAATGTCTTAAACTGCATGAAGACGAGATGGCATGCACAACATGGTATGGACCCGTGCACAGTCTTCTGCCGGGGTATGCTGTCAGCAGAGTGGTCCTTTTTTTATTTTGCAAGCCAAACTTAGATTTGGAAAAAAGTTCCGTGGACACGTAGGTGATATATTTTCTCTTTGCTTTTCTATCACCGAGTTTTTTAATTGTCTGCTCTGTCTTCATAGCTGTCAGTTTCTAATTACCTATCACTCTCCACCTACTATCTTCTTCTGTGTGGAAGCACAGTTCCAAGGAATATTTTTCCTTAATACTGAGAACTACGAGAACTACTTGTGAGCTCAGAAACTTGAACCACATCTTAGCGACATGGAAAAAAGCCACATTGGCAGATATTATATTTAATGTGACCTTTTCCTTGTGTTGAATGTTAAAGATGTTTTAGTGATGCTGAACGCTGTTCTCCAGGAAAATAATGTATTAGACTAGATCTTAGTGTCTCGCTTTAGGAGCAAGGAAATTTTTATGTCATGCTATTTAGGAATTGCAGTCTGGCTTATCTCTAAAAGAAAATTAGCAGCAGAGCAATTTGGAGTGAGATTGAAAGAAAGACTCTTGTCGCTACATTGACACTTTTGCTTGTTCGATGTATCCGATGTCGCAGTCGTTACTGGCAGCTATTGCCATTTAACCTAAGTAAATCTTTTTCTACAGCGGCAGTTGAACAACCCCTTTCTCATGTACAAATCAAATTAGCCGCTATGATCTCACTGATGGAAAAGGCCTCTCAGGAAATGGCATGTTTCTGTAACTGTATTTGCTGCCTTGCTTTAGTTAACTTCCCATTCTGTCTTTTCCTACTCTTCCTCTTGTTCCCTTTTAGCATCGAGTCTTTATTGTCTCTCCCTCTTTTCCTCCACATGGTTCGTTCACTTTTCCTCCCCTCTCCTCTCATAACTTTAAAGTAATGGCACTTTTTCAGAATCACTCCCTAATTCTCTTTCTCTCTCCATCGTTACCACTCCCTCTTTCCTTCCTTGTGGGGGGAAAAACATTGCTCTCCCCTAACAAAGACGCTTCTCCTGAGTGGAAATTACTGGTGGAGATTAATAACGACATTAGGCAGTAATGATGCTGCATCGAATGAAATATTTATTAAAGATCCCTCTGCTAGCAATTAGCATGGCATGTAATCGTTCAGCACAAGAAATCAAGATGATTGTGCCGCAGTCCCCCATCCCCTTATCGCCCTCTTCTCAGACAACCCCCTGTGCAACCTCTCTTCGTGCAAACCCCCCCATCTACCCACCCATCCCCTGCTGCCATCACCGCAAACATTTGCAGCCTCTTCCCCTGACATCTTCTCTCCATGACAACACTAGCTCTGGGAGGTGGTGGAGTGCGTATGTGTGTGATGAGAGGTGGTGGTTGTGGTCTTGGGCATCCAAGTCTTAATTACAGGCACTCTGCCTTAAGCTGGGGAGAATACTCCACCAGGAAATTACATTGTCAAGGATGTACACTTCAGGAATGGCTGTTGATCAGCTCAGGAGGACTCTGAAGTCAGACCGCAGGCGCGTCAAAGTGAGCCGGTGTTTCGTCTTCGTTCCAAATTTCTGCCAAGTTATCCAAGGCGGGAATAAAGTGAGAGAAAACCTCTTTAATGGATGCTTGTCTTGTGTCTTGGAGTCCATTTACTTCCACTGCCTAAAGGGACAGGTTATCACAACTTGCACAGAAGTTTTTTTGTTTTGTTGTGTGTGTGTGTGTGTTTTTTAACCAGAGCTTTCACTTGGTATAACTTTTTGAAAAACAATGTACTTTGTTTATGCGGCATTCAAATCCTCAGCCCTTTTTGAAGACGATGTGCCATGTAATTAGTTACATTAAAACCATTCCTGCTTCATCTTGTGGTTCCCAGAGGTGATAAAATCACACACTGAATCTTTTCAAGGGTGCTCTGCCCTTGAGGATGCACACCCTTGTTTGTGTTCACACAAGCATGCCTTCATTTTCAAGTCGTCACCAGAGAAGGTCAATGGAGAGAAGGAGGCGTGAAGTGGACGCAGAGGAAAAGCTGGAGGTTGGGTGAATGTGGGTGGGAGGGTGTTTGTTGTTGTTACAGAGGAGGTCAGGGGTCAGATAATCAAAAGTGTCCGTTTATTGGCTACATCATCAAACCTCAAGGAGCTCATCAGTGCAGTCAGTCAGGCGTGTTGCTCTGTTAATCAGCTCTCAAACCAGTGTTTAGCCATGCCGATGCCATCCTCAGAATGACAAGAAAGAGACAGAATCAGTGAAAGACCCCGAGGGGCGGAAGAGGAGGAGGAGGGTGGGGGCAAGAATCGGAGAGTGGGCTAATGTAATAGTAGCTCACTTCACAAACCCTGACAAAGGGTGGCGGAGAGAGACGGATCAATTTGCAATATCGTGAGCTGCGGCCCTCGCAACAAAGGCAGGACATGAAAGCAAGCACATTAAGTGATGCTCTTGTATGAACTTTGGCAATCAATAAGCATCAGGGGCAGAGGGGGGAGGCTGATTGTGTGTGAGGGGGAGAGAGGGAAGAGAGGCGGAACAGAAGGAACGAAAGAGGGTGAAAGAGAGGGATGAGAGAGAACAATGGATGGGAGAGAAAAGGAGTGATGGCTAAAGATAACACTGATATCTAAAGACAGAGTTCTTTGTTTCACAAACTTTGTTACTTTTCCTTACTCATATTGTTAATTAGATGGTTATCTTTAGCCCTTTGATAGATTAGATAAGCCGTTAATTAATCTTTGAATCTAATTAACTGTCTTGCTATTAATAGGTTTGGTCATATTATTGTACCTTTGACTGTCAAAGCATTGAAATGAGGATTTGTAGCCACAGTTCAGGCACAAGGCGCAAAGTGTCTGGGTTCCCTTAACTCTTATACCTTTCTAAAGTTTTTTGACAACAGTCCAAATCCTGTCATTCATAAATAAGTATTCAAAAAATCAGCTCAAACAAGTAGCGATGTACTGATATTTCCTGCTGTGCAATCTTAACATGTTATTTTGCTATAGTCACGTTAATTTGGCTGATGCTCCAATTACAAGTCACGATTTCTTAATATTAACTGTATTCCTTTATTTGTTTTGTACTCTATAACAATACATTCACAGAGAGTACACAGCAGCGAATTACCATAGTGATACAGTATTTAAGAGCACGTAGAACCTCATCAACAGGATAACCATAAAAGAAGGTACAATGAGAATCTTCCTTCCAGCATAATTTACTCTGTTTCAGCTGAATGCACATCTCTGTCTGGAAATAGCCAGTGCGTATATTTCCTTTGTCCTTTGTATTGACTTAGCTTGTACCCACAAGGATATATTTTTAGTTGCCATGTGGAGACAGAGTTTCCTATAACCTCACTACAAAAGTAATTTCCCTTTGGGACAATAAAATCTACCTTGACCTTGATCTTAAGAATGTGGATGATTGGGGAGGGGGGTTGCTGAAGGAGAGGAAGACAAGGTGGAGGTGAGCGAGGAAGAAAAATGTGAAGCATTTTTAGTCTTTAAAGGAAAAGCAGCGTCCTCAGTCTTCATCAGTGGGAATCGTGCTGAAATCAGGGGTCAGGTAGCAAGGACACCTTGAAAGCTTTATTAATAGAGACGTCCGACTTTCATTCTTAATCTTGCCTGATTTAGAAAATCATGGTAAATTGCCTTTAAAAAGTGACTTTTTTTAAAGCTGGAAGTGAGATGAGTGTAATGTGTGCATGTGTCAGTGTCCTTACATTTACAGCACAGCACCATATATTTAGGGAAATGGGTGTCATTTGCTTAATTGTTCTGCAGTTCACTTTATGGGCCTTGACTAACAAATCGTAATGTTATTTAATGTCATTTATCCAAACTGTCTTTAGCTTAAAAGATCCTCTATGCTGAAATGTACTGCACAGTAGGAACAGAAAGACTTGTGTTGTGTTCAAAAGACATAGATGACAAAAATTTGTGTTGAATATATATATATATATATATATATATATATATATATATATATATATATATATATATATATATATAAATGATAAAAAAGGTAAAAATAAATAAATAGATAAAAATACCAGATTTGCAATTTGAGAGCTGATGGTGGAAAATGAAGTTTTGTCAACTACCTTTGCAGAGCTGTTTAAGGAAATACAGGGTCACTGTCATTTCCCACCTCACATGTGTGGTGTCGTATCTCAGCCTGCTCAATGGACCTGCGTGTGTGTGTGTCTGCGTGTGTGTGTATGTGTAACTGGACCTGGTCCTGAGCCATTGTGTTAGTGTGACAGAAGCCTTTGCCCACTCTTTGATGCCCCCTCTTGAGCTTTCCAGCATCCTCTATCAAGTGCCTGACTATTTGACAACACACACACACACACACACACACACACACACACACACACACACACACACACACACACACACACACACACACACAAATGTGTGAGCATTTCCCTGCTGGGACCAGGGAGCTTCATTTGCATTACGATGGCAGGCAGATTAAGTACATTCCAGTGCACACTAAAGGGACTCAGAACAAAACACACACACACACACACACACACACACACACACACACACGCACACACGTCTTTGGGCCAGCAAGGCAGCCTTCGAATAAAACTGGTGCCCAGTACAGGGTACCAATCCCATTACTTGCCCCATCCTCTGTTGTCCCCTCCCTCTCGAGAACAAAGAACAGCGACATCGAATGGATCTAAACCTTACCGATTCAGGGCGGGAGGAGGAAGAGAAGAGCTAAGGCATGGGTGGAGAGAGGAAAAAGATGAAAAGAAAGGAGGGTGTCAGGATGGGGCTGGTGTTGGAGAGGGAGAAATAACTCTGACAGGCAGCTAGAGGGACTAAGCTCATTTAGATAAATTGACATCCCCAGCTGAGATAAAACCAATGATGATTTGTACTGTATCTTCAGGGGATAAAAGCCATTCTGTTGGATTTCATAGGGCCCTGGCATCCAGGGATTTCACAGGCCCCGGTGCAGAGCGTTTGTGTGAGTCTCAGCATGGCGAGACAGGCCGCTGGAGAGGGGGAGAAAAGCGACTCCTGCTAGGAGAGGGAAGAAAATTCCCACCATTACTGGGAAATGTCAAACTAATCAAACATGAGGAGGTAAAGAAGGAACCACGAGCAGTGATGCCAAGCTCTCTCTGTTGCTTTCACTGTATTGTCTCTTCATTTTAATGCCAGCCTTCTTTCATGGCAAGAAAACTCAGGCTGGGTAATCTGCTGTAGAAGTGGTGTTAAGGGCTTAAGATTAAGCCATCCCATCTTGGTAGATGGAGGCTCATGATCCACTGTGGTAACCCCTGAAGACAGCGGTCCCACAGACCGGTTTATGTCCGACAATATTTTCACTTTCCTTTCAGGTGTCGTGGATAAATACAACAAAATAAAACCAGTACCTGTACCAAAAAAAGAAGATTTATTCATAACACACGTGAAAAGACCCAGGGAAAAAGAGTTAACGATAAAAACGATAAAAAAGATAACGATAAAAACCCTGAAAACCATGAATTTCACACCTGAGCCTCAACTCTCGTGGCCCAGTACCAAACGACACACGGCTGGTACTGGTCCGTGGCCCAGGTGTTGGGGCTTGCTTCCTAAAGAAACCAGTGAAGGAAAAAACAGGATAATTTTGCTAAATATTAACTTTAAGATTGAAAGAAGGTTCCCCCTTTTCACCAAATATTACCTAAAATCTTTTGTGCATGTATGTAAGTTGCAAAATGTAACTGTAACATATGAGGTACTTTGGTAGTTACCCTTGTTCTGTTGCAAAGTAGCTGCATTGTGAAACAAGAGATTCATGACTAAATAACCAACAACAAAACTAATATTACTATTTTATACTTAAGAGCAGCGGTCCCCCACCCCCGGGCCTCGGACAGGTACCGGTCCGTGAGTCGTTTGGTACTGGACCGCGAGAGTTGAGGCTCAGGTGTGAAATGTATGGTTTTCAGGGTTTTTATCGGTTTTCAGCGTTATTTTGTTATCGTTTTCATCGTTAACTCTGTTTCCTGGGTCTTTTCACGTGTGTTATGAATAAATCTTATTTTTTTCGGTACCGGTACTGGTTTTATTTTGTTGTATTTATCCACGACACCTTAAAGGCCGGTCCGTGAAAATAATGTCGGGCATAAATCGGTCCGTGGCGCAAAAAAGGTTGGGGACCGCTGTTTAAGAGCATAGGTCAATGCTAAAATTTATTGAGTGCTAATAAGAGATTAAGATGTATTTCAAATCAAACAGTTATGGGAAATATGAAGACAGGCAGGTAGTTTTGGCCTGATTTTAAAAAAATGTGGTGTTACAGTTCAATAACAACAGCTGCTGAATTTGGTGTAAAATTCAGTAGCAACAAAGTTCTGATACAAGTCCTAATACATTAAATAAAAAGTAAATCATAATATCAATAACAAGATTTTCCCCTTTATTCAAAGTCCTCTTACATCCTTTACTTTGAAAAGGTCCTCGGGGTGTATTTGGTTTTGATGGCAATAGTGCTTTACTCATTAATAATAAATACAGTGCGATCCTTCTCTACATTAAAAACTTCTACATTTAGATTTAGATCCCCTCCACTCCCTCGCCATTCGTAGTTTCAGGTAAAGAGCCCTGGGCCTGAAAAATTAAAGAGATGGTAAAACCTCCCCTACAAATTAAAATGTAATTAATGTTGCTACCTTGGATGTACAGTATGAACCTCACTCAAAATATGGGTACACTATAAAGTGGTCCCTTCACAAACCTGCAAGTTAAGTAGAGGTCTGAAACCAGCACACTCCACCTTGCTTGGGGGAAAAAAAAATCAACTCCATTGCATTAGAGCAATTAGACCATCTTGGCCTAAATAATAAACTTAAAACCCTACAGTCTGTGTTCAATATTTCATCTTTTATTCAGGTACTAGGAGTGCTTCTATACTGAATACACTTTCTCCACAGCAAGGCTCTGTAATGCAGGTATTTTTCCTGGGAGGCTTTTAGGGGGGACTTAGGTAAAAGCTATTGGAAAGGCCCTTCCCTGCCCGTTCCTGGGGCTGAATAATGAATCTTTTACCTGCAGCCAGCGTATCCGGCTGGTCAAATGTGAAGGTGAGGTAATGGTAAACGTCAGTTTTTAAGCAAAGAAAACCCCATCCTGTGAGTAAATGCTCATTTGCACAGAAGTTAAATAAACCCAGAATGATTCATTCTTAAGCAGGGAAAGACACAGTGACTTTTGAAAGAAACTGTATGGCCTCATACATGTTACCTCATGGTTTCATCAACTGTTTGCAAAACCAGTCTTGATAAATGACAGAACTGAATTGACAGGCTAGACAAAAGGAAGGCGGTGAAAAACAAGTGATAGGGTTGAACTTACTTTAGACCTACAAGACTATGATCTGTATGCTGTTGCTCGCAGTTAATATGGTAGCCGATTGCAATATTTTGATTGTCTGAAGGTTTCTGTCACAATGTGGGGGACTGCTGTAACCACTGGAATTGTTCAGGTTTAGGCTATGTCCACAGTTCTCAGTTTTTTGTAAACTGAGATTTTCCGGTTTCTTTAAAAAAAAAATCAATCCTGTCCACACGTGCAATTTTGAAAAAAATATCTCCATCCACACGTAAATGCAAAAAACGCAACCTCATTTCGATTGTTAGGTCTTCGATGTGCGGACGAAGTAGCTAACAAAGAGCCAAAAATGAAGTCCTCAACATGCGAAAATTCTCTTGCCATTGTTCCGGAAGAACTGCCTCACTTTCGGCAGTTGTCCCACCCGATCTCATTGTGAGAGCATCTGTGTTGAATGTAGAAGCCATGTCCGAAGTTCACTCTGACACCTCTGTCTAACTGCATGTGTAAATGTAAGCGTGTAAAAACTACACATAGTAAGATTAACAGGAACAGTATTTTGTCTACATCTGCCATTGTAGAAATTAATCTAATGTTAACAATAACATGGCGGACAGCGTGATGTCAATAAAGGCGCACACCCTTGACGTCGCGTGACTAAATCTCTGTTTTCCTCGGCCACACGCAAAAACTGAATTTTCAACAATCTCCACCCTGGCAGAAGTTTTAAAAAATCCCTGTTTTCAGTGATCCAAAATGTTTACATGTGGCCCAAACGCATAGAAAAAGCTGTTTTCAAAAATACCCGTGTACGTGTGGATGTAGCCTTGTAGGTACAGATGAGGTTTCTGGAAGATGACCAGCCATTCAGCAGTGTCATTAAGGATTTAGGATAGAAATCAGCTTTGTGAAATTAGTTATAGAGTAAACCTCAAACTAGCATCCAACAAAAGAAAATCAACAAGCATTCCAAAAGGTGAAGGAAAATGAATCTAACAAAGACATCTTTTCACAGGAACAGTGACCAAGCTAACATGAAACAGTATCTGGGGTTAGCGGTAATTAGCACTGGTGGGTGCCCCGTTAAATTGAATTTAACGACAACACAGCAGTCTTAGTGAGTGTGAACTAATCCAGGACTCTGGAGCATTATGGTTAATGGGCCTGAAAGAAAATGATGGGCTTTCAGAAGCAAAACCAATTAACACAGAGGGGAGATGTCTAGTGCTGAGCTTTCCAAATCTCATAAGAACTTCTGCCCTCGTATTATATAACTGGATTTCTGTTCATTTTGAATAATGAAGGAGGTAGGGAAGCATGACATAATATAGCTATCATAACTCTGAGTCCAATGAAAGAAAAGTGGAATATGTTTCACAGAACAGCGGCAGTGGAAGGCAGACAGTAATGCTTTACTTCTGCAGACTTGAGACCGAGTTTTTATCTAGAAAATTACTTAAAGAGAACCAGGGACCACACAGAGATATTACTTGAAATAATTTTTGACAAATTCTCACTCATGTGTTACAGATTGAAGATGACTAGAAGCCATGGATAACCAAGGACTGGTGCTTATGACCAATGTAATGTATTAAAGTTAAGAACACATGTTCTGTTTAGAAATAGAAAAATTAGGTGAGCATACCTTTTAAGTATTATTTAAAGTATAACCTACTGGGAACCCTAAGCAGACCTGGTATTATTTCCTTTTGGTTTGACTCTAAATCTGATGTTTCACTTATTTTGAAACCTCTCACGGGCCTTTTTCTAGAAGTCCTTCTGTCCTACTCAGTTGGGGAATAGATTTTGAAGTTAACTCATGAATAGTAATGAATCACAACAGTACCTTTTTCAAGTCTGTTGTCTCTCTCATTCAAGTTTCTTTTCCGATTGCCCCAAGACTTGGCCTCAATTCCCTATCTGTCCTGAGGTTCTCTCTCCCACCTGCTGTGCAGAGAAGCAGGCTGGGGTTGAAAACACTATCCACACTGTCAGCAGAGTTGTGGCGTCTAACTATGCTCTAAATGGTGTTTTAGAGGTGTCTTTACCCTGACAAGAAGAAAGTCTGGTACAAATCTAAAATTCTTGTTGAGTTTTGGTGTTAAAATGCTGTCAAATCTATGAGGAGCATGTTGGAAATGTAAGTGGAAGAGTTGCAGAGCATATTGGCTGTCAACAGTTTCAGTAAAAAAAGAGCTATTGAATATGTTTCTGAGAGTGAACTACACTGAGGAAATAAGCTTATGTGTGTGATAGAGTGTAGGAGGCTGAAGTCCGGTAAGACTTGGTGAATTTCCGTGGTATTAAGGCCTGTCTAAGCTATATATCAACGTAATTAAAGGCTGGTGTAATGACGCAGGGCCTCGGCAGCATGATTTCTGTCTGATCGCCACGCTGCTTCATTAAGACCACTCAAGCTAACGAGCTGTGGCTGTAATAAAGTCCTCCCCCCGGTCTGCTGGATTGATGAAGGAGCTACCTAAAGTGAGCTGAGCCAAGGCGCTAGATAGAATTAGTAAAGGAAAGGCTTCAGCTAAACTTACTTTGTGACTGTTACTATCCTGGTGATAGGGTCATGGTTCTTTTTGCATTAGACTGTTCAGTTTTTTTATTTAAATGTAAGTGAACTAAGCCACACCCATTCAAAACAGTTTCATAATTCAGGGTGTGACAGAGGGGGTTCAAGTGAGGCATCTAGCACATTTGGCAGTGACCTACTTTAAAAGGGTGCTAACAGGATCACTTGATGTTTTCTGGTCTGTAACACATGACACAGGGTAGAGCTGCGCATCCTCACTAGCTGTCCTTTTGTCTATGTGTTGCACAGCTTGAATTGGTGTGAATTACAATTAATGCACCACATGAATAAGTGAAATGATCATTATTGTATGAAGCTTATTGCGCACTTAAAGATAATTCTGTTACTATTAGAGGATTATTCGTTACTTCTTTAGTCTTTACTATAAACCACCTTGGGTTAACGGTAATCTTACAGTCCTTATGTTTCTCAGTCCAATAAATCCACCTGTCCATCACTTTTTCAATGCTTCTACACTGTGGTTTGTGGTGGCAGCGTATTTAACACAATAGCCCAGGCCTACATTTTCTCAGCCATGTCCATCTGCTCCTGGAGGATCCAGAGGTGTTCCCACACTGGTCAGAACGTGTCATCATCCCCTTCAGCCTCTTCTGGAACTGCTCTAGAAACATAATAATTACAAACATTATAGTCCAGCAGCATAAAGCCGGGATTATATTTTCTGTGTCTGTGAGTCCGCTAGGGTGTTTGAGTGATGAAAATTTTGTAATCAAATGGCAAGAATGAGGGTCTGTCCATGAGTCTTTGTGCCTGCCTGTTTTTTGTGGACTCATCCGTGGAGAATTTACATCCTAATGTGTCAACTGTGCATGTGAATTGGGCAGGGGATTTCAGAAAAAGTACCCAGAAATAAGGTTTCCTGCCGTCTGCAATGTATATAATGGGTATTATGCCTTAGCCTAAACATCTGGATATATTCAGACAACAATATTTTATAAACCAAAATAAATGTTTAATTAAAAAAGGCACATGTTAGCAATACCTATGTGTGACATAAAGGTCTAAACTTTAACATCTGAACCAAATTTAAGTTGGTTTAGCCTAGTAATGTATCAATTAGACGTCTTTTAGCACTTTAAGCTGGACTCAGGTCTTTTATAGTAGCTTCATAAAGCTAACCTTTCACCTTTCACTTTTCATCAATGTTTAAAATAAAGTGGAAGTTTCAGCAGACCAGATTAATTCCAGAAATTGTCCGTGGATGTGTGGTACTTGTTGGGTAACCAAAACAGAAGTAGTGTGTTACGTCTGGTTTGATTAAAGGGGGTTATTAGATGAAAGCAGAAGACAGCTTGTATTGGGTTATTATATCAGATCATATGTCGGAATTCTTCAGTTATGTTAGCCTAATAAAAATGTCTAATTTCACACGGCGATTTAGCTTCCTGTATTTAATTTTTAATTCCTTGCTGACTCTCAGACTTGCATATTGAATTGTGAAGGATATTTTGTCATATATTTTCAGTAAAGGACAGGCCATTATATATGTATAGTCATTCATGTTATATGGTTTATTTAAAATTATTCCTTCAACAACTCAGGGTTTTGTGTTGTTTATATATCTGTGTGCAGGTGAAAGTCAGACTCCTGTGGAGATAAACCTGTTTTACTTCATTTACAACTGCACCAAATCTTTTCCTTGTAGCTGCCAAAACAGAATTTTTTTTTTCTCTGACTTTGCCTTTTGAGCCTGTTGTATTAGGCTTTGAGTGAATTAAGATCCTCTGTGAACACTGAAATAATTTATGCTTTACTTAACACACTGTATTTCCATCAGGAATGACTACACATAGTATTTCCATTTGGTTGCAGCAGCCTCAGATTCCCCTGGTTTTCCACTGGCTCATTGAAACGGTTGCCTATGATTAGTCACACAATAAGACATTAACCTGTAAATTAAAATTCCTCCATGCAATTTGATGGGTGATTTAATTCCAGCATTGTGCCACCCCTCCCTTCCCTGCATCCTTCCACCCACCCTCCCTCTGCCCATTTCTCCCTGTCCTCATCCTGCAGACATCTACCCCCACACTCTCTTGTTTCTCTCTCTCCTTCTCCATTCGCCGTGGGCTAATCCCATTATGAATTCTTTATATAGCCTTTTCCCTTAATGATCAGTGGGGCCTGCTCCAATCCTGATTACTATTGTACACTTAGCACTACATAAAGCAGGGGATTAATATGCCCCGCTAGGATCGTTGCTATGGATCCACTCGTTGCCTTCCGAGAGATGTTGCTGCTGCTTCAATTGGCCATAAATCGCTCTCCCCAGTGGTTTCCCACGTACCAGACAGGGCACAGAAGAATAGGGGGTGAATCTCTCTCTCTTGTGGTTTCTCTCTCTCTCCCTGGACCTAGACGAAAGTGATCCGCTCTATAATTCATGACCCAGCATTTTCTCTTTCTTCTTCTCTCAAATTTTTTCTCTCTTTCCCAAAGATGCTGCAGTGACGCTCTCCCTGAGTAGCCTTTGCCCAGTAGAACGGTACCGAAGTGCGGGTGGGCATCATACATGAACATGAAAGAGGGGTTTTGAAGATGTAATGTATTCATAAAAGTTCTGTGTGATGTTTAACATGCACGCGGAGGGAGGATGGTGGGTATTAATTGGCTTGGCTGTGTTTCTTTGTTTCATTGAGGAGGTCTGTGCGCACTAACAAGCAACTGCAGTAATAAAGTCCAATAATAACTTTTTTTCCAATGAGAAAAATGGAAATGCCTGTAAAAGATGTGTAGACGGCTTTAATCACAAAAAGCCTGTTTAAAATGTATGATGTAGTGTTTCGAAAAGGCAGATGGTTCGATCTCCAGACATGTGTTCGTTAGATAAAGGTTGCAAATGTTGACTCATATTCCTGAGAGTTTTACTTTCGTGTTGGCAGTTACAGTATTTTGTAAACCTATTTTTAGCCCCCACAGATGAAGTCATCCTGGAGTTAAACTCTTTGTAGGGGAGGAAACAGAGAAACCTGTGAAAGAAGGCAAACTACAAATGGGGAAAACTGAGCAAACTCTTCAAGCTTTTATGGTGTCCTGTTGGCTCCTGTAGTGTTTGAGGAAGACTTCTCTTTTTCATTTGGTTCTAACATATCCCTCCTCTTTCTTCTTTGAAAGTGAGCACTGAAACAAGAATGTAGTTTCAGGCAAGGCTTGGTGAGCTCAGGGGACACCTGCAGAGAAACAGCGAGAAAAACCTCCTTTTGATTCTTGTATCTTCTTAGTTACAGTCTACCCTGTGAGTGTCTTCAGCACAGATCAACAGCATCCTGAGGTTTTCCTTCTCCTGTACTTCGCTGTGAACCTGAGTGGTAAAAATTTGCAAAGCCCCTATGGCATTGGACTGATCTTTATTGTTTTGTGAGAAAACAAATTGCATAATCTGGTTCCATTGTGTTCTTCCTCTAGTTATGTACTTGTACTCATGGCTAAATGATGAAGTACATAATAATATAGAGATGTTGCAAAAACTGTAGTGTGCTTTTTAAAATATTAAAAAAAGATAAAAGGGTAAACAACCCTAAACTTTCACGTTTGAGCTTTACACATATTCTCAAGTGCCTTACTACGTGTTTCTAAAATACTGTAAAGCTAGTTTTTTTACTTAAAGGGTTCACACATGCTCCATATTTCTATTCTTGGTTCTTGGATTATACTAGTGATGAGCTGAAAAAGTTGAAACCTGCCTGAAAATAAAACAGTACTACATATTTAAATGATAGTATGGATTGAAATCTTTGTGACTGTGGAGGCAATTTAAGTACAGTAAACAAATTTTTATCTTTAAGAAACCAGTTAGAGATTATCAGTGTTCCCATCGGTACATTGTGCAGTAATACTTAGGTAGACTGTGGCATTTAAATGATGCTAAATCTGTTCAAAGTTGCTCAAGTATTAGGAGAAAATGACCCCCGAGCTATTACACCAACACCAGTAGCCTGAACTGTTGATACAAGTTAGGATGGATCCATGCTTTCATGTTCTTTACACCAAATTACCATCAGAATGTTGCAGCAGAAATCACGACTGATCAGACCAGGCGATGTTTTTCCAATCTTCTATTGTCCAATTTTGATGAGCAGAATTGTAGCCTCAGTTTCTAGTCCTTAACCAACAGGAGTCTGGTCTTCTGCTGCTGTAGCCCATCTTGTTCCAGGTTAATTGTGTTGTGCATTCAGAGAAGCTTCCTGCATACCTTGGCTGTATTATATATGTTTGGCCTGGTCTGTCTTGGAAAAGACATTTTAATGTAAATGAGACTTTTTACCTAAAAAATAAATGAAGGATAATGAAAATAAGTGGTAATTTGAGTTACTGTTGCCTTCCTGTCTGGGAAACTATATACCATTGGCAAACTAGAATAATTCTGTACAGCTTTGCACAGATTTTTATTCTTTGTGATATAGTATGGAAGGCAAACATCTTGCTTTTTTGCTCAGGTTTCAACTATAAGCCCTCTCTACCAAGACCACAATTCTCAGCATATCAGAATCTAAGTGGTCTAGAGGGAGCTCCTCTTAGAAAGTCTGTAGAAACTCTATGATGGAAAACTTTACAGGTCATGTGTTTTGCACCATGTGTGTGAGTAGTCATTCCCCCCCCCCCCCCTCTATTTTACCATTTCTTTTCAATCTTAACATTATGTTCGCAAATTTGATATACCCTGTATTTTATGTGTCTTTCATATCTTTATTTCAGCCATGGGTTTACCTTTGCTGGCAACTTCAGCTTCCCTGTCTTCCTCAAACTCTTGTTTTCCTTCTCTCACTGGTAAGATTGGCTTCCATGGTGCGGTGGAGTCACGGTGTGGGGGAATCATTGTAAGGTACATTAGCTTTTGAGCAATAGCCAAAGCAGCAGCTGTGTGTGAGACAGTCTGCCTGCGTGGCTCTGACATGCTGCACAACTTCACATGTTTGAACAAGATAGATGCCAAAGATACAGTAAAAGAGGATGAATATTACTGTAACTATGTGAAAATATAAAGTGATGTAAGAGATTTTGTGACAGCTTTGGATTGCTTTGGCCTTTTGGAATCTCTCCATCCAGAATTTGCTTGTCAGCCAGCAGCATGTGGATAGATTATTTTGTAGCTCTCCCTGTTTAGTTTTGTGTGAAGTGCACATTTCTTTTTTTTCATTTTGAAAGAACTTTTTTGGATGTTTGGATCATTACAGCATGTGCTGGGTTTGTGATTAGCTGATATAAGATGTTGTAATCTTTGAATGATTACTGTTGTTCCTGATCAGCCTTTTCCCTTAAGAAATTGAAAGGACTTATATAACAGATATAATAACAGAATTTAGTTCCAGCTAGTGTGAGATTTGCCATCAAATGGCTTGATATGTCAGATTTCAGGCACCTTGTTCACTTAAAGGAAATAAAAGCCCGGTATAGCTCCTTCTGCTTGCTCCTCATCACTGCAGAGTTGGTCTGAACAGTAAAGGTTATCTGCTAACGAGCTGAGCTAGCCTAGAGACAGCAACAGTTTGAAGTTTTGAAGAGTCTTAATAAGTTAAATTCAAACTCTGTGAGCAAGAACTAGTTCATTATTTAACAACGTGGCTTGAAAAGGGTATGTTGCATAGATTTGAGCATCAGTAAATTCAAAGTGGGCAATACTATTACTTTAATGTTATTGCTTAAGTTGTTTAAGCGTGTATTTTCAATTTTCCACAATATCATATGGTATTCAAGCATTATATGTTAGGAAAATAAACATAGTAAATGGCCTGTTTGTGGGGAAGCTTCAATTTGGCAAAGCACAAGAACTCAACATGAAGCTGATTTGGTTTCCTCTCCCATCCTTCCAGTCTCCTTGCATCCTTATTCCTTGCACCCTCAAAGAATCTCCATGATATCAAACTTCGTTGTCATCTGTGTGTGACAGTGTTGTAACTCCAGTGCTAGAGTGTTACACCTAGAGTTGTGGTTATACAGAATGTATAACACCTCCTATCACGCATACAAATACACACTTACACATATATGCCATTCGGGCCAGGTTTACCACCTGTCCTGGCTATAGCTGCCTTTTCCCAGCCAAGGAAGCTCATGTCTGGGCATTCTGGGCAGCAGCCCAGCCTTTCACATCCAGGTCCAGGGCCAAGAGATGGGGGCCAACAGCTGGCGGTGTGCAGAAGGAGCCTGGAGGCTTCCACAGCAGATGAATCACCACGGATTAATATTTAACTCCAGACTCTTGCTTCCCTCTAGCATCTCTCCTTCCTCCCCCTTCTCCCCATACCACCTTCCTTCTCCCTCTATGCATCAGTCCATCCCACAGTCCTGCAGGTAAGTTGGCATACGCTCAACAGACGCCTTCTATAAATATGTGATGGGATACTCTTTTTCTAAGATAAAAGTATTTTTGTTGCAAAATTTTCCCAGCACTAGCAACTTATTTCACAAAGATAAAGATGATGATAATATTTTGTGATCTTATAAGACTTATAGTAGCTTATGTGCAGCAATGGTATAAAAACAAATTTTAAATGGAAAAACAAAAGGGAACAACATGATATAATATAAATAAATAAATCAAGTTTAAAAGTAGAGAACAGTTCATAAGAACTGTGAAAATCGTGCAGCACTTTTCAGTTCTGACCTGCATGAGGTTTGTGTTTTATTGGTGACTTTTTTTGTTCAGAGCAAACTGAAAAGTTTGTGTTTCAGTATTTTTATGGGGTTTTCTTTGGCTTTTTTTTTTTTTACCTGAATGAAAATGTTTAAAGGTCTCCTGAGGTGAGCACAAGGCCAGATTTCTCACCTGTTTGCAGGCAGCAGTTTTATTTGCACTACCACACCATCACCAGCCTGGGGATCGTTGAATGCTTTGATATTAAGCAGGCACAGTTTTTCAGCAGGTATTAAAGGCAGGTCGTGGCTGAAAGGGAATGCTTCTGTGCTGGTGTTGTAAGCCCGGTAGCCTTAGCTACAGCCAGAGCCAGGACTGTAATAGCATTCTCAGATGGGATCCGTTATGATGACTGCATGCCTGCCTCGCTCCTTCAGTTCTGATTTTATGATTAAATCACCAGACTGCTTTTCTTCCAGTTTTTTCTTTTTCTTTTACTTCAGACTCACTCTCTTTCCTCCTGTCTTACTCTTTCCATCATCCCCTTCTTTTCCATCTCTCCATCTTCCTTTACCATCTTGTCTACCTTCTTGTTTCTATTTATTTCTGTCTTTATATCTTTTCCTCTTCTCCCTTTCTCTACCTTCTTCTCTATGTGCATATATATATTTGTAAAGATATATCGGTCCCCTGCGGTTCCCCCTCATTCACATGCATGTACTGTGAGCCTCAGCCATTGGAGTGTACATAAAACCCTGCTCTTTATGGCCAGACATAAAAGAGAAAGGAGGGAAAGAGAAAAGAGAGAGATTTTCTTCTGTTCCTTAAAGACGGGACGCTCTGATCTCACTTGTAACGGATTAACCTTTGAAGCACCCCCTTTTCATTTGGCTTTTTGTTTCTCTTTCGCTCTTGTAACTTCCGACACAAAGGCAATTTTGTCCTGACTAAAAAGGGCAATCTACTGTTATCTAGGGCATGTTGCGACGGTGAATGAAAAATTATTTTTTTCCATCTCTTTCTGTCGCACTCTTTGCCTCTCTCTTGTCCCTTTATGACTGGGTTCAAGGGGAGCACAGTGGTGCTTTGCTGAATAAGTAACCAACCAACGGGCCAGTGGAATTGTGGGAATTCATGGGAATCGCTATAGGGACGGGGGTTCTTGTAGCACGACTTCCTGTCTGTCTAATTCAGGAACACTCAGGGGTGCTTGAGCTTCCTCCGTGCTTTCCCTGACTAGGCTGCAGCGGAAAATTTTTGTCTTTGTATAGGATGGGGTTGAATACACCCACAGGGGCCAGTAAACTTCGGAGTCTTCATTGTCTTTTATGGTGACCAGGGTCCAAATATGAATATGCATATTCATAAGCAAGGGTTCAGTTTTCATGGTCCCCCTAAAACTCCTCCCTACCACTCTTTATTCATCTTTTCAGAATGGCTGTCTGTCTCATTTTCAATTCCAAATGAGGCCTTCGGCATATGAAAGGTCACTGTGTTACACCGTTAAAGATTTTACACTTGTAGAAAAAGGGGAAAAAAAAATCAACGTATAATTACATAGTTTGCCTATGTGATTGTGTGATTAGTATTGGATGATTATTTCTGGAGACTGAAAATGTGTGGGCTGATGCCAAGAGGTGAGTCTCAGTGGGCTTTGCGAAGACAAAAGTACTTAACTGCTCTTTTCTTTTACAAGGTCAGTATATTATTATTTCCTCTGAACTTGGTTCTGTAGTTAAATTGTGAGAGACCAAATCCCACGCTGTCTGGCACAGGGAGCCCTCACTTTCTTGTCAGCATTCATATTCAGTGCAATCACGAACACCCTAATAGATCTTGATGTTGCTCACTGAATGTGGAATTGAACGGTGAGGATCGGTGCAAGCCTACGCTGTTCAGTGAAAATCAGAGGCAGTATTATTTATGGTAGTGAGCATATTCTCTGTCAAGTGATGAGACGTTGCTAAGTTGACCCTGCTTGCTTGAAGGGGTACAGTTACATGTGAAGACAAGATGTGTCAAGCTTACACAGTGCAGGCAAGCAAGGAGCTACTGGATGATACAGGGCATGTAGGAGGCTGCTGCTTGATATCATTTAAACACTGGAAGCCACTTCCATGAATGCTTCCTTAAACATTTCATTTTAATAATAATACTAATAATAATACTAATAATAATGGATTGCATTTATATAGCGCTTTTTGAGACCCTTAAAGTGCTTTACAATTCCACTATTCCACTCTCACACACAGGTGGAGGCAGCTACAGTTGTAGCCACAGCTGCCCTGGGGCAGACTGGCAGAAGCGAGGCTGCCATCGGCCCCTCTGGCCATCACCAGTAGGTGGCAGGTGAAGTGTGTTGCCCAAGGACACAACGACCGAGGCTGTCCGAGCCGGGGCTCGAACCGGCAACCTCCCGATTACAAGACGAACTGCCAACTCTTGAGCCACGATCGCCCATTTTAAGGTGCTCCTACTCCTTTGTCTATGCACGGCAATTTTCTGGTGTGCCATAAATACATGGTTTGATCTGCTTATAGTTGCAGAATGCATTCATAGATGTGGCGCTGTTCCTAACCTTTTGCAGTTTTTAAAAACGTTTTGTCATTAATCAAACACAATATTTAAGCAATATTGGCATTTTTTTTAAAGTTCCTGTCACATATATAGTTATGAATGAATATTTCAGTGGCAAAAGAAATTCAGATTACCAGTTTTTGATCTATAGAAACGTATTTATGGAATTGCAGCCCAGAAGAACCACCGTAGCTCTGAGTACTGAAAGCTGAAAGGTCATGTACCGCTCGGGTATTTTTGGAGCAGTCTTTTTCAAACTGAAGTTTCTTGTGATAGTTACTTGTTCTGATACTGCACATATTTATTTACTTTTTTCCACTTGACACCAAAATGGAGTGGAAAATCTTTGAAAGCAGCATTGTGACTGCCATGTTGTACCATAGCCGTTGGTGTTGAAATACAGGTTGCTCTTCTCTGCTTGTTTTTGATAGTTTGGTATTTCCCTTTAATGGGACCCAGGCCACAGCTTGCTACCTTTTCACTCCAGGACTTTTGTGGTATGCCTCATGTAGTCACTAAAGGCAGTTTCACACCTATAGTTTGTTTTATATGATCGGAATGAGTTGATGAGTTGTAATCTCTTAGCTTTTTGCCATGGTTTGGTTTCTTTTCACACAGGATAAAATTAAAGCAATGTCCATGAGGCCCAAAATGTGTTACAACAATATGCATGAGAACATTCAGTCAGCTTATTGGCCAGATTTGTCTGGGGTGGGAACAACAAAAGTAACAGGAAGAAGGTGCTGTGTTCTAGACTAGTGGAAAACGTGGAAAATTTAGCATTGGGATTTATCAGCACTTTTGGGAAACTGGGGCTCTGCATGACCATGATTCTCTGCTACATGCTAGAAAGTATACCTGACTACAGGAATGTGCTCAGCTCTGGTCTGGAGTTTGTTTGCAACCTGTATTTTTTTCCCCTACTACTGCAGTTTTGGAAGTCAGAGAGGTCTTACCCACTTTGCTGTGTCTGATCCCAGTAAAGTGACAACAACCTGCCTTTGTGGGCGGGGTCTAACATCATAGTGCGAGACTGGAAATCTGGACATGATCATTACAAAGGCTGAGAGTCAAGGCCATTATCTCCACTCCCCCTCTGGTGAGTTATGGGTCGTCTGTCACGGGGGCCCAGTGTCCGAGACCTGTCACTGTGAAAGATGAAGGGGTCCTTGCACTCTCCAATGAGCCGTCCGTGGAGATGCCCGCGACAAATGACCCATGAGCAGAGACACACCTTTCATCAGTGAGAGCGATGAGAGCAATGGGATAACTCTGGTGTGTGTGTGTTGTGCAGTGTGTGCATTAGAATTGACCCTTTAAATACCCTTCCCCCTTTTCCTACAATCCATTTTTCTTTTTTTCCTTAACACAGAAAAGCCTTGGGAATGCTCAGCGCTGTTTCTTACTCCCTGCTGACAAAAATGTAATCAGGCAACCTCTGTCTAGTTTAACAGTGTAGTATCATTGATTCATAGAGCCCGGGTACTCATTAAATCGTTTCTATACTCTAGGAACAAAAGAACAAGAATGATGTAGATAATTAAGTGTAATTTCATGGGACTTGCTTGACTCTGTGGGCGAAGAATGCTCATTATAAATGCGTGGACAAAATAAGCAACACGTTTGATGTTAGACTATCTCAAGGAAGCACACCTATATCGGATGATTCCACACATCACATTTGCCCTTGGTCACAGGAATCAGGCAAAAAGAGGCAAGTTTATTTATATAGCATCGTCAAAACACCACATTGATTCAAAGTGCTCTACATGATAAAATTAAAACAGATGTGATCAAAAATGTATGAATTAAGAGTAGATAAAAAAATGGTAATAAAACGAGCTGTTTTAGTAGTAGAAGTGGAGTTAAAGAATGTAAAGGTGCTGACGGACGTGGGTTACTGACCTGGTAGCCTGGCTGCCCCTGGGTGGGTCCGGGATGGGCGTGAGGTTCTGGGGGCGCTCCGTCTCTGGGCTGGGGCCCTGGCCGGGCCTCGGGGCCTTGGGTCCTGGTTTGTGTGTTGCCGGGGTTGTGGGCGGGTGGGTGCATGGGGGCCCATCCCTGGCGCGGGGTGCCGCCGGTGCGTCGAGCCACCTGGGGGGCTCTTCAACTGGTGGGGGAGATTGTCACACCTTGCAGGAGCTTTCCTCTCCTCAGGAACTCTCTGCACGAGGGGGAGATACAGGAGAGGTGGAGGAAGATCTCAGCCTGGGCGTCTATTGTCTCATGTAGTCTGGAAGATGAGTGGATGGTGGGGTGGGTGCAGTTTTCTCTGTGGTGGGGTTGGGTGGACTGTCCCGGGCTCTGTGGGGCCGGGGGGCGCTGCTGCGCTGGGCCTGGCGTCGTTGCCCACCTCTCAATTTTAAATACACGTAGACATTGAGGGCTAGCAGGAGGGACCATGCGCTTACCTGCTGCTCTCTGGCAGGTAGCTCCAAGCCCTCCTGGGTTTTAATTGCACCTTAGAACACACATGCATCAACACTACAATGAGCGGGTGGAGGGAGGTTTGGAGTCTTCTCTCACCCCCATTCTCTGCAGCCTGTTGGAGTGGGGGGGCTAGGAGGAGTTGGCCGTCCGACTGCGGTCTGGAGTGTGGGGCCTCCCTGCTGCTGCGGAGTCGGGGCGGTCTGCCTCTCCCCACCGCAGGGAAAAGGGTAACACTACCTGGGTCTGGGTGCAGTTCCCTCCTCCAGGAGCAAGGGTACCTAGACCCGGTTTGTAGAGTACGCTTGGGGAGTGTGATCGTGTGTACAGCGTCTCTTTATGTCTGTCTCCACGTTGGTTGAGTGTGGAGTGAGTGCATATGAGAGCATGAGGGTGGGAATGGATGTTTGTGTCTGTGTGTGCCTGTATGTCTGTGTCTATATGTCAGGTTGGGTATCAGACGCCACCTCTCTGGGGACATCTCAGGCCCTCCAAGGTTTGGAGGCCTATCTCCACCCACCACCACTTCCCCTGCCAGTGGCGGACTCCCTCAGGTGTCGGTGCGTTGGTGGTTCTTTGTGTCTGGGGGTGGGCGTCCGGGTACACACCGGCTCACTCCTTGGCTTATCAGGGCCTGGAGCCTGGGGCTCGGTCACTCAGGCACAGCTGGCTGCCGGCGGAGCTCACGGGCGCGTCACTGCAACTCCCCCTGGCTTCTGCTCCGCGGCTGCTGAGTGAGCCCTCATCTGGGACTCTCCTCAGCTCTTACTGGGACAGTGGCGCGGCTGCCCCTCTGTTGGTCTTCCTTGGTCTCTTGTGTTCTGGGGGCCTCTGGATGTCTGGAGTTTTGATCTCCTCCATACCTGCTTCATACCCTGGAGGACGGGGCTGTGGCCCCCCCACACTCCCTAGCAGATCGTTACATGGAGAAACCTTTGGAATGCAAGCATGCTGATCCACACAGGTATGCACACAGGTGTACACACGGGTATTCACAGATGCGGACTACAGCTTTCTTGGCTGCTGCCTCAAAGCACATTGTGCGCTGTCTATCTTGCGTGCTGCACAATATCGTTTATTATTTAGTATCTACTGATATCTACTGCTAGCTAGTTTATTGTGATGGTGCTGTTTTTTTTATTATGTTGCTCTTTGTTGTTTGCTTTCTCTTTTTTTTTTTCTCCATACAGGTGACCCAGGTGTTTTTTTTTCTTTCTTCCCCCCTTCTCACCGTCTCTTCTCCCCTTTGGTTTTCTTTCTCTCCCTCTCTTTCTTTCATTCTTTCTCCCTGTCCTATCCCCCAGTCATGTCTGTCCCGTTTGTAGCAACTGAAAATAAAATATCATAATTATAATAAAGGTCAATCAAATGGACCAATATGGCAAGGCCATGATGATCCACTTGGTAAAATAAATCCGCTTGGCATCTTTCTTGGCCTTAAGACAACAATTCTGATGGCTATAGATCCAAACGGGACACAAAAAAAAAAAAAAAAAAAAAAAAGTAAAGGTGCAAGTGTAAAGGTACATTGAGCTGATTAATTAACGGTGATGTGGAATAATGCATTTTTTTAAGCTTCTTTTTGAAAATGATGAAGTTGAAGTAGAACTAAACTACTGGGCAGTTGGTTCCAGTAGTGAGCAGGATAGTGGTCATTTGACCTTGTTCAGTTTTAGATCTAGGCTCCAACTGGTGACTAGGGCCCGAAGGACTGCAAACGATTTCATTTTATGTCTTTATCTTGCATGGAGATAAATTTGTGAGTTTGGAGTGATGTGACCCCTATTCTTAGTTTTTGTGATTTTGGGCTCCATTCTGAACCAATTTTGAGTGTTTAATAGTCTTTTTAGGAAGGAGGAGAGCAGTGCAGTGTAGTTAACCCTACAGGAGATAAAGTTATAATCTGCTGTAGATCTTGCCTTGACATATAAAATCTGTTTCTAAAATGTCCAAAAGCTGATGTGTTAAAGGCTTGATATAGCAAAGCTGAGGTTCTCATCCATACTTGCACCAAGATTTTTCATGCATTTAAAAAAAAAAATAGGGGCCCAAGAATTGATCCTTGCAGGGTTTCTGTACAGCATGGAAGTTTGCCACACTATACTGTGTGTCATTCAAGGAATGTGGAGGTCACTGGTGGAGACTTGAGCCTTGATTATACAGTGCTGTGGACACAGCTGGATAGAAGAGTCAAGGAGTCCTTCTTGTTATACTTTCAAGTCTGCTTGAAGTCCGTGCAGTTGGTACATTGTCCAAGGAGTCACGAAAAATTGTGCAGTGGACCCAAGCAAACTCGCTCAAGACCTAAGGGCAGAGCACAGATTTGTATCCATGTCTACTTTTTTTTTATTAAGTCTTTCCATCAACTCAGCTCTGTGTGGTTGCAATTTTTTAACAATAGATTAGTTGCTGTTCTTTAGTCTGAAAACTCAGGTTTAAAATTAATTTATTATTTTATAAGAATAGTTTAGTTGGGAATCTAGACTCCAGTCTCATCAATCTCTGCAAAGATGCTACATGTAGAAATTGCTGACGAGTAAACATCCCCATCAAGAATACAGGTAGGGCTGTTGGAGGAGTTAAAACAGCAGGCAGCTGTGGGATTGACAAATTGACAAATTTGCACCTTGAATAAAGCGCCAACTGGGGAGTGTGTTTGGTACATTAGGTAAGGAGAATGAGAAGACTTACACGTGTGCTATTTTGCGATGGAGCTTGGTTTATTTACAAAAATCTTTCTCAAGCCGTAACCACACCGCGATTGACAACATTGTTACCATTTAAGACAATATCACTTTAGTGCTGTAAAACTTTTGAAAATTTATTTTATGAAGTTTAAATTTTATTCATCCTCTGCATGCATGACAGCCTTCAAAGTAGAAGTTTCTCCTTTTGAAACATGTTGCAGTACCAAAATGTGGAATTACAAAATCTGAAAAACTTTTACGCCGTTTTTAAAAAAATTGCATACCAGAACTTTTAACTGTTGTTTTGCACCTTAGTCCCATTTTCCTTCAATACAAACAAAGAAATAATTTGGTCAATAATTTGTCATTTGGAATTTTGATGATGAAGGGTAGGGAGTGCTGTCCAATGTGCTAATCCAAACCCTTCGATGGCCCATCAGAACAGAGTAGTCTGAAGTCATCAATAAGAACAATTTTTACTGATTTTTAGTGACCCCCAGGTTTTCAGTTTGTCACCAGCCTGTTGGTCTTTTGCTTGCCCAGTTTTATTTGGTAGATGTTTTTTAATCGATTACCAGCTACTTTAGGTAATTTGTTATGTTTTTTCTTCAGAATAAATGCGCGGCATTTAAAGTGACACTTTAAATAATTTACCTTTGTTGTCTTCTGCCTGTTTATCTTTTCTCTAGACAATTGCGATACTAGATAAATGATGACTGTGTTTCACAACAAATCCTTGTTTATAAAAAACATTTTAATCATTGCAAGGGATAATATGCTGCTTTCCATGGCAACCTTTGCATGCAGGAAACAGAAGACCGCAGATGTATAGGAACATGATTCATAAAACGATTTTGTGCAGACTGTGGGTACACACAGCAATTATACCTTGACTGAAAGCAAACAGAATTTGCGGCACATGTAACCCCTGAAGGTCTCCACCGCACATGAATCACCAGAATGTCTGAATATAGAAATGATCCTGATTATTTACATACAACATAGTGTAGCCGCATGTGTATAAATAAACATGCAGTTTCTTATTTCCTGTCTTAATACATGTTTTGAAGTAAGTAATAGCTATGTGTGTGCTCATGGGGGATGTGTGTGATGTAATAATTTATTTACATATTCCAGGTATAATTTTTCATTCTGTCAATGGGAGCAAAGTAAAAAAATCTTCCCCTGTGTGGTTTGAGGCTTCTTAGCATATGCAGCAGGAACTCCCAGCAAGAGGAAGTCTCTCTAACTAATGCGCTTATTTAGAAAAGATCAGCCAGTGTCCCCCCCCCCCTTCTACTTTGGCAGGAGAATCTGCAGTTGCACTGGTTTCTATTAGGATTCACAGACTCTCTCCAAACCCGTTTCAGTGGGTCTCTCTCAAGTCTAGTCAAGTCCATCTCCTCCCTCAGTTTTTCTTTCTTTTCACATTGGCATACAACCTGATTTAAATCATTCTCGCATCCCTCCCTTTCTTGTACCTTCTGTCATTATCTCATCTTCTTTAATTGCCGCCCCAAAATTGGGACTACAAGTCCTCCCTTCCCATTCATCCTTTTCCTTTCCACCACTCTTTCCAGTTTCCAACCACACTGTCCATCTTCTTTCAACCGTCATCCTCGCTCTGATTTACCCTGAATCACTTCTCATTCTTCATCCACCCCTCCTGTACCTCCTCTCCTTCCTCTGTAGTAGTACTGTTTGTAGCTGGTCCTGGAGTACGCTTCGGGCAGAAAAGTAGGCCAGGATTACTCTTGCTGGCTTGTCCCCAGTGAAGCATGTGCTGCATGTGTGCCTGCGTCTGTCTGTGAATTTGTATGTGTGTTTAGGCCTGAGAGAGAGTGGGCATACAGGCTGGTCAGCCAGCAGTTGGGGTAGAGCTGGGCATATGGAGCCTCGGTATTGGGCCAGCAGGTATTTTTCAGCGTCTGCTCTCTCCTTCTTTGTTTAATATTTCCTGGCTTCTTGGCGTCCTGGCCGCAAAATCCTGTTTGTGCTGCCAGCACAGAACTATAATCTCAGATGGAATATCATTTCTGTCGGATGAACTTAATGTATGTTTAGAACATCAATTTTTAAAGAGGTCATGTGAAAAAATGGCCATCTTTTCTGAATGGATTTACAAGAAGTCAGAATAATTCTGACAGGGCCCTGAACTAGGCTCAGGAAAGGTAGCTAAATCTACAAACTGCAAACTTTCAATTTGAGAAACTGAATGTAAAAAACACAAGTTTTGTTTTCAAACAGTTTCAGTACACCCCATATCTAAGGTAATGAGACGACTGCCTCATGTTTTGGCAACAGGCTGTATTCTATTACTACCCTATTTGGTTTCAACACAGACACACACATACACACACACACACACGCGCGCAGGTGCACACAAATCCACACAGAACGAACCTCATTTTCAATCCCCATCGCCTTGAACTTAATTGTTCTCTTAATTAGGTTGCAGAGCAGTGCTTATGGCTGGAGGGAACACAAGCATGTACAGTAATTGTGTAAGCGTGTATATGCATACGTGTGTGTGTGAGAGAGCTAGTGTGTATCCATTATGCATACATGGAATGTGTGTATAGGTTTGTGCACATGAATTTCTTTCGCCTCTGTGTATTGCACGGCGTGCCTGGAAGAAGTGGAGCTCTGATCTGTGAGCACTGGTAGCTCCACAGAGAGGAATACATGCCAAAACCCAAATTCCCCAGTATACTCTGACACTCACCACTTTCCCTCTCCTGAATATTATCTCTACTGTACATAGTATCCACTCCACACTCTTTCTTTCAAATTGTGATTTTGTGTGATTTCCCCCCTTATTTTGTCCACTCGGTAATAAAATGTGTTGTATTTTAATTGTTTTCATTGACAAAAATATTGTGACCACCTCATTATTTTTTCCTTTTTCCATTAGATTTGTTCAGATGTTTTTTTTTAATTATAGATTTTTTTATAAGTAGAAAGGTTAGAAGATCATCATGAGAATTGATAGCCGTTTGAGCCTGGTGGCTTTAAACAGCTTACCCTTGGTAAAGTAATGTGAGATTGTTGTCCTGCGGGCTGACCACCTGTCAGGATTGGCACAGTGGTCAGGACTGGATGGAAGGCAAAGGTGCAGTCTTGGGATGTGTACCGACATTTCACAGATGAACAAAAAGCCAAAGCAACTTGAACTCCTTACACAGCACCATACCTCCAACCAAGCAACTGAATATGGATTAGGCCCTTTTCTTTGCATGAGAAAAGGGAAGAGGGAAACCCTGCAAAGGGGAGCGTAGATGCTGGAAAGGTAGATACCAACCTTAGCATACTGTCACCATGACCCCAACTCAAATAAGAAGCAGAAAATGGATGAATAGATAAATGCCACATATGAGGATGTGTGACTGGTCTCTGTGCAGAAGCCAATTTAGAGAGAAGTGGGCACATCTTGAGTAATGGTTAGAAATTTAATAACTTTCATCTGGTATTCAGTGTTGCTGGAGACAGTGTAAAATATCTATTAGGGTGTAATGAAGCATGAGTTAGTGTTGTATCTTTTAGAGATATAATGATGTGATACTCATAGTCCATAGCAGTTGAATCCCCGTAATGACACTGATGTTTTTAGGCCTGTATTTACCCTTCACATTGTTTCTCTTGTGGCTTTATATGCCGTGCAATAGGTCATAGAGAATGAAATATACTTTCCTGTTTGTTTTGACCCTTAATTAGTAGGCCAAACTTTCCACTTTTACTTTCCAAATGAAAAAGCAAAAATCACCAATAAATACACCAAAAACAAATAATCTGTTAGAAGCAGTCCTTTGTATTTTTGCTTTATTGCCACATTGCAGGCAGTATTTTCACCAGTGTAACTGAAAGGTTATTACTACAGATAGTTGTTGCTTGAAGGACACTATGTTAGAAAATGGGCCAAGTGCATGCAAATATCATTCTACTGCTCTGCAGCTGCAAGCAGTGAAGCCTGATTTTTTTTTTTTAAAGTATACGTGGTACATCCTACCCTGCTTTGAAACTTGCAACATTTTTCAAAGATGCACCAGGATTGCTGCTTTTGTTAAGCAGGGCAAGTTTAGTTTGTTACTCTATCATAATTGCTTCTCAACAGTGCTCCTGCCTAACATCTATGTGGCCATATAAGCCTAGTACAAAGTCATTTCAGCACAGTAATTCAGCTCCCTGATGGAAATATGATTAAAACTCAAAAACATGGCTCTGTCCAGGTGAAAGTGTTTAATGTTTAGTGGAGTAGCTGCGCAGGTGAAAGTGTTTAGTGCTGGATAATGCAACCTCTCTTGGCCCCCCGCTTTTCCAGCTGTTCATGATTATAGTTTCTCTCGTTCTCCTTTTCTCTTTGATTGCTTCCCTATGTATGTGAAGATTAGCCAGGAAAAGGACATTTTATATGGTATAAAGCACAATGTGCTCTATTAATCTGTTCACTCAAAAAAAACCTTACGACGGTCATTGTTTTCTTTTTGTAATGGCTAATCAAAGAATACCCATTATTATACATCATTATTAAGTGTTTTAACTGTTTATATCAGTAGTTATTCAAGCATGATGCTCCTAATCAGTAGTGCAGAAAATCAAAGTAATAAAAACCAGTGTGTGTTCTGAAAATTCAGATAATTTTAGAAAACAACAGTTAGTTATAAAATTTTACTCTGTTTGACTCGTTCTTTAGTCTTCACATTACTTTTGGTTCCACGGTATCCACAAAGGGCGGAAGGTTGAGATGGGGGTGTTTCTGTAAGCATCCAGTCTATATCTTTCTGCTGGCTAATTAACTGGTATTTTATCCAGGGCCTGAGCTGCACTGATGGGGGATAAGCTAGCCTTTGACAGGGTAAGGCAAGCGTAGCGGCTCCTAATCAGGGGGTCTGCAAGTGGGGCGGAAAACACCTGTTCTGGGTACAGGTGTACACCCAGCACATGGCTGCACTCTTTTGCCCTGAGTCCCATTCCCTCCCTCCAGCCCTCTCACTCTCCTTCTCCTTTTACATCGTTGCTGACTCACATTCCTGCACTGTGTTTGACTCGGTTTTCTGTGTACAAATTTTTCTTCCACACACATCAGCTAACCCTGTTATTGCCTCGAAATTGTGCACAATGTGTCCTTTTGTGTCTTCAGCATGACCCACCAGATTTACAGCAATAGTGAGATGGGTCTGTCATGCCCGACTTGTAAATAGGGGCATTTTAATGCGCTGAGTAAACATAATTTTGAGTGTGTGTTTTTAGGGGCTAGACCTAACAAAGCAACAAAACCAAGCAAAGCTCCAAAAACATCTCATGAAAAGCTGTCTCCAGTAGCTCTTCTGCTCTTTTGGGATTTCATTTGGAGCAATGGTTCACTGGGTGACGGCACAGACACCAAAGGAAAGTGTGCGTCTTACCTTAAATCAGCAGTATCTGTCTGACATCCTTATATGAGAAGCCCCTCCCCCCAACACACACACACACACACACACACACACACACACACACACACACACACACACACACACACACACACACACACGTCTGACTTTGATTGAAAACAACATGTTCATGACCCTCATTGAAGTTGTGATGGAAAGGGAGAAAATGACTGAGGTGCAAAGTTAATAAGGTAATAAGTAAAACAAGGTTCCAAGTAAGGTTACTGTTGCCTTATTTGGTGATTTATGATATCTCAGATTGTACAAACGATAGTCTTTTTTTTTTTCTACAGAGAGCAGAAACAAAACTCATAATTAGAGCAGAGTCAGTATAATAATCTCTGTAGGTCAAAGATTCTTGATTGTTGAAAGTAAACAGTATTTCAAATGTTACTATCCAGAACCGGTTAAACTGACTGAAATGATAAAAATCATGACAAATAATACAATTATGATATTATTTACAGAGCACTCTAAATGTGCAGGCTTAAAGGTTTTCTTGTGGAAGACATAATGCAAGATGCATTAAAAACAGATAAATGCAGAGAAAATTGATTAAATAAATACCACAACAAATCAGGCTTTTAATTTTGGTCAGAAATGGTTCTCTTTCAAGCTGATGTGTAATATATTAAGTTAAAAAAATAGGAATTTGTACTTTGTTTTACAAGCTCTGTATTATTTTATTATTATTGTTCTGATGTTGAGACATATTTTCTTATTGAAGGTGTACACTTGCATGTCTACATCATCTCTTCCACCCCGAATTTCCTTCCTCTTTTCTTTTGTCTTCATTGGAAACAGCCTGCATCTTGCTTTTCACTGAAGGAAGCAGTGCATGGATAATATGGTTACGCCGTTACTGATGCATAAAGCTGCGTGTCTGGTTCTTGTCAAGACCTTGCCACCAAAGTCAATTTGCCCGTACCCTGGCAGAATGTAATATTTCTTTAATCAGATCAACACGGAAATTACGTCCGTAGACTGTATTGATACGAGAGGAAATAATTAAACTCGGGGCTCCAGGAATAATTTCACCCTCTGAGCATTACTGTAAACCCCATAAAAAACAAATTCACCCTCTCCTCCCTCCTTTGCAGGATGAGATAAAGAGGAAACCAGGAGCGTAGATAGACGGATGAGATTTCATTGACTCAGCCTCTGTTTTCCTTCCAGCCTTTCAGCAGGTTCCTCACCCAGTCATCCACTTCTGCAACACTGTCCAGTATGGTGTCCAGAACTAAACATCGTGCACATAAGACACTGTCGCCTTACCAGAACGTCTGGTCATTTTTTTGTGCCAAAAGGTGCAGAAAGGTCAGTGAGATTTTCCGTACCATCCTTCTAGGGGTGCCACGATAACTGAACACTGATTATAGCAATAAGATCCAAAATGAAATATCAGTGTTGTCAATAATGCACATGTGATTCAGCAGTGTAAATAACTGCATAACTTTTTTTTGTCTGCTTTTTGTACAGTTGGCTTTCAGACTCGCTGACTTCCAACAAAAAGTCAAACAAAAAGCATGACAATCAAATCTATATGTAAATTTCATAGATAACATTGCTGATATATATATATATATATATATATATATATATATATATATATATATATATATATATGTAAAGGTATGTATGCGAGAGAAAGAGAGAGAGAGATTCAGTTTTCTGTAGATAATATGATTTTGACACGACTGTGAAAAAATAATGTAAAATAAAATAATAATAATATCTTCACAGTCCTATGTCCAACTGTGTGTCGCTCAAATAAACTATAATAACTATTACAGAGCACAGAAGATGAGTGTGAAATGCAAAATCCAAATCGTTATGCAAATACATACGTCACACAGACCTGCAGTCAGTGTAGCAATCAAACCAGGAGCAGCCAAAGGTTTTGTCTGACAAAACAGAATGAAAATACAATTTATTGAAGTATTTCTCATTCATGGGTCAAAATAAAACAAGCATTTTCTTATAATTATTATTAAAAATCATATAAAAATTTTATTTCTATCTCACTTGAAGACAAAATCGGTCCCACTTAACATACTAGCACAGTATACCTGCTTAATACAAAGAAGCGTTAGGCAACACTAAGGACATAAAACGCGGTGTATTTATTTATAAAAATGTCTGACATGAAAATAAATCAACAGATGACTAATATCCTGTTTCTTGTTAAGACAAATGATAACAGTGTAAATTCAGATTGGAATGACTTAATCTGTAAATTTGAGCGTTAATTGTTGTCTATTGAATAGAAATTCAAAATGCAGGCTTTTTTTTTCTTCTGTGATGATTTGGGTTTTGTTTTTTTAAAGTAAAGCTGATTTTTCTTCTCTTGCTGCAGCACCATTTATACCTTAACGTAAGAAAGACATGAATTAATTTAAAATGAATTGTTTTTAGTCAAGCTCTGCATTGGTTACCTGTTAAGGGTGCACCAACCCTTCTGTCCTCCTCACCCTCTGTCACTTCTCATAGGTCCCAGCTCCGTGTCACAACCCTGAATTGGATGAATTTTCTTCTTTCCCCTGAATTCATTAGCACATCCGTGGCTCAATTGTCATTTGTCTTCAAGCATGATTTTGCTCTTGATAAAACAGGCCGAGAGCCAGTTTTCTGGTATGTTGCGCAAGTGACATTGTGTATGTGTAGGCACAGTTTAATGCAGTGGGCATATTTCATGCCACATGAGATTGATGTCTACAAACTGTATATCATATCTTCCTATGCTTTCCCCCCCATTTTCTTCAATGATGTTAAAGCACAAAAAAAAAAAGTGTTAAAGAGGAACTAAAGTTGTGTTTTTGTTTTTTGTATGTTTATTTTAAGCCAACCATGGTCTTTTTCAAAACCCAACTAATTAGTTTGGGTCTCACCGCCGAAACAAACAGTGAGTAAATGCAAAAGTAACCAAACAAAATAGAATCTCCCATTAACACACATGCTGTCGGCACATTGTTCATGGTGCGGTCCAAAGTTAGAGCAGGTTGTTGACCGATCAGAAGGTTGATGGTTTGACAAATTTTGTTTGTCAAATACAGAATCTGTGTCTCGGTGTCATGATCAGGCTGTGTGCAGGCAGGAGAGGACCCAAACGCAAACTCACGGGAAAAGAGGACTGAACTCAAAATACAGCTTTATTGCTGACAAAAGATAACAGCGATACAAAATAACATGAAACTAAACTGGGAAGTACTAAGAACTGACTTACGAGGAAACACATGGAGGGGCACACAATCATGAGGGAGAACGCGACACTGAACTGAGGGAGACGCAGACATAAATACACAGAGGGTTAACGAGGGAAGTGGGAACACACGGGGAACACAGGTGACACTGATAATCATAACAAGACACGGCAGGAGTAAATGCAACACTGACGGGAGACTGTCAAAGTAAAACAGGAAGTACACAGAGGTTCAGACAGGAGGGGAGAGACCACGGGGAGAACACAGACATAACGGGCTGGGGAAAACATGGAATAAAACACAAGGAGAGACGAGGGCTCACAAATACACAGAGGGGCACACACAGGGGGTAAGAGTCACAAGGGGAAAAACACATAAGGAACAACGTAACAGGGCAACCCAGGAAGCATGGCCTAAATAAGGAACAAAATACAAAAATACATGAAAACTAAGAATACTGGGCCAACATGGCCCAGGATCATGACACTCGGTGAATGAATGTGGTTTATAGTTAGCAGTTTGAGTGCTTCAATAAAAGAAAAGTGCCACATAACTACGAGTGTTATCTGCCACTACCAGCTGCCTCCTTATACGAACTCCTTTTGTCTGCTTTCGTTTAAGACTGTTTCCTCTTGGTTATTATTACCATATAACAATTTGGTGACCCAAGTGGCAGGTACAACAGGTACAACAAATCAGACTTCTTCTGTATTTTTCACATTGATACAGTGCAGAATAAACAAGCAGAGAGGGCATTAAAGAACTAACGGCATCACAATTTAAGGAAACTGTTACTAGGAACTGCATGATCATGGTTTCTGAACACCCCCCACCCCCCCTTTACATACAGACACACACAGGCACACACAGGTCATTAAAACTTCTTTAACCTTATTCACACGGTACTTGATGGTATTCTTTTAAACAGGAAAAAAAAGCTTTACCCGTTCACTGTCCCCACAGCATCTAATTGGTTTGGTTACGATCTGTTTGCGCTGTGTCAAGGTGACTGTGGCTACATTGGCGCTCAGCTGCATTTGATACAGCTTGTTAGTAAATGAAGATTAAGTGCTAGCAGGAATAAAACACAATACACCTTGATCACGCTCTCAAGTGGAGGATTAATTCACCGTTCTCTTGAATGAGCAATCCTCACAGTCCATAATTATTTAAGTTCCATTTTGGGTTAATTATAGTCATTAGCATTATGTGTTCATAGTGAGGGGCTAATTTTGAGAGAAGTGGCTTGAGATTTAACAAAAAAAGAAAGGAGGGGGAAAAAAAGACCCACACGAGTCTCGGAAATGAACAGATCATTTGGTTTTGAGGGGCAGAAATTGATAGACAACAGCAGGGAAACAGCTGAGCAGGGAACAATTATTCTAATGATGTGACAAACGCAGATGCTGCAAATTAGATTTAGTTTAGCTTAGATGCTCGCGTACTAGTTAATATTGGGAGGCTGAAATTTGTAATGGTGGAATAATGTGAGCATTTCTCTGTCTGTACAAAGCTACTGCACAGTAAAGGATTTACACTGTTCCTAAAAGTCAGAGTTTGAAGAGTAAGACGCATTCGTTTGAATTATTTGAAGACGTATAAAACTGCATTGATCAGAGACTCATATCGTGATGTGATTATAATTCCAGTTACGCAACTTTTTATACCAAAGAACACATTCATTGTTTGGGGTCGCCTGGAAAATGTTTGGCAAACTTCCTGCCAGAAGATGAAATAGAGCATGTGCAGTGCAGTGACAGAAAGGTTGCAAGGGACAGGATGATGAAGGCTTGTTTGGCTCTCCTCGCTTCTCCTCAGTAGAGCAGCCCAGCGTGAGGAAAAGCTTGTTAAAACCCTAATAGTAGCTATCAAAGGCTATTGATTATCTTTCCCGCCCTGTTTGGGTGACAAAGTGAGCATTAGCTGAAGCCATACAGAGCTTCTTACAGCATGTTTCCTTAGTGGCCGCCCAGTCCCATTGGGTTGTCCTCTGCAGAGATCACATGCGTGTACATGCATGACATACATGCGCATACACACAACACACTCGTGTCTCCTTTTTCAAAGCCAACGCAGCGCTATACTTTCACTCTCCTGCCACCAGATAATCCATTTTACAGCCCGGGATCAAACACTGAGCCCTCTGGCTGTGTGCTACGGTGACTACTGTAAACCATGCATGTGAGCACACACACGCGCACACATGCACTATATCAACTTTAGAGACACAGTAGTAATCTGTCATAAAGCTTCATAAGGAAGGAAATTTCTTGCAGTGCATTTCGTGGTGTTTAGTTGTTCTTTTTCGATTTTTGCTCTGTGCATTAGGAATGCTGTCCTAAGACGACACACAATGAGCACTTGACTAATACAGTGAACAATGAACACACTCTTCCTGGCCAGTAATGTACCGACCAGATGCATTGCTAATGAGTTCCTACTCCCGTTCTTCCTATTTAAGTGCATTTCTCCTCCAGTGCTTTCAGAATACTTAAAATAAAAATGCAGTTAAGAATGGTACAAACATCGGGAGATGTTACATAAGGCAAGTTATACATAAAGCATTATAACAACCAAATTAATGGATGTCTGTTGAAATATTCACATGATTAACCTCCAGATTTAAGGAGGACTACATGAAAATTCAGAAATTCCAAAATGGTATGTTTGTGTCTTTTTCGCTTGGCTGATCGGAATCTAGTTTGCCAACTTGAAGATGCCAGCCTGCTTTGAAAACACTTTCTGTTTCTGACTTTGTGCATGAAGTACAATCAAAAACAGGCAAAAGCTTTAATGTAGCATATAGTGAAGTGTGGAGATTTTATCACAAGGCTCCATTTACTGCAATATAGGAAAGCTGTTTGGGATTAGACTCTGTTGGCTAATAATTACTGGTAAGCTTCCTGTGCATTCAGAGATGCTCTTCTACATACCTTATTTGTAATTATTGGTTATTTGAGATACTGTTGCCTTCCTGTAAGCTCAAAGGAGTCTATCCATTCTTTTTTGTTATGCTCTCTAGCATCAACACAGATAATAATTACTGGTGTTGATCTTTTAACCTGAATGCCAGATGGGACCATTTATTTTGACAGGTATTCAGGTGTGTTGTCAGTTAGAAAAAAGTTCTGCTTAACTGACTTCCATAAGTCTAAAATTTAGCCGTAATACAACCACTTACAGCTGAGGACACACCCATCCATTTTCTTCCACTTATCCAGTACAGGAGCCAAGCCATCCTGGACAGGTTGCCAGTCTGTCACAGGGGTAATACGTACTCACGTTAATACTTAAGGCCAATATAGACGTTAACTGAAGTCCACTGACTACATGTCTTTGCACTGTGGGAGGAAGTCCACACAGAAAGGCCCTGACCAGATGGTGGATTCGAACCCAGGACCTTCTTGCTGTGGGGCAACATTGTGTCACCCTGCTGAGACACTAACATTAATCATCTTATTATAGAAAAACTGAAAAAAAAAAAGAACAGCTTGAGAACTGACAGCCCAAGGTGTTAAACTAGCATTCAAAGTCTCCAGACTCCAGTGAAATTGAACATATATGTGTACAGTAATAAGGTTTTAAAAAAGCCCTCTCTGCATAAGTCTTGTTAGGGAGGTCTGTGGCTTTCAGTTTAAAACTGTACGCAAATAATCCATTTAATCACTGAATTCACTGAAGGAAAAATTAACTGCAGGCTTCTTATACTCAAAACTGTGTTTTTGAACATGCAGTATTCTTTTTATGAGTTGCAAATTTTCCATGTTTCTGGTGTGTGTGTTTGAGCGTGTGTGTAAACAGTTGGCTATGTGTGTTTTTAATCATTACTCAAAATGGCACATATTTGCTTCTATGCAGACCAGAGGTCTGTTTTTGATTGACCACAAATTTTGCCACATTTCTCTAATGTCTCAGCTTAAAATTGCACAATTCAAGCAGGCATTAGGTCACTTCAGTTACCACATCCAAATGTCGCATTTATAAAGCCAACCAAATATATGCAGCAAGTACTTTTCACTCCCTAAAATCTTGGTGTGACTGTAACAGATTTTGTTTTGTTTTGTTTCTTGTTCTGGCTGCGTGTTTCCTTGGTACAAATCAGCTGAAAAAATAAAAAACTAACAAAAAACCCTCATCTTCAATCTTCAGCCCATAAATCCTGTGCATCTTGGTAACATAATATGACCTAAATGTTTATGTTCTTACTGTACATATGTGTTGGTAAGACGCCATGATCTGTATAGAATGTGCATCACCCAACTCATTCTAGCGTGACACTGCAGATGTATTTAGGAGCTTGGTAAGAGGATATTCAATTTATTCATGATGCAAACCACAGGGTTGATGTGTATGTAGTGTGTATGAATGTGTGCAAGCGCATAGAGAATGTGGAGTGAACCATGACATGAAAACACCCTATAACCATTTCCCTGCATCTCTCAATTAGGACATCATCTATGCAGAGGAAGCATTCAAAAGTGGCTTCTTCTTTATTTAAAATTACACAGCGCATTGCAGACAAATGGGGTGCTGAGGGGGAAAAACTTGTGTGAGCCACTCTGCAAAAGATCTAAGGAATAGACAGGCAGACATGTGCTGTATAACTTGGTGTAAAATCATATGCAACTTGAGGGTTTGAGACTTGTCATGCTTAATAGTTAATACCAACTGCTAGAGGTGTGCACAGCCTGTATACACAGCACAATTCCAAAAGCAGACCCTCTGAAACTTTGTCAGCTCATCGGAGTCCATGCAGAATCACTCTGGGATTCATGCCTTATTGAACACTAGCCTTTCCTATGCCCACCATCCATTTCGGTCCCTGGCCACTATATTTTTGTCCCTGGCAATTTTCTGCAGATGGTGGTTTCAGGAAAACTTAATTCTGTACTTGTGACTTAGTTTTGATTATATTTTGAATATCAGCTTGAAATCTCAGCTGTACTCCTGACTCCTGATACGCTTACTAGTAATTTGATTAGGTACAACCTACTAGTACTGAAATGGACCTTCCAAACTACCTTGATTCTTCTTCATGGCGTAGTTTTAAGAAGGTTCTGAAAACATTCTTCAGAGAGATACGTCAATCTCCCATACCATCGTATCACAAAGGTGCTCTATTGGATTGAGATCTGTGACTGTGAAGACTATATGAGTACGATGAACTAATTGTAATGTTAAAAAAACTGGTTTTGATTTGATTCGGTCTTTGTGATATTGTGTATCCAGCTGGAAGCAACCACCAGATGATTGATACACCGTGGTCATAAAAAGATGGACATGGGCAGGGATACAACCGATCAAAGGCAGGATGTCTCCGTGCTTTCATGTTGTTTATAGCCTACCATCTGAACCTAGCAGTAAATAAAACTCATCAGACGTGAATTTTTTTTTGTCCATCTTCTATTGTTGAACTCTGGTGAGCTGTGTGAATTGTAGCCTCAGTTTCCTATATTTAGCTAATATGGGTGGCACCCAGTGTGGTCTTCTACCTCTGTAGCTAATCTGCTTCAAGGTTCAACATGTTGTGCATTCAGAGATGCTCTCCTGTATACCTTTTTTTGTAATGAGTAGTTACTGGAGTTACTGTTGGCTTACTATTGGCTCTAAACAGTCTGGCTAATCTTCTCTAAGCTCTGGCATCAACAAGGCTTTGTTACCAAGAGAACTCCCGCTCACTGGATATTTTTTCTTTTCTTTTTCTCTTTAAACTCTAGAGATGGTTGTGTGGGAAAATCCAAACAGATCAGCAAGCTCAAATGCTTAAACCAGCAACCATGCAACATTCAACGTCAATTAATCACCTTCGTTCCTCATTGTGATGCTCAGTTTAGACTTGGCCATATCTGCATGGCTAAATGCACTGAGTTGCTGCCATGCTATTGGCATAAAAGATGTTTGCATAAACATAGTGGTGAAACGCATGTACCTAAAAAAGTGAATTGTGAGTGAAAAATAATCAGATGGATCAAAGTTTAAAATGGTTTTACTCATAAGTACCATTCTAGAAAATACGTGCTTATAGGAGTTTGGCCAATAGTCATTACTGAGGAAAAAGGGTAAACAGCATAGTTGACACCAAACTTTCAAGTATATTATCCTTAAAGTAAGGTTAGCACTCAAACAATAGTTGATTTAACTGTTTGCAATCTTCTTTCATTGATTTTTTTGGCATAAGATATGGTTGAAAAATTCAGCAAACGCATAAGCAGACAGACTCCCAAAAGACAGTTTCAGAACTATCCAGGGATTAACAAAAGAACAGGCCCATGCTGGCCCTTCATCATCCATTAGGCAGTGTGGGAGTGGCGCTGTAAACATCGGCAAGTCCAGGTGTTGACGCGCTCCATAAATTCCTCCTAAGAATGTAGCAGTGCATTCAGGCCTTGTTAGAAATGCAGGGCCACTCTATTCCTCTGATATTTTATACATGAAGCGAGCCATTTACAGTCTGATGAGCAAGTCTGGCTTATTAATGATATGGCCGTGCTCTTAGGGTGTCGGGCGCCAAGCAAATACTCATGTAAAATTAAACACGATTTGTTTACATAGCCGTGCAAATCGGACCACTCTGGGGCTTTGTTGCAAAGCCAGATCAGGGCTGCAAGCAGCGATTTCAATTAGTTGCGAGACACTTTCTAGAGCTCACGCGTGGTTTTGGGAAATGCTTGAAACCCCTTTTTAAAAACATTAAATGTTCTAGAAATCAGATACCTGTTTGAGTATTTTTTTTTGGCTCATACATCTGCTAAGGGATATTCAGCTTGAATGATGTCATAAGTCTAGTAAAGTCAAGACAAGACTAGAAGGCTGAATTATTTAATGATGGCTCCACTTTTGTGGAATTATTTTAAGTATTATAATTGCAGCTGGGTTAGCCTTGGCCTGCTAGAGAAGAGCATGGGGCCCTGTGGGGAGCGATCAGCATCAGTCAGTGGTATCAGGTTACCATGAGCACAGTAAAATACTCCCCTAATGATGGCCAAATTGAAGGAAAAGCATTGACCTGAGCTGAGACCAAACCTAACAGCGCATTTCTGTGCATATTGTAGCTTGTATGGTCCTCACGTGGCAACGCAAGGTGCAGATAGAAAACACACCTTAGTCACTGATAATATGATAACATAATGGTATAGTCTTTCCTAATTATAGTTGGATGTTAAGTGTGACCGTGTATGTTTGTGCACTCTGACTTTGTGTTGAAAGCAGGCATGCGTGTTTTCATTGAAAATTGCAAAATAGATATTTGTCTGTTTTTTATATCTGATGTGGGTCCAGCAAAGCGTCAGAGTGACAACATGCTGCATTAAGTTTCTTACTGAGATGAGCTTGACAAGAGATTATTTTGTCATCAGGTGCAATAAAGAGCATTTGTTGGCATGAGCTTAAAAGTCCAACATTACAGCTGCATTCCCGTCTCATGCTGCTACATGTGAATAGAAAACACCGAATGTTAGGCCAAAGAGCTCAAATGTCACTGCAGCACTTGATTAACCAAGTCTGGCCTTGAATCAAGACAAAAATTTTCAGTGTTGTTGAAACCATGGCTGAAACCACCATGTTTATTCTGCAGAAGTCATTAAGTCTCCTCTTCATTGCCCAAATAAGAAAGCCTTTTTCTTCCCCAGCAGTCAAGCTTTATTAGAGACATGGAGAGGTGATGGTTTGAGACAAATGAGAAGGGCTACAAAGAAAGCATCCATGTTTGTGTCAAGCAGCTTAATTTCTTAGTGTTTTTTCACAATTTTCACTTTATTTTAAGGTCATTTCCCCTCACCCTCCCATTTTCTGGGATTTTCTGGAAAACTGCTAACTTTATTGTGAATAAATTAAATTTGAAATCACATTTATTTTATTTTGTCAGATGTTACCCAATTTAGCATAAATTCTGTTGAACTATGCACTGAATTTCTACACATCTGGCCACTGAATACCTGACTCGAGGGCTGTGGGTATACCTACTATTTGATCGATTGCAAGGAAGTATAAGATCCTGGACTGAAAACCTCCTTGTGATTGGCTTTGTCATCTGCAGTATACACAGAAGAGGCTGACTCCTCTGCAAACACTTGCCAACTACTCTGTGAGCGGTAGTGAAACTGTGAAAAATGGGAAATGGATCGCCTTCATCTTCACAGTAAAGGTTGGTCTATTTGTGAGGCACAACTTACACTCTCAAGGTGAACGCTCCCCATCTCCAGTTTGCATTGTACTTTTTTACTACTACATCTACGCTACGGGCAACTGTGATAAGCTGCTTGGGACCAGAGCGATCACAAGGCAGTGCAGCACACTCTGTGCAGCTGAGTTCACCTAGCGGCTGCCAGCAACCTCCATCACCCACCCGCAGACCTGAACTGGATGTTGCCTATGTTCAAAACTGGTCTCTAGGCTGTGTGACTGAGGCCTTAGTGGACATAAAAACAGAAACAATGTGTCGTTCAACTGTAATAAAATGGACCACAGGATCCAAACCTGCTGCCCTGTGCAGGTTATACTGTGAAACCTTATTTAAAAGAAACAAAACAATAAAAAACATGCTTACTTTCATTCTTGGTGGCAGATCAACAGTTGTTGGGTGAAATGTGCTTTTGCAGATACTTGACCAATTTCCTCTTTAGTTAACAATTTTCAACACTTTATCCTTGTGTTTATGGAGTTTTTTGCAATAGTGATTTCAATTTGGTCAGTTTAATTCTGAGCCATAATTTAGATAAGTAAATTTTATATAAACCTTTGTATGTATTTCAACCTTTTATCCATTATGTTTAGCTAACAGTTTAATTTGTTTCTCCATATTAGTAAAAGTTGTATTTACTATGTAGTTAAAATAGCTGAAATGGTTGGTTAGCTGGCTATGTTAGCAATCTATCGCTTTCAATAATTATAGAATAATAATTTCATTTTAACCAATGATTTCTTTTTTTTCTGCTGCTTATCAGTTATTAAAAGTAATTGATAAGCAGAAATAAATAATTACTGTTTTCCTGCTTAAACCTGTTCAGCTCCAGTCATATTTTTATTATATTTTTATTTCTGATTTTTTTTCACTTAGTTGAGATGATATTTCCTTGTATCCTCTCATTACTGGAGAAGTACCGCCTGCTGTAGGTCAGCAAGTACAGCTTATTGGGCATCCCTGACATGGACGACTGTACTCTCACAAACTTTAAAATTTTAAAGAGTTACTCCCAGAGGCTCCATTTGTAAATAAGAAACTGACCTACCTGATTACAAATGGGTTAAAAATACATTCATCTAGATCCAGTAGCAGAACAACTGCTTATTTCTCAAACTTCTGTGATGAGTTTGTCATCTTACTCAAGGACAATTATGCAGTCTGGGGAAATTATGCCTACGTTGTGCTCTTGAGAAGATAATTGCTAAGCTGAAGCCTATGTATCACATGAGGATGGAGCCTCATTCCACAAATTAAATGCACGAAGCTCCCTAACAGCCTATGTATGTTTTCTGTACAGCATGTAAGTTCCTGTTTTACTGCATATTTCCCTTGATGATAACAAACGAAAAACAAAATTATTGTGTTAATTGAGCTCTTGTCAGGAGATGAATAATTATACATGCCAATTCCTTATGGGAAAACAACTGTGAAAATTAACTTTAAGAGAAAATGTCATTTTCGTAATTTTTCTATTTTGCTTCCCCCCCCCCCCTTCATTGTAATGTACATTTCCTTGAATTTTAAACCTGATAATTATAGGAATAGACTTGTTAGATATATAAATAAGCTCCTCAACCCTAATGAATTTCTCAAGTATGAAATCACACTCCCGTTGCAGGTGTGAAAGCAGGTTGTGATTTAGGTTGATGGACGACTAATCAGGAAATCAATTAGGCCTTGACCCAGAAACTGAGACAAAAGGAGTGAATTATTCTCTTCATTTCTTTCCTCTGGCTCTTGGACCCTCTGGTGTCTTTGATTGGACAAGAAAAATCCTCTGGGCTTGTCTTAACAGGCTACGTGATGGGAAGGTGGGTAGTAGATGGCTAACAGATTGCTTCTTATGAGTTAAAGAAGAAAATCATTCAGTTTTACTCTGAAAGCATATTATCTTTGGTCACAAGGGTCTCTCAGTTCTTACCAAACATATTTGCTTTCCCAAGAGGAGCACCGTAGACCAGCGGTCCCCAACCTTTTTTGCGCCACAGACCGGTTTATGCCCGACAATATTTTCATGGACCGGCCTTTAAGGTGTCGCGGATAAATACAACAAAATAAAACTAGTACTGGTACCGAAAAAAAGAAGATTTATTCATAACACACGTGAAAAGACCCAGGAAAACCAAATTAACGATAAAAACGATAACAAAATAATGCTGAAAACCGATAAAAACCCTGAAAACCATACATTTCACACCTGAGCCCCAACTCTTGCGGCCCGGTACCAAACGACTACGGTACCGGTCCGAGGCCCGGAGGTCTGGGACCGCTGCCGTAGACCCTCTGTAGGCTCCTCTTGTTAATGTTTTTATTCTATTTGTTTATTTACTTTATTTTATTATTCATATTATTGTCTTGTGGATGTTATGCTGGAGCAGATAGGGGGGTAATGGCCAGATAGAAAAAAGATAAGAGAAGAAAGCAGAGAAATGGAAAAAAGAAAAGGGGGAGGAAAAAGGGAAGGGGGGGGTTGAGAGAGAGAGGATGCGATTGTCTGTCATTCTGTTTGTCATTGAACGTACTTTTAAAATGATGGTGAGAAACTGAAATAACGCAAACCCCTGAGAGCCAGAGGTGGACAGGGGAACACCTGGCGGTCAATGGCACCCAAGAGAGCTACAAGTCCCGATGACAACCATGTATCCACCCCAGCTGAGGGATAGGGGAAGCCCCAAACGGAGCCCTCAGACGGAGTTCCAACAGCCAAGGGTGGGAGTGTCAGGGGACCACAGTCAGTGGGCAGGCCCCCCCAGCATGAGACACACAGACCCCCAAGAACCGCCCGAACCCCGGTGGAGCCCCCAGCACATGAAGAAGAGGCCCAAGCAGAACCCGTAACACAACCCCCAAAGGAGCAGGCCAGCAATCATGACAAAATGCCTAGTCATGCACCCCAGAGCCAGTGGGGAGCAGCAGTGAGGGGAACCCTTAGCAACAATGTCCCAAATGTTACCTGTCAGGGGTCAGACATAAAGGCATGCCTTTTCAGCAGCATCCAAAGGGATCAAGGCCCAGCAAGACCCAGACCCAGGCCTAGCAACACATACATACATTCATCAAACTTTTGATGATAGTGTAAATCGCTTCACATAAGCAGTTAATGCTTAAGTTTTCCCGGGTTATCTGTCCGAGCAAACCAGAAGATAAATGCTGACTTCTCTGCCAGATACCTTTGGCTGAGTGTGTGTTGGGGGGAGTGTCCAAAAAAACAACTGGATGGGCTACAATACACACATATGTGCAACACATACACGCACATACTCATCTATCAGTCTTACCTCTCAGGGGTCAGACATAAAGGCATGGCTTTTCAGCAGCATCCACTTAGCTCAGAGAGGCAAGGCTGACTTATTATCCGTGTACCTTTGTCCATCATATTCACTTTGTATTAGAGTCAAACAGAACAACTGTGTCTTTATGTAGGCAGAGTTAAGTCTTGCAGAGGGTTCTGTGAGACTGATAAAAGAGAGAAGAGGGGAAGAGTGTTTCAGACCAGCATCAACAATAACTTGTTTTAAACAAACAGTTCATTGGCTGATACAAACATCTATATTTGAAAACAGATTTTTTCACAATATATTAATTTTTATAAATTCTAGCCATGTCAAGCAGGTTAAATGGTTTGGAGACAAATTTAGAGAGGTAAGGCTGAGCTGGTTCTGACATGTGCAGAGGAAGGATGGCTAATATATTGGACAAAGTAGCTGCCAGGCAGCAGGAAAAGACGAAGACCACAGAGAAGTTTCATTGATGTAGTGAAGGAGGACTTGCAGAGTGTTTGTGTGATGGAGAAGGATGTTAGGGATAGAGTGAGATAGAGGCAGATGAACTGCTGTGACAACCTCTGAAATAAGGTTGCTTTAATACTATTGGTCAGTATTAAAGTGATAACTGATATAGTTGTGGGAATTTTTCTGGGATTTTGGCTTTGCTGCCAGGTGTTTCATTTATATGGCCATAACTGGCTCAACAATGAATCCACTTGATTGGTTTGCAAAGTTTGAAAGATAATGAGAGCACAGTTTCTCTACTTTTTACCATATTTTGCACCAAGAAACATCGTCCTGCAAGTCGAATGAAATAATTAGATCACGTCATTAAAATAGTCTGAAGTGAAAGAACTGAGCCAAATATATAGCATTTTTTCTGACATTGGCATTACTGATTGCTGTTTTAACACATTTGTCTGACTTGTAGCAGTAATGTTTTTCGCTGTAGTGATAGTACACTGAGTGAATATAAAAAAGTTGGACACATTTGTGAAATTGCCCTAATGTTTCTTAAGGCATCCCAGGCCGTATAAATGTGTCCAAATTATATATACAATATTTTATAATAAAATGAAAAATGATGATGTTTCTTTTAGAATTTTAATGATAGCAGTGGTTTTACTGGGCTGGTCCACTTGAGATGAAATCGCAGTGATGTCCAGGTACTGCATACATGTTATATGTGAGCTATATACTAAAATGATAGAGATTGCCTGCGACTACTTTCCAAATAAGAGAGACATTTTCTTTTATAACCTCCTAGTTAGCAGGACAATTTTCACTTTGTCATCTCTTCTAAAATCATGTTAAGTGCCTTGCAGCATTTTTCAGATTCAGGCCTTAGTCACCCAGGCCCAGACTTGGCGAACACTGGCAACCTGTGGTCACTAGGGGAAAATTCTTCTTCCCCAACCAGTTGGCTGGTGGTTGCTGGAGGTTGTCATCACCAGGTGAAATCAGTCACAAAGATGGTGCTGCACCAAAAATCTCCTTGTGATTAGTTTGGTTGGTAGCAGGTTGCTGCGGTCACCTGCAGTTTGCATGGAAAACGCCAACTTCTTAGCAAGCACTTGCTATTTAGTCCTCAACCTGGAAACGGAGAGCATTTACTACCAAAGTAAAAGCTGCATATTGTTTCAGCGATAAACTAATTTCAAAAGGCACAAACTGCTTTTAACGTGAATGTTGTTCTTTTCTGGTTTGGTTCATACAGTTTCACTACAGCTCAGAGAGTAAATGGTGTGTGTTTTCAGACAAGTTGGCGTAGGGTTAGATGGGCACTAATCGGTATCTTGACCTTGTAAATTTTTTCAGTTATTGTATGATTGTGTATCAGACAGGTTTTTAATTTTGTGAACACCTCATGCCAACATTTTAATACACAATGTGGGTGTCTTACTGGCTTAGTCACATAAGATTTGTCCAATGTAAATACAGCAGTTTTTGGCTCTATGCCCTTTTTCCCCCCCAAAGTCATTTCTGTCTGTCTCTTCACTGCGAACATGTGGTGGATGTGCCAGAAACTTGTTTTGTCATCAATGGATTTCACTTCTTTGGAACAGAGTTAATCCCTCTACCTGGAATAATTGATTTTTGTTTTCTTTGGTAAATAGACTCTTAATGTATCTGAAGAAGAAACTGGATAAAGTGCTCATTAAAGTTCAAGTATGTTTAAGTGATGACTCACCATTAACTTTTGGAAAAGGGAATTTTGTTCTGTCACATTTGTGCGTCACTTCGTGTGGGTGTGTTCTCTATAAGTGCTGATATAAGTGCACATCTACTTGGTGAAGAAATGCAGTAAACAGAACACAAGAAATGTGCTAAGTTGCTCAAACCACTATGCATTTGATTAGATTTATCAAAACTTGTTACGCTGTTGAAGGGGTCTTTGGCTTACACCTGAAAAATGACACATTCATCACACATTGCACTTGTCAGAGACACTTCAGATATATTATCGCTTATAAACGAGAATTCCCCTGGCCCCTGTAAGTAAACCTTCCAAATCCACAGGTCTCATCCCTATTTTCCACCCAAAAACGAGCATTAGAAGGATTGCTCTGCTATTGTTGCTTCCCTTGGGAGCAAATCTATTTCTGCAGAGATGGAAATTGTCGGTCCCCACAAAGCTGCTGACACACTCTCAATGGAGGTGTCAATTCTCGAGGCCTCGCCATTGTGGACTGGATAATTTAATTGGAGAGGCACGACGGTGTGTCCCCGGTCGGGGTATTCAAATGTTATATCACCGCCTGTCCCAATGCTGGCTCCTTTCCTGGTGAGGAGATTCAAGATTTGATCCTCCACCCCTCCTCCTGCTCCTCCAGATCCCTCCCTCTCTTCTCCGAGCAGGTGGGGGCAGTGTAATGCAGGCCCAGGCTCCTGAGAGGATCCTTTGTTTGGGGGGGAAACACAGCCTTGTGGCCTCAAAGTCTCAGAGCGACTGATGTGGAGAGGTGCAGAGGAGGAGGGTGAACCTGTACAGCGATTACCTGGGAGTCGTTTTGGGGCAGGCACAAAATTAGTCAGCAGATAATGAAGCTGTCTTTGATTGCAAGAGAGAGTGAAGGTTGGAGGGGGTTGAGCGTGGGGTCTCCTGTACAGGAGGCCTCCACAGGGCATGAGAAGCATGTCTTTGGAGGAACGCCTGCTGTCAACGAATGCTCTGTTTCTCTGAGATCCTGGCATAGTTTAGGGTTGAAAGATGCACAAAGGTTGGAGAGGAGCACATGCAAACACATTCCTTTGTACTTCGGCTCCAGGTGAATGAGATTAAGAGACAAGTGTGTGTTTTCCCAAATATGTCTGTGTAACCAAAGTCCAACATCGATACACACGTTTGCTTTTACTTTTCTCTGCTTAGCAAATAGGCATTTTTGATAACCTCCTTAATGAGTTTGATCTGTTTTTAGCATTTTCTTTTCTCTGACATATGGCAGCACATGATCCATCCCAAACATGGCACAAACAAACATATAACATCTTTTTCTTTTCTTTTCTTTTTTTTGTGCAAACTGTCTACCAATTTCCATCTTCATCCTTTTTTGCGTGTATGTGTCTGTTTGTTGCACTGCAGAGTTGTCACGACAACCTGCACAGTTGGCTCATGGCTGCCCTCCAAGCGCAGACAAAGCTGTCGTCGAATGAACCAGGCGTGTGTCCACGGGACCTGAGGGGTGCCGCCACCGCTAACAAAACACACAAAGCCCCTCGCCCCTGGCACTGGCCCTCACCCCGTCTACCCGCTATCCTGCCCCTCCCACACACCGCCGCCTGCTGCTTTGTGCCTGCTCCAAGCAGAGGAAGTTCCTCTCATCCCCTTTTAGAGGTAGTCCTGCCACCCATGCCCCTCTCTCACAAAGGCAGAGCTGAATGCACACACACATGCACACACACACATACACACACACACACACATTCTTCGAGGTACCACAGTTTATGTTTTTCAGTCTTTACCATATTAGAGCCCACCTTTTGTTTTTGTGCATAAACATAAAACGCTCTTATAGACTCACACGTCTTCGACCGGCCAGACAATATTCCATGTGGAACTTTGTGGTAGATATGTAAGTTATTTTTGCATTGCAAATGAGAAATACAAATCTTTCACTGTTGTGTGAGGTCTCATTTATATTAAAGGGACTTTTTATCCCATGTCAGATTTACATATTTTCTCTGGTCAGTAGTCTGGTTTGTTTATCCATCAAGATTGTTATGATGCAAGTTGTCCAGTTTAGGAAACATCTGCTTAATGCTTTACATTAATTATAACTAAATGGCACACATCTTTTGATGCCTAATATTAGATTATCTGAGTGGCCGTTAATGTTTATATACAGCCTTGTTGTCACTAGCACAAGCCTCTTGTCATGGATAGATGTATGATGTCATCTGCAGCATGATACACCTCTGAAGTGTAATGGTTCCTACTCCAAACTATTCACATTAAAGTTTGTGGATTCTATAAGAAATGGCATTAGTTAAATTAAATTCAAGAGAAGGCAGAAATCTCTACAGTTGATATCTGTAAAACTGGGAAACTCGCACTAAAACAATGAAGATGAAATAAAAAGCACTAAAAACATTTGTAAAATATCGAGGGGTGAACTGCCCCAAAAAAGGATTTGTCAAAATTCCAGCAGTATAGAGTCAGAGGCCCTAAATTTTAATCTTTGTTGTCCTCACAACTCATAAACAGATTTTTTATTGCCTATAATACAAGTAGTTTTATTTTTGTGCCATCCTGATTTTGTAAATGTAGCCAGTTTGTAACATAAGCTTTCTGTTAATAACGGTCTCTTTGCACAGGATAACCTCAATGATATCATTAGACATTTTTTTAGGCCTGTCAGATCCCTCTTCTAGTCCCGCAGAAAGCTTTTTTACAGCTGTCGTTGCAGTCTTAGCAGTACTCATGACTAGTAAACTGATCTTGATGTGTAAAATCTGAGGAGTTTTCCTTTAATCTTCAGTGAGTGCAGATCCCTTACTCACATCAGCGGGACTTACAAGTGAGGAAACTGTTCCACATCCAAGGACACATTACATCTGTCAAGTCAGCTGCATTTAAAATGTAAAGAGTGTAGACAGGCTGTGTCAAGTGGTGAGTATACATTCTTTGGTATGTCAGTCACTCTATAGTACGCGATGTGACACTGAGCTCACACATTTGTCACAACAGTGCCCCGTCAACCCATAAGCATACCTGTATTTAACTCAGAATGACAGATCATTCAGGACTCTGTGTTAGGCCAACTTTGGTTGTTACCACTCAGAGAAAGCAAAACCAGTTTCCTTAAAGGCTGGTTTGGACTTTTGGAGTGAATCTTTGTAGTGCCTACTATGTAACCTATGTAAATGGCTGACACCGTTACCAGCATTCATGCTTTTGTGTGGTGTTTCATGTGTTAAATGTGTTGTGGTCATGTCCTGGTGTCTTATATGTGGTGCCAGCCACGATAGAAACAAATACAATGCCTGGACTTTGTTTCCCTACTGGATCCCCACTCTTTGTTATGGTTAGTTCCCCTCACTCCCAGCGGGAGCCATATTTGTCCCTCAAGTTTTTCCACTTCTTTGTACATTACCTCACATCCTTTCCGATAGTTTTGGCAATCTCCCTCCAGGAATTTGCTGATATCTGTGAGTCCTTATATTGATGCTGTTTATTTATTGCTTACCTATATAACCCAAAACTGTGGACATGAAGTAGCCAGGAATGCACAGGAGTAACTGACAGTACTAAAACACCCCAGTGACAGTAGTTGTAGTCTTTGTTGACATGGGAGGTGCACGTCAGGTTATGTCGTACGATTTCAGACGGTTTTGAAGTTATGAAGTTATGTAGTTAGTTACCTTCAGTGTAGCACAGAAGCGTAAATCCCCTGGAAGAATCCTGTTATGTTGTTGATTTACTTCGTGATTAGGGTGTGAATACAAAACTTCAAACCTTAAGTATCTTAGAAGAGCATTTAGCTGATCTTAAAGAAAAAAACAAGTTTGATTGATAGAATTGAGTCTCGTTGTCAGTCAGTTTATTATTTGAATTTTGCAAGTGAAATCCACACAACAACAAAAAAATAATTTACGCATGTTTTTGTGGCATTAAAAAAATCAAGTGAATTTAGTTTTATTTGGGCTTTAGTTTAAGGAAAAGTCCCTACACTATTACAGAGAAAATCCCAACAGTCAGACAGTATTGACGCTTCAAAACGCGACTTCATAAAGCAGTGGTGACATCATGGTAGCGGTGTCCCTTGTTTATCTACAGTCTATTTTCTGTCTTATCAAACTGCAACCACATAGTCATATTGAAACATTAATTTAGTTTTTTAATAATTAAATTGAGGAACACTTTTGGAATAAATTCAGCTGTGACCTTCACTGAAGTGTTTTAAAGTTGCGCTGAAGTTTACGCAGTATCAGCAGCATGAGGCGACTTCGTCTTAAAACTCCATCTCTTTAATGAAGGTTATCCAATAATTATCTCACCAGTGATGTCATGAAGCTGGATGAAAAGGAGTGAAATACAGTTTGGACTCAGAACAGGGTCTCCAACCTCTTAATGAATATGACCTCTGAGTCCTTCCTGCAAATCCCTGAGCTCTCATCCCCCCTCTCCAAAAAAACGACCTACAGTGTTTAATGATTCCAAGGACTCTGGAGTGAACTCCAAGTCTAATCAATGAACCCCATCTATGGGGAGCCAGTATCCCCGAGACACTGTTGCAAAGACAGTCATGCTTGGCAACCCAGGTTCACCATGGTGATGAAACCCTATTAGAACAGCCCCCCCCCCCCATTGTGGAGTGTCTGGTTGAACTGGCAACAGAGTCATTATGTAACCTCTGCTCATGCTTGTTCTCTCTGGAGAGAACAGTGGAGATCAAATATATAGTCTGTTTTGATAATTCATATCTCGTGGATTGCTTTAATGATAAGTGCCAGTAAAGTGACAACTGGAAAACTGAGAGACAGAGTTGGGAGTGATAAAGAATAGAGTGTTAAATATAGTGAGGTGAATTGCCCAAAAAGGAAACTAGTCTTAATTTAGCATAAGGAGGAACTTTTATACTTATTTCCAGCTTCATATTATCTATTCTTGGACTCTTTTAGTGCAGCTTTGCGTGATTCATAGTTGAGGTTGCAGCTTTGAATTGAAGGTCACTGGGGTTTCGTAGCTTATTGACAGAGCTGTGTGCCGGAGATGAATATATCAACGATATCCACTCTCACAAGGGATTCCTCGTGTATACATTCACTGTAGTATTTAAAACTTTTGACATGTTTGGTTGTGCTGAAACACTGAGGTAAGGATGGTTTGACTATAGAGGTGCCTGTCTGAGTAATTGTGACATTTCAGTTTAGGGAAAACATGCAACTGAATTCTGGTTGCTTTTGTCTCACACTGCTTTCTTTGTGCTCCTTGATAATCTCTCAAAAGGCCCCAATATTTTTGATAACTTTGTTGCAAGAAATGTGCTATTAAAAAACTGTTTTATGTACCTGCCTGCTTGCCTCTTCCAGTGGAGTTCCCCCTTTTACTTTTCTGTTTTTTGTTGTTGTTGTTTTTTTTTAAATCCAAAACATCTGAAAGTCTTCTAAGTAAGGTTTAAAAAAAGGAGGGAAGAACATTTTCCAGTGCTCCTCTCATTGATGAAATGTTTCCTCTTCCTCTTCAATTATTCAAGCCGTTTTCATTGGAGAACTCCCAGTGGCACCCGGTGAGATTTGCATCCTGATTTATTTGTCATATATCCTTTATATCTCTAAATTCTTTATACCTCTCCAGTGGCTCCATGCATCTTTCATGGGCTCCTCGGCAGTGTTTGCAGGCTAGATCCAAACACATTTTACACGTCACGCTGCAGCTGCAGCTGCAGATCACATATTTCACCTTGGGAGTGTAGTGTGAATGAAAAATTTATTGTCTAGGGTCGTTAATTTTTTTCCCTCCGCTCACACCACCAAGTTTTTGGCATTGTCAGTGTCACAAGTTGCCACCTCACAAGCTGCGTTCGCTATTTTCTCTGTCCCTTATTCTTCTGTTTCCCACTGAACTCTGAAACTTGCAAGAGAAGCATCTCTCTGACCTGGAAAGGCTGTTTTGGTGAGAATGAGTGACTGACACAATTAGGTGAATATGGAAATGATGTGTTTATGCGACCCACGGGGCAAGTTAAGTCGAGACAAATTTATTTATGAAATGCTTTTAACAAAACAAGATCACCGTCGAGGAGTTCTGAGAAACTAAAAACTTGATCCACAAAAATTAAGCAATTGTGACAATATCAGTCACACTGGCAGCTGTTTGACTTGTCACCTCTTTTACTTTTTCTTAAGAAGGGAATAAAACTATATATATAGACAAGAGAGCTTACCAGCTAGACTTTTTTTGGCCAGAAAATATCCCCGTTTTATTTTATGCCATTGACAAAATAATGGCTAAAAAAAGTCCCTGAGGGGGGCTAAGTTTGTGATATAGTTTAATACGACAATGCTTTGAACTGGCGTCACACAGGCTTTACCCCCACACCACAGAGCACAGGGATAAAGATAAACATGTTTGTAATGGTGTAGATTTAATTCTGTCTTTGGCCTGCATTGCAATTACTCTCACCCACGCAGGATGGTATAAGGAAAAAGCATTCCCAACTGATTAATTCCCCGACAATTATTCCCCTGTCTCTGTTGACATGCTGCCACTCCAAGCCGTTCCACTAATTTTTATTTCCCTAATGCAGACACAATCTAAAGCACTGCATATGTGGTGCGCAGGGTGGGGAAATACTCCGGCTTTTTCCTCTGGAACGGAGTGCCGCTCACAGAGACAGATTGTCATACTGGAATGGGCCACCTAGCCTTACAATCTCCATCTGCTTGGGCAAACCGTGGATGAGCGGGGGAATGAAAGAGGGATAGAGAAACGGGGGGAGAGAGAGGAAAGGAGGCAGAATGATGGAGTGGCTATTAAATATACAGCAGGCAGTGAAGAGCATGTGGGATGTTGTTGGGAGACGTCTGAATCGTAGAAGCTTCTGTGCGCTTGTTTTCTTTCATTTTTGGTACGGTTTTGTTGTTTTCTTCCATTTCTTCCATTACTTATTTTTTTGTTGGCTCTTTCCTTTACTAGTACCAGGTTTCTTTGTTTTTTGTCATCTTTTGCCCTCATTTGCGATTTTACTTCTATTTTCATGCTGTTGCTCTTCCTGTTCATTATCGTTTCTTGTTACCTTTTTTCCTTTCATTCATCTGTTCCTCGTCTCCAGTTATTTATAATTATGCTATCACATTCTTTATCATATGTTTATATATTTATCATTTTTTTCACTTTATATTTGAATAATAATACTATTCTTCTCCTGCCTTTGTGTTGGCTTTACCTCAGTTCCTTTCCCCCTTCTCTTTTATGGTCTTTTTTTTTTTTGCATTTCCCATCTACTCTTTCTCCTTTACTCTCCTGGCATGCTCATTGGGATGTATGGCCACCTTTGTAACATAAATCAGTGATGAATCCCGCCACAGGGTTTAAATGGAGATGTTTTATTAGAATAAGTCCTTGAGTCCTTGGCGGCAGGAGCCAGTTCATGCGAATTGAGTTGAGTTGAGGCTAACCTCGATGTTAATTCAACCTTTTATGAAACGGCTCTCGCGGTGGTTGGTTTGGGTGCCGTCTTGGGCTTCGTGACAGCTCGCTAACGCAGCTCCGCTGAGGTGTCTCTGCCACATTTTCTTCCCGTTTGCCATCTAATTCACACTTCCCTGAGGTACACTCCACAAAAATTGGATGGTAAAACATTGTGAAAACATCCTTAAATGACAGTCGAACCATGGCAGCGGATGGGTGGGGCAAGTGAAAGGGTATGTGGGTCATGTATCTGTGTCCAGATCACTTGGCAGATTTTTTTTCTTCCCCCTCTTTGTCTTTCATTCCAGCAGATTTCTTCATCAGGTTGTAAGGAGGCCAGCCTTCTGCCTTGAAACATAGTATGTGCTGTGTAGTGCGGGTGGGTTTGGGGAGGATGTGGGTGGGTTTGGGGACGGCAGTGAAGCAGCCTGACTGGAAAACCATGTTCAGATATTTTTAATTCATGGGATACCACCTGGCTAATGGTGTTCTTGGATCCGCCAGTTCCCCGCAAGCCCAGAACAGAACTTGTTTCAAATAATCTGGTCTCCACCAAATGCACCGAAATTATTCATGCAGCCTGCATTATGAGCCGTTGATCATATTATTGGAATAAAAAAACAGTTCAGAAATGTCAGATAGCATTAGAATGCACTGATGGCAACCCAAACAGCTCATGTAAATTACATGGGAGAAGATGGACAGATATTCCTCTCTTAAGATTTTATAAAATAAGATATGCTATGCATACAGAAATTTAGTCAATTAAAGGCACACAAATGGTATGTATATTTTACATTGTATTTTTATTAATAATAATAATATTATTATTATTATTATTATTATTACCTCAAGATTATTCGAATAGGACATTTTAAAAAACAAAAATAATTTTCTTCTGTCAAACATTAAGAGATTCTGTAGTCTCATAGTTACCGTTAAAAAACATATTGCTTTATCTTAAATCCTCCCTCAGTGGGTCATAACAACATTGTGATGTCAACATTACAGGAAACGTTAACATAGTCATACTGAACTTACAGTAACCAGCAGGCCACTGATTGTTATCCTGCCCATTGATTTCCTCTGTGGCCCTAAGTACTGACGGCTTCAGCTTAAGATAGCATGAGACCATAAAAGAGAGACTGACCAAACACAACATCATATGATTTTATGAAATATTGATAAGAGTGGTCTCCACTCCCATCAGGCCTTATGGACAAATAAATGGACAACTGACCAGCGCTGGCTGGACTTGAGCAGCTTGTATAATGAACCGAGGAGCATAAGAGCTAAACAAAGTACAGGAAAACAGCAACTGAAAGCTTTTCTGGAGCAGATTTTCAGATATCTTTCATCTTTTGGCATTATTATTTAGGTATTATTGTCTTTTATGGTTGTTTATTGTGTCATACTAGTTTTTTTATGGCTTTCCAGTTTATTAGTGTAATGGATAAAAAATACAATATAATAAGTCCCATATGTCTATCTCACAATAAATAATGCATACAGTACATGGTATAGTAATTCGATTTTCTTCTTTTCTTTTGAATCAGTCAGTTAATTTAATAAAAATAATTATAAATACGTGTAGAAGGAAAATGATAAACTAGTACTTGTCCTATATTAATTAATGAAATTCTAATGTTTGATCTGGGATGTTTTAAATTGATATTCTGCAGAATGCTGGGAGCAAACTCAGGATAGCAGCATGAAGGAGATATTGTGGTTTGATGTTACTGCAGGGAAGTTTCATAGATTTGAGTTGCCCATATGTAAACACATGAAGTCTTGGACACTGTTGACATTTTGTCCATATTGATATTTTGCCCACAACTTCTTTTAATATTTTTTATTTTGGAGACACTGATGCACACTACTCGTCTTATCAGAGATCTTTATCTTGATCTGTGCTGCAGAGTGTAAAATCTCAGTAATGAAAGCTAGACTTATCAGTCTAAACAATGTTATGTCTGTCAAAGAGATTATCGTAGCTGTTATCTGCATTTTATCTAAAGATATAACAGTTGCGTTAAAAGTACAGTACATTTTTTATATATTCTTATTTTATTTTATTTTTTTTGGGGGGGGGGGGGCTGCAGTAATTCTGTAATTTTGATACATTTATATTGCATTATTTGGAAAGATTTTGAATATGTTTCAAAAACCCAGAGGATATGAGATCTACACATGCTAAAAAATGACTGTCAGTCAAAGTGAAAACAACTATTTTATTTCTTCAACATCAAAACAGAGATTTTTTTTGTTTTTCGAGCTTTTCAAAGAACGTGATTCATTAGTTGCACATATTCTTTTTTCCCCGACAGATAGGGAAAAGCAGTTTTTAACAAGCCTTTAGTTGTTGAGGGGAATAAGTGTAAGCAGTCTTCCATCAACTGCACACATTCCTCTGATGAGACGATAGTGGCTAAGATGTTTATGCAAAGATGCAACCTCACGCTTTCAACTCTCCCAGTCACATGGACGACAACTTGGATGCCATATTAGACGTGAGGCAACAAACTTGATACGGGTATTTACCAACAAAGCTCTGTTCTCACTTGTCGTGGTGCAGAGTAAGAGGATTAGTTTCCTGTTTTCTTTTTTCTTCTTTTGCTGTCAGGATTTAAGAAACTACAACTTTTGAATTTAATTGTAGTTCTGTTGTTTTAAACACACAAGACTCTGGCTTTATGCTATAATAAAAGGGGTGAATTTGATAGCATAAATATATTGTATTTGTACATAAATACTTATTTTAGGCATTTAGTGATGGCTGACATTTTCCTTATGTGAAAGCTCTGTTTTTCTCAGGGTAGAAAAATACACATAAATGAGGCAAAAGTTGTTCGATTGATCAAGGAAATCAAAAATTCCAAAGTAATGTTACTCTGTGCTTTCACCTTGCCGGTCATTCGATTTTTTTTCACTTTTTTGCTTTCTGATCATTATAGAAGTTTATCATTTTTATTTTTATTCCATAGTTTGTATTTGAGTACTTCTTTTTAAATGCATCATCTCACAATTGCCTCTTTAAAGAAAGTTTTTGGTTTCCATCAACCACTTTATCATCAGTTTACTATTTAAAAACTTATGTAAACATAGCAGAGAGAAAAGACAAATGAAGGCTGAAGATGAAGAGGAACGAGAGTGAAGAGGAAGAGAAGATGAGGTGGGGTGGGGTGGGCTAGGAAGGAAAAGAGGGGGTTGTGGCAGATTTTTTACCTGAAGGCAAGAGAAGGCAGAGGAACCCGCAGGTTCAGCAGGGAGCAGCCGTGCCCGCCACAATTCCAGGAAGGCCCTCTCCACTATGATCCATTATTCAGCACCAAACACAATTAGCCTCTGTCAAGCTATTTTTACATGCTCCGATAAGATAGATTCAATGTACAAAAGAATGTGCAACATCTCCCTCCTGCTCCTCCTCTTGCACATCACCACTTATTTATTTATTTGGCACGTTAATGCGTTAGAATGGTATCGATGTAGCTTTTATCCCTTAAGTTATTCATCAGGGCTTTGAAAGAGTTTGTTTAGAGCTGTTTAGCGCGGCATCATCGGCAAAGCTGGAGGGATGAGCTATACTAAATTGGCTCATCTATCTCGATGTTATGATATGTGGGTATAATTTGTGTGTTTCAATGCAGATGGTTGGCATTCAAAAATGAATTGACCTCAAGGACCTTAACAAGCACTTAGCATCAAAGGAATAACATTAATACAGCCACACTAAGTGCCGCTGCCAATTACCAGGGGAGGCTGACTAGGGTTGAGATGGGTTCAAGTCAAATATCTATGTATGATCTGCTGATGATATCATTGGCATTTAAAATTTAACAGCACAGAGTATTATGTTTACTGACAAACTAACTTTTAAACTAAAACTTTGAGGTTCAGTGTCCGAGACCTAGATTAAGTCTAGTTGTAGATCAAATATGTTGAGGAACCATGGTGTAAATTTCCCATCACATTTCATAACTACTTTTAAAGGAATTCTTCAATGTTTTGAAAATATACTATTTCAGTCAAGATCGCTGTTTGGATCTGCATTAATTTATATTTGGTGTTATGGTTCAGTTTTGGGCCTCCCCATGCTTACATGCACAAACATAGAATGCCTAATGGGGGGAGGGCACAGCACACTGCTGTTTTATGGCCATGTAAGAGTAAGAGGCTGAGGTGGAATGAGCAACAGCAAAAGCCCAGCAAAGAGCAGGCATCAGTACAAACAAATATCATACTAAGGTTTAAACAGGTTTTATAGTTTCCATACCTGCAAGTCCACTAGGGTCCGCTTGAGTCCCAGTGACGTAAATGGTGTCATTGGACAGTAAGCATAGGGGTCTGTGCCGACACCCACATGATTGCCTGTTTTTCTGTGACCACACAGACTCGTGTGCAGAGATTTTCCATTAGAATGCATTACGCATCCAGGCAGACCATGGAAGGGGATTCAGGCAGACTCCAAAGAAGTATACCGGGAATCACTACTTGGCTGTCAGGTCTTCAGCTGTCCATTGCCATGCCTACAACCGGCTGGTGAGTAGTTGTTGGAAGTTGCTGCCAGTCGTTGTGACTGCTGCTGAAGCCCCAGTCACACGCCTCGAGACAAGTTATGACCCCTGTCAACCACAGGAACTGAAAGTGAAACTGTGGAAAGCTAATGCAAAGCAGAAACGTTAGACCACTTGCCTTCAAAATAAAGGTCGCCCCTTTTGATTTTTTTTAAATTTTTTAAATTTTTTTTGCAGTAGCAGCAGTAGGACAAATTCTACTTATGGTTTCTATTTTAATTTTCGTCAATGCTAACATTAAATTTGTTTTCAACCAAAACATCAGGTATGCAAAGAGGTTGCTGCACAAACCCTCTTTATAACTGATTTTACCTAGCAACAATCAGCAATTTCCAATTGGTTGGGAACACATTTATTTTTCCCTTTGCAACAAGGAGGTCGCTGACTGGTCTCTAGGCCTATGTGGACTAAATCAGACCCAATATAAAACGAGAAGCTGAGGTGGACATGGGTTCTGAAGTGGCTTGCAGGTTTTGGATATTGTAAGCAGGCTAAAGCAACTTAAATTGTGACCCCCAAGATGAGATTAGCAAACTGCATAAGTAGATGATGAGCTATCAGTCGAGTTATTAGCTAATGTGGCATCAGTTGATCTGCCAGGAAAGCAGCTGAGGTTGACTTCATGGTCTGCCTGAAATACCTCTGTGCTTGACAGAGAAAGATTACTTCTCTAGTTTCTCTATATTGTGTTTTGAAGAAATGGTAAACTCCGGTTCAGAGCAAAAAGCCACTCATCCCTCTTTCTCTTCTCTTGAAAACTTGATGCCGCTGTTCATTGAGTTGTTCTGTTAAGACGTAGCATTTCTGCAGCCCAGCCAATGCACAGGCGATGTGAGGATAATTTTTCACATAAGCATACCTTAGAAGTAATAGTTAGTAGCGATTGCTGCATGGTGTCATTATTCATGAGATGTGCTGCAATAGAGAATAAATGTATGATAAGGTTAGGATGAAGAGTAGAAAGTGCCCGAGCTCTCTCCACATTTCAGAGCTTTATGTGCATATTCCAGACTTATATGTACAACATAATTCAGTCCAAATTGGCTCTCCTGCCATTTTCGAAGAGGGAAAAGGAAATGTTTTGGCTGCAAGACTCTTTTGCCAAATGACACTGGCTCTTTGTTTCATTTCCATCCCAATTTTGTCTAAATTTACCTCATCACTTCCTTTGAAAACTTTGTATTTGGTCACGGCTTAGGGCCTCAGGGAGTCTCCTGCTTGAAGTGAGATGAGGATTAACTTTGCTGGTGTCACACACTTTTTATCGCTACATCATTTTATCATAATAAACTTTAATTTGATGAGATTCAGTTAGGAAGCTTGAAGATGAGATGCAGTCTGGAAGCTTCTCTATCTATGATCTGCTCTGATATCTTGGATGTCTAGGAATACATTTCCTGCATATTTACAGCACATTTACTGCATAAAAAAGCTGCTTTACGATTTACTTAAGGATGAGGGATTAGTTTCAATCGCATGACACAGTTAAATATATTGTACAGGTAAGGACCTTGGACTAGGGTCTTAAACTGAGCTAATCCAAATTTCATCCATTTTCTAGAGAAACAGGACTTTGGTGACTCAAATTGAAATAATAGAGCAGCGATTTTTTCTGGGGTTATTCAAGAAATCAAAGAATTCAGGTCTGCACCCATATTTTTTCTGCAAATGCAAATTAACCTTATATGTTTTTTTTCCTCATATCAGCTCCTGATTATAATTGCTATGTATGAATGCATGTAATATACAGTACATTCACCCATCTAACACTAATACCAGGACCCGTCTTGTGAAGCCAGCATCCTGTGCGGCACTGCTTTAAAGATGAAAAGGTATTGCCTAGTCTATGGATTATTAACAATCTTTTAAGTTCACATACTGCCCCAGTACCATGAATCTAAATATGCAACATGATTAGCTCTCATTAACATGAGGTATTCCTTAACAAGGTTGTTAGCACATCCCAGCCAAGAGCTTGGACCCCTCTTTGCAGGTGCTGTCATTGCATCGGATCAGGCAGGTAATTAGTCTTCTTAAATGCGGGTGTATGTGGGGTGGGGTTTTTTTTGTGCGTGTGTGTGTGTCTGTGTGCGTAGAGGTATTAGTGGGGTTCATTAGCCCTAACCCCCACTTAGCCACCCCTTTCCCCAACAACAGTTGATCTTTACAAGACCTGCCTTCCTTTTTATTCTTCTGTTCCTCCTCTCTCTTATCTCCAGCAGTGTTGCCCCTGACCCCCTTCAGCCCACAGTAGTAGGATGGGTGGGGTTAGAGGTGTGAGTGGAGGTGGACGGGTGCATACAACGGGGGCGGCTGATCAAAGCCCTGGGGATCCCCAGGGAGGACATTTTCAGAGGCACGAGGGAATTTAAACAGTGGTTTAAGCCAGGAAATCAGAGCTGAGGTAAGAGGCGAGGGGGTTATTGTGGCTGTTTGTAAGCCAGGAGAGGGGCAGCCCTGTCCTTAATCCCCTTAATGAGGGAGGGGATCTAACCAAGGCTGCTTTCACCTGGAAAGGGTCTTAATGTGGTTTGCATGGTGATAACCTTTGAAAGCTATTGGTTTTTTTAAAGAGAGAATAAGAAGTGTGCGAAGTGAGAAATCTCTGGATTTGTAAGAGCAGCGTGAAGTGTATTAAGGATGACAGAAGCATCAGAAACAACAAAGTGGTCTCCAGAGGCTGACAATATCCTGTGTGTGTGCAGTAGTGTGTGAGGATGCATGTGTGCCTGTCTTCTGAGCTGAGCCTCTTTTTGAAAGTGTTTGTGCACGTTGCAAGATGGGATGTGTGCACAGTTTATATGTGTGTATGGGGGTATTTTTGGACTGTTGTGCATCTCTGTGTGTGTGTGTGTTCTGTCATGTCACTGACATGACAGGCGCGAACGCTGATTCAGTCTGGCGGTGGTAGCATCTGAAAGCGCCAGGGAACCTACCGGGAGCAAATGATATTCATTGGTCTTAAACGGTCGGGTTGGCCGGCCGGCCTTGTTGCAACCACCGGTGTCATGTTACATTATGACCTGAAGATGACGGGGGACGACGCTGCTCCAAAGAGAGGAGAGAGAGAGAGAGGAAGAGGAGGAGGTACAGGAAGGGCAGGGTGAGGAGTGGCAGTCGCACAGCTGAGGTCATTTAAAGTAATAATCCAAAACTTGTAAGTTTTTAGCGGCACATTGTTGAAGAATTGTCTGCAGAAATTTGAATACTCTCCATCTGAATTTCTATTCATTTTGCCTGTTCAGTTGTCTTAATTTTGTTTGTTTTGAAATGTTATTCTAGTTTATATTTTTTCTTCTTTTTGAATTATTTTTCACATGTGAAACAAAGTAATTTTTTATCATACAGTGAGAAGATTGCAGTAAAGCAGAAGCAAAACTGTTTTCACATTGACTCTTCAGTATGCTTTTGATTCAATTAGCTGAAAAAAACATAAATAAAAACTTTGTGGGTAAGTAACGCGTCAACAGGGGGTGCTACACAGCTGCTTAATCCTTTGAGAAAATTTAAGCTGTTACTTTAATAGTTTTTTTCTCTCATTGGAAATGTTTTTGATTTATTCTATTTTTACATCGTCTGCATCTTTATCTGTGTGTGGCTTTTTCGTGCTCTCTCTCTGAGTTCGTGCCTCTCCAAAAAATGGTTTGAGCGATTTTCAAGTGTCTGAAATCCTCTGCAAGTCTTAATGAGCTTAACCTTAACTTTACACTTACAGATTAAAGAATAAAGGGTAAAAGAGCCAATGTCTTTTGATTACCCATTTATTAGGCTGCTAAAAGCAGTGTGTGCACAGAGACACTGCCAACATCTGTTTGCAAAGCTGCAAACATCCTGCTTTATTTCTGTTTTGTGTTAATTAGCACTTCTCTCTCAGAGCCACACACAAAAGAAGATACTTGCAAACTGGGAAAAATGCCTATAGCTGCTCCAAAGAGAACCCACTTTTACACCTAAAGTGTGTTTGAGCTTTGATACTTTAATGAGCTTATTTTAGTGATGAACATGTAGAAAAATGTTCCTGGAAATTCAAAGTGTAGTTTTTGTAACAGTTTTAAGTATTAATTGCATAAATACTGTTCTTGGTTTATTTTAAGGGGACATGTGTGGATAAAGCTATCTGCACAGAGTGCAGAGAGAAAAACAGACAAACAAGCAAATAAGTGAGTGTTATTGTTCCAAAGAAAGAAAAGAAACTGTGCAGTTTGGTTGGAAACTAAACAAAAAAGCATCTGTGCCATAGAAGAAAAATATTTATAAAGACAAAACAATGGTGTCAAGCTAAAACAAAGGCAGCATTTATTGGTTTGTGGCACTGAATGGCAGAGGTTTGATTGTGTACAGAGGGGCTGGGGGTAGGGGGAACAGCTGTGTGGCTTTATAAAGATGAGACGCTGAGATCCTCCATTGTCAGTCCATACCTTGGCATAGATCTGTTTTGACAAAGCACCATTATTCGCTGTCACCTTGCTCGCCTGGTCAGATAATGAGGATGTTTTCACAGGCAAACGGAGAAAACAGACTGCGAGAGTCACCACATAAAACAATGTCATTGTGGCATTTCTGTTGAGGCAGAATGAATGGATTTGTCTGAACATTTTGTGTGGTGATAGCTTTTTTTTCTGTGGGTTGTTTGTGTCTCTGCCAGTGTTGACAGGCTCAGTTTCATTCCCGGCCTTGGCTCGACTTTCTGCCAAAGCTTCTGCTGGAGTCTATTAAAATGTTGCACTACAAGACCTATCGCCCGCGACCATCAGTAGACTTTTCTGGACTTTGCGGGATATAGAAAACCAAGTGTGATTTCTGGGAGAGGGAGAAGAAATATGTGTTATACTGGAAAATGAAAGTTTTAATCAGCATAGGGAAAAATTGATTGTAGCTTTAAAGTGTATTGTGAGTACATAATGGAGGAGATAATTCAGTTTTTATGGGCACCCTGGACAACTTTGCATGTTTGCAGCTCCAAATGGCAATAAGAGAGAGTTTGAAAAAATCTGAAATCCTGTAATGTGCTGCTCTGCTGGCATACAGCAACACTCACTGATGCCAAAGCAAAACAAAGGGGAAGTAAGGCATTAGATAAATAAATGTAGCTGTTTATAGACGAGATTATACTTTTAAATTGTTTGCTTTGGAGATTTTGATTTGTAAATTATTACCGGATAGGATTATGGCACTGATGCAACCAGACACATGGGAATAAGACAAACGATGAGGATATATGTAGTTGAACATTGAGCGTTACTATATTAATATATATGTATATTGCTATACCATTGTTCTGTATAGCTTTGCTTCACTCTGGCAGATTTGACCTCCATTTCGACCTCCAAATCAGTCAGGTGTATGAGCTAGTGCTACGGTTAGCACCCCAGTATTCCACTCACACAGTCTGTGCACGTCTAGCACTAGCTGTTAACCCGAGCATCTCCTCGGCACTGCAGCTGCGCCAACATCTGTGCTCACTGTCGTCTTGATCCGCCCCATTCCCTCCAATAACCTGCCCTCCCTCTGATGGGTATGAATAAAGGAGGGAACAATCTGGATACTCTGTTGCACAACATGCCTCTGGGACTGAACAAATATCAATAATAGATTTACCAGCATTCAACTTTTGCTTAGTTTGTTTTTGTATCACATTTCCTGAGTGGTCCCACACTACTGGTACTAAATGGTTTATCATTGTTATTATTTAAATCTCTTCTTGAGCCTTTTTCAAGCTACATAGAGTCAAATTAACTTTTTACAATCGAGATACGTTTAAGGCAACGTAGGCGCCTGTGTTTGAAAGAAGAGTGTACAGAAAACGTTTGATGGCTTCTCAGGATGCTGTGATGATGAGTCGCTAGTGGTTTGGGCTTGAAATCCAATGTGAATTAACGTTTGCATCTTCATGTTTTCTTAGCATGATGAAGGAAAGTATTCATTTACTAGTCGTAAGTTGGCTTCTTCCAAATATTGCTCCTGAAAACAAAAGAAGCAAAAGTAATAGCAGAAAAAAATGATATTCTTTTAGTTTAATTTCCTTTGAACAGGTTAAATTTCTTATATATTTGCTGTTAAGATGCTCTTATAATGTGATGTCTGAAAATGTTACTCTAAATAAATATATGCAAATAGATCACTATTATTATTGTTGCAGCCACTATTTTGTCGGATGATTGAACAGAAGCAAACATCTTGTCTAGGTTTTCTTTGAAGTGCTAATGAAGCTAATCCTTAGCTTGCTTATTTTACAGACGGTATTTTGGTGTTACTAAACCAGAAATTTCAAGCAAGTGGCGGACCTGAATGAGGGCCTGTGGATACCACACACTCGCAGAGCAGACGCTGTGAGCAGAATTTGAACCTGTGCGGGGAAATTCCGTTGGATTTCGAGTCTAACACCTTAGCCGCTCCATCACAGCTCCCCGATGTGGCCAAGAATCCAGAAAGACCATATGCTGGTCACAGATTATCAAACATTTTCTGTACATTCCTCTTCCTTGTAATCTTCGTAATGCATACCCTGCTTTACTTTAATTTTAAATCCATAAATTATACAGTAAACATCGTATTGTATAAACTAGGGCTTTACATTGGCCTTTAGGCCAGTAATTAATGGGAAAAGAAAGCATTTAGTTAAGTCATACATAAAGTGAGAAGTATAATTTTCACAGACAGCTACAGTCTCTCTGACAGCCATGAGATACAATCAGGATTAAAGCACTGGCGTCATGTCATTTTGTCTTAAAGCTTAGTGTGAATTTTTCAGAAATACTGTGTCCTTGAGATATGCTTCCCTTGTATGGAAAGAAACATGCAAATGTTCTGCACACCACTGTATTTTCTGTTAATAAATGATTGCTCATAGGGTGTTGGGTTTTTTCTGTTTATTCTGTATTATTATTGGGTCTTTATCTTACAATATAAAGCGCCTTGAGGCAACTGTTGTTGTGATTTGACTTTATAAATAAAATTGAATCGAATCCCATTATGTATTCTCTACCATTACTGTTGTGGCACTCATTTGTCAGTGGCACAAAGGATGATTTATAGGTACCTAAAAGCTTTTAGTCAGGACCACTTAAACCAAAGAGGATTGTTATACCATCTCCAGTCATTTATATTTGGAGGCATCGCTCGTTTTTTAGGAACTGTGAGCGCCTTCCTGACATATGTGGAGAGGTCAAGGCAGGGCAACCACTTCTTCTTGCCCTCATAGGATGAGCAGCAGCCAAACACAAGAAGGCAGGCATTGATGGCAAAGAAATGGTATGTTAATGAGAAACTGGAGTGTAGGTGGGTTGCAAAGAGGCATTAGAGCAGAAGATAAACTAGCATTAGATACAAAGATAAAAAAAAGGACCACTTTTAGCGTTGAAGGTTTATACACTTGCAAAGAACTTTAATCACTGCCTTCAAAAATGCATTGATGTAGGTGCAGGAATAATTTAAAAGCATGTGACTGAACTGCTCATAAGCTTTGATTATGACATTAAATAAATGCAGCTGCTGTTAAATCCTATTTTCAGATCTTTTATTTTGTTCTTAGAAGTCAAGAAAAGCAGTCTCACCCTGCATGATACCATGCTTGGTAAGGTAATATACTGAAAAATCCTTTCCAGTTGCATCTTGGCACTGCACAAACAGGCATGTAGGCGGGACCATGTTAATATGGTGTGAGACTGCTAATGGCTTTATGATTGGATAATTAGAGGAAGGTGGGTAATTAGGAGAGTAGTCTGTGCTTGGCTTCTCTGCTGGAGTGAGTAGGAACAGGAAGACTTCATGCTGGCTGTTGAGGGGTGTTTATGTGTGTGAGCGGGGAAGTGTGTGTTTTTGGATGTCATTGCTACTGGCTAGTAGTATAAATCCTTGCTGTGCCAGTTTAAGATTCCAGACTTTAAAACAGGGTAGCACTGAGTTCAAGAAAAGTGGTTCTTACTGCATATAATGCAAAGCTGGGTGATGCAAAAGCCTTTAAAGGGTGAATGCATGACTGAAAATCTTAATGTTCTTAGGAGTTTAGTTCATATAGGAGCAAAAAGACTCTTTTATTTTCTGTTGTTTTTTGATCACATGTCCAGTGTCCACTGTTTACCGCTTGTTTTAATCACTTAGTATTACAAATGTATAATATTATGCTAATTAGCATATTCTAATGCTTCTTATTAGGACCAGTGTCCCAAACCAGAGAAAACATCTATAAAAAGATCAAATAAAATAATAGAAAAAAAACCCTGAAATTTAAAAATATTATTTAAGTCTTTATGTTTTAGAGATGTCAAGTCATACATTTGTATGAAACACTTCAAAAAAACATCAGCTGTGTTACTTTTGGCTTTTACTTTACTTTGTATTAAAACATAGTCACATGATGACCTAAATCAATGATCACCCTCCAGAATAAAATAAATGCTTTTTTTTTTTTGCTCCTCCTTTTTATGAGAATATGAGTCAGGAAATTCTCCAAATCTGGCAGAATTTTACGTTTTCACTCCTCTTAGACTCTTTTAGTTTACCGGTCCACCCTGCTGCTTTAAGAGTGTGTTTTTAATCCTTGAGAAAATGACTGTGAAGCTAACGACTTCTCCCTCCACCCGTCCACCATCTCCAGACATCATTAAAGCTCGGCTATAGCCCCAGGCTGCGCATGAACCCCTTCTTCAAACTGTACACTTTATCCATAATTCAGCTATCTATCCTGAATTATTCAAGCAAATAGTGGGGAAAATAATGGAGTTCACTGAATCTTACTTACACATAAAACTGTTTTAATGTTGATTTGAATTTTTGAGGATTCCTGATGCGGCGAGTGAGGGGGGCTTAAGTAGCACATGTGGCCTGCTTTGCCTCAGCCCTGATCAGGGCAGGGGAGGATGGGTTGGCTCATAAACACATTAGCACAAGCTCACAGTGGTAAATGGATGCACATGAGTGTATAAATAGCATGTATAGCTTTAAAGATGCAAAAAAACACGACTAAAGAGGTTTAAATGAAGACGAATGTCTTTAAAATCCTACCTTTTTGTAACTGAATAAAAAAGTTCATCACAAATTTGTTGTTTCTTCAATGTGTTTACAAGTAAAGTTCTTTCTTCCCTAACCTGTACCAGTTGATACCACAACTTTACTGTATACCTAAATATTCATTGCATGTGATGACTGATGGCGTGACACAGTGAGGTGCCCTCGCTCTCACCCCCTGTGTAGCCATTGCACATGTTTTAAGGAGAGAAAGCGATAAATGAGCAGCAGCCCCCACTTGACATCTTATCAGAAAATGGCTGAATTAACATTAGTTGCTTGCTTACCATACCATGAGCCTTCATGTTAAATCATTTACTCCCTTTGGAGTGGGTCAGGCCATGCAACTTTTATCGCGGGAAAAGAATCAGAATTCCCCCGGATAGGGGAAGGTGGCTCATGCATAAATAAAGTATACAGTACATGCGAGCACTATAACCTTGCTCAGGGGTTTTGCTGGAAGCACAGAGCACATTACTTAGAGGTTTTATACTGTATCATATAGAGGCTGTAAGGCTATGCTTTATAACTGGGCCTTTAGAAAGCGGGGCTGAGTTGGAGGAGAATACATTTAAAGCAAACTCAGAAACTCGGGACGCACAACAGCATGCTTCTGCATACCTTCACTTGTTTTTAGCTTTTGAAAACTGTGATTTTTTTGCTATATGTGGATATAAACACAATACTGATTTGTTGCATGAGACAGTGTATGTTGCTGCTCTCTATCTATCTGCATAACAGAATATTTTACCAGCCTTACAGTAGTAGTAATTTAAAGGTTTCAGTGGGTGTTCAGTGTTGCTGATTACAGTTCACATAAAACATTTTTAGTGCAAAGTCCTGCATTGTTTTTTTGTTTTCTGCCTTTGTTGGTGCAGTTTTGGTGCTTCTTAGGATGTTAGTCATGGCTGTAGATCAGTGGAGAAGTACATTTAGAAAAATCTGTGTTATGTCACCTATGTGATTGTGTGTGCCTAAGAACAAATAAAACAAGGGCTCATTGAAATATTGCTCCATTACACTCATAGTGGACAAAAAACCCACGGGGCCCCTTTAAACCAAGTGTTTCCCTGGATTAAGTATTACACTGATTTGAGGCTGGAAATAAGTGAAAAGCAACCACAGGGGTGTGATGAATACATTTACTGCTGTAGCACCTTCATGTTACAGTCTTGCATGTGACTGAAATGATAACATAGGAACATTGGAAGCAATAATGCATCCAAATTTCATTGCTTTGTTTACTGCATGCTGTTCTTGTTTGCCAATTTTCAAAATAAACAGCAAAAATTATTTATGAAAGTATATCATAAATAAACTACAGGCATAAAGTAAATCAGTAACACAGTAATAACGTTGATTTTTAAATATTATTTAAACATTGGGTCTTCTGATGTTCTATGGTTTAATATTTTATAAGATTTTAAGTATAGCTTATAAAAGAGTTGTTTTTGTAATGCTAATGCAATGCTAATACTCTCTTAATCGTCTATTCCTTCGCTACGCCTTCAGCATTTGGCAGTTGTCACTCAAAGATGAGATGTGAACATGGCTACTATTATGAAAAATCAAGCGCACATAAAGATAGGTGTTCCGATTTTGTTTGACTGCAGTCCAAAACCAGTTTTAATGAGGATCCATATGTGGATGAAGAGCTTGCACCACTCTAGGAGCTCTACCTTTCTCCTGCATACCATTTAGCCCAGTCTCTCTAACTTGCTGTGTATGGATGTAGAGGAGAGAAACAAGGGACAGGGTCACAAGAGGAATGGAGAAGTGGATGTGGGAGGAGCGAGGGATAGAATGACTGGGGTGTAAAGAGCAGCAGAGAGAAGTGAGCAGTAGATCACAGCAAGGTGGAGAGGAATGAGACCCAGACGTGAGAACTAATTTGACACATTTGCCCAGAATTCCAGCACCGTCTGCCACTATCAACACATTTACCCTCTTTGTCTTGTTATCGAGGGAGATGAGGCCTCTGAGGTCTAGCATAGGTCTGGCAGATCAAAGAAGGCACTTTTCCAATGGAGGCAGTCATCCAAATGCACAATCCCTTTCTCTCTATTCATAGAGGAGAAAGAGAGATACAGCTAAAGAAAAGTGAGACTGACAGTCATTTTCCTGTACTAGGTAGGGGGTAACATGTGAGTACATTGTATTTCACCATATTGGAAGCATATGAGGTTTTGCTTGGTTTCCCCCCTTCCATCTGTTTAGATCACACTAAGTTGTTATCTGACTTACTTTTCTCTGTGTCTGAATTATTGTCTATTACAGTGTTCAAACAACTTCCAAACTTCAATCTTTAATGGGGGCTTTTTTTAATTTCCTTCCTTTCGCTATTATCATAGTTTCTCCATTAAAAAACCTCTTTGGAAAGATAATCAGTGATGGTGCTCAACACATACAGGCCTCTGATGGGATGCCACATGTGGATGGGTTTTTGTTTGAAGGTGATCCAACTTTTTGCTTTGGATACCGTCCTCCTGACCCTCATATGGTTAGCTTCCTGCTACAAAATTTGCCATACATGCTGAAAAGCTGTCTTCTTGAAGTGTCAGCTCAACTTAAAACAAACTGACCAGTATTTATGAAGGCACCACAGGCAGGGCGGCAGCAGATGATGAATGCATGCAGTTTCTACTGGTATTTGTACAGTTGCTTTCAAACATTGCTGGAGTAAGGCTTCTGTGAAGATACAAGCCCAAACCAAGAGAGGCATTGTAGGTAACTGTAGCACTCAGTGTTCCCAGAATTAAACTTACACTCTAAGACCATGCATGTGGGCACGAGAAATAACTGAGATGTGCCAAAAGGTTTACAGAAAGTCAGAATAAAACTCCACATATTAGGCGCCAGGTTTTTCTCTCCTGGTCTTTGAACTCAAAATTATGTTCTAGTACTAGGCCAGAAATTTGGTTTGTGTGTGTGTTGACTTTCATAAGCTGTTATTTGTTATATTTCATGTCTCAAACTAGTATAAATTTCAAGCTTTTATGTTGCTAAGTCTTAACTCAAGTGTAACTGACTGGCTCCTTTAATACTTACCAGTCACTCATGATTCACTAATCATTTCAGAAGTCCAAAAAACAGTTTTTTCTGTAAATACATATAAATATTAAAAGAAAGAGCAGAAAATGTTAGATTTTATTTATTTATTTTTTTACACAGGGGACTGGACGATGTTAATCCTGGATGCTAGCCACTGTGTTCATTAATTTTTTTCACCTAGTCTCCACTTTACAGCACAATATTAATTTATGAGAGTCAGTGTAGAGCCATGTTCTAAGAGGATACTTGGTAAGAATGCAATGTTCACCATTAAGAAAATAAAAAAGTGCTATTCAACAGTTGGTGAGAAGTTTTCATCAGAGCTTAAATGTCAAAAAGCTGGTTGCACCACTGGCAACACCATAGTCAGTTAAAATCTAGGAACTGTGTGATAGATGTATAAAATTTCATGCTGAACTATCTGAATATAAAAATATATATACAGTGGGGCAAAAAAGTATTTAGTCAGCCACCGATTGTGCAAGTTCCCCCACTTAAAATGATGACAGAGGTCAGTAATTTGCACCAGAGGTACACTTCAACTGTGAGAGACAGAATGTGAAAAAAAAAATCCATGAATTCACATGGTAGGATTTGTAAAGAATTTATTCTTAAATCAGGGTGGAAAATAAGTATTTGGTCAATAACAAAAATACAACTCAATACTTTGTAACATAACCTTTGTTGGCAATAACAGAGGTCAAACGTTTACTATAGGTCTTTACCAGGTTTGCACACACAGTAGCTGGTATTTTGGCCCATTCCTCCATGCAGATCTTCTCGAGAGCAGTGATGTTTTGGGGCTGTCGCCGAGCAACACGGACTTTCAACTCCCGCCACAGATTTTCTATGGGGTTGAGGTCTGGAGACTGGCTAGGCCACTCCAGGACTTTCAAATGCTTCTTACGGAGCCACTCCTTTGTTGCCCGGGCGGTGTGTTTTGGATCATTGTCATGTTGGAAGACCCAGCCTCGTTTCATCTTCAAAGTTCTCACTGATGGAAGGAGGTTTTGGCTCAAAATCTCACAATACATGGCCCCATTCATTCTGTCCTTAACACAGATCAGTCGTCCTGTCCCCTTGGCAGAAAAACAGCCCCATAGCATGATGTTTCCACCCCCATGCTTCACAGTAGGTATGGTGTTCTTGGGACGCAACTCAGTATTCTCCTTCCTCCAAACACGACGAGTTGAGTTTATACCAAAAAGTTCTACTTTGGTTTCATCTGACCACATGACATTCTCCCAATCCTCTGCTGTATCATCCATGTGCTCTCTGGCAAACTTCAGACGGGCCTGGACATGCACTGGCTTCAGCAGCGGAACACGTCTGGCACTGCGGGATTTGATTCCCTGCCGTTGTAGTGTGTTACTGATGGTGACCTTTGTTACTTTGGTCCCAGCTCTCTGCAGGTCATTCACCAGGTCCCCCCGTGTGGTTCTGGGATCTTTGCTCACCGTTCTCATGATCATTCTGACCCCACGGGATGAGATCTTGCGTGGAGCCCCAGATCGAGGGAGATTATCAGTGGTCTTGTATGTCTTCCATTTTCTGATGATTGCTCCCACAGTTGATTTTTTCACACCAAGCTGCTTGCCTATTGTAGATTCACTCTTCCCAGTCTGGTGCAGGTCTACAATACTTTTCCTGGTGTCCTTCAAAAGCTCTTTGGTCTTGGCCATGGCGGAGTTTGGAGTCTGACTGTTTGAGGCTGTGGACAGGTGTCTTTTATACAGATGATGGGTTCAAACAGGTGCCATTCATACAGGTAACGAGTGGGGGACAGAAAAGCTTCTTACAGAAGACATTACAGGTCTGTGAGAGCCAGAGATTTTCCTTGTTTGAGGTGACCAAATACTTATTTTTCACCCTAATTTACAAATAAATTCTTTACAAATCCTACCATGTGAATTCATGGATTTTTTTTTCACATTCTGTCTCTCACAGTTGAAGTGTACCTCTGGTGCAAATTACTGACCTCTGTCATCATTTTAAGTGGGGGAACTTGCACAATCGGTGGCTGACTAAATACTTTTTTGCCCCACTGTATATCCTCCGAGACCCAAGCTCTTATTTTACGTCTATTTTTAATTTGTCCTGCCTAATTGGGATTAGTTAGGCATAAAAATTAAGCTTCATCGTGGATCAGAAAGGAGTATAATACGTTTATTTTATATAACATACAGTATAACACAATAAAGACAACAAGTTTTAAGCAAACTATAAAAAAATTTCATTGGGCAAAATGAAATATAAGGTTCAAAAACGCCAAAATGTAATGTTCACATAATCAAATGTGAGGACCTAGGCTCTCAGAAAGCAGTTCAGTCTGGATCAAAGTCATAGACTGGCCAGCGTTTCCATTCCAGTTGCTACTAGAATTAAAACAAGACCAGGTTAGCATGTAAGCTGGAGTGTCTGAGAAGCCGTATTTTCTAATAAAAACAATTTAAAATCTTATCTGCATACTTTAAGTCCTCTTGTGGGAATTTTACCCTCGTATTATCATTAAGGAACTTAAAAACATTGTATTACAACCCTTTCCAAAAATATCTGCCCTGTAATTGAATTCCATGACTGATTGCATCAGACTAAAACTGGATGGTTTTGTTACTTCAGCTCCATGTTCTCACTAGATGAACTGCCTATTAGCAACCTTTGTCTCCCCTAATGAGATATTCTCTGCAAAATGTTAATTACTAAACACAGGGCCGAGTGGCTTCCAGTACTGACCCCATTCTGATTGAACTTAATAACAATTACTGTAGTTCCCTGCAAAAGTGGGTTAAGGGAAAATGAGGCTGTACTGTGACAAGCAACTTAACTATTGAAACAAAGGAAAAACCATGGTCCAATTTCATTTAAGAAAGACTTTAGAGCCAAAGTTTTCTCAGTTCAGCGTTATCTGACAATCATAATGATGCAGAAATTGTGTAAAACACACAGCTATGCATTTATTTTTATAGCCTGTGTAATGATTGTTTACACAAGTTTGATCTTTGTTTTTTTCTTGGATTGCTTGATTGTGTGTTTTTAGCTTAACGCGTATGGCTATATTCTGTATTTGTACTGAATCCATGAATCCAGCGCTATGTGCTTTTTAATGGCACAGACCTCTGTTGGCTCAGCTATGAATAACAGTAATTGTTCAACCCACTCCCTGTCTGTTCTCTTTGTGCCCCTGCCAGCTGGCATCTGGAGGCCACCGACAATAATATTCACCCTCTGCCACGTCACCATGCCCCCTCCCCCACATACACACACACACACACACACACACACACACACACACACACACACACACACACAGTATCACATGCCACTTTACTCTATCTACATGAATGGTCACATGACCCTCCAGCTGTGTACACACAATTCCTCAGTCATCATAGAAGTTTAGGCTGCACTTCGTTTTGGTCACACCTGCATTCATATGCACAAAGAACAAACACATATATTTAATGTAAACTGTGTACATCCCACATGCATTGTGGGAACGAAGAGGTCTACTAAGGCTAGTGTGTCACGCTGTACAATATGCATCTATTGACCTGTAAATACATAAAAGGTTGCTTAACATTGTTGCGTACAAATCCTGATTTCTGTAGCCATAGACAACTTCACTCGCGCATGCCTGCGTGTGCTATCACTGGCGCACACACATACACATACAAAGCTCTCCTCTGATACTCTCAACCCCCAGTCCAGATTTTTCCAAATGATCTCATCAGATTAGCCCCAGATTGCTACCTATTACAGCCCCGCTACTTATTTAGCAATTTAGCTAGGGGGAAAATTGCCCCCGCTTGATGGCTAATTTTCAGAGGTGACATTTTACCACATTGGGCTGCAGTGCTCAGGGTGCACTGTTGTTGGATAGACAGGGGGTCCAGTTGTAGAGGAGCCATTAGGGCTAAATGATCCCCTCTGACTTGATTTACTGACGGGAGTCTTCACATTGTAAGTAGTGTGGACAGAGCACACTGGAAGGTGAGGGACATGAATGGTGGTGCTGTTGTTGCTTGGACCAAATGTGTTCAAACTTAATGCATCTCAGTCTTGTCTTGATCATGTGATACAGGTTCTGTTATGTCTACAGGTCTAAAGGTTTTTGGTTCCCTCCATTTTTAAAAAATAGTTTTTTTTTGTGATCAAAGCTGCAGTATTGCACGATTAGCAGAATTTAAAATCTAACTATTCTATTTTTTTTTTTAAAAATATTTACTTAACTAAAGTTTTCTGCAAAAGTTTAGGAGTTTTTTTCCTTTTTTTCCCCTTTTTTTTTTTGCCTGTCCCGTTTGGCTCTTTTGCCATCAGAATTGTTGTCTAAAGGCAAAGAAAGATGCCCAACGGATTTACTTTACCAAATGGACCACCCCAGCCTTGCCGTAACGGTCTATTTGATTCACCTTTTATTGTTTATTTTATTTTATTTTCACTTGCTAAATACGGGACAGATTTGACTGGGGGAAAGAAAGGGGAGAAAGAAAGAGGGAAAGAAAAACAGTGGGGATGGGGATAAAGGGCAAAAAACAAAAACCAACAAAATAAGCAGACAAAAAATACATATATCGATCACCTGGATCACCTGTTGAGAAAGAAAAAAGAGAAAACAAGCAGAAGAAGCACGCTTGTATTAAAAGTTTCCTTCATGTAATGATCTGCTAGAGGGTGTGGGGGGGCCACATCCTCGTCCTGTTGCAGTGACGTGCCTGTGAGCTCCGCCGGCAGCCAGCTGTGCCTGAGTGACCGAGCCCCAGGCCAAGAGGCCGATGGCACCCCACCCCCGAAGTGGCCCGAGCAGGCCCCAGGCTCCAGGCCCCGACAAGCAGCCACCAAGGAGTGAGCCGGTGTGTACCTGGACACCCATCCCTGGACACAAAGAACCACCAACGCACCGATGTCTGAGGGCGTCTGCCACTGGTAGGGGAAGTGGTGGGGGGAGATAGGCCTCCAAACCTTGGAGGGCCTGAGATGTCCCCAGAGAGGTGGCGTCTGACACCCAACCTGACATATAGACACAGACATACAGGCACACACAGATACAGACATCCATTCCCACCCTCATGCTCTCATATGCAATTACTCAACACTCACCCAATGTGGAGACAGACACAAAGAGACACTGTACACACAATCACACTCCCCAAGCGTACTCTATACCCCAGGTCTAGGTACCCTTGCCCCTGGAGGGGGAAACTGCACCCAGACCCAGGTAGTGTTACCCTTTTCCCTGGGGTGGAGAGAAGCAGACTGCCCCGACTCCGCAGCAGCAGGGAGGCCCCACATTCCAGACCCCAATCGGACGGCCAACTCCTCCTCCCAGAGTCCCTGCTCCAGCAGGCTGCAGAGAACGGGGGTGTAGGAGTTTTTTTCCTGTCTCTCTTTGAGCTGGTGTCTCAGGTTCTATGCTTCCTAAAGCCAACAAATAGCCTTACTAGCCCAATTTCAGCCAGTCAGACACATCTTAAACAACAATTAAGTCTCTATAGGTATAGTATACAGTGTCAAAGTGGGACCAGAATACATATTGTAAGGTCAAAACCCTAAAATAACGGAGAGAATACCTCAACAATCAAACAACCCCCTTAGAGCAAGTAAAAATTGTTCACCCTGCTGAATGTATTTCATTAAAATCAGTTCTATGTTTGGTAACCTAAGCTTTTGTTGCAGAACTAAAACTCAAGTGATTTATTTCGGTAACTAAAAAGCAAACAAACAAACAAAAAATCTAAGCAATAACCTAAAAACACAATTTTAAAGTAATATTTTAGAAGAAACTGCAGTTAAAATGGATTGGTTACTATGTGGATCAGCTTAATAAGTTCATTTGTAGCACTGAAAAATAATTGGATTGTAGCATCTCTATTCTTAAATTTGTGTGACAATGGGGGAGTCAATAACAAATTCAAATATTTATTAAACAATGACCAATGAAATTCAAGCTGGGTGCTATGTATGCATGTACTGATACATCTATATGCAACATATTATTACAGATAATACAGCCATGACAGAGAAAACACCTAAACTTTGAAATTGAACTTATAACCACAAATGCTGCTATAACATTGGAGTAAAGGCCAGTTGTCAAGTTTAAGTAATTTTTATTTGTAAACACCAGTAACTTGAATTGGTGTCTAAATATGCAATATTAATATTTAAAGCAAAGCAAAAGAGGCTTTAAAAGGCCCGTGGAGGCCTATTGTATATGAGCCAAATTATTTCAGTCAGTTTGAAATAAAATTGTTTTTCTGCACACAGAATTGACATGCTACCTAATTTAGTTTTCATTAGTAATTTTGTCATCTTAATGATTAGTTTCAGGAATCACTTTTTCATTATTATTATTATTTCATCCATATTTATAAAAAAATATGGATTTCTAGCATATACATTAAAAAACTGTGCTGTAGCAATAATTTATTTGTAACTACAATTTTTACTGAACATGTAGGGCCCAAAATCTTTCATCTCTGTTCCTGACAGTGGTAAAATGGTAACATCAAGACTTCCCGCTTTAGTGGTTTTGGTCTGCTGCCACCCACACTGAGAATGCATTTCCCCCTGATCCTGTAAGGTGCACTGGCTAATAGCATCTGCTGCACCAAATGGGATCTGTTATGCTGATGTGAAAGTGCATCAATAATCCCTGGTGAGTTATGAACTGACCATGATTATTGCCGAGAGACTGCAGGAAATCCGTTTGAGGCTGTAAAATATAAAACCATGACATTGTAAATATGCAACCCATTAAAAACAGCCAGCTGACATTGCCAAAAATAACCCTAACACACTGTCCAAGGCAGAAATATGGATTATCGCCTCATGCAATTCAATTCTCTTTATATCGTTCATGATCTGTAAAACTCCCTCTACTCTCATTTATAATGAATGGAAAAACCTTATGTACAGCGTGTTTTATGCTATGCTGATGATGTCCATGGAGGGTGGCTTTACTGCTGTGTGCACTTTTGTGTGTTGTTGAGTGTTTGTCCCTACTGCCTGTGAGAGTTTGTGTCAGTTGAATCATAGGTAGATAAAGACTGAAGTAAATTTAAGGCAGAATAGTTATTATCAAGAGGGGCTACTATAATTTCATTTAATATGTCCACAGGTAATTGGACAAAAAAAACATGAATCCTGCATGACTTTGGCCATATTAATATGTTAAAGTCACTGTGAAAATGAGAAAATTCTGCATTTTTCTACATTTTGCCATGTGAAACCAGCGAACGGAGCTACAAAGTCAGTTTTAAGGTCTCGGGTTGTTTAGTATTGTAAAATTGCACTTCACCTCACTGCATCTACAGCGTTTGACCGGGATAGACGTTTTTTGCACACAGGGTCACACCCCATCAGTGATGGATCGTTCCAGACTGCATTATACAACACTTCAAACTACTGTAAGTCATCAAAAATAGGATTTGTGACATGCTCATGTTATCCTATCCTTGAGTACTCCTTTTGCATGTTTCCTTGATAATTTTGGTTTGAAAGCTCATTCCTGGCCTTGAATACAGCAACTGAGAAGACATGTTTACTGCATGGTATGAAGCATAAAAATCAAATTTATTTTTCCTGGTTCAGAAAAGGTAAACAAAGAAAACAAAAAGACAAATGTAATCTTTCTTTTTGTTTATTTATTTCTTACACAGTGCAGAGGTTAGAGGGTAATTTGTTAATTATGTGATGTTCTCACATATCACAAGTGGATCAGACTAAAAGCAATGAGAGACAGAAAAGCAGACATAGAAGTATCCTTTTTGCACACTGATTAGCTGCATTGAGGCATTAGTAGAAGCAAAACAGTGGCATTATGGCCCTAATGATGACCAATTTGAAGACCCCTGAGGACCTCAGCTGTGTCCTGCACCAGACGTATTGCCCCATGATGAGCTTAACCAAGCCTATTTATCCATGCACTTTCTTCCCAGTCTGTAACAGCCAGCCACACGCAAACACATATCCATAATGGAGAAATAATGGAACCGTCTAATAATTTGTTTGGGCCAGGGAGGAAAGTAAAGGGATGGTGAGCTGGACGCTGGGTTTCTAAATGACATGCCCCTGTGGCCTAACACGATTAGAATTTAAACTATGAAACCGTGGAGCCCTTCTTCAGGGGTCGAGATGAAATATTGAGATTGCTGCAATGGATTTTGCGCTCTTCCCAGCTTCCCGCGACATTCCCTCACCCTGACACTTGTCTGCCAATCAAAGTGATGGACAGCTAACACGGTGGGAACAAAGATGAGGTCCACTGAGCCGGTTTGTTTTAGTCGGTTTGGTGGCGAAGGAGGTTGAGTGACACCTTGGTGCTTGGACACGCTCTGCTTTACTGAAGTGATGTCCCGTAGTTTATTTTTGTGGTTTAAATCATCAAATCAAATCATTCTATCCAATATTATTCCACTCTAGATTGTTTCCATCAGACACATGTCCTTCTCACAACTGTAACTTCACTTTTTAAGAAAACTTTATCTGGACGAGCTGGAGGGAAAGGCAGTGGAGGATAGACTCAGTTAGAGCTTCTCACTCTCGCTCTGTCTCGCTTGCTCTCGTGGTGCAGTATGAACCACAGAAACTGTGTTTGGCACAGAAGCAGAAGCTCATGATTATTTGAATATTTTCTCCCTCATGAATAATACAAAATATTGCTTGCTGGACGGGGATCTCTCTCTCTCTCTCTTTCTTTTTTTTTCACTCTCTATCCCCGTGTTTGCATGAAAGTGTGCATACATGTGCACCTGTGCATAAGCAAGCAAGTATTTTGTGCATTGCAGTCTTTCCCTACTTTTGCACCTGTGAGTTTATTTTGTGCACATCCTTATGTTTTATTGTGTTTGTACGTGCTTAGAGAGAAAAAGTGTGCAGGGGTTAAAAGGTTGCCAGTCTCCTTCCTCCAGGGTTCCAGACTGCCAATGAACATATGTTTATCTCTGTGATCTCTTAGCCCACCAGCCATATATGCTCACAGTGTGCGTCCCCACAGACTCTGCTAGTGCCAGGAGAGCAAACATGTTGATGTGGAGTCTGAGCAAAGATGAGGGAGCTGCATCCAAAAAGGAACCGTGGCAGCTACTTGATGTAGTGAGGTTTAAACCTTTAGTCTGCTGTTGTTTTACAACACCCTTTCTACTCACCAAGGGTGGTCTGATTTAAAGTTGTGGTTCATATTGTTGCGTTTCTGTTCGATCCAGATCTGATTATAGATCAAGTGGATTATATAAATCCCCCCACAAGAAAGAAAAGAGAGAGAGAGGGAAACTGGTTTCATCACGGAAACCTAACTTTTGTCTTCTTCCAAGTGTTTTGATTGCAACATGAGGAAACACTAACTTAAAATTGTATTTCAAACTTTAAACTGAGGTTAATGGTGTAAGAGTCTGCTGAATAAGATAACAGCTACACCCTGACTGTGACACATGGCATAAATAGTGCAGTGTACAAAATTCAAAGGTTCAGCATATTATCGGAAAATTGAACAATTTCAGTTACAGCTACTCTAATCAATATGTTAAATATGTTAAACAATCAGGGTTGTGATTTCAGTCTCACTGATTTTACTTTTAATCTATACACCTTTACTTTTTGCTCTTAACAATTTTATGATTTTAGTGAAAAAGAAAACCTTGAATGAATCAAAGAGCACATGGAAATATTTACTAACTATTTTGTGAACACATGGCAACATTTATTTGCTAAAAAGCCCAATATATCCTTCAGATGTCCAGAAAACATCTTAAATTAGAGTGAATGGTGTTCAAACTTCAGTAAATGGTAAAAAAAAAAAAAAGGGAAACGACAACAATAAATAGCAGCAAAACTAACCACTCAGAAAGTTGTATTTATATACTAAAATGTGGGCTGTGGTTGTGTGCTTGCACCACTGAAAGTCCACAAGCTGATTATCATAAGTAGCAGGATTTTACATAAAATATTTTTTGATAGATCAAGCTCAGTTTTACTCCCCCCTGGATTCATGTTACTCTGTAAAAACAACAGCAGGACAATAACTGCTGATTAACATTTACTGTTACACAAAGCGCAGGAAATGTACAGTAAATGCCAGTATTTTTTAATTCAGTCAGCAATACTTGACAAAAGTTAAATGGTAAACTTATTTTCAACCCTTTGTGAATATTTTTCCAGAAGAGGGGGTCAGGATCATTGCAGCCGAGCATGACTTGCTGAAATGTGGTCAAAAAAATAAACCTCCTTAAAAAAGAAAATGAAACCTCAAGGACAGCCTGAACTTTAGCTCTAGTGATTATTTTCTTTTGAGTATGACTCAGTTTATGTCAGTTTATTTTCCAGTTTTCAAGTGTTTAATCAGTGTAGTTATTGTACTCAAGTTTACTGGCCCCATAGGAACTCTGATTAGAATCAGATAAGTCTCCTTTTTTCCCAGAAGTTCTTCCAAACCCAGGCTCCTGGCCACTTTAGAGAACACTTTGATAGAGACATCCAGCTCGCTTTCAGTGGAAGTCATGTCACATTTGTGCTAACCTGCCCTCAATTCGCCCAGGAAAATAAAAGAGAGAGAATGAAGAGAGGACGCACATGAGGGAGGGACGGCCAGAAGACAAGAAAAGAGCCATTTCTTATTCATCTGATTCTAATTTGGATGTAAATTGCAGGCTGATGTCACTGCAGAGATGCATGTTGCTGGGTAATCACAGAGGAATCCAGGAGAATGATGCCAGAAAAAAAAGTACTGCTAGACAGGTGCACAACAGATCTGCTCAATAGAGCTGTCGCTTTATCTTCATGATCTAGCTTGCACACGATAGAACACAGGCGACGGTGCATATGGTGGCACTCTAACACGCTGTCATACAGTACAAGCCTCTAGTTCAGTCTGAAACTTTGGGCATTGAGGCTCGAGCAGCTGTTAACTGCCAACAGCTAACTCTCTTTTCTTTCTTCTTCTCCCTTCCCCTCGTTCTCTTTTGCAGTCTCTTCCATTCAAATGAGTCCACATCCTCATTCTCGTTGAACTCATTCACTTGTTTTATTTCCTCTGTTTCTTTTTTCTTTTACACTTCACTGCCACACCTCCACCCATCTCTGGGCAATGTGCCACCATCCCAGTTCCAGCCACCACATCTGCTCATGATAAGTTTAATTTCACTCAATTGCTGTTCATTAACGAATAATGATCCGCAATCTATTTGCTACACCAAGGCAAAGAATTTGACACGAAATAGCTTGCCTCTCGTAAACATGTGTGATGTTGCTTTCTTGTTGACACATACACTCGCACAAAAATTCCTTTGCCTTCTGTCTACTTGATGATGTCAGAGGTTGATTGTGGGTTTTGGTCGGGGGCAGCTTATAGCTAAGTGACTGCAAGAGCGCCTAATAATCCCTCTGTTCGAGATGGGCCCCGCTGGGGCCAAATGAAAGATGTAATGGGATCCCTCTGTATGCCTGCTTTCCTTGCAGGGTTAGAGATTAACACTAGTGTCAAATTCGGCTCTGTCTGCCACAGCTACGTCTCTTCATCACACTCTCTTACAAGCCTGAACATTTCACAGGTTTGAGACAAATATCTGCTAATATGACTGGACATTTTTTTTAGCATAGAAATTTCTTAATTTATATTTGCTACTTTAATGTAAAACTTATCAAAACTGAGTTTTGAACATTATCTGTATTTGTACAGTATATATATACACATACCAATGTCACTGTCCTACACAGATAACTCACATATACACAGAGAAGTATACCATGTGATTTTAACTTGTCTGTCATTTTGGATGTGTCACAATGTAGCTGTGAAGTGACTAGACCACTCGCAAAGGCATACAGACTGCTTCAAGACCATCTGGCAACCACCAGTTGTGAGTGGAAAATGTGACCATTCCCTGACCAGTTGGTGAATCGTTGTTTTTCTTTAATTTAGTGTTAAAGTCCCACTAACAAAGGCCTAGAGACCTATCAGTCTTCACTGGAAGTTACAAGGGAGAAATATGTATTCCCAACCGGTTAGTGAAAACCTTCTTTTAATTGCTTTGACCACTAACAGATTGGCATGGTTGCCAATTGGTAATTTGCACAGTAGTTTGCATGGAAGACACTGAGTTTTATTAACCACTTAGCAACAAGTGCAACACAAGCAGGAAATGGAGAATTTTGCCTTTAAAGTAAAGGTTGAGCCTTTTGAAATGCGGTTGCTGCAGCACTGAGGCACAACTTTTATTCTGAAGAATAATGTTCTCTGTCTCCTGTCTTCCATGCAAACTACAAGAGATTACAGCAATTAGCTATAGTGACCAAGGCAACCGTAAGGAGGATGTTGGTGCAGCACCCTCTTTGTAACCAATTTCACCTAGAGACTGCCAGAAACCTCCAGGAACCTCTTTTCAGCCAGTCAGGAAATATATGTTTTTCCCTTGCCACCAGTGGTTGCATCACATCCAATATTGTGGACCAGTCTCGAACAATGCGCGGATGATGTCATATGAGAACCCTGTATGGGCTTTGCTCCTGTGTCTTACTTATTTTTCCAAGTCTGCTTTTTGTGCCAGAGAACAAAGGGCCTACAACATAATTTCCTTTAGGCTGATGATGTCTGTGGAAAAAAAAGAGCAACAAATGAAAGAAAAGGTACTGGATGACAGCAGCTGATTCTTTGTCAAATTGGCACAAGGTAAAAGTAAATAAACAGGACTGGCTGGCATTACAATCAAAATGTCTATTAGCCAGAGCATGTGTGAGGCCCTCCATTTCCATATTTTAGGTGCCACTAGTTTTAGTGAATAAAAATGTAGACATGCACAGAAGCAGGAATGAGTAGGAGTAAAGAAATCCAGCATTACAAGGCTGCCAAAACTCACTGCCAGCAGTCCTAGAGCCACTAAAACAGCCAGCTTTGACCAGTTTCGGTGGCAACAGTGACAGAGTGAGTATTGCTTCTAAGTAGAAACCCAGTTTGCTTCAGTTTGGCAAACCTCTGCGCCTTTACAGTTTGAGCATGAGTGTGTGTGTGTGTGTGTACAGAGTCTCCAGTGCTGGAGAGGCTTCAGAGAGAAGAGAAAGTGTGTGTTTGTGTGTCAGAGCATTGCCACAGTAGTCTGGCAAACAGAACTTGCATACGTGCACATAGGGGCTTAGTGGTGGGAAAACTCCTAACACATGAGCACGCAAAAACACACAGACACACAGGCGCGCGCACACACATAGTCAGGAGTCAGCTGTCTACTCCTGCTTCTCAGCTCATTAAACCAAATCCCAGGGACTGGACTGAAGAATTTAAATGAGAACTCCCCTGCCCCCCTCCTTTGAAGTTTTGCCCCTTTCAGCTCACCGTAGCTGGAGCTGCACTTGTAGCCTCTAACAGGTATAACACGCCCACTTTCTCAGTGCTTCTTCATTAAGTACTCCGTGCTGCCTCTACTACACCTTTGGGCATCACACCGGCTGTTTGAGCTGACACTGATGGCCCTTTTTGCTTGGACTCTGACCTTGGGGAGTTTAAAACCCTGAAATCGTATATGTGTAAATCCGACAAAAATCCCCCATCCAACACTCCCACCCAGCCCTTGTTTGTCTGTGCCTTGTAGCTCCAGGTCCCCACGGAAACTGGATAACAGCAATGTTTAGAGAAGCTTGGGATTCATTTGGGATAACAGAGCTTGCCTGACAGGCCCAGGGACTCTTGCAACAGTAACCAGAGAGAGGCGGGTGAAAGAGTGCAGATTAGAGACTTTCAATGAGGACTTTAGGTAACTGTTTTGCCAAAGAGTTCTCTTATCCTCTCATTTAACTAACCGCCACTTTTGGTTGAAAACACAAGACAGTAGTGTTTGATTATGCCTACTGTGTCAATGTCAGTGCCTGTGCATACACCAATTTAAGTTTGTAAAAGTGTTAGTTAAAGGAGAGTTGTGTGTACTAACCTTTTTTTTTTTTTTTGCAATAATAAAGATAAAGAAATAAAACACAAGTTTCATCTGAAAGTTTTTGCCAATAAGTTTTCAAGGTGCTTCTATATAATTCTGTCCATTGTAAAAATAAGTGAAGAAAACACAAGTTAAAAGCAGGCAATAAAAAAAGGCAAAAACATGCTAATGTTTATGTATTAATTAAATTTCTGTTTTGTTTTTTATGAAAACTAACTGAAACTCAACTATATATAGTTAAAGAACACCATCTCAAGAAGCCACAGAGTTAGATAAGTGTGTTAAAGAATATAAAATCTGCTTCTCTTACCACTCTTCATTTGTGACCAACTTCATAAGACACCCATTCCCCGCTCTCTCACCCATGACCTCTGACCCCAACCTTGATTTGTCCTTTTTAACTATTTGCCAACTTTTTGGGGAAGAGGCCATCCCTGGCTGTTTCTCTATGGAACTATCCTATCCTCCCACCCCCCCTCTTAGCTAGGCATCATCCAGTGGCCCTTGCTCTCTGTATCAGCTTTTTGTCGGGGATTTGCCTGCTCAATCCCACAAATCAACAGAGGATAGATGCCTATTGTGCGTAATCAAAGCACTTCCTCCTGGGGTAATCCCTCAATTTGAGCAGGAAGAAAAGCCCAGTGAAGGGGGGATGTTCTGGATCAATCCTATGAAGGGCCCATATTATACACTCTTATTTCACCAAAGAGACACAGCCGGGCACCATTCTTAACCCCCTTTCCCTCCAACCACCTCCAACTGCTCTCCTTTCTGTTTGTGTTTATCTTTATTTTACTCCCCTTCTCTCTTTATTAATCTGTTTTTTCTTCAGTGTTATTGTCAGCGAGTGTCCTGGCATGTTGGCTGGTTAGCACGTGGCAGCTCTTTTATCTCTGCTTGTTTACCCAAGGAACATTGAGGATGATTGACTTGTCGCTGGCAAAAGCTTTTTTGTACATTGGATGTAGGATGACAGAAGCATCAGCCTAAATGTTTCAGTCAGCCTGTACACAAAGGCCTAGCCAGCTTTCATCTACTAGGTAACAATGTAAATACATTTGGCAGGTTAGCTTCAGTGTGAACTTATGATATGTCATTTTGGTCATTCATGCTCAGGTAAGAAGAAGCTCTCATGGGATTGATTCCATTTTTGTGCATATTTACTACCTTTTCCCAGTACCACAATCAACAACAATCTCACCGTGACTCAAATGCCGATAGAGGATTTGGACTTAATTATATCTGTCAGTCAAATTTATTGCCATCATTGGTAGAAAGGTATGGTAGAAAGCCTGGAATATTTACTAAAAATGCAAGGCTAAACAATAAGACTATATATGAAAAAATGTGGATATAGCTTGGGTGTATATAGCAATTCTTTTATGTAATTTGTAAAAGTGCTACATAAAAAACACCAGCTTATGCTTGAAACCACATTCATATGCATAAATAAAGGCGAAAGGTGTACAACTTTTGCTTCCTGTTTGCTGTTATTTTGGTTCAGCACTCAGTGTGTCCTGCTTGTACAGAGTCCATGCTTATTGCTAGTTGGAGGATGGCCATAGCTTTTGTGTCTGCAAATTGAAGTTAGCATGGAAGTGCCTTAAAGGCATTCTTTTTAATGAGCAGCACCACTGCTCTCACTGCAAAAAGATTAGATATATTGATATATTGGATATATTTAGGAAACTTTCTTGTTTACACTTTGATCACGTTATTGGTACAGCTGCTAGTTTTTCATTCTATTAAGTAACATCCATCCAGTCCATCCAGCCTCATTTGCTCTTCGAAACTAAGCAAGGCTGAGCCTAGCTAGAGCTTGGGTGGAAGACTGTCTGTGAATACCAGGTGCTGTAAGAAATGAAGTTAATTTTGTAAATTATGGTCATTATAAGAGTCAGAAAGGAGGCTTAGGTTGATATGGTGCTACTGTAATTGGCACTGGCACCTCACAGCAAGAGGGTTCGAACCTGCTGGTTGACTGGTGCCTCTGTGTGGAGTTTGCATGTTCTCTTTGAGCTTGCGTGAGTTCTCTCTAAGTATTCTTGCTTCCTCCTACAGTCTAAAAACATGAATGTTAGGCACATTGGGGTTTCCAGTGGTTGTTGGTCTCTGTGTGCCCTCCAATAAACAGGTGGCCAGTGCAGAGTGTCCTGCCTTTTTCCCAGTGACCGCTTGGATAGTCTTGAGCTTCTCTGAATTGGATAAGTAGTTAACAAAATGGATTGATGGAAGAAGACGGATTATACAGAGAAAAATCACTGGCTAATGACTTGTCAGTCACAAGTCATTAGCCAATGAATGTGCGGTGTCCCTCAGTTCACAGTCAGATCCACCCGGGCCTCATTGCGCCTGTTTTGAAATCAGCAAACTGCTTAAGTCTTCATAATGGGACTTCACTAACCAATGGATGACATCACAGTAGACATGTGATTCTTTTATATTGTCTATGAAGGGCATTGGCGTTATGGACAGGCCTCGTGGGTCCAGGCCCACTTAATAAGGTCACTGTGCCCCTTCAGCTAAAATCTAACTATAAATTACACAATTTGGCAATGAGAAACTTAAACACTGATTTTGCCAATAAGTTATTGTAGTGCAAGCTTAATGTAACTGCTCATTAAGCAGTAGTTTAGTGCTTCTGCAGCAACTGTGGTAACCAGTATAACAGAGGGCAATGAGCAGATCAGGTCAGGTCAACAGGTCAGGCTTTGGGACGTACCCATCATGTCTCTTTGAAACCAAACTCATCAGCTCATGGAGCTAAAGCGTTATCCTGCTCAAAAATTGCAAAACAAATGGAAAGGCATTGAGGATATTGTGTGCTCACGGTCAGCTGTCCTGTTGAGTTCATTGATCCACCTTTGCACTTAGAGAAAAATTATTTCACTTTTGTCTCCTGCAATGTAAGACAGATATTTTTGCACTTTTATAAATGTGGCTACGTGGTCTCTGTGAGTGTACTGTGCATGTATGGTAGAAATGAGGCATAGTGTATATGAGTGCAAGCGCATTTTATTTTTAAAGTAAATAGCAAAGTGACTTGAGCTGAATGTCCCCTTGTCAGAGTTGGTAACCTGACCAGTTCATATAGTCTCTGCTGACCCTGTTTAGGAACATAGTACTGGATAAAACCAGCTATCCATTGCTGGATGATCATTACCCTGGTTTGTCTTTTTTGTCAGATGACCTGTGCTGTATACCCAGAGCCCCTCTGCTTTACCACCTGTGCTTTACCAATGAACCGACCCTATTTAAAAGACCAAGAAAGATGCATTTCATGAAATGACACTAAATCCTAAATTCACCCTTATCTAGTTCCCAAGCTCTGACTTTAAGGTTAAGAGACATCTCAATAAACGCTGGTTAACTGGTATGTTTGTGTAAATAGAAAGTGTGAAAATTTGGTTGTAGACAACAAGCATCACTACTATTTGTCTCACTCTAAGGATTTATTTTAACAAGCCTTAAGTAGAAACATTTTACTGGCAGTAAATCTTTCATACTGTACTCTGACACTTCCTGAAATTGCTACCAGCACCTCTTTAGTAAATTCCCCAAAAACTTCACCTCTTATTGTTAGAGTAGACTCTGCGACCTTGTCGTGGTCTCGGGTTTTCTCAATTAGTTGCTATGTCTAGGCACCAACAGATGTTTCAGCTGTGTCTGTTAGATCTTTAAGTAGATATTGTGTTTAGTCTTACAGGCAGCTGCTGTTCGTTTCTGTGCTCATGCTTCTCTTGCATCCTTTCATTCAAATGGACTAACTGTGATAAATAGACACAAATGCATCCTAACACTTTTTTTGTGGCTCAACTTATAAATGCCTCAGATGGTTGTTTAATAACAAAATATCTGAATGTCTTTGATGATCTGCAGATTTCTTGGTGCAGCGTAACCCAAACTCAGTTTTCCTACATGAGAGTGGAATCAATAGGTGTCATTAAACAAACCTAACAAAACACGACCTTTACTTGAGTTCTGAGGTTACAAAGGAAGTCAAAATAGATGACTGGATTAAGTGAGAGCTGACATCCCCGGAGACTCATTAGAATAGGAGAGGAATAAGGACAGAGAGAGAAATCAGGACCGATCCCAGCTGGGCTGACTTCCCTTTATGTCTGACCTCATCACCAGGAAAATCTTAAAAGACATCCATCTGGTCAGGTACACACGCAAGACACCAGAAGAAGCTGTGCTGTGTGCAGCCAACTCCTATGTGTAAAAGAAACTCTACTGCATGTTTACATTTTAAGTGATTTAATTGGCTTGACTTGGCAGTTGTACCTTTTAAATACAAAAAAATGACAATTCAAATATTGAGTCCAAGATATTATTGGTTAATGGAAATTCTTAGTTTGCTTAGAAAGTATAAGAACAATTCCAACTCCACAATTAGACAGTGGTGTCTTTCTATCCATCTGATGATCCCCGAGTACTGTATTTTATCTGCAATATTATTATACAGAGCAAAGCGGAAGCTAGAAATGAACACGTTCATTTGTATTTTATTTTATTAAAAATTCAAAGTATTTGATTCATTCTTATAGAGTTAAACTCACAAACTTTTTCCAGAATTTCCTGTTTTGAGAATTATCACTGACTTTGGAAGCCTTGTTCACAGACATTGTTGCCTTAGCTTCACATTTATTGTTGCAAATATGTATAATATTGTTTAATAATCTATGATATTGTGTATACTATATATGAGTAGTTTTACACATTGTATAAGATGAATTACGATTTGTACTTAAAAAAATCTCCTCTTACAGAACGTGACAGTATATGGTTTAAATATTGTGAGCTGAGATGAAAGTATGCGAGCAAACTGCTGCACTGTTTGTTTTGATTAAAAGTCTGTATGATCTTGGACATCTTTAATAGTCTTTGCTTCCTAAACATTTAAATTTCAACAGACTGTTTTTAGCAACCTGAGAGTACATACTGCAAAAGTCCATAAAGTCTCACTTTTTTTCAGTCCAGCCTGGTGCACTGGTCCAGCGTGAGATGGCAGCAATGTGTGGCCCAGATTGTGATGATGTGATGGATGATGTGAGTAATTCTCATTAACTGGGAAATGGCACATTAACATTTATTACTTCTGAAAGAGGTATGATTACCTGCACTTGCATTGGTTGAGCACAGCCCTGCGTGCAGGCGCTTTTAATTCCCAGATTACGCTATCCTCATATATATATGGCTTGTGAAACAGAACACACGACTTCTTTATTTTCCTGCTTGCCGACATTTCCAGTAACTGCAGTAAATTTTTAGTCCAACTTTTCTTTTCACTGCAACTTGGAAGTGCGTTTTTTTTTCTCTTTTTTTCCCCCTGTGTCGGCAACAGGATCAGACTTAAACCACCTTCTACTTTGCCGCTGTCTGCCTCTAAACACCATCCTCTCCTGTAGTAAGTATGGCTCTGCTCTCTGGGGTCTACAAGTGTCCCAATCCCTTCCTCTGGCCTCGGTTTCTAACCTAGATCAAATGTTAGGCTTTAAAAAGCTAAAGTTTGATGTGGATGAGCAACTGCCTATGAAACACTTTAATCCGCAATGCTGTAATGTATTTAATTTCACACCCTCTGATGGTGTTGCCCCTTCTTAGGATTACCCAAGGGAGGAAGGGGTGGGGGTGGGGGCACGGGGGCATAGCGAGAGAGGAGGGGGCAGTCACTGAAGCTCTTCGTAAGAGAAAGCAAGACTTAGGAAAGACAGAAGGAGAGAGAGAAAAGGCACTCAAGAGCTGTTCAAGTAAGGGAAGAGAGGGATGGCAAAGAACAGAAAAAGATATGAGAAAAAGAGAAAAATGCTACATATACACAGAGGAAAGAGTAAGAGTTATAAAGACAGGAGTGAAAAGTGAGGTAAAAAAGCGTTTCCAAAACCAGAGAGAAAATCTTGGCTTCACAGAGAAAAAAGGAGAATGTCACTTTACAATTTGGAATGCTTGTATTCAAATAAGAGGTCGGAGCTTTGGAGCCCAAAGAATGCAGCTATATCTGCATTGTCACATCCCCCTTGCTTGGATAAGGGGAAAAGACACCCTGGCAAATCCCATTGTAGAGCTTGGGAGCTTCATAAAAGTTAAGGAGCGATGGATATAGTCTTGGCCCCCTTATGAGATGAGGATCTATCTGGCCTGGCTTCGGAAGCCGTAGACGCATACGCAGGGATATTGGAGGCAATAATTCCCCGGGACGGGAGCACACACAGGCTCCTTTATATCGCCCCCTAATATCCAATTTACGGGCTCAGGCCCTCCGCCAGAGCAGCCCCCGAGAACTTAGAATGCACAAACGCCAGCGTGAGATGGAATTAGGGCCAAGTTCTCTTTTCTTCTGTTTGCCAAAAGTTTGAGGCTTACAGAAATATGAAACGGTTTTTTTCTCTCCCTCAGTCTCTGTCCCTTACTCCCTTCCCTTTCCTTTCCTTTCCTCTCCCCTCAACCCCCCGCCCTATCCGTTAACCAAATGACCTGAAAGCAACAAATAATTTGGGCTGGGGATGGAAAATGACTTGATTTTGTGTGGTTTTGGATAATACGGAGCGAGACTTCCAACACAGTGTGCAGGAAATGGTGTAAACAAGTATCACTGATTGGAAATGATATATACTGTAGTCATTAAATATATTTGGCTTTCTTTGAAATGTGTTTCTTCAAGGGTATTGTTGCAATGCCAAATTCCCAAGAAAAAAAATGTTTTTAATAATTTAGAAGAAAAATACATGGGGGAAGGAAGTCTATCATGCTTAGATGAGTGGGGATTTATTTAGGTTCTGGGTGGAAAAAGTAAAAGTTAGAAAGTGTATACATGCTTAAGAGGCGTGATATCCCTCCTCTGCTGATCTCCTTATCCTCTCCTTAGGCTCCCTAAGCAGCATGTGGTGCATGCACACAGACAGGCACACAGACAGTGACTTTCCCTCTGCTATTGCTGGATGAATCTCCTGTGAACCTTGCCAGCCGCCCTTGCCTGTGGATGTATTTACTCATAACAAGGGCTTAGGCCAATAAGAATATATGGTGATTTATACTGTGACCAGCAGGGGATTGTGTTGCCCTGATGCTTTAAGTATTTTACACTTTGCTAAACTCTCTGACACCTCCAGGGATAAAATCCCCCATTTGTACCAGCCCCATCTCCGCCTCTAAGAAACTCTGCACTAAGCGACAACAAAACAAAGTGGGATCAAACCTCGTCATAGCAACGCAAGTCAGAGGAGATAATAATGTATTTGCTCCATTATATCTTAACATAGAAAAAAAAACAACACTGTTCTACAACTAATGAGCATAACGTGATGGAAGAGTCTACAGCCTTTGGCCCAAGATGATCATTGTTTACGTTCAAGTGACAAAGCCCTCTAGTGGCCACATTAATTATGACTCTGATTCACTAGCAGCAACGAAAGAATTTAGTTGATCTTAATATTGAGACAAGTCTTCAGATGGAGGAGGTCTGGTAGGAGCATCAATAAAGCATCAGAAAACCAAGAGGACTGCTGTTTGTTTGGTTGAGGGCAATGATGAAGTAGTTACTGTACCCAAGTCCAAGCTAAACCTTAATCACAGCAGTGTCCAGGGCTTAAGTGTCCTCAATGGTACCGTAAACATGCATTGCTTTCTTCTTTTTTCTGTGTTTTTTATGCCAATTAGTTCAATTCACAGCATAGACTAGATGAATGGGTTAGATGGCACAAAGTATTGACAGTTCAAAGACTTCTTGATAAACATGCCAAAAAAGTTTAATGGAACTGAACAATTAAGGCTTCAGTCACACAGGCCTAGAGACCTGACCACAACCACCTGATAAACACTAGCTGATAGGGGAAAAAGTTAGTGATGTTAGTGCTAGTGTTAGTGCTGAAGGTTGCTGGCAGTCACTAGTGTGAAAGTGATTGTAAAGAGGTATACGGTGGTGCACAGAAATCATATTTGTGATTGCTTTGATTGCTAGCAGTTGCCAGTAGATTGGAAGTCGTGGATGACACTGACTTGCCTGTGCAGGCACAGGTAGTGAAACTAAAAAGTGCGACACAAACTAAGAATAGTAAGAAAAGTTTTGCCTTTGGAAATTTGTTGGTTGCAGCAAAGAAACGTATATTTTTCTTTGAACTTGAATGTTCTCCGTTTCCAGTTTGCATTACATTTTTTAAGTTTCACTAACATTTGGAAAGTAAGACAGTCAAGATCTCCCATACAAACTATGGGCTGTCGTGGTAATCTGCTAGCAGTAAAGTCTGTTTATTGGGTGCTATGACATCTTGTTTCCTACAGGGGTTCACTCCGATGAACAGGTTAATAAATCAATATTCCAGAGACTTTTACTCTACATAATCAGGAATGTAGTAGTAAGAAGGTTAATTATTTAATTGAGTGTAATATAAAAGATATAATAGATTTTATTTATTAGATAATGCTATATGAGTGTTTTACACCTATTCGTAGAGCATAAAATAGCAACAGGCTAATCAGACATGGTTTGATTACTGTGCAGTTTGCATGGTCACCTCACCACAGCAAGATGCATCTCTTCTGCAACCCCAGACAACGCTCATCTTTCTATTGTATACTGAAACTTGGCGTGACGGTTGGGAATGGAAAATAGGAATCGCTTGAAGGCAAAGGAACAATGTTGTACATTAAACAGATTCAGGTTAGGAACGCCCAATAAAATAAGCTGTTAGCACTGTGGTTATGTTTATTGTAATGCTAGGTTGTTTTCCTTGCCAGGGCGGAATGTCAGCATGATGTTTCTCAGGTGTGAACACACGTGCGCACCGTAAGTGAAGTGTGCAGGCACGAAGCGGTGGTTTGCAGATGATTGGCTTCTTGTTCAATGTTAGAAAGCAAATTGTAAAACTCTCAAGGTAGTTTGGAACAAATTGTGATTACTGGGCCTACATTTGTTGAGATGCACGTACTAGTTACTTAAAATAGTTTACATCATTTTAATGGCCTCTCATTCTATCGCAGCTCAGCCACTTTCAATAAAATTTATAACATGTGATTAGATACCTTTTTTTAACATTTGATCGTATTAGAGAACTAACATATGTATATAAAAGATGAGTCATTTAGAGTCCTCCTCTCACCTTGGTTATTTGATTCCAGCTGTGTGCCATGTCTCTTTTCTGACTTGAAGGAAAAAGCACTTCTGCAAAAAATATACTCGTGCATCCTCGATTATACTTCATCCCCACCTCTTTTTGACCTCCAGATGCATTTTAGGAGCCGAGACATCCTTCAGCATGGCATATTGAGATTGATTTCCAGGTCACAGCCAAGAGGACGGAAGAGACGAGGAAGCACAAATAAGCAATATGAGAAAAGCCTTTTGTGCTTTCAAAAATGATGAATAAGAACAAGCTGATGCCATCTAAAATACAGTGGCAGAATTTGAATTAAGTCCTTATTGTGAATCCTTATTTTGAATTTAAATGAATTTATTCGTATTTGCTACTAAGATGCTAGATGTCTTGAGTTCTGAACCTGATTGGACTAAAGAATCTTTAAATATTACATTAAATCCATCATCTTACACCGCACTTAACTTTGACAACCAAAGACAAGCGGTTGCAACTTTTACAAACTTTTCACACAGAGTTGAAACCAAAAAGTAACCTTAGAAAACCCCTCGTACGAGCTATTCAACTCCATCAAAATCCGTCTTTGTCATAAATTATCAAGTCATTGTGGCCAAATTCTCTAAATGCTATCGCATTTGAGAACCCAACGCTAATATTATCCATCTACCTTCCCCGAAAGGTCAAGTAAAGTGTGCCCAAGTCATAAAAATTCCCCATCTCATTATTTGAGCATTTTTCTGGCTAGTGGCAGGGGTGCAGTGCAGTGGAAATGGAATGATATATTGGCGTTGGTCAATAGTCGATCTATAATGACTGTGTTGTTGGGCTTTCACTTTAGAATAATTTATATCCTTCCTGATCAATAACTAATCTTGGGCATAGTCAGCACTGAAATAAAGAGGAGAATGATGATGGCAGGGGGAGAGGCTCTGCTGGAATGTGTGGGAATGTGATGCCCCACCACCCCCCACCACTCACACCCACCCGCAGTACACACACACACACACACATACAGGTCTCTTCTCCACCAAGTAGTTCATCACAAACCATGTAAAGTATGGGTGGAAGTGTACTTTTTAGAGGTAAATGATTGATTTTGTGTTATGCGTGTGTGTGTGTGTGTGTGTGTGTGTGTGAGAGAGAGAGAGAGAGAGAGAGAGAGAGAGAGAGAGAGAGAGGCAGAGAGAGGCAGAGAGAGGTGGGGAGAGTGATTTTACTTAAACAACTATCTTTGTGAGAACTACTTTAAGTTTTAGAGCACTGTCGCGCAGTTCCCATCTCTTTCTCACAGTCCATCAGAGGGCTGTTTGATGAAGAATACTTGGCCTTAGCATTAGTGTTGGGGTCAGCCACTTAAAGTTACAGTATTCTGTTACAGTATTATGTCCTCACAAATATATTTACACAAGCGTGCATGTGTACGTGCCCAAACATCTACATTTCTGTTAGTGTTTTGAACACGAGTGTGTACTTGTCCAAGCATGTCTGTGTTTGTGTGCCTTTAACATTTATGTGTGTACTTGTGCGCGTGTGTGTTGGCCTGTGGAGCTGAGGGGGCTGAACCCTCTGCCCTCAGATTAGCCCCTGGTTGATAGGATTAGGCTCTAATGACTGGGACTTGGAAGACAAAGGGAGTTTCTGCAAAGAGGCTTAGATATGGAAGAATTAACAGCAACCTTGCATTGCTCTTTCTTTCTCTTTAGCTTTTCTCCTGCCTTGTTCCCTCCTTCTCTCTTCTTCTGTCTTTATGACCTTTCTCATTGTCTCTTGCATAGTCTTTGTCTCTGGATGTCTTATAACACACTGATGCTTTCCATAACTGCTTTCAGACAAGTGCATCCACTCATGCACCTTTGTGCGTTTAGAATACACAAATGCTCACCATTGTTTCAAATTGCATAAACTTTCCCTTTAGACTGGGGACACTTTGTCTTTATATTTTAGCTTAAATGATTGTTTAGATGTCAGCAGATATCTGACCCTTTTGGGTTTATTGGTATTGTATCTATATAAACTTCAACGTATACATTAAAGGTTCGCATAAGTTTTACATTTTCAGACTTCACCATTCAAGCTCATGATGTGATATATCAGGCTATCATTATAACTTTCATTGTGATGCTAAATTCTTCAATTTCTATGTGTGACTTTTCTAAAAAACAATCTTCTGTATCTTCTAGTTTGAGATCTGAACATTTTATTTTCACAAATAATAATAATACAAACAGAAAATGACTCTGTTTTAAGTCCTCGGAGACAGAATTCTTCACATTTACTCCAGAAAAACGACCAAGAAATTGAGCTCTCACTGGGAAAATCAAACATCTTGAAACTCTTTGATACGATTCAGTGCCGTCAAATCACCGTCAATACCAAACAGTGCTACAGTGTCAATGGGTCTGGGTTTTTCTATAGTCAGCCTTATTAGTGCTAAATGGTCTGATGCGCCAAGACCCTGCTCAGGTTCTAATTGCCCCGGTCTCAGATGCTCTTTTAGAGGGAGCGCCAGCCGAAACGCAACACAACAACAGCAAAAGAGAGGGATTTAGGAGATTTTCTGCCAGCTTACGTAAGAAGAGAGGAGAGCAGCTTCTTTTGGTCGGAGCAGAGTTTATGTGAGCAAAGATAAACCCATTGGTGGATGAAACCATTAGAAGAGTATTGCTCAATAAGCCTTGGTATTTTAATTTGGAGCAGAGCGTGTGTTGTGTTTGAAAAAGTATTGTGTGGGATGCAGTGCAAGGCCATGCTAGCAGTGTCTGCGAAAAGGAAAAACAATGAGGGGAGAATGATGAAGAACCTCAGAATAAAGCAGGGCGGGGTGGATGTCAAGGTCTGTTTGGGAAGTCATGTATGGCGGTATGAGTGCGAAGGCTGAGTGTTGGTTTACTGAGCCCCAGCTGGGCTCTAATCCGACTGACTTTCATAAACCTGACTGGGCAGAGCAGCCACAAGCATTGGCATTAGCACGAAAGAATCACTGTGAGGCTGTGTACAAGCCAATCTTCTGTCATTACTAATCCTGTTACTCAGCTGTTTATTTAGTATCCTTAGTTTCTTGCCAAAGTCATCATCTCAACTTCATCAGTGAGAAAATAAAGAAAGCTCCATCTGAACACGTGGTAAAGTTTTATCAGGATATAAGTGACCTACTAGCATTTAAAAATAATGTGAAGATGATTAATTTTGCCATTTTAATTACTCTGCAGTAGCTTTTTCTTATCTCATTTAAAGTAAAACTGTCCCAAATATTCCTGGAAAGTAATAAAATGGACACAGTTAGTGAGTAATTAGCAGAGAGACTTGGCCTGATATGTTAATACGTCACAATGATTCTCAGTTCAAAGTCTGGATGTGGAGGTAGGATCAGCGAGGCAGCCTCGGCGCACATGTCAGAACTCCACCTCAAAGCCAAATCAACTGCATTTACAGTATAATAACAGTGACATCATGCAGTTTTCCTAACTATCCCCTGAGTTATGGTGAGTCCAATTTGCCCTAAAATGCTTGCATACGTATGTACACACAGTCACATATATGAAGTTGTGCGAGCGCATGCACACACACACACACACACACACACACTTACTTCTCTACTGCGCTGTACACCCACAGTCTGTTAGCTTTTATCTTGTGCTGGGCAGTAGATGAGGACCATATGCAGCCTCAGTGCAATTATAGTGTGGTGAATTGGTAGGACAACAAGAGGGCGTTTTAACGGAGCAGTAAATGCAGGTAAGGGCCTGTATTAAGCCAGATCAGGTTCCACTGATGTTGTCAGCTGGAGACAGGCTCTCAGACAGCCTGTGAGTGTGTTTGTAGGTGTGTCCAAGCGTATGTGTTTGCATGCAGGCATGTTTTATGTGCATGTTTTGATTGAAATGTAGGTAATATTATATCAGACGAAACAGTTACCTGTGTTTCTTTGAGGAGCAGTTTTGGTTACCGGCAATGTGACTTTCTTCATAAGTATGTGACACACGCATATGTAATTTACCTGTCTAAATGGCTGAAGGAAATTGCATGTGATCCATAATGGTTATGGGGATATGACCCCACCAGGCTTTTTTTATTTTCTAGTGTCTGATAGGTGAAAGGTCAATCTCTAAATTGTTTGTCTGCAGCCCTATAATGCTGACTCCCAAGGGAGGCTCGGCTTAACCCACACCGATCCTAAATCACCATTGTATTTAGTTTTTTTCTAAAGTTGAGAAAAATAAAAGTATTACAGTAAAAAGTAAATAAAATCAATAATTAATATTAATGTTTGCTAATTAGGTTTGTGTAACAAATGTCCAGTGGTAGAGGTATTTCATGGAAAGCAGAGATACCACAGTGCAAGTAAAAGTTCTGTATTCAAAAATTGTTATCATTAAACATTAGGAATAAAAATCTAAATATACTGACGAATATTAATTGAAAATATTAATTGTGATGAATGCATAATTTCATAAAAATGTAATCTAGTAAAATTTGCTTGTGTATTGAAGGATTATTGCTATTAAAAACTAACCTTAAATAGTAATTTGAAGTGCACTACTTTGATCAAATGTATTACCTACGACATAAACCCTTTGAAAGAATCCAAAGCTGCTTGATTAATGTAAAGAAAAATGTATAAAGTACAACAAAGGAGTAATTATGTCCAAATCTGCTTACTTTTTCATCACTGTAGACTACTTTTTTTGCCACGTCTTCCTGATACTTGAGCATGCTCATCTGATATTTAAAATGAGCTGCAATCAACTGCCAAGAGCATTTTGTCAATATTGTACGGAAGCAACAGATGTATGCACCATTACCTGCAAATGCTGTATCAGTCTATTGATTCTGGACTATTTAGGAGTTTAATCCACATTTATGTTCATACGTTGGTTATTTTTCAGAATTTGGTGAAAATAAAAGGAACACAATAGCCAGCTGCAGGGGAAGTTCTGGTGGTTTGGTGGTGAGGAGGGAATCCAGGCACAGTGTAATCATTGCTCACATGTCAATCCAGACTGATCAGTTCTGTCACTGCTTTTGGATGGAAACAGTTTTTTCTTCCCTGTGCGGAAAGCAGAAGCGGTCAGCCACAGCTGCCCTTTTCCTGTCTTTGTTGTTAAATGACAGAAATATTTAGAATCTGTTTTCCATTTTAGTTATGTTTATTTGAAAATGGGTCATCCGAAATGAAATTTCTTCTGCTGAATGAAAACTCGATCACAGCTTTTTTTTTGTTTTGTTTTTTTAGGCTCAAACTGATTTCAAAACATTTTAAAATGTAGGAGTTGTGGTATTTTAAAATTATGCATGTCAGAGAAAACAGACATAAATGTTCAGTGACTAAAACATGTATTCCCAGCCGTAACTTCAGAAGATTTTTTTATTTGAGTTTGCTGAGGAGAAACCACATTTCTTTTTTCATTTGTTTAACCAATGTATCCACATGATACTCATGTACATTTCCATAGAAGTTATAAAACCAAGATGCTTTTGCAAACTCGAGTTCAGAGATTGACACTTAAACTACACTAAAATATGTCTGTACACAGCTATAGATATTTATCTTGTCTAATGTGTCTTCTTTTGTACCCATATGTGATCACTAATAGTAAATAAAAGTACAGGAAAAATGAGCTGCAGTGAGTGCAAATGAGTCTTTATATTAGCATATAAGTGTCAATGGACACTTGCAGATAAGTGTTTCAGTAGAAATCACTGTAACCCATTACATTCCTGGGAACAGTTTAACTGTCATAAAAAATAGTTTTAAAGAAAACCAAACATTGCACAGTAAAGATTAATGATTAATTCTCACCCGAGAGGTGATGCTATATGAGGCTTTTTAGAACGGAGGCTTTGTAATTCACAGGTTCTGTCTGCATTTAGAAACTCAAGGACAAAGCAAGAAAAGTGCGAGGGAAGAGTAATTATTGGAGGCAGGTGTGGTATAATGTGTCATAAACAAATGAGGAAAAAGAGAGTGACGGAACAAAGGGTACAAAGATAGAAATGCCAAACATTAGCGTGTGCCAAGTCATCTGTTGTTGTCTTTTGATGGTTATGACACATGTGATAATTAACAAAAGCTTAGTGGAAGGCATTTACAACAAATCACGCTACCTTGATTCTTTGACAGTTTTCATGTGGGTTTAGAAAAACTTTTCCCAGAAAACAAGTTTGTCTCATTCTTTGAAAAACCTTGGTGGATTTTCTCTTTTTAAATTGCCTCCATTTACTATGAAGCCACAGTTAGTGCACAGTAGAGCAAGCTTTCACCATATCGCTGACATTTGTTGTTATGAGATGAATTTATGCTTTGAAAGCTTCTTTATTAGGATCCTTAGGGTCATACAGTATACAAAGGATCTTAGATGAGAGCTGACCGCTGACCTCCTCTTGAACTTCAGTAGAGATAACTTTGTTTAGAAGAGATGGCAGTAGGTTCACTAGAAACCGCTGCAGTCAATCAGTATGTTTAGTAATCTGATTCGCTGCTGCAGGGATGAACGAGTGCCCTGCTGCTGAACTGGAGTGCACACGTCTGACCTGTTATGCCAAATATTTGCTCTACATTTCATCTCAACATTTTCCTAACAAATGTGAAATTATTTTGAAGTCCAAGTCATAACGATCATTGGCATATTGACAATATGTCTTGTAAGCTAGTGGCTCTCAAACTGTGGGGTGGGCCCTCTTTTGGGGGCAAAGGGCCACTGCAGGGTACTATTGATGACCTGGGGGAGTTATGGAGTAAAACACAGCTGAATGAATAGAACTTTTGTAAGGAAATTACAATGTATCTATATTTAACTAAAGTTAACAATTATGTTGCGTGGGGCATAAACTTTTTTCACTGTTGGAAAGGTGTTACGCCAGAACCTGAAGGCATCACAGTCTAATGAAATCCACACTTTTTTAAAAAACAAACTTGATATTTATATACAGCCTACTGTAAATTGATGTTGTATCTAGTTGTTGCATATGTCTCTCCATGTTTTATCTTAATTAAACTGTGATAAGGAAAACATCAAATGCTTTAAAATGTAAAGGATGACAAAATAAAATTCAAGATTTATTCATATTTATGTGATGTTGGTTTAAGTATTGTTCTGATTTCACATTTTTACATTATATATGAAAAGTTTTATATTGCCGTATTTTTTATTTTGCAATTGCAATAAAACAAAGTAAAGGGATCTCTCAGAATTAATTCTGAAACACTTTGCAAAACACTTTGTTAAGAAATGAATTGGTTTGCTATTAACTGGGTGGCCATGTCAAAGAGGTAAGTGGAAAGCTGCAGCTTTTATCACCTTCATTGACATACGATATGAGTACTTCACAGTGGTTTTGTGGTGAATGTTACAGCTGCATTTTGTAGTGACCATGTGTTTACTGCTGCCTGGGAGATAAAGAACAGCCACAAGCCAACACTGGCCGTGGTTAGGGTTTTTCTATTCTAGCAGCCACTGTGGCAAGAAACTGGCTATCATCTGGAGGAACGGCTGTACAAGAAAAGATTTTTAAAAAGTACAATTTGGCTGCAAAGCCTGAGAAAAACATCTGTATATTTGCTGTAATGCTGTTCAATACTGAACCCTATTTAGATTAAATTGATTACCCAACTGTTTCCTTTACCGTACACTGCATTTTATGCTATGGACACAATACTGTTTTATACAATTTAAAACAAAATATGTCAAGGGGACTGGAATTTCCCTTGATATGTGTATTATATGAATTAAATATCTCATAAAATGTACAAAAACAAACATGACTTCTAAAATTTCTGAAACGGTCCCTTTTAACCGATTTCCATATAAGAGTAAACTAGCTAGCAATCAACTTTAAAGATATCAAGCTCAGACTGAAGACTATATTTTGATTTTAAAAACACTTTATAGCTTCCTTATAGCTGATGTTGTCTGTTTCTCTACTGGGGTTTCCTGGTTTATTACCACTAGGCTATGCTGTGCTCCCAGGCCTCTCTCTGCTCCGGCCTAAACTCACACCCATCCAGAAAAAGATGAGTCTTCACACCTCTTCTGCAGCCTTGCCTCACTCCTCCCTTCCTATCACTCTGTTTCCCCCCCTCCTGGTTTTATAGCTTAGCTCCAACACCCAGCTTTTTCCACTCGCCCTCTTCTCATCGTCATCCTTCATTTCTCTGCTTTGCCGCTCTCCTTTCTTCTCACTTTCCCTCCCTCCCTCTCTTTCTCCCTCTCTTAGGTGCTGATCAATTCACAGTCTCCCTGGGAGGTGTGAGAAAAGCCCCCGCTCATCCTCACCCATCCACCCGCAGCCACCCTTACCCCTCCAACCCTGAATGGATCACCTTTCAGATCATTCATCCCTGGATTTTTTTTTTTTTTTTTTTGGGTTACAGGGAGTGGGGAGTTCAAGTGATGATGATGATGCCGATGATACTCTTTTCCTCCTGTTCTTCAGTTTCTCCTGTCCTCCTTTTTCACTTCATCATGTCTCTTCCTCTCTCTGCAAAAGTGTCTGCGACACCATTAGCACACCTGAAATAATAGTGCCGGTGACAAATGCTGCTGGAAGGGCTGGTTGAGAGAGACGCTGAGAGGGAAAGACAGAAAGAGGGAGAGAGTTAAGGAGGTGTGTCTGTGTGTGATAGAGCGGTGAGCTCTCTATCTGCCTGTGGTGTTAATTCAGATTCTGCAGCCCTTCAGAGTAAAAGTGGAGCTGCTGACCTGGTGACCAATGGCACAATGTGAAAATTGACGGGCAGCATTACAGGAACCTGTTCTCTCTGTGTTTGCGCACTTGAACGCACATGTTTAGAGGTTTATATGCCATATGTAACAGTGCATCTATTTTCACACACTTCTCACTGTATAGGAAAACAGCTGTTTATCACATTATGTATCCATAAGTGTTATGCAGTTTGAGTGTGAGATCCAAGGTGCTGTTGTGTCAGTTCTTGATCAGTCATTTGCAGTTGTTTATCATTAATCCACATGCTAATATTAATTATGCATTGCCATCAACGCAATTCATAGAGAAAGCAGTAGCAGTTCCCTTAGTGTTGAAATTTGATGAAGCTTTGAATATCTTTCTACATTTTGAAAATTAGAATCTTACACCTAGTAACATCTTGATGTAGACGGTTTATTAAAAAACACAGCTGAGTGATTTCTGCACAACATTTTATCTAAGGTTTGAATACTGAAAGTGTTGATTTGTTATGTTTAAGACTTTATTTGAAAAGTGTTTCTCTTAAAATGTTACCTGTGACACTTTGACAATAAATGAGCAGATCTGGTTCATGTAATATCAACATTTCTAATCCACCTTAAAATAAAACAACCACTCTATAATCAGTGACAACGCACCAAAATCCTTCTCACACCGTTATATATTTTATTAACATATTAAGTTATTCACATAAATAATGACAAGAAATATGACAAGTCACTTCTTTATAGAGTCAAACAATTTTATTCTGCCTTTAGTCCAACGTTTGGACCATAAAATGCTCACAGTGCAACAGAAGAACGCGTGAAATTTAATAGAGCCTTTACGCTGCGCGACTTTAGTATGTTATTTGAATGATCTGGTCAGGAATCTTCCCGTCCTTCTGCATCACATGTAATTTCCAACAACTCCGGTAGAAGGCGCAAATGATTAAGCATTAATGTGTGTGAGAGGCGAGAGCAGCTGAGATTAACATTTGGGCCAAAGCGCAGGATCCAGCAGGAGTGAATACTCCCTGAGCTGATTTCATGAAATTAATATTGCGAATCGTTTAAATACTGTGATCATACCAAAGTCAAGCTTATATCATTACCTAAGCCAAAGTATTTACCAAGATGTTTGGGCACCTTAATTATACTGCAAACATATTAGTGTCACTCTAGAAAGAAAAGCACCAAGCTTTCACATAAATCACAGCCCAAACACGCTTACAATGATTAAAACGAACTGTAGACCATATAAAAACAAATGCTGCACTTTCATATATGATCAGTATTTTATAAACGATGCTGGATAATGTGTGTATAATAAATTAGCCTTTTTATAATGAGTCATACCTGCATGTTACATCATATTATTTCTTGTTGCACTAACGTTTTAATCAGATATAAGCAAAATAAATGATTTACTTGTATAAAAAAATGAGTGCCCTTTTCTGACTGAATAGTTTCTAACTGGAGCTCACAGAACCTAATTGCGCCCTAATGTATCCTGTTGGGTTTTCTGACAGGCGTTAATAAACTAGTAGTTGCATAAAATTAGATAAACTGTGAAAACTTTGCAGCAGGTCTGTCTGTGTTCTGAAGCAGTGACACAAAGCAGAGAGGCTCAATGGCCTTTTTGCAGATCCCAACATGTTTAGGCGCAAAGCTGCGGAGCTGCAAAAAGTTTGACCTCAGTTTGACTCCGCAGGCTGCCAGTTGCTCCTTGTTTTTTCAAACAGCTACAGACAAGCAGTGATACAAGGGATCACCAAGAGCCAAGCCATGATTCATATCTCTGACCTGGAGGGGTTTCGTTTGTTATTTATTAGGCTAAGATTCAAATTAGTCATTTTTCTCTCTTTACATATTTACATAAAAAGCGAAAAATAATCGCGATTAACTTGACATAGTTTGGAATAAACACTTTGGATACTCCTTCTCTGCATTTTGAGTTTTAACCGAATTAAGTATAGCGTGTGTTTGTAGTGCATAAGGTGTGCAGTTTCTCTTTGTGTTCACTCTGCACGAGTCAAGACGCAGAGGCCGTCTAACAACGCTTTCATTTGTTTCCGCAGTCAAACATGCTGTCAATTTGCATTCAGTGGTTTGAAAGTAATACCTGCTGATTTTATTGAAACGACTCAAAGCATTATCGTCATCGCAAAGCGGATTAAACAGAAGTGACGGTATTTGCCCCCCTGCTCTCTTTCAGGATACCAAAATGCGCTGACCCTAACGAAGGAACAGCTCCGAGAGAGAAAGTGGAGCTCCAGTTTGCTTTTATGGATGCTAATTGACGTAGCTTAATTGCTTTATAATGCTATAGTTTTTTTTAAGTGAACAAGTGCTAATGTGACCCCCTTTCATGTTGATTTAACCTTACTTCTTCCCAATGACTCGCGAAAATTCCGTGTAGGTGAGCTGCATTATAATCTTTTGTATTCCAATAAATATAAATTTAGCTGAAAGCTGATTTTAACCGCAACATCCTCTTTAATTAGTAATAACTGAACGTGAATATTCATGTGGCATTCTTACAACTAATTATTTGCTTTGCCGTAAAATGAAGAAGAAAATGCGAAAATGAGAACTTCTACTCACCATTAAATAAATAAATCAGCAAAGTGGACGAAAACAAGTCAGCACAGTTTATTATTTGATCCCGTGTTCTGTGCGTAAAAGTCCGTGCCTTCTGGCTTCCCTGTGTCCGTGCCTCGAAGCCTCAGCGGCCAGACTGCGGGAGCCTTTGATAGTCATTTCATGCCTGTAAAACTGTCCCATCGGATCCTAACGCTCGGGTTTTACCACAGGAATCACCGCTGAATGTGTGAAGCCGCATTATCGTATTATGACACCGTTTCTGGCATCGGGGCAGATGATCGATGACTGGACGCACTGCACGGGGAAAAAAGAAGAGGGGTGAAAAAACTTAAAGCAGGCTGTCACAGACCAGCAACACCTTAACGCCTCATGAGCATAATCAGGAGATAAAATGGATCTTTTAGACACTCTCCATTTACGTGTGATGGGCTGAAAAATAAATGAAAAAGTTGTGTCGGTCATCGTCATGTGACAAAGAGTGACAAAATCTGCAAATATCCTTTTGTAACTTCAGGGGGAAAAAACTAATAGCTTATCTCTTAAAACTAATCATGTCCACCTTAATCCGTTTTTATTATATTTCTTCATATGCCACGGAATATCTCATTAATATTTATGTAGAAATAGGTAATCAAAGTTCATTTTTAATTAAAAAATATCAGCTAAATTAAATAAGATTTGTAGTTCTTCTCCTCCCGGTGAGGAATCATATATAATAAGATAAAATAGAAAATTCAAACAATTTGGTTAATTTATACCCAGACATTATTCAGTGGTATCATTACTTTTCTGAAATTCCTCAAGAATCCAAGTTCCCTTTCATATATTAAAGCTCATAAATATTTGACCAAACTTTTATAATCTCTGTACGGCAAATCGTGAAACTCAAGTGAACGCTTCATTATAAAAAAGACAAAAGTTAAATTAATAAGGATTCCGAGAGGAGAGACATTATCATATCTTAGGAGTAGTTCTGTTTGGTTAGGGAAAGTTAAGTGAAAGTGTAAGTGCGTTTAGAGGGACGTAATTAAGTTGGAGATGTGAAAATTTGTGTGTGTTTGGTAGGGGGGTAAATGGAAAGGTAGAGAGGAAAGGGGGTGTCTTGGTCAGATATTTTGAGTTTTGGCTAAATTGCGCACTGTATAAGCTGACAGAAGCGTAAAGTGTGTGTTATGTATCCGCGGCCGACGTTTTGTTTTGCACCTCCTCGCCAATGTGGCCTAAAACCGATCAATCAGCTCGGGATCGATCATGTGGGGAGCCAATAGGGGGCTCCCATCTCTTTGCCTCCCTGCCATTGGACAGCCCGGGCTGACTGGAGCGACCCATTCGGCACTACTGTGGGGGAGAAAAGTGGATAACGTTTACTGTTATTTAGACATAAAAGATGCTTTGACGACGACTTTAATGTTTTATATACTTATTTCAGTATCCCCTTTTCTCATGACGACTCTCATCAACATCCGGAGTAATTAAGCTGCTTTCGTTTGAAAAGCAACCAACTTTTAAAATAAGTATAAATGTTCCAAATGACGTGTTTAAAGTTGCTTTGTTGTTCTTTCTATTTAGACTGGACAATTTCTCCAAGGTTTTTATATGTTGTTTGCTTCTAGTCTTTCAGTAATAAAATCAAACACGGGAAGCAAATCGACTGCACAGAAGTCGAGCTGCAAGGCCGAAAACCTGCAAAACTGGATGTTTGGCTGCAGTGGATTTCATGCATAAAGAATGATGACAGCCTCTCAGAGGCTTCGGTTGACTGCAACATTACTGGGATGAGCTCGACTTATTTTATTCTACAGCTCATTTTCTTTCATTATAAAAAAATTATTAACTTACAGGCTCTTAATAACGTACCTGAGAACAGCTCACTTCAGAGTAGAAAGTTGGTTCAGTAACTCGTTTACAAACTATAAGAAGAGAAGTGGGTGCTGGACGTGTCAGTCCCGAATTCACGTGTTTTCCAGACTGCAGAATAAAGTCAGTTTGTGAGGATGAGACATGAAGTCGAAGTCATAGATGAATATTCTGTGTTTAGTGTTGTTCCAGCTCGCAGTGCGGCTGGCTGGCTGGGCTCACAGGGTCCTCCCACCCCCCCTCCTCTCCGCACGACTTGCTGCAGCCCGGTGCGTTGTGTAAGAGACGCGACCTGTTATGGCCACCACTACTTCCGGGTTTCGGCAGTCTGGTCCAGATCCTCCGCTCCTCCTCAGCTCAACACACACATCCATTGTACACAAACGGGCAGGCGGCTCACGCATACACACGCACTCACACACATGCAGACGCATACACGCGCACAGCATCGATCGTGGCTCCTTTAAGAAAGCCTAAGCCAGAATTATCACCCCACCTCCTCTTGATCTCCTCTAGACGCTTTTGCATAAGAAAATCAAGCCGGGAGCCGAGAGTGATCAAAGAAAACGAGGGGAGAGCTGCTTCATTTTTTAACTGTGATTGTGACCATTAACATTTAGGTGGTGCCGATCCCGTGGAGACGCACGTCGGACCATCATTCATCCGGTACTTTTGACAAGCCCTCGCGTTTTGACTGACAGGCGGAGTGGCAAAAAGCCATGAGAGTCGCCAGTTTTGTTTGAGGGGCTTTTTTATTTTCATCCTGGTTTTGGAAAAGGAGCCCGGTGCTGCTGCCCCGAGGATAGCCGAGGACCTATTTGCCGCGCCTGGGCTAAACTTGCACAGAAAGCGGGAGCTGGCTTCATCGTTCCGTGGAAAAAAAGAAAAGGCAAACGGGATTTTGGCTGAAACATCTTCTCATTTATTTGGATTTTCTTTCTTTATTTCGTCTCCACCCTGGCCGCAGAGGGGATTTACCTAAAGTGAAAGGACGATCAGGGAGTGAGGAGGGTTATGGCGCAACGGGTACGTAGGGCAATCCCCCCTAAAAAGTTTCTCCAAGTCTGCTGCGCTTGAATGCTATGCTGCGCTGTAACGTGGCTTAATGACACACATACCCACACGGACACACATTCGCGGCGAAAGTTTCTGTCGTCTTTCTGACACACGGAGGGACGGTTTCATGTTTGGCGTGTTTTTGGCCCGGTATTACGCACGGTCGCTCTCGTTTGTCCCACAAACCGGCCCAGTGAGAGACACTGGGAGCGTGATCATATCTCACATTGGCTGTGTTTTTTAGATTAGTTATGACAGGCCAGTTACTGGAAGCAAAATGGGGGAGGGCATGGAGGCAAAACAAATCTCTACTTTTCTCTGTTGACTGCTCCATCAAGCTTACTTATCGAGTATTTACGATCAAAATAAAAATTCCGTCGGTTGTTCGTCAATCGACGGCACGTCGTAGAATGTGTTTAAATATGCAAAAAATAAGCCTCGAGCAAGTAAGGCACTTTTTCCCTAATAACGAGGTGATGACAAACGCTCTGATTCGCACAATCCAGGGACTTCTTTTCTTTAGAGCAGCAGCTGAATCTTCACACGGATAATAAACAGCGTAAAAGCGGGGATGTTAGGGACACTGGACACATTTAGCTGCAGAATTTGGCACTGGGGCTACACCACGCTGGGGTTTGCACCTCTTTGCCTTTAGGCTCGACATGCTCAGCCTTAAGTGATAATGCATTTTACTCTTCCACCGGCACTTGTTTGTCACGTCTAAAAGAACGTCATTAATATTTCAAGCATATTTTCTTGTATATGAAAAAGCAAACCTCAAATAAGTTGCTTAATTTGACCTTTCTCAGGCCAGAAGCAACATTTCTGAGTAGTTACAAACCAAAACGTAAAGGCTGGGTGGTAAATTCACTCAAAAGCGACGCATGAAAAAAGTTTGAATATTCACCTTCGGTTAACAACATGAAAAACAGCACGTGACTTGTGTTGTTTAGTTTTGTTTGCACTAATCATAGCGTGCTTGATAAGTAAGAACATGCTGCACAGTTACGAGCCTTTAAAATGAGAAACGCCGCAATTAACAACTTTAAGACTTTTGTTGTTGTACACTGTGACAACACAGGACTCCGGGTTTATGGTGTTAAAGCCCAACAACCGCCTGGTTAATGGCGATAATAATAACCGAGCCGTGTTGCTACAGTTTTTGTACTCCCAGTAATTTCGAACATATTGAATAATTCATATGTGTTTTTCCTCCGGGCTTCAAGGGTCACTGGGAATGAGACGAGAACAAAAACTAGCTTGCACTTCAGAATTATCAGTGCAGTTTTCTTACTGGAGACAACTCAGTTTTAGACTCAAGTCTTTAAAACTTTCTCTGATTATAAAATCAAAAACACAGACGTGAATTTGTCTCTCTTTTGCTTTACATTTGTTTGTTTTTCTCCCCTCCTCAATTTTTAAGAACATTTATTTTTAAAAGGGCAGCTAAGCGTATGTGTACCTGAAAATTTTGGATTTTTTTTAAAAACACGTTCTTAATTTTGTAAAATTAATTAAATTATTTCTTCAGTTTGACCGAACTTTTTCTTAGAAGAAAAAAACAACAACACTACAAGTGTTACTTCGCCTGCTACTCACTTTTACACTTCGCTGTTTTTACACTAAAGTTTTAATCAGTCTAATATAGTCTTGTACGTCTATATTCACTGTTGACCCGGGTGTTTGTTGTGTGCAGTACGAAGACTTGCCCCACTACGGGATGGACGGTGTGGGCATCCCGACCACCATGTACGGAGACCCGCACGGCGCCCGGTCCATGCAGGCGGTTCACCTCAACCACGGTCCCCAGATGCACACTCACCAGTACCCGCACACCGCCCACACCAACACCATGCCTCCTAGTATGGGCTCCTCCGTTAACGACGCTCTCAAGAGAGATAAAGACGCTATATACGGGTAGGTGCACGCCTTCGTTCCGTGGGGAAACTCACTCTGTCGGGCAGGCGTGTATCCAGGCCTGGAGGGGCCAGCTGGGGTGGGCAAGTGGGTGCAAAATCAGCCTCGTACAAAAGAAAACACAGGCTCGATGCCAGGGACAGCAATCTGTCCCGGTGAAGAGTTTAAGACACACTGGAACCCAAACTGATGCAGAGGCGCTGGGGAGGAGAGAGGCTAAGCGGGCTTCTCCTGCTCTTTTATTTTTTGGCATAATTTGGAGTGTTGTACTTTTCAGTCCAGTCATGTCTGTTGCGTGTTTCTATTGGGTGAAAGATATAGCAATATCTTTTGTACTTGGAAGACTCGCCAATCTCCCGTTGTTCCAATTATTTTTTGACTTGAATATTTCTGAAACAAGCTCACCTATACGCAGAGCCTTTTCCACCCCCAAGTTTTCCCGCTTATATTCCATTTAAAGCTCTGCCGTTTATTATAAGTAAAAAAAGTGCAAATAAAAATAGATTCTGCTTTTTAACATTTTGAATTAATTGTATTAATTTGCAAAGCTTCAGCAAATAAAAAAAAACTGTTCAAAGAAAATCATTTATTAATTTACGTGAGTTTATTAAAATCTAAGAAGAGCGTTTTCAGGCCAGTTGCAGTTTTACCACCTTTTGCCACAGTGGCACAACTTCAGGTAGCGCGTTCACCTCCGCATTACCAGGCTGCACATATTTATTCTAAGGACTTGAGCAATAAATAATAAATGTGTGCACATTTAACCGTCGAGTTTTTTTTCCTTTCTTTTTCTTTGCCAAACAAACACACGCCTGTGATGCAAACGGAGACCTGTGCAAGAAATTGTTTGACAGACTCTAAAGCTTTTATGCTATTAGGCGCGCCTAGATTTAATCACAAAAGTCTGTCCGCTGTTTGAAGCCTTTCTCCGAGCCTCTGCATAATATAATAGCATGGGCTGCAGCAGCAGTCCCCATGGGTGAGTTGTTGAAGAGTACCATGGCTGGCTAAATCTAGCCTGGAGTAGTCTTGACCCCGGCGCTGTTCTCTCTGGTGACATTTGCTATTGTGTGTGTTCCCAGGCACCCCCTGTTCCCCTTGCTTGCACTGATTTTTGAGAAATGTGAATTAGCGACTTGCACCCCCAGAGAGCCCGGGGTGGCGGGAGGAGACGTTTGTTCATCGGAATCTTTCAATGAAGACATAGCAGTGTTTGCAAAACAGGTCAGGAAACTTTGACTCTTCTTAATCTGCATGCTCGAGCAGCGTGAGCTCTCACCTGACAGTCCGAAATGTGCAATTCTGGCTTTTGTGCTTACACTTAATTCTGCACTGAAATGAATTAAAGAGACATCTACCATTCAAATTAACGCGATTTTTACAATGTTCTAATTTCATATTGTGCACTGTCTTTGCGAAGAAGTAACTAGTGTTCCGTTTAATGCGTGTATGTGAATTTAATATTACATTATATGTTAAAAATATCAGTGTGACGTTTTCTATTCATATATTTTATAAAGAAATGTTTTGGGTTTTAGATTCGGGCAGAAAAACCTTTATTTTCATCGAATCCAGAATTGGATAATCTGGTAAGCTCTATATTTTATTATTGCACAAATGACATTTTCTGCATTTTCGTACTGCATTTTTGAATATGCCAGCTGTTGTTTGGATGTGGCGGGCTTTTCATCTGTGTCAGGCAGCCACGTGGTGCTGAAAAGTTAAAGCAGGATTGCAGCTGATATCCCTTTTTTTGGGCTGTTTGATATCATGATGGCCCCCGGTTGTATCTGCAGATGAAGGGCTGCTGTCAGACAGCTGTCACACACCTTTGAACCCTGCCTGGAAACTTATTCTATTCAGTCTTTCCACTTTGTTCAGTTTGATACTTTAAATGTAATGTTAGAGTAACGCTTCCCCTCGACTAGTTGGTGACTAATAGATCTCTGACTCTGAGGCTTATTGCAGCTTCAGTCTGTACTGTACGCCTGCTCTCCATATTGCAATAACATCCAAGTTTAATATCAGTTCCACATAAAATCCATTCACATGAATATTTTCCTCATCTACAGTTACTTGTATTGAGAAAAACGCGTCTGTTTAATATCAAGAGATGTGAACAGCTCATTTTTTATTGTTATTTTAATTTTTCAGATGATTCAAGCCATTCAAGTTTTACGATTTCATCTTCTGGAGCTGGAGAAGGTAATATTCTCTCGCCATTTCTGTCCACTGTGCCACTTCAGACCTATGGGCTGTATTTGCATAAATGTATTTTTGCTAGTCGGTTATAATTAGCGTCAAAATCAATCATGGGGCCATTTCTCTTCCGCGTTTAATCACGACGCAAGCTGTTACAACTGGAACAGATATCTCTGTGCCCAGTCTCTCCCATGTTTTAATGAAGTTTAATGCTGGCAGAAATTGCGTGCAAGGTGAAACATATAGGCGAATTTTGCGGGTTTAAAAAAAATGATTCTTTGTGGAGGGCAAAAGGCCCCAGGCAACCATCTGTGGATAGAGGCAGTAGTGGGTGTAAAACTCTGATTTGTCTTCGTTTCAGATGGACTGCGATAGCCTCTAAAGCCAACTTTAGCCTAAACGTTGACATTCTCAAACATAATCAAAACTGTTAAAAAGTTTTCGTTTTTAAACTTATCTCCGTGCATGCACTTCTTTCCCTACAGATCTTGCTTCTCTACGGAAAGCTATATATTCTGTACATATAAACTCAGTAGCCTAAATAAAGTTTGAAGTAGCATTTTTTGCGCATGCGTTTATCCTTTTTCTGTTTGTTTCTCAAGCAGTCGGATGCGTCACATTGGCAGTGATAATATAATAAGTTGATGAAATTAAACAGTTTACCTTAAATGTCAGTCAAGCGGGTCACCCTCCTCTAATGGCCACAACCCAGGGCACTGATGATGAATTTAACACGGGTGTTGAGTGCGTTGTAGCCTCAGAGCCCTCTTGTCACTGTCAATTTTCGACGATATCTCTATTTTGAGAGGAGAAAAAAAATGAAGTTGACTATTCCATGCAGGACAGTCCACTGCCACAAAAGGCGCGGGAACCTTACCCTGAATCCAAAGTGATCTTTCAGTTTTTACAGACGAAAGAAAATTAACAATAAGTTAATATAAACCCGTAAACATAAGTTTAAAAGAAAGTTTATATATACGTCTATAACGTTTAAATACAGATTCACAAATGTAATTTTTAGCTGTGTCAAAATGCACAAAAAGTCTTCGGGGCACTTTTGCGCTTCGAATCGGTGTCGTGGTTGCGCATGGCACTGTCGTGTAGTTTGGGTGAGTGTGTAACACCTCTGCCTTCTTTCTCCCTTTAGGTGCACGAGCTGTGTGATAATTTCTGTCACCGGTACATCAGCTGCTTGAAAGGCAAGATGCCCATCGACTTGGTCATAGACGACAGGGAGGGCGGTTCCAAATCAGACAGCGAGGAAATCACGAGATCGGTGGCCCTTGATCAGGTACATCTCTCCATCTGCGCGTGTGTGTGTGCGTGTGTGTGCGCACGCGCGCGTTCTCCCTGCTGGCCATTTAGCTATTCTGGGTCACTACTGTGCTGCGCTGCTATTTGCATATGATTAAAGACGGTTTCCATTCCATCCTTCGGAATGAAAAAAGAAAAGAAAAATCGGAATAATGTTGCTATTATTGGCCCATTAAGACTTGAACCCGGAACCGACCTGGGAAGATTAGCTTGAAAAAGCATCGCCATAAACTTGACCTGTTCCATGTCGATTTTAATTTAGTTCCTCTCTCCATTTCTCCCGCTCTTCTCTCTTTCTCTTTTTGAACCTAAAGCCTTATCAGCTCCTCTCTGTTTTGCAGCCCAGAAGAGAGCAGCAGCAGCATGGGCTGCACACTGTGGTTTAGATGCCTTGGTTTCTCCACTGTAGCTAGAGTTCACGGTTCATTTCGCGTCTTGTCAGTATTTTTCCTTAGACATGAGTGCACACTGCTTATCGAGACCCCTCCTCTCCCCCTCTTTTGTTTCGCTCAGAGCGCACAGATTCAGCGCCAATAAGACGGTTTATTTTCGAAAGCTATAGAAGCAGGGGGCATTAAAGGTAGATTAAGAAGTGTTTCCTTTTGTGCAGATATCAGAGATAACCACAGCCTTCATTATGTGCTTCACTGACTGTTTGCACTCCGGGGACATTGTAGTGTGCGCACAGGCATGACCCTAATGGTCCTTACACTGCCGTTAAATAATGATAACAGCAACCGATCATTATAACTATGCAAATCTGGACTTGCGGCCATTAATAGCTCACGCCCTGTATGCAGGAAAGCGGGCTGCATGCACGTTTCGCTAAGTTATACCAGAGTTTTAAGAAATTACTTCGGAGTGTGGCGGCAATAACCTATAGACAGCGCGGGGGAGGGGGAATCAAGTGTCCAAATTAAAGGGATTAGTTGGATAGTCCGACATAAAAAGTAATGAAGCGATTAGGCTAAATAATTTAAATCCGCGGACTTCCATATGGTTGAGTGGCTGGTCTCAGAAGAGAGAGACAGCCAGCGGCTTTTATGTTCTGTGCTGAATGGGAGGACTGGGAGCCGATTGGGGCCCAACTGGGAAGAGCCTCACTCTGCTGCGCATGCACTACTCCATCCCTGGCCCTTATGTCTGATTATGGAAATGAGAAAGATCACCCAGAAGATAATACTTCATTTAATCCAGGAACAGAATTAAATAACACAGACACCACTTGTGCTTTTAAGTGTCTCTTTAAACAGCCTGTTGTATTCTCTCAGGGATTCAGTTGTCAAATTTTTTATAGATAGGTCAGAACATGGAATGAAGCCTTATGGTATATAGATATTGAAATAGTGTGTTAAAACCCTTGGGATTCTAGGTATATGAAGAAAATGATGTTGTGCTTGCGGCACTGATGCAGATCTTTAATTGACTGTAAGATGAAGACGTGGCCTATTTTAATATAATGACGGTTGCCTACATATAGCCAATTCAGGCCAAAACCATACAAGCTTATGTTTACACTGAAAGAATCGTAAAAAATGACCTACAGGCACAGTTTGTATTAAAACACAGAGCAAACTTTTTTGACAGATTTGTAATACTGAGGGATGGGCTGATGTTCTGGTAGGATGGCCTAATGTGGAGACTGTCCACAAGAGCAGTCTGTGTGTAAATGAGCATATCCAAACAGGCAGAGGGTGCATGCCTCTCACCGCTGAATACTTACATTGTCAATCCAATGGCACTGCACTTCATGACTTACTTGTGGCAGAATATATATTTTTTTAAATTTTTTATGGGCTATTTTTGTGTGGCATCTTATCTGCAGTTGTTAGGTGGTGACATCCTTAACGGATTTGCATTGTGTGTGCATTATCTCTTTCCATATGTATTTTTAATATATGCCCTCGGGCATAAAGTTGAAGTGGACTGGAAAAAAATGCTGAGAATTTGCACAAAAGAACAATGTTAACAAGATGGAGAAAGCAGGCTCATTTATTCATAAACCAATTTATTCCAGTGAGGCGACTGTAGCAGAGGAAAAAAATGTCAGAGGAAAAAACTACTTTGAATTTATTAAACTCAACAATTCAACAACGCTGACTTTCTTGCTGCATTATGTACCCTTGCGTCATAACAGTGATTTTTCTGAATATTCTTTACATGTCTTTACATTTTTTTTTCCTTTTTTTGTTTTCCTGCCTATGTGAGGAAATATGAAAGGACACCGAGCGCCTCTTTCAAAAGAAAGCAGAGCATAGCTGAGAGGTGAAAAAGTCAGAGGCTCTGCACTGGCTTGTGAATGCAGCCCAGCCAGTTTGGGCATACCCTCCTATGTTTGTGTGTGTCTTTCGGTGTGGGTGTGTGTGCGCAGGCACACGCTCTGTGCGTGTATATATATATGTGTGTATTTGTGCGTGTGCTGCTGTGTGCGCACGCGTGTGTGTGTGTGTGTTCAGACTGGCTTGATAAATGCAGCACCCCCCTCAGGTGCTATGTGAGTGGAGTGACTGGTTAGCACCAGTTGGACTTTCTTAACTCTTTCCTTGCTGGTCTCTGGAGAGCTTTCCACCACATTCACGTTGATTTCCTCCCTTTGAGCTGAATGTTTTTGCCCCATTAGATCTACTTTGAGCTAATCAGTATGCAGACATAAAAAACACAAGAAGTTAATTTCGTGCAGGCCTTTAATGTGATCGCGAATATTGCCGCGTCTGTCTCAATCTTCTTCTTGCTGTGAAAATATGGCAAGAGTTACTCTGCTGATTGTGTCCCTATTTGCCTGGCACACACATTCACCTCAGTCTAAAGAAGTGGGGAGGTATTTCTGCGCTGCTGTACGTCATTTACACATTTGCCTTTAATTGCACAGAGCGTATGGGGAGGGGTGTAGCAATTTGCTAATGAACTCTGAGGGCCCAGGCTTTCTGCTGTAGAGGACAACAGTACTAATAGTGATGAGGACTCACTACAAATCTCAAGAGCTCCTCTACTTGATTGAGCTATGCAGGCTGAAGTGGGACTGGAAATAATTGAAATTTCCTTTTAAAAATATTTACTGCCTGACTTTTTCTTTGATTATGAATGCTGAGTCTTTTCCTGAGAAGTTGAAATAATGTGAAAATAAGGTGAAATTGGCTGCAATCTTAAATAACATCTACAGTATACATTAGGGACCCGTTGCTGTTGTGCTTCTAACCTGCACAATCTTTTCTAAACAAACCCGGCTTGTTTGAGCTTTGTGTTGTGGTCACTGTGTAAGAATTTGCTCCTGATAGCGCTATCGCGGTATCTTTTTCCCAACAATTGGCACTGTTATGCCATACAAGTACGGGTTTCCAGGTCAGTGAGACCCAGCAGTGTTGGTTTAGGTAACTCTGGCGGTCAAAGAGTGACCCCTGCTCCCTCCCCACTCCTAGCTCAATGGAAACCATGACTGCCAGGGTCAGCCACTATTTTCCTAATCAGTACACCGCTATCGCTAATCTATCCGCTTCTCGTTGAAGTATGGATCGAGTTTCACCCGACTTAACAGGCGCACACACTCGCTCTGTTTTTTTCATCCCCCTCTCTCTCCTACAGTGGCACACTGCTGTTCTTAATACAAACTTTTGAATCATTGTAGTGATTGTTGGTAATAGCAGCTTTTGTAGTTGAATAGAAGAGAGGTTTGACCCCCACTCACCCCTTCTCTCCTCTACTCCCCCTTTGCCTAAACTCCCCCTTTTCTTCCATTCGGTAGTGAATGCAGGGCGGCTGTTGGGGATTCAACAAGTGATACAAAGAGGTGACCACGTGACTTGTGTGTTTCTTAGCCTCTTTATAATTGTGGTGGAATAGCAAGTAGGGGTGATTATGATTGAGCAACTCAAGACTGAAGTAACTTCAAAGAACTAGAATGTCAGGAGCCTCTCTCATGCCTTCATAATTTTTTTCACACATCTAAAGTGCATATGTTTGTTTTTTTTGGTGTTATGGCCTTTTTTTGTTAAAGTTGATTTATGAGTTGTTTTTAAAACTAGTGCTTAGTGCGGCCTCACTGTGTCACAGACACACTATGATAGTCAGAATTTCCCAGTTACAAATAAAGTTTTTGGTTTGTGTCTGCTGTTACTTATGATGGGCGGCCATGTCTGTCCCTGAGGCCTGCTGTGGTTTCTTTGGCTAAGTAAACAATAACCTGGCTTAACACATGTGTACTTAGCTAATGGAAAGTTCCTCTCCCCCTTAACCCCCTGCAAGCCTCTGACAATGGCCACCATCACAAACAACCCGTCTCCAAGGAATCCACCGAGAACATCCCAGCGCAGTGGCTCCAAGTCAGGCTAGGCTAACGAAGAAACCACAGCAAAACGTGTCGTTAACTAATAATGCCCACCTTTCCATTGCTTTGTTTGGGGTTCGATGGCGTGGAGAGGGGAAAGCACTTGAGCTAATGTTTTTGTTTGGATTTCAGCTCATAGAGGGTAACCAAGGAGTCTATAGTAAGAGCTGCAGTAGAAGAGGCCACAGAGGAAGGGAAATCAGTTTGTCAGTTTCCACGAGTGTCATCTAAATGGACTTTGAAAGCTCTGGTAATTATCTTAAACATGTAATTATCTTTGGTTGTCTCTATGAGGTTAACCCACCGGTTTTAAAAAGCCGTTTGAAGAGTACCTGACGGCTATTGAGTGTAGCATACTTTACTTACTCAAGAGACCAAATCCAGTTTTCTCCCTCACCCCCTTTAGCAATTATAAGGTTATTTCTTCTTTCTTTGTCTATTGTGAAGAGTTAGGGAGGAAGGGGGAGTGTTGAACAGAATGGGAGGGAGTGAGGGGTCTTTTCTCTCTACACCCCCCACTTTTTTTTTTTCCACACGCATACCATTATCAGCCCCTCTTTTCATTTTGGAAGCAGTAATATTGCAACAAGGGGAGGAGAGGGGTGGAGAGAGCACAGAAAACCGAAGTAGTCGGGCAAGCACTTGCCTGGCAGGTTATCAGAGAGGCAGGTCCTGCTTTATCTAGTTACAGTGAAAAGCAAAGTAAACAAGAGTTTACAATAGCTGGCCTTTCAGCCCCTTTCACTTACAGCTTTCCCACCAGCATTCAGCTGAGTGGCAGAATGTGTCTGGAGTTATTGCATGCCATCTTGCTGCTGCAACACATGGCATTCTCGCCGGTTTCAACTTGAGAAAGCAGTGCTGTTGCAAAGGTCAAAAATGGTGTTAAAGAAAACTACCACAGAGAGTAGATGCACCAAAGAATTCTGGGGGATGGAGTAGCTCAACTGTCATCTTTGATTCAGATGTACCACCAGTGAAGAGTGTATGTGTGGGGGGTTATTTGGATATTTATGTCTGTGCCTGTAAGTATGCACATATGATTATTTCCGCACGCTCACTGGCACAGAGTGAAAAGTAAATATCCATATCATCACAAAAGATATTTCAGAGTGAAGAAAGGGAGAAGCGTAGGTGGGGGGGCAAAGCACAACAACCTTAACCGTTTTCTTTATTATTGCAAATGAATTGGCAAGGCAACATTTCTTGCATGAGTGCTTGTATGATATGGGGCCTGGCACAGCCAGAAAGGGAAGCCCCTCTTGCATCTAAGACACGGCACAATGAGAATGCATTGGATTGGAATGCCTCACCGATCATAGTGGAATCAGAATTTCCAGCAAGGAAAATCTTTTCATGGCGAATTAGGGTGGTGTAGGGAAGAAAAATGGTAATGAAAAAAAAAGGTATGCATGGCTCAAAAACAGGGTTCCCACAGCTTGGCGGCACCGATTTAAGAACTTTACCTAAAGATAGGCAGAATAGAATGTGGAAAATTGAATTTACTAAACAATTAAGCATTGAATTAATGTGCATCCTGCACAGGAGACGGTGGGTAAAGGGAAGAGTTAAAGAGAGGGGAACGGAGAGGTAGTGAGAGACTATGGCGGCTCATTAAGGGACAGAATAAATCAAGCGTGCTGCTATGTGTGCAGAAGGACAAGTTTCTCCTTCTTTCCACTACCTCAAGCTTTCTATTTATGCATCTATTCATCTTGAAAATTTACATACCCCATATTTTGAAGGTGAAGATCTTTATTGTGTGCCGTAGTCTTGCTGGCACAGGGTGTGTATTGTTTTGTTTCCCTGTGTCTTGCGGTCAAGGTGTGTGCTTTTGTTAAATAGAGGCTGTGGGTATGGCAGCGATGTGATGTGTTTGTATAAGGTAAATGAAAAGCGTGTTTGTGGGTGTGTGTGTGTGTGTGTGTGTGCACACAAACCAAGTGATCAAAAAAAATTTACTTGTGACTGGGTGTGTGTGCAAATGCACTGCATGACCTGTGCGCACTGCTACGAGTGTTTGTTGGTTGTGTGTTTTCAGCCGTGTGTGCAATAATTGTGTGTTAGATCAGTGCTAAGCCCTTTCCATCCAAGCGCGGCCTGCGATTATAAATAAACTCCTCATCCCCGCGGAGATGCCACCAGGTCCTGTCTCAGCCCCGCCCCGTTTCCCGTGGGGCCTCAGTGGCCACCTCCCAGCAGGCAAAGCGCTCTTTTGTTCAATTACAGCTAATGCAGTAGTTTGCCATTTCCGCCTCCACTTTCTAATTATATTTTCAAATGGAATTTGTTATAGAATTAACAAAAAAAGAACATTGGGGGGGGGGGGGAATATCCTTTTTGCAAGCTGAGGCTCTTGGGTTTTTAATACTTGCTGTTCGACATCCCTGGGGTACTGTACTATTCTTTTTCATTGCGCTCTGAATAAACAAGTTCTGCTCATATTTTAAATGCTTCACTTTTGAAAAAAAATGGCAAAAGCCGGAGTTAAGTTTTTTCTCGCTGAGCATGTGGTCTGGATTACCTCACTTCTGATGTTCTCTGGAGTTAACTTGGTCATGCACGGGTGTTTCATTTTTCAATGTTCTACGGTCGGCAAAAAAGAATTTGTAAGAGGTGGAGAAGGGATCTTTTTGGTATCTTATCCCTGTTAAAATCAGCGTTTATCTAACCAGTCGCCATCCTAGTCATGCCTTTGTGCAGTGACTCCCCTCTTTATTGCAAAGCCTCAAAGCCTAATTTGGAAAACAACAATTATATTGTCCATGTAAGCACTGGAATATAATTTCATAGCCCAGGAACATCAAAAGAGCTCTAACAGACCCCAAATGTGTTGAATTTGCTGACTTTTCTTTTCTTTTCTGTTATTCTATTCCTTCTATATTTTGTTTAAAACAAACCTGAGTCATGAATTAGTGTCTGCCTTTTTATAATGCTAAACTCAACTTGAAACCCTCTTGCTGCGGCAGAGCCAATTGTAGTGTCCCAATTGAAACCAGTTGTTCCCCAGTGTGCTCCTCTCGTCTCCTTCCTTGCTTCCTCCGTGTGGGTTTCTATCAGTCATTTCGTCGCAAAGCCCTAAAAGCGTGATGCAAACACCACATTGCCCCTTGATATCTCCTTCATTTGATTTCACCGAGCAAAGATAGGCTCATGCAGGCGGTAGAGGAGGCTCGATAAGTGTTTGTCTGCGTGTGTTTTGTTTGTTGCGTTGTTTTTTTGTGATAGCAAACTGTGTGTGATAACACATTAGATTCCATTTCCTTCTATTCTGAAGTCTCTTTCTCTCCTGTCCTCAGCGCTAATGTTGCTTTTCAGAGGCACTCAGAGATAAGAAGTAACATCTGGTTTAGTTTCAATAGTATGCAGCAGCTTTGTATGGGGCAGGGTGAGATTTCTGTGTTTTCTTTGCAGGCTGTATGCAGAGTGTATGTCTGTTTGTAAGCATCGGACCTGTATATATGGGAGAAAACTTGACTCCTCTATTTTTTGTCTGCCTGCATCTGTGGACAATATTGTGTGTGTGTGTGTGTGTGTGTGTGTGTGTGTGTGTGTGTGTGTGTGTGTGTGTGTGTGTGTGTGTGTGTGTGAGACTTCGGTTTTTACTTCTTTCTGGGCCATTAGCTCTCTACCATCCAGTGTGCAGCTGACACTCATCTGGCCTAAGACACACGCACAAATAACTATATATAAATAAAACCCTGTCTCCTGAGTCTCTCTGTCTAGTCAGCTGCTTGTGTTTTGATGACACAAACTAGTAAGAGTAAAATGAATCTTAGTCTGCTGTCAGTCAAGTTTATCTATTTAAAAAAAAAAACTTATAGAAAAAGGAATGCGTTTTTATACTTTTGCGTTGCTTAGACTTTTTCATTTCTTTAAAATCAGCCTTAGTTTGGTTTGTCATGCAATACTTTTGTTTCTATTTTTTTTTTTTTGCTCAACTGTGGGAAACTTTAGCTTATTTGATTATGTCCCAGTCTTGGCTCTGCTGCCTCAGATGAAGTTTAATTCAACATTAGTGGGACTGGTCATCCATTTTTCCCCCCTTTCCCTTTTGGACAAAAGGGAGGAATTATACTTATGTAGCAATACTTTGAGTTATTTACCTCGCGCTCTCTCTCTCCCTCTTTCTCCACTCTGCTCGGATGACATCACTCCCTGGCGCTTGCTGAAGCCTATCTTAAGTTGTAGCTGTTTTGTATTTTCATCTGCTAGTGGTTTGAGCCAAATGGAGGCAGCCGCAGATTGCATGCCTCAGAAAGCTGGGAACTAATACAACATGTTCACTTTCTATTTGTCTGAGCTTTTCTCTTTATCAAGCCCCAATAATCCTTATTCCATAAGACTGTTGCAGGGCCTCACACACACTGGATGACTGGGCTGAGAGTTGGCAGAGATTGATTTCATTTGAGTTTGACTGGCTCTCTTGAATGTAATGGACATTACATCTAGACCAGAGCTTTCAAAAGATGATAATGAAATTTTAAATCAGTGAAAGTTGAGTATTCGATTAGCTGATTAACCTTTCGATTTTGTCTCTCCTTTTCTCAGACGTCCTGGAACAGAGATCACGATGACACGGCGTCCACGCGCTCTGGAGGCACGCCGGGACCATCCAGCGGGGGACACACATCGCACAGTGGTGACAACAGCAGCGAACAAGGTAAGAGATCATGTGACAGAGGACAGGGGCACCGTTTATGTGTTGACCAAGATGCAGAGTATATTATACGACATCCGTCAGAGAAAACTTTATTATGTGTGAGGACGAAGTGAGAGAGGCTGATTCAGAGTATTTGGAAAGGGGATTGGTTTTTGCAACAGAACTCACAGAGGGGTCAGAGGTCACGGTCAAGTATGTGAAAGCTCCTCTGGGATCTAGTAGGGACTTTTCATTTTGCATAGGAACACATAAACAGTGTAGACATATTTTGGTAGATAGTCTTTACCTGAGTGCAGCAACTTTTTTGTTTTTGCTTTACGCTCCTCTCTTTGGGAATTCATGCACTTGAAAGTGTTTAGAGAGTGTAAAATCCCCCACATTAATAACTTGTTAAAATAACTTATGCTGTGAAGCTTGAGACCTTTATTAGAGGTTACTTATATTTACAACAGTCTTTGGATTCATGCCGCTTCTATTCTGAACTAATCTGGAAGAATATTGCATGTAAAACATCATAATTTAATCCTATTTTTTTTTATTGTTATTGTGCATACACTTCCAATACATACTCTCCCTTCCACTGGACAAATCTGCCAGAGTTGGATATCTACATGCAATCAGAAAATATGTGTGTGCCTCTGAGTGTGTTAAAGAGGGTGTGAGAGAGAGGCAGCAGTGGGAAAATGGTGGCGGTGGGAAGGCGCTGCAAACAAACTGTAGTCAAAAAAGCAACTTCATATATTATTGAAGGCGATGTCAAGGCGAGCAGTTTGCAGGGTTGCCAGTGCCAGGAGGCAGAGCCTGGGTGGGAGCAGAGAGCGCCGCCATGCCTTCCACTCCAACGAGCAGCCATTTATATAGTCAACACACACACACACACACACACACACACACACACACACACACACACACACACACACACACACACACATACTCTGTCTCTCTTTGTCTCAGTCTGTCTCACACTTGGTCTTGTTGTCTCTCCTTTTTTTATTTTTTTTTAATTCGGGCACATTTTCTGTCTTGTATATGTATGCGCTTGACTCTCCCTCTTCAGTAATGCTCAGGACTGAGAGGTCAGACACGAGTTGAGACAAAATTGAAATAATATGGAGGAGGAGACCAAATTGATACAATAAGAGTGAAATTACAGTAAAACGGGGGAAGACAAAGAGATATTGTGGAAATGTGTGTGCACTCCTCTGCCTGTGATGAGTAATGGTCTGGGGCAACCAGGCAAGATCTGATTGGTCGCTCTAATGAGTGTGCTCTGTGCAGAGTTTGGGCTCCTGCTTCTGTGACCTTTGCCCTCTATTGACCAAACTGACACTTCATTTTTCACATCTTTCCAATTATAGACCCGCTCCTTATGTCTGCCCACCTTCTCCGACTCTCTCGCATCACCCTCTATCTCTTCATATCTGTTTCCCCAACTCCTTTTCCAGGCTGTTGCAGATTTTTGTTTGTTATTAAAGTAATTACAGAGTATAATGCAGGGTGTATTGTGTGTGTGAGAATGTGTATGTGCTTCAGCAAAATGAATAATGTGCTTTGATTCGTCCAAGTGTTGCACAATGGCAGCTAAACATCATGCATGTATATGTGTATGAGGCCGTCAAACATGATTGCTAGCATTTTATTTATTCTATTTAACCAGGAGGTGCAATAAGACACATCAAACTGTATAAAACTCCATCAAGGTTTGGTGGAGAGGCTCTTGGAAAAAGTGGAGGCTGTTACAGCATGTGATTCTAGTTTTAGCCCATTGGCATTTCAAGAATGGAAACTTCTTTCCTCAGAAAAAACCTCCAGAGGTTGATGGTGCAAAGTGCTATTATGATATATAGTTTTTAAAGCAGAGTGATGTCACACATCCATGTGAATAAATACATATAAAATTGCACAATAGCTAGACTGTGCCAGCCTTTTTAATGTGTTTAGTTGTTGTTGTTTTTTTCCTTGTTACAACTTGTCAGTCTTGTTTTTGCTTGTTTGAAGTGAAAGCACTCCTATATGTCCTTTCAGGAATACTTATAATCAATTGTTTGAGATTCGAGGCACAATCAAGTTCTACTGTTTAGTTGGAGAACTCGTAGGGACGATAACATGTCTGCATTCATTTGGACATGTTGTGCATTTTTACTTAATTTGTATTTTTTATCCAGGTAACGTTTAACCAGCTCTAATAATGTCTTTTCAAAGCTGACAACTCTCCTGCTATGTGCCCGTATATGTAAGTCCACATGTATGTAGCACACACACAGTGGTGAGCATTAGAATGCAGTGACAACAGTAAATACTGGAGGACATCTTGGACCAGTTTCAGGTTTATATGGGTTAAGAGCTATCAGTGCCACGTCATATTGGCTCTGGCAAATTCTGTGTCAGTCACTTGGTAATCCCAGTAAGCTGGTTATTTATCTGTTTGGCACTTTACTCACTCTCTCTCCCCAACAGCTTCACCCCCCCTCTCTCTTTCATCTCAACATCCTCCCTCTCTTCTCCAGTTTTCCCTTGTCTCCCACCTACTCTCCTGTCTCTCTTTCACTTTACTGTCAGTCGGTTTCTCTCTCCCTCCTTGTGTATCCTTATGTTTTTCTCTCTCTCCTCCCTCTTTTTTTCTTCCTTGCCTCCCACTCGCTCTAAAACACCACCTTTGTTTATCCTTCTTCTTTCCCGTTCTCTCACCTCTCTTTGTTCCTTTGGCGCTCTAATTCTTCCCCATCATTCCCTCTTACATTTTTCACAGCTCTGTTTTCCCTCTGTGTTGTACATTTTGCAATGCTTTTTGCTTATCTTTTCTTCTGTTGCTATTTCTTTCTCCGTGAATAATACAATTTTTCAGATTTTTACACTCATTTATTCAATCTGCCCCATTTCTCAATTTTCACTTTATTTCCACTTCCTTTTGCACCTTTCTTTAACCTTTTTTCTTCCTTTTCTCTTTGATCACTTCTTTGTTTCTCTGTTATTTCTGATCCCTTTCCTTTACCTTTTCCTCCTTTCTACCTTTTACAGATTGCTTTCTCACTGACCTTTCTCTCTCATGTCTCTTTCTTCCCCACTGCCTGTAGAGCTGCACAGCTAATGGCCATCTTTCTCTTCTTTGCTCATTCCCTCCATTTTCATTTCATCTATCCTTCAACTCACCTCCTTTACTCCATTTCTTTCAAGTACATCAGTCCATGTCCTCACACTTTCTATACCTCCTTTAGCACTCAATCTTTGTATAATTCCTTGTATCTGGTCTTCTTATCGTCTACCCCACGTTCATCTCTTCTTAATCCTCCCCCTATAGTGGAGCAAAAGAGCGATGCTGTCTGTTTGAGAGCCTTTAACTAGTGAACTCTCCTCTCTCTCTTTTTTTCTGAGGCTATTCCTGTGACAAACACATGCTTCACTCTTTCCTCTTTTCTTAAGGGTTCACTGGCCACTGGTATAAAAATTTCTCTCTATCCGGAAGTGTACTCGTTCCCAGATTCAACAGTGTAAGACTCATGAGAAGGGATTTGCATTATATAAAGTTGGTGTTCACCATGTGAATCTTGTTGAATTCATTTGTGGGAAAAATATTTTTCACAAAGCAAATTAAATGATAATTATATAATGTACTTTTAATAATAAGCTAGTTAATAATAACTCTTAAACCAGCAGATGTTTTGCAGTGCTCTCAGTGCCACAGTGACAATGTGAAAAAAACAACCCTTTTTTATTTTTGCGTGTGGTGACAATGCTCACATGCTGCGTTCTTAGTTATGGTGTTTGTGCTTTGACCACAATGCTGATGGTATTTTTTAGCACTAAATTCCATTGGCAGTTTAAAAAAAAAATGGAGGGAGGATCACATTTGCTTCACATATGTCATTAAAATCAGTCCTGGGTGTCTCCTTTCTCCCTAAAGAGCAGACAAAGAAGAAAGCCTCTTATTTTTCTCCTCCCTTTCTCTGGGATGTCTTTGTAAACATCCAGCAAGCATCGACAAGTAGAGTCGGAGAGCAACCCTGTAGTTAATTAGTCCCGCTCTATTAGCCCAGCTGTTTGCTCGCTAGTTCCTACCAACAGGCTCCTTTGTTTAATACCCAGAAGCCCTCTGGAGAAGCTTTTCTGCAGCCTTGGATCTTGCTTTTCTGTGAAAAGTATAATGCTCGAAGGGCAGAGGAAAACCTAGCAGATCATATATGCCTGCGATGGAGGGGTGTCCCTCATGGACATGAGCGGGCCTTCTCATTTTCTCCCAGTATAAAATACTCCTCTTTGCCTGTGTGAATTTGTGAGGACACCCCTTGGCTTCTCTGAGGGTCTGGCGTGCAAAGGAAACAGAATAACATTCAGGCACTGAATTGGGCAGCTGCAGCGATGTGGTATGTGAGTTCAGCAGAGGAGCGGAGCAAAGTGTTTGCTCTGTTTTTGAAAGCTACAGGGTTTCCTTCTCTGCTTGTCAGAAACATCCAGGGAGTGAGGCGATGACTGGTGATATTAGATATGTATCACCAATTACCCAGACCGTTTGTAAAGAGTACAGTGTGCCGCGCCAAGACAAATAGCTCCCTGTAAGGCTATGTGTTGGTGTCTGCATGCATTTTATGTGTCTGAGTAGTAGTCTGAGATTTAGGGATGTTGTGTGATGCCTAGCTCTTTTTTTTTTTTTTTAATTGGCTTGTATATTTGGAATAATTTAATTTATGCTCATATTATTCTGTGTAACCAACCGAAAGTCTGTAAAACCAAGTCTAAAATGTTTTCATAGTCCAATAAACCAGTTCATCTATTTTGCACACGCTGATGTTTAAACTAATGTTTCTAGTTTTCACTTTAAAATTCCTGTATGCTTATTGTACATTATGATTAGATAGATGTCATCTTTGTGAAGACTGCGAGTACTGACGAAGGCAACATTTGCCCAGTCCCAGCTGGGATTAGCCTGGTGAAGGATGTGGCATTTGGCCTACCACTTCTTGAGGATGTGGCTCTAAAAACATTTGGATAGTCAACTTCGCTGGTTTGATATGTATTTGAATGAATAGATCATCCTTGCATTCGTTGTTAATCACTGCGTATAACCTCCAGTGGCCGCAAATTCCCATTGATCAATGTGGAATATTCCTGTTGTTGTGATCCATTCATTTATCCATTTATTCACTCTCCAATCTCTGTGCCCTCCAACAAGGTCAGGCCACACAGGAGCTGCTGCTTTCTGTTGTCTCATTGGGCAGTCTTCAGTCCTGGGGTGGGCAAACAGGGACATAGACAGAGGTGCCAGGCAATCAGCAGCCTGCTCTCCTCGTCCAATCATTCAGCTTCACGTGGTGCCCTCAGAGTCACTGATTAATTGGTCCGATTGTCCAGTAGACTGGAAGAGAGAACTCTGTGTGTCTGTGTGAAATAATCCCCTCCCCGACTTTCTTTTCTCTTCCAGGAGTTCATAAATGCACTTTTCTTTTCAATTTTTTGTTGCAATAATGAGCTAAAGACTAATAACTGAGGGAATCAGATGCACTTTAATAAATAAGTCCTGGAAGGCAGTTACAGTGTATTTACAACACAGGCCCACAGTGATTTTATTCATTCATGCAAAATTTGTAGATTATTCATAACAATATTAAAGAACTTATAGACATACCTTAAAAAAAACTGTATTTCATTTTGTGAATGCATATATTGTCTAGACATTGTCTAGACGTTATCGAGGAAGATCCTAGGTCCGGTAATTGTCTTACTGGTGTCCAGCTTTACCGGTAATCTGTTTAAATGTGAGGCTCTGTGGGTAGATAAAAGGTTTGTGGCTCCCTTGATTAGACTGTAGTCCGTATTACTGGAGGTGTGTAAGTACAGTAGCTGGCAGACATAAACAGGATTCAGTCTTTGATATCTTCAGAGCGTGAACACAGGGAAAAGAGTAGAAGATGAAAGTGGAAGAAAAAGACAGCGAGGAACAGAAACGGAGCAAAACGAGAGAGTGCGATGAGGAGGAAGGGAGAGATTCTCAGGGTGAATGCTGGGAAACCATCTCGATGCTTTGTTGTGTGAAAAAGAGGGGCAGAACAGTTACCCCTGATTAGTGTGTTAAATGATGCAGAGTGCTGTTTGGGAGTCTATTGAGGAAAATATGCCACTGCTAGCAAATAAAATCTTCAGTCAGTCCAGAGGTGAAAAAGTTTTGGCCGTGCCACCTTAAGCTTGTCTTTGTCCCATAGGAGGTTAAAGGAAAGTGTGCAAGCATGTGCTAACGCGTCAAAAAGAGTTTCATGTCTACAGGGTCACATGAGCTTAAAGTTTCTGTTTAATAAAATTAATGCATGGAAGACTTATATAAAGGGTAATTGCATCACAGAACACCTTGGGGAAACATCCTTCAACAACTGAGTGTTGCTGGTCGCTATGTTTATTCAGTCTAAACTGGATTACTGCATTATAAACATTATTATCTGTGGTTACCTGGGAAAAGAGATGTTTGGCCTCTTGGTGTTCAATCACAACCTTCCTCTCTCGGATTCACAGAGATCTTTACAGCCTCGCTATATCTCAGTGGCTGATGCGTCGGCCAACATGTTATGACTCGCCTTGCAGAAAATGATAGCCCTTGATGGCTTTTTATTGCCTCATAGGCAATAAGAAAACTCAGAGTGGCCGGAGTTTTCCCCCCCTCAAAAAGAGGAAATTGTATCAGGTTCCCACAGTGAGAGGCCAGTTTGCTTTTAGGATTAGGGCTGGTGTCACACAGCCGCTGAGTTTGTGAGGAAGCAAGGGTCTGAGGTATAGGTAAACAAAGTCGTCTCCTCCCCTCTGCATCGTTTCACACGTGAAATGATCGTCTACTTTGTCAGTCAGCTTCGCTATCTTTGTTTTATTGGCACAAATGTGTCTCGTGTGTAATAAAGTAATTGTTATAAAACCTTTTCTGATAAGATGTCAGAACCTTTTTGACTCCTTGACTCTGGGAATTGTGTGCTGTGTGTTTCTGAGTGTTGGTTTCATATTTGTACATACTGATTTTTTTTCTACCACTGCTTCTGTCTTATTTAATGGAGACTTAACTTAAAGAAACAGAAGAGAAGAAATAGTTCTCTTTGTCTGAATCTCAGCCTGTCTGTTGGTTACATATGACCATGTTTGCATGACCAAAGAAATGCAAAGTCTAGAGACCATCACAATATGTCTTTCACAATTTACATGAAATACATATTCATAAGTGCATAAGTGCACTTGCATGCACACCAACTAGCTTCTCTTTCCCTTCACTCCATTGGCTGTTATGTGCCTTCACTCAGTCTTTGTGCTAGTTCAGGATGTGGTCTGCTTAAGTCTTTAAAATGACATGAGACAAAAAGTGCTCACTTAATGCGTTGCTTTTATTTATTTTAAAGTTGCCTGTGTTGCATTTTATCTCTCTCATTTCACAGACAAATGCACTTAGGTCAGATCATGTAGTTTGCTGTCGTTTCAAGAGAGAAAAGGGTTCTACTTCATTTGTTCCACAGAGGGAGTGCAAGCGGGAGAGAAATGTATCTTTAGCTCCCATGTTATAATTGTGGCACACTAATGATGTAGACACATTCTCACTGTCTGTTTACAGGAAAGGCTCTTCTTTAATTTGTGACTGGCGTGAATGCCAAATGCTTATATCTAATTACTGGTATTTGCTAAAAGATACTATTTACTCACCCCTCTTTGCCTTGTATGTGTCTCTTGTGTGTCAGGGTGGGGAGATTATGATAAGAAAAGTTAAATATATAAAAGAGGAAGACTGGAATATTTTTTCTGTGGGTAGAAAATTAAATTCATATAAGAGAGAGATTTTTCACACATGCCTCAAGTTTTCAGACTTAAATCGTTTTGAATCAGCACCCATAAATTCAAGATTTTGTTTGAAAAGTGTCAATTGAGAACTCCTTTTGGGTTTATTTTTTGCAAAGCACCATAATTTGCACAATTGTAGTATCACTGTTCCTTAAAGATGCCACTTTGGTTAAATTGATATCTTTCTTTCTTTTCTCTCGCTATCTGTCTATATATAGAAAATGTGTGTGTATATATCCCCTTTCATGTTTGATTTGCAAACCTAAACTGGTGGAAATGTGGCAATGCACTTGTCATGCAAATGAATGGGGGAAAAAGTTAAAGCACGCTCATGCACGTGTGTCTGTGTGTTTCTGTGCATGTGTAGGGGAAACTAGTGAATCTAAATGGTGACAAAATAAATTTCTTTACGTTGTGCATTCCTTACAGTTTTCTGTTTTCAGTTCAGATCAAAATTGCATTAAATTATACAGAGACCCACAAACACAGCAGATTCAGGACCAAACGCACACCAACAAGCTCTTAGGAGCAAGAGCATGCCTCGGTTCTTAATCGTGGTTCACAGAGAGTCTGACAGTAAAATCACAGCAACTCATCGCTTGTGTGTCACAACACATTATATCTGGCCCAGAAAACGACCTTAAACTCTCTCTGCTTCAGTCTTCCTCTCCCTGCTAACTCTTTCTCCCTCCTCTTCCTACTCCTCCCACACCTCCTCTTCACTTGAAAAAGAGCTGAGCTCAGGGCCCAGGAGGCCTCTGATCAGATAGATGTTAACTTTTCAGGGAAAACCCTGATAGCAGACTGGAAGACCACAGAATTTAGTCATCTCTGCCAGTAGACGCCAGGAGTCAATGGCCAACTGAGTTTTTGTGAGCATTTTATTTTTGTAAGCATTGGAGGAAAAGCTACAAGTAACATCTCCTTTTTATTTGTTTTGTTTTTTTTGTATGTCAGAGACGTAGTTTGAGCATTCACTTGGGCAGAATTATAGAATGGGAGTGAAGGAAAAAAGCAAGGAGAGGCAACGCAAAGCAAAAGGTTATCAACACTTTGTTCAAAGGAGAATCATTGTTTAACTCCTTGGCACACACAAAAACACAGTAATGGGCAACACTCACATGAACAGAGCACATTATTTATTTAAGCTTTTGATAAAGAGATTAGCCCCATCATCCCATGCTCTTAAGCTAGCCAAGGGGTCCATGTTCAGGAAATCCTGGCTTTCCTGACACACAGGCTTACGGGGGAATCTTGATCAAGTAACGTTTATATGATAACAATGCATTTCATGTGGGTATGTTTAGTATGATTTAGTCTTTGAATTTGGAGTGATTAGTCGAAATAGTATTAGGAGCTAAAAGGGAGTGGTGAAAGACAGGGCAGAGAGGGGAACAGGAGGTTGGCTAGAGAGCGAAAAAGAAGGCAGAGGATGCGAAGTACTTGTGCCAACTGAGCATTTTGTTTTCCTTTATTATTAGCCCCATCACAGTGGTTAGAGTCCAGCTTAAAGCTACAAACAGTGAAGTGCTAATTTTAGCCTCCAAAGAGGATAAGGATAACTAGCTTGCTGCCAGTATGCCATATGTTCCCCTGCCGAATACATTGTGTCAGGAATATTTTCACCCCACACCCGCACACCATTTCCCTAAAACACATTTCTAAACAAACACAAGTGCATATTCGATGTTTCAGCATTCATGAAGTTTGGAGCTTCGCTTTTAAAAGACTTAACAAACGATCAAAACACTTTAACATAGACAAGTTGTTTTAATTACAGTTGATATCTTTGTAAGAATAGAAATATATGACAAACTGTAATATTCACAAGGGAAACGGTTATTTTGGCATCAGTCAGCTTTCTCCCCCCCCCCATTAGCATAGCTTCCTGCTGCAAGGTAACATGTGGCCTCCACTGTAATCTTCTGCAACTTGGCTTATATACTCACTTGCCAATATGAGGCCTGTAGAAGAATAAAAATGAGCCTCTCTCCATCAACACACATGCATATGTTCACATGTAAATGCAACTCTCTATTATTCCCTCGCTCTCTGCCTCAAATTGAAATAATTCAATTTATGGACAGTTCCAGACCTCCCTGGCTAAGACCATTATGCATGAAGCTCCCCCCCCCCCCCCCCCCCCCTTTTCTAACAAAAGAAGGGAGAATTTACCAGCCGGCTCTCCCAACAACACCCACACAAAGCCAATTTCATGCCAGGGAAACACCAGTGAAGCGCCATTTGTGGTCACAACCTGCTTCCCTGTGGAGGTTCTTTATTATTAGATATAGGTCGATGCTACCTTAATTTCTGTTGAGACTCATTTTGTAACCTTCATATGACACATGCAATGCTTCTATCAAACCTGTATCCACACAAACATTCACTCATTTGGAAGTGGAAAAGTGACTAAAATCACCATATTGTATGGTCACAGATTTGATTACTGTGTCTTTTTGCCACAGTATTTCCTGCTGTAGTTATATTGAACACCTACAATTCAAATTATTTGTTCAACTTTTGGCGATAATTGTGTTTAAGAGCATAAAGGTGTGAAATGCCATGGCTGAGGTGGCACGCTGTGAGTCCAGGTAATCTGGCATGTGGGAAGCTGGAAGTATAGAACGAGAGAGCTAGGCCAAAGCTTGACCCAAGGCTGACCTAGACCAAACATGCTGCCCCCAGAGACCTCCTCCCCTTGGTCCCTTTGACATGTATACCTGCTGTAGGGATTTGAGTGAGAGATAAAGACCTCAGCAAGCTTTTCTAAGAGTTTAGAGACAGAAGGAGGAAAGAGAAGGCTAGATAACAAATAGTTGTAGAGCAGCACAAGAGCAGCAGGGTGGGCTGAAGGGAAACTCGGGGGTTTACTTAGTGTGTTTGCAAAGCAACACAAAGCATCCCACTTGTGGTACACACACTTGTGAACACATACATTTAGACGTAACCCAATCGTCCCTTCCTACTCCAAACTGGTGAAACTCAAAGAGATGAGCAGGAGTTGGGGCAAAGATTCTTAGTAGTGATAACCTTTAGAGCAAAAGCATGAATGGTGGTGTTAAACACACAAACTGCCAATATATTGTACACATTAGCTCCCAAGGGCTCTCCCAGGTCTTTGTTCCTCTGAGATACTCTTAAGCAACAAAGAGGTCATACTTTTACAGGAAGTCACCCCCAGAGAGAGCTGTCTCTTTCAGGAAATGACTTGGTGGGACTGTGCGGCGAGAGTGCCAGCATCCACGGGGGGCATATCACTCCTGTCCACATGGGCCCATGCTCCACAGGAAGTAGGCTGCTGTAAACCCACTCACTTCCTCTTCCTCTGTCCCTGTCCCAGAAGTCTTATCAGGGCTGTGTATGGGTCGCCTGATAGGACTACAAATCCCCCACATCCCCATAGCACCACATCCTTTCCCTATCAAGGACATGACAAGAAGTAGGAAGTGAGGATGTAACATTCCTTTATAGAAAGAATCTGCAATGCATTTTTTTAAAATTTATTATTATTATTTTTTATGTAGGAGTGATTAAGAGGGCATCCTATCATTAAAAAAGTCATACACTCAATCTCTCCTACTCCTTTTGCCCTGTTTACTCATAAAAAATAAGCTAAAATCCTAAATAGATCCTAAATAATTTAAATAGAGTAGGTTGTAGCTCGGATAATAAGTTATCCTGTTTTCAAAACCACCCCTTCAGTAACCTGAGCTTGTGGGCGAAGAGCATATTATACTCCCTCATAATACTGAAACCGTCTGTTATTCCAAAAAAAAAAAAAAAACCCTCCCTGGAAGCTAATGCGCTATTATTAGCACTTACCACCGCAGGGTTAGCGTGCCTGTATTATCTAACTACATGCAGTTTGGCTGGTGCTGATAGGTTAGCATGAGTGGGAAAATCCATGTGTATTAAAAGCGTTTATCAGAGGCTGTGTCATTCAGATAGTTACCATGTGGAAAAATGCAGACGCAAACAAGTGCTAAACACGGAAGTCTGAATAAATAAACTGAGAAGCTTCAGTTTGGTTAGTTGAACTGTACCCTGATCATAAAGACAAGATTAAAGACAGAACACGCTAGTTGTTGGTGCTGAAATTATATATTTCCAGACTGATGGCTTGAAGTTAAACAAGTTAGCCCTGCAGTAAGATATAATTTTGCAAAATGTAGCTTTTTTTATAAAATATAATTTGAAAGGATGTATTTTCTGGAAAGTCATGTTGGCTAAAAATTACACCTTGATACTACAGCTTAGTAGAGAACTCTTGAAAGAAAGATGCAGTTACTGTCACTTTGAGTTTATTGAAAGGATATTTTGATGGTTTAATAGCAGACTTTAGTGAGTACAGGTTTTCTCCTGCAGAATATATATACATTTACTGAGTTTAAGTCCACAACAAAGTCCAATGGGATGTTTTTCCTTGAGATTAGCTAAAGGTTCCTTCTCTTTGTCCCGCACATACATTGAAGGACTTTTGAACGCCCTTCAGCACATCAGCTGACTTTTGGAAAGGACTGCCGTGCCATTGTGCTGTTAAGTGCTCTTCGCTTTTGTTATAGTCCTTGTCCTCTCTACAATCCCTTCCCCCCTTCCCCTCCTCTCTCATAGTCCATTTGACTCTCCCCTTTTCTCTCTAGCTGTTCACTGTGAGCTGAGTTTGACTGAAGCTCGGTGAGTCGAAGGTGTCAAAAGCCACGTGAGAGGCAGTGAAACAATTGGAAATGAGTGTTAAGAGTGAGAAAGAAGAAAAAGAGGCAAAATTTCAGGAATGTTACCCTTTTGTGTGTTTGTGTGTGGGTTTTTGAGGACTTCTCTTCCCCGACTTGAATGCGGACCCCCCTTACAAGTGCCCCCATTTGAACCGAGTCTGGCCTTCTATCTCTAGGTTAGGGGGAAAAAAAGAGAAAACTTCAGCACAAAGGCAAGAAGGGAAAAATCAATAGTTACACAGCAAAAGTGCTCGACATGAAAGGGTGAATTCATCGCTCTACACTTTCATTTTAGCTTGTACCGTCTGTCTCTTTCTCACTCATTCTTTCTTCCTCAACTGATCTGGAAGTGGGAATAAAAAGCAGTCGGTGTGTGCGTAGACGTGTGTTCCTGTGCGTGGAGGCATACTGCAGTTTAATGTCGTGTCGCTGCCCTGTGCTTGAGGCAGTTTCCAGCGTGTCGGGCAGCCTGTGGTGATGACCCTGTACGGGAAAATGGCACAGAGAGAGCAGTCACATTTACACTGACATTTTTGCCATCACCTATGGCTATGTCAACAGGCCTGATCCCTCCTTCCCCCCCAATAGCCAACAGTGGGTGGGTCTCAGCTATAACACAGAAGCACAGGAACACTTTCACAGAGAGTATGACCATTAACAAAGGTCTAATATTCAGTATATTAGAAAAGGTTTATCATTTGGCCTATAAAACGCCATAAAACTGCGAGAAATACCCAACACAGTTGCCTAATTTGAAATAAACATTGTTTTTGTGCACCGACCAAACCTTGTCTTTCTGTCTAACTTTACATTTTCAATTCCATCAGTAGACATGCTAACATGAAACACGTGAGAAGGCGAGCATGAATGGAAACTTACATTCCGTATGATTACCAATAATGCAACACTCCAGTAAAAAGCCACATGAACCTCCACAGACTTGAGGTTTAAACAGTTTTAATTAACTGATTACTCTGATAACTGCTCTGTGCTGCTTTATTCGTTGTTGTTAAACACATTCCCTGTCTCTGACTTACTGATACCCTCCTCATTGGATCACCGCAGTCGAAATAATTGCAGCAAACTTGGCTCGGAATCTCACAACAATAAGTCTCTAGTGTGTTTTAATTACAAATCACCCTTGTGAATGAATCACTAGTTACTGTCATTATTGAATCTGTCAGTGCTGATCCACAAAACTGTCATCATTCAAAGTAACTGGCTTTGTAATTGCAAAGCACTCATTATTTACTGTAATTACTTCAATGGAAATGTCTTGCAGGAAGCAATTACTTAGCCCACTCCCTTTTATTTACCTGGAAAGCCTGATTTTTTTTTATAGTTTGTAATAATGGCAACTTTTTTTGTCTGCCTAATCTAATAAGGCCTTATATTAAGTTGGTGAATGTTCTGTACAGATTAATACATGCTTCAGAGTGCTATGATCGAGATTCAATTACTGGACTTTAAAGCAAAGACCCCAAAACAGTAGTCTCTCTGGCAAAAGCAGAAGGGAAGTCTAGACTAGCCATATTGTTTTGTCGACAGCGCATGTCATTATCCGCAGAATAGTCATGGGGATTTCTCTCCGTCTCTCCTCCTCCTCGGGAATAAAAGGGAGGCGAAGCAGCATTGGTCACAGAGAGTGTTTTGTACTGAAGTGTGTGTGTGTTAGTTTAGAATACTTCAGTGGTCATTATTGGAAAGATGCCTCATGATAGATCATAGGAAATGGGTGCATGTGAGTATGTTCAAGTATGTGTGCGGTAAAGGGAGAGATGCTTTTGAAAATGTGCCCCTAATTGCGTCGCGAGGAATTCCTGCATGTTCAGAATATCTGGAGGTGGGAGGGGCCCTTCAGAGCCATGCAAAGGGAACCCCCCACTGCCTGCAAGCCCCCCTGTACTCCCCCTTCCTCACGTCTAGAGCTTATGAATGGCCTGAATACAATAAACGCTGCTTTTTTTCTTTTTCTCCCTCCCTCTTGCAAGCCCTTCTTTACCCCTCTGAGGATTTCTGGGAATGTAACGTATGTGTATTTGTGTGAGTGTCTTGTGTGTGAGTGCTAGAGAGAAAACGAGTGAGGGCACTATTGTGAATGTACATCAAGAGTGTCTGCACTTTGTGTGTGTGTGTTTCATGTTTGGAGTTTGTGTATGTATGTATGAATTTCTCATCTGCCAGTACGAAATGTGTGGATCCCATGTGGAACAGGATATCAGGTCCCTGAGGCCTGGGCCTTGCCTGGGTAACCAACCCAGGGTCATGTGAGCTTTCTGGGGTGTGAAACTCTAGGACTGGTCTATGAGAGATCAGCTTCAGGTCACTCACACTTTCAGCAAAAGACACTCTCTCCTGCAAGCAATAGCCCTTAGACTAAATGCAGTGTCATAAACTCAAAAACCTGTCTCCACTCCTTTTCTTCTCAGTCCATCCACAGCCTATAAAACCTAGCAAAAACATCACACAGTATGTTCCAAAAACGTTTCGCCATCTGTGAATCATTCCTCGCACAGGATCCCACTCATGACATCTGGCACAAAGCTAATATTCATAACCCTTCTCATCTCAACGGTGCTTCTATGAAGAAAAAATAAATTATTAGAAAGCTAAATGTCATAATTATCTTGCAATGCGCTAGAAGCGACACGTCTGACAGTACTGCTATTCGCAGATGAATGACTGGTGAGTCTGTGGCTGTTAATTTGCCAGGCAGCAGAAAAGTGGCTGACACCTCTGAATGGCACGTGTGCCCGTGCACAGGGGGCAGCTAGTACCAGTGTCTGTCCTATGCTGAGAGATGGTTTATAATCAGATCATAACAGATTAGCCTAGATACTGTTTGATAATGTCACGGTATGCCTTGAGACAGATGTAGAGGAGCGATAAAGACACAAAAGAGGGAAGTAAAGAAACTGAGAAGTGGAAGCTTAATTTCTACCCAGAATTTGAAGCGGTACACTTTTGATTTGCATAGGAAGACAAAAAAAGCAAAAAATGAAGGAAAAATAACAACGCCTCAGTCTTGCATCGAGCAAATACTGTGCAGATATCCCCCATCCAAACTCCACAGTCCAGCAGACAGAGAGAAAGAAGAAGAAGGGTAATGAAGTAGGAGGGGAGGGAATGCAATAATGAAACACAGAGTGGCAGAAAGACTTAAATAAAAACCATCGAAGCTGAATAAAACAGACTTTAAGTCAGTTTAGCTAGCGCTGACAAAGCTAGTGAAAATGCACAAAGAAAGCTAACCTAATTTTTACGTCATTATCTGTTTGCTTGCAGTGTGTGTGTGAGTCTGTGCATGCTCGTGTGCAAGTGTGTATTTGTGTATACAGCGTGTGAGGGGACTGATAAAATATTCCTTCCCTCGGTTGGCCCCGGGGCATTTCAACTGCCCCTGGCTCCTTCCAGTCAGTGGCCTGCTCCTAATTGCCACACACACACACACACACACACACACACACACACACACACACACACACACACACACACCAGGAAACGCACATGAATAAAGAAAGGCAAAGATAGACACACACATACAGACAAATGCACATCCATGCATGCAAACATTCTTAACACACAAACATGCACCCCCACTGTCCTGCATTGATTCACCCATCTCCATCTTCCCAGCACCCCCACCTCACCAATAGTTACAAAGATGTTGTCATGGCCGATCAGTAGGCCCTGAGTTGTGCCTGTGGGGAGACTGGAGCTTGCTAGCCTAGCATCCACATGCTGTATGCATGCAGCGCAGGGTTAGAGCCTGCTGATGCTCTTAATAAGGCTCACAGCCCATGTATGTAGAATGACTGGCTTGTTCATTGGTTGAGTGGTTAGCTAGTTGCATGGCTAGAATTCTAAATAACTGATTGACAGACTGACAAAGCACACGACAAGCAGGGCTGCTTTATGACTGACTGTTATACTTGCTCACTGGCTTTATAGGCTGACTAGTTGACTGGATAGTTTAGTGGGTGACTGAAAAGCGGTGTGAACAACCATCTGACTGACCACCAAAAGGGCTATTGGCTAAGTGGTGGACGGATTATGATGTCACTGTGGCCACTTCTATACTAATGAAGATGAATTTGAAATCAGTGCTTGCATAGCCCATGTTTTCTGCCCATTCAAGCATACCAGTGATCCATACTGACACCACAAAAGACTACAGAAATGTTTGCATTTGGTCTATTGAGTATGCCCAAGATGCTTGAGTCATCTGCTTTGAGGGCGACATGCACCAGTGTGTAACCACATGTCATAACAAACAGACCCATGTTTTTGTTAGCCTCCACACCAGCCACATCTCGACATGTATCGGGATATGGCAATGCAATACCATATTTCCCAGCAAGAAAAATGGCAGTTTTATAGTATTCACTTCTCGCATCTGTGTGGTATGTTCAGCTTGGGCTACAAACATCAGTTGACGAGCATCAAATGATACACTGTACTCTGCTGATGTTTGTTTCACTGTAAGCCAAATTTTTATCTATTTTAAATCACACATCTCTTTATAGTGAAATGGATGGTACAGAATGTCTCTGGAGGACCTTTTTCTGAAAATTTCACCTCAAAGACCCAATAAACGAAAAATATAGATCTGCATTATGAAAGCTGACAATTCTGTCTGTGTATTATTATCATTATTATTATTTTCCAGCTGATTAACTCCAGTGCACCACTGCATCTTTTCCCTTTCTTACCAATTATTTTCTCGCTCTGTACTGCTCCAGTCAGTGGCTTGAGTTTGGTCTTCCACTTTTTCATTCTCTCTTTCTCTCTCACTTCATTTCCCCTAACACTGTCTCCTTCTATTTTCTTATGGTCCTTCACTATCTCTCCCTCACTGTCTCTCCCTGTTTTTGCCTCTCTTTCTCCGACGGGCTCTGGTAACACAGTTGACATTTCCCCAACATGGCTGCCAGACACAGCTTCAGCACCTTTCCAGTTTCACCCTTCCTTTCTCCCTTTTTCTCTCTTCCCACCTCCCACTCTTTCCTCACTTGCTGGGGTTAAAGAAAAGCAGAAATTAGCCCCAGACCATGTAGAGGTGATTGGTATCAAATTGCACTGAAAATGGAAATGCCAATAAAATTGACAGCCCTTCTCCAGCTCTCTTTCCTTTCCCCCTTCTAGGTAAAAATAAGCGTGTATAGGTCAGACTCAGAGGTATAAGCAACGAGAGATAAGGGGGGGAGGATTAATATTGGTAAGTGTTAAGGTTTCCCTGGCTTAGGGTGATGGGTGACAAAAAAATTGCAGCAAGAACACACAGAGAATCATGCAGTTTTTCTGAGCATACACTCTTTTAGTACTTTTGTACTTCATTTGCTCCCCTTTTTGTATCCTCCCTTGTTTTCCCTGTTCTCTATGCTTCTCATGATTCTCACCTCTTCCCTGAGATTCCATGCACACCAACTCTTTCCCACTTGCTCACCTGCATGAATACTCACTCGCTCACCCACACTGAGCTGGTACTCTGGCCGTTTGCTTCTGTTTTCCCAACTCGCATGGGACAAGCCCCTGGGTTTGTTATTGTAGGCTTTGCTGAACATGAGCCGGTCTTTACAACGGATTGAAAGCATTTGCTTCCAATGAAAATCTGGTCTTAGATTACAGGGCCACGGCTCGGCTCACCCCTCTTTTCCACCAGGCAGAGAGATGTAGACAGAAGGGTGGGTGTATTTTAGTCCTGAAACAGTAGGAAGAAAAAAACTCACTTGTTAAGCTCCGGCTGCATTTGTCCCAGACTAATGATGTAACCAAAGCCCACATTTAAAAAAAAAACAAAACAAAGCATTTTTTAAGGACAGAGAGGAAGAGAAGCTACGTTTAATGGCGCTTGCGTGGTTAGTCTGTTAATCAATTAATGGATTGGCCATAAGTGATTAATTGGGTAAAGATTATTTAGTTCTGGTTTGATGTGTGTTTGTTTTACATCATTGTAAATTAAATATATATGGATTTTGTGCTGTGGAAACACACAAATGTAATATTATTTAAGCTCTGGAACATTTGTGAGCATTTTTACTAATTCTTTCTTTATAGCAGATTTTCATCCTTTTATCCAGTCCATAACATCATCCAGTGACTAGTAGCTCAACCATTACATTTTGGTGATGTGACAGTACAGTTCAACCAGCTGGTTTACCTGCCTCACAATGGCAGGTGTTTGCATCACTGTCAGGCCATCTATAATAAGCTGTCTCTTGTTTTATCCCTTCTTCACCCTCGATAGCATCCCCTCCACTTTCACATGAGGTTCATTAAAAACCCTTCAATATGTGTGCATATGTATCTCCTTCTGCTAGAACAGAGCGAGAGAGTGAGAGCTAGCTGAGAGCGTTGTTTCGTATGGATCGTTGAGGCTCTCTCTCTCTCCTAATGGTGTATATAATTCAGGTGCCCTCCAGGCATGCTTTCAGGAATTCTTTTGCCTGAGGTAATGGGGAGCAAAGGCCTGGGTTTTAGGCCCTTGATTATTCCATTGATGTGGCAGGCTGGAAAAAAGTCATCTCCAACCGGATTAGCGCCAACATGCCTATTAATTATCGATGAATCGGGGCTTAGGGTTTAGCTAGGTGCTGGGTGTCGCCCTCTGCAAGTTAGTGGAACGCAGGCCCATTTCATTGCAGTTATCTATCCCTGCCACAGTGAATAGACCTAGAAGCTTTAGAAGTGCTTTGTGTGTAATCAATAAATAACTGGATCCAATTGTGTGCACTGCTTTAGTGGGGTTTTTTTGTTTTTTGTTTTGCTTTTTTCTCACATTTTTATTTCCCCTCACTTCCAGTCGAGAGAGGCGATACAGGACAAAAGTCAGTTATTTGCCTCTGAAATGTTTAGCAGTGAAGGTGCCACTTGTTTACCTCGCCTCATGTTTCTTTTATGATTATCATCTTCATTGAGGGTGGCTCACATTTTTGAATAATGATAATAACAATTAGGCTTTTCACAGCCACGGATGGGAAGAGGCCCTTTCTCTCCACTGGAGCTGTATAGAAAACGTACCATAATTGGATGGTTTTGAATATGTGCTGCGTGTGTGTGAGTGTGAGTATGGGTTCATGTTGTTGAGTCTGAATGCAGAGAAAAGGCCCGTGGAGCGCCTTCCTTTCTCTCTTTCTCTCAGTGCTCAAATACGCTGAGCTTTCTCAGTGTTCCCCTTAGGTGAGGTTAACTGGCCTTAATAGAGTCTTATCGAAGCCCTACAGGTTGCTGTAAGCAGCCATGACGCCATTGTTATGAAAAGCAGTTAGCTTTGTTAGCTCTGTATGTGCCTCTGACTTCCTTTTTTCTACCTATTTTCCTTTTATTTTCTGCCTTCCCCCTCCTTGCAACCTTGCCTTTTGTAGTGCCGTGTTACTCTTTCCACCTCAGGTAAAATGGCAGAATGCGCTGGGGCAACGCTTCAATAACTATTTTCCCCTCAGGATAATAAAGACTAAATCTCTCTGTCATTTTCAATTCTGCGTGGGCTTGGATGGGAGAGTGGGGAAATGCGACCTTACAAGTCCTTTGTGCTCCCCTTCTCCCTGTCTTTCTCCCAGGAAGATGCAAGCGCTTGCTCTGTTTTCAAGTGACGGGGGGAGCAAAATGAAAGGGAGGGTTATTTATAAATGTATTAAAAATGAATGCATTTATGAGGTGCTGTTTTCCAGCCATTCTCTTCTTGCCATTGTTGTGTCTCTATATCCATCCTTCTGTGCATACAAAGCCCTCCAGAATTCCCTCGAAATCGTATTTATTCCCTTTGAACACAGAGGCGCAGCAAATGCAGGAAGTAAACAAACTGTGTGTCTGATCTCCACTGTCTCTTCCTGTTTCTTGTCATGTGACAGGTGATGGTCTGGACAACAGTGTGGCTTCGCCGAGCACAGGGGATGACGATGACCCGGATAAAGAAAAGAAACACAACAAGAAGAGAGGGATTTTCCCTAAGGTGGCCACCAACATCATGAGAGCATGGCTCTTCCAGCACCTAACGGTGAGTTGAGCCAAACACTATTCGTTCACTCTCAGTTTCATATCACGAGTGCACACTCAACTTCATTTTACAGCCACGGGCTGTCTGTACTGTTATACTTGCACATAGACACACAGATACGCTCTGTCTTTCTGTACTACTCAAAAGAACACACTGAGCCACTCTTTCTCTCTCTCTCTCACACACTCACACACACACACACACACACACACACACACACACCACAGCCCCTCTTCTTCATAGTGTATCCTTGTTCGTACGGTGCACACTTCAAAGACGGAGGCCTGTGTAATCTGCTGGCGATCTCTGCAGCCTGCGTTCTCACTTCTCATCTGCTGAAACTGAATAAGGTTGAAGCCAAGGAGAGATGCCCCTGGCCATAACTGCAGATACATAGATGAACCTTATTAAAAACAAATCTGTCATTATTTAACAGATGCCGGGGATGCTGCAAAGGCCTGTGGTTTGGCTCCATTTTTCCTCAATTATAGCAGAGAATACAAATGCCGTTAACACCATCTGACTGCATCACAGATACTTTGTGGGGAAAAATGTATTTAGGCAATGGAGGGTGCCAATGTGACTGCTGGGATGGAACCAACAGTGAGCTGAATGCTCCCTTGGCCAACACAATTTTGATTCCGTTCAAGCCGAATCATTCGACTTATTAAAGATGTCTAGTTAAAGAACAGTGTACGATAGTTTACATGGTCTGTCATGAAATGAAATTCTTCAGTGTTTTATTTATTTATTTATTTTTTTTACCCCATAAAGAGTCACTTATGCCCTGCTTGAGCTTCAGTGTTGGTACAGCTTACTAACTCAGAGTGATTATAGTCTCCTTAGTCCCTATGAGTGCATATTACACAGCTAGTATCTGCAATAATCATTGCCAAGAATGAGAAGCTTTGCTGTTTTTATTATAGTTTTAAATGGTATTTTTTTAAAAAGATCTGATATGTTTTCAGTCAACAAATAGTTAATACATTTTCCTTAACGTTGGTTTGAGACCTCACCTCTCACATCTGTTTTTGTATTGATTCAGATAAAGTATGAACAGGGCACAATATGGCCACCCGGAATTAATATTAAGATAGTCCTACACTGTACCGCTAACCTTTTAAAAATATAAAAAATACAGTAAGTGAAACTGCTTTTTTGTGTGACAGATGAAGTCTTTCGTTACATTTTTCATTTCAGCATACACAGCTACGCTAGGGAAAAACCTTGCGTCACACACATTCTGCCTATGTCAGGAGTTTGTGGAGAACTTGATACGCTCTGGCTTTGTGGGTGTTGTTTTGAATTGCACAACAGTGATGATGTTAACGAAAGCAATTTGGTTGTTGGATGATGGCTATTGCATGGGCTCAACTTTTTATTTATTTGTAGCTTGTCTTTGATGTCGATGGTATTCATCGCTCAGTGCATTTGTTGGTTTTCAACAGTTACCGGAAAATCAGAGGAACTTTTTTACCGTGTCCAATTGTCTGCAGGTATGTAGGCAACATTGTGTGTGCGTACACAGACTCTATATACTCTCAAGACTTTTTTCCTTTGTACTCCCTGCTTCCCATCTGACTATCACCATCTTTCATATACCACCAGTTCTCCATCACCCTGCAAACACACATCATACACACATACTCCAACTCCCTGACCTCAACCCATACACTCCCAAAACCTTCGGGGCCACAGAGGAAAGGTGTTTGAAACATACACACATCCTGTCTGTGGAAATACAGTTCAACACACAAATGCCTAGTGAAAACACACACCCGGCAACACACCTCCTGTGTCATATTACACTGTGAGCACGACTTATGGGAAGCTCCTACTCTGTTAGATCTCAAACAGTGAGAAGGATATAAGTGAGTGCCATGGGAGCAAAGGAAAGGAGAAGAAGGTGAGGAGGTGAAGACAGGGATAAGGAGGATTCATCAGTCTTTTTCTTTTCCAGAACAAAATGGAAAGAAGAGCAAAAACATGCAGGCATACAATGGGACATGTGGCCATTTTACCTTATTACACAAAAGAAGCTCCTTCAGTTCAGCCTGAAACTGAAGTAAACTGAAAGGTTGATGGAAAAATCACTTCCAATTTGTTTATTCTCTTCAATGAAGCCAAACAGAAATGAAACCCAGGCAGAGAGGAGCCAACATTTTCTTTGTTTATGGGAAATGTGGTCTTAATTTTGGGAAACACTGGCATTAACAATACCGCTGGTGTCAGATAAATGCTTGCTGTGGTTTCATCTGCTTACTCTTCAGTGTCACCATTAATTTATTCACCATATGTCAATGTTTACGAATGCTACACATAGCACCTATAATGCAAAAACATTTACAGTTTTTCTCACACTGGTAGTATGCTTCTCTGCCTCTGCTGATAGCAATATAAGCATGGATAGCTGATCCACATTTCATCACGGCTTGACTCTTTGTTTCAAAGAAAGAGGATGAAAGATGTGCCTGACCCCCTCAGAGATGAACACATAGACATATACACAATATATGAAGGGCTGCTGTAGCGCTACACAGTCTTTAAAAAGCCAATCAGGGCTTGCTTTTCTTAAGAATAATACATCTAAAAGTATTTGACACAGGTGCAGACAGACCACAAAACAGAATATGGTGAATTAAGAATGAATTATAGTAGAAGACACCCAACCTTAGTGTTCTGTAATCCCTTCTGTTATTCGCCCTCACACTTAGACCCTTGGGAGTTCTCATTGTACTGAAGCGGAAAGGAAGGTGGGTGGCGCAGTGAGGCTGTGAGTACACCAGCAGGGTAGCTGGTAGGTGGCATTGATACAGCTGTTCTTACAGGGTTTTTTTGAAGACTTTTATGCATGTCTGCTTCCTTATCCATCAAGGATGCTAATTTCTTATGTCTTGTTCCATGTGGAAAGGGTAACATTTGGAAAACTTCTAATTCCCAAGTTTGCTGGTGTTGTTAGATGGGTCTAAGCCACAGTGTTTTTGGGTATATGCATGGTGACAAGAGGTATGTACAGTGTGAGGTGTAGAGTAAGGGATAGAGAGTGGGCATTGAATTTGTGATGATGACAACAGTTGCAGCTCACCGAGTTCTCTCCAACACACCCAATGAGCTCATATGTTGTTGACGATGCTTGTGAGACAAGTTCATCGGAAGAATTTGGCTGTGCTGACTTGGAGCGACTACAAAACATTAGCGTTTACCGCCTGTCACCAATGACCAAAGTCGCTGCCAGCTTGACATGCAGCTGTAAACTTGGTAGGGAACCAAAATAAAGGAGAGGGGAGGGATTTTCCACTTGTGTCCTCATCTCATTTTGATGTTTGTTTGCATTTGACATCCTTAATTAAACATATGTTGCGGCTACTAGCTCTCTGTTGGTTTTACTGACTAAACTAAACGGGATATTTGTAAGCGTAACCTGCTTTCTCTCTTTCTAGATGTGTTTGACATCAATAAGGATGTGTTTAAAGATGTAGATATAACTCTGAAGTGTGCTAATGACTTTTCCCTGGAAATAACTATAAACTGTGTTTAAGAAAATAATTGCAGAATCAATTCTAAACTCATAACCGGCTGAGCTGCCTGATTGCTTTATGTAAGAGACAAATCTTGAAATAAAGAAAAAGCTTCTCTCCAATCTCTCTTTCTTCCAACCCTCCCATTGTGTGGTTGGAATACACCCACATCCCGCCCGTACCCTCCCCTCCACACAAATGGTATTTTCTTGTTTAATTTAACAAGAAATGAGTAGTAAATGAAAGCTCAAGCCTCAAATCCCCAACGCGCCCTGTGCTCTGCTCTCCACTCCCTTATGAAAAGGCAATTTGTGAAATTATGTGATAGAGTAATTAGATGGAATTCACCCCCGCCTCCCCACTATACACACTACCCATATTCCCATTTAGACTGCTGCTGTGCTAAACTGAAGTAGGTGTGTGTGTGTGTGTGTGTGTGTGTGTGTGTGTGTGTGTAAAAAGAAAGGGCAGAGGGTTTTGGTATTTTTAGTGTTCATATTGGTATATTCACAGAGTGGGACACACACTCTCACACACATTATCGCTAACGCCCTCTCATTCTGGCTCTCCTCCCCTCCTATTTGTACACAGATGCAGTGTAACGAGGGGCAGCCATGATCGCAGCTCATAAAAGAAGCCAACCCGCAAACCCTCAATGAGCTGCCTTTCTCCCCCTCCTCCTTTCTCCTCTTAAAATGTGTAAAATGCAGAGAGAGAGCGCGTATAAAAAAATCCAACTTGAAGGCATAATCCGCCGTTAATACAATTAGAGTCCAATTTAACCACTTGCGTACGCAGATGTAGCTTAGCTTGGGGAGCGCTGCCCCCCCACCTCCTTGGAAATGCTTTTTTACCCTCAACACAGCAGCATGCAGTGGGGGTTTGAGCAGAAACAGGTGTGAAAAGCGATATAATTCATTTCTGTGCTGGCAGAGGAGGCCAGGAGCCTTGCTGTCGTGGGCCCTGGGTGGTGGAGTAATCTAGACTGGGTGTGCAGAATGGGAGGCGAGTGAGAGGAGTGGATGGATACATGGATGGCTAGCTACACTACTCATTAGAAGCAAGATAATTTCCTCCTCGTCTCAATCGCAACTCCTCGTTCGGGTTGCGATTGAACCAAACAACAGGGCAGAGTTGTGCATAACCAACATTTAGAATTAATATTTAAATTCACAGCGCTCTGTAAACTAAACACTTTGCATTTCCTGAACTTCTCACCTAAGAGAACACAAACCAGATACTCAAAGCCTCATCTAAACAACAGAAGGCAAGGGAGGGAAAAGCGTTTGAGGTCAGAGTTCGCCCTTGCCTCAGATGCCATTATTCTTCGTCTGTTTATTGCTGGAGCCTGAATATGTCAGCACCCTGGTCACCCGCTGCAGCCCTGACCCACCGCAGCAGCCCATTGCTGGGATGGTATTTTTTTCCTTCTAGTTCAGTCATACTTCATACTTTTTATACCGTTATAGTGATAAGAAAATGCAGAATAGCAAGAAATACAGTATGACGAAGGTACACCTTTGAATTAAATTCAGGAAACCGACACTGACATGGACTTTTTCATATTTATGGTTATGGGGGTCTCATGATTATCATTACACTTGTTTGTCTTAGTTATATCTTGCACAACTTAAGCTTCTCATGAAAAATAATTTCAATTAACCATTGAAGCCACCAAGACGCCTTGTTAATGGTTTTGAAAAGACATCAGGAAGCAAGCTAAAAAGGAAGACATCAGCTGACTTTTTATGTGTTTTCATTCATTTATTCATAAACTACAACAAAGGCATGATGTCCATCTTGATACTATAAAGTAATATAGTGGCCTATGTGGCCTGGTGTCTCCGATTAGGTCTTAATTCAATCTTAGCGGCAGTCAGAATCTTAGGCGCCACTGCATTGGGATTTCAAAGAGGTCCTAAGAGACGACAGACAGATGGACAGATCTGCCAAAGGCCTGGCGTGACACTGTGACGAGACAGGGTAGCAGAGGAAAACAAGAGAACAAGTTAGGCTTATTCTCAGCGGTTTTATTCAGTTTCAGATACTCTATCTCTGGGAATGGAATTGGCTTTGGGCTGTGTGTTTGTGTGTGCATTTGTCTGCGAGGATCTATGTTTGTGTAAATGTGGGTGTGTGATTGCGCTGGTGTGTGTTTGTACGAGGGCATTTGGAAGCAATGACTTGTCCGTACCAATCCAAGAGTGGTTGGTGTCAAAGAGGGAGGCAGCTGAGTCAACCTGCCTACCCCCACTACACATTCACACACACATGCACACACATACTGTGCCCCAACCCCCACATTACCCCACACCTTGTAATGAAAACATCATCAATTATCCCTCTTGACAGGCCCCAGGGACCAAAGGCAGACAGCTCTCTTTTGGGGCTTCTCTTTGTGGACTGACCCTTACAGACAAATAGATTTGTTGCACACAACACTTACACTTTGCGACCATTTCAGGAAGGACACGTCAGAATTTTAGATGTTTATTTATTTATCTGTTTATCTGTTTTATTAAAAGGTGATAGGCTAATGATATGACCCATCTTTGCCAAGTAGATAGTGGGTTTTGGGAGCTGGAAATAGCGAGACCAGTCCATCTGGTGGAGGTGCAGGGGGGCAGGAGGTGTGAGTATGTGTGTTATGTGGGAGGCTAGGGAGGGTGTTGTGTGGGAGCGAGGTGGGGGTAGTGGTATGGCTAGGGCAAAGGAAAGGCATCAGTCCTGACATGGACTCCTGAAAGGCCATCTGTGTCATGATTGATGGATGGATGAGCAGATGAACAGATGGATACAGTATCTATCAAAAAGACTGACACATGGTTCATCTTGGCAGCTTGAAACATATATATACTAAAATATCATCCATTTCCACATGAATTTTACCATCACTAATAGCAATAATCCTATGCTGGGATGCATTCTTTGAAGGTTCAGAAAATCAGATCTCCACATAGGTTCAATCTTGGCAGCATATCTTTCATTCTTTACATTTGAGTGGGTCATGTTTTCTCACATATAATGTCATAAACCTGTTACAAATCAAAATACAGTTTGCATTTATATCACAGAAGCGTGACCCTTTTGCTGAGAAGTGATATAGGAATATAGGAAAGAATCCAGTTAGACAATCCTTCTTTTTAAAAATTGTCATCTAAGGATATTCACATTATTCCCATACTCTAAGCAGGCTGAAGAATTTTTTTGGAAATACTTATATGAACTAGGACCTGCCTTGGGTCAAAGTCCATTTACATTTCTGACAATACTTTAGGTGTACCTTTCCTCCCATTTTCTCCCAACTGCTTCTTGTATCGTTTTACTCCTCTATTTAAAAGCCCTCAAGGGCAGTTAACTTTTAATTCATGTCACCTTTGATCTTTTCTAAAATGTCTGCCATAGATCTAGACCAAAACCACGCTTATGTGTGTGCGTGTGTTGATCTGGCTTCAGTCAAGGGGCAGGTCAGTGTGTTTCCTTGAGAACGTGAGAACTTTACAGACCCTCAAGGTCGGTCAGTAGCAGTGAAGGAGATCATGAGCCTCAGAGCCCCAGCGTGGCTGCAGGACTAAATGCACACACATGCACGCAAACACGCACAGAATCATCTGCTTAAACTGTTCCAGCTTCTTTTTTAGTTTAGCATTAGATTAGATTTTTTTGGAGGGGAAATTCAAAAATGTTTATAAGTTGCAATTAAAGCTTTTTATCCTATATATAGAAACTCATTCTCACTGAACAACATATCAGTGGGTGTTTTTCAGTGTATTAAAATGCAATATTTATGTCAATGACATTAAATATCAAGTTTAATTGAATATTTAATTTGAGCCTTTATACATCATTACTGTTATTACTATCTACCATCTGTTCTTTTCTTTTGGCTAAACCTTCTGCTTTTTTTTTCTCCTCCCTCCAACTCTCATATAATTTCATAGTTGGGAAACTATGAAACAGTTCAGTGTGTGGTTTCATTGTTGCATGTCACGATGATTGATGGCTTCATACTGAACCTGTGCTTCACGCTAGTTCTTTTTTTCATTATCACCTGCATGTGAAGAGTGTTTGTGTGTGTGCTGGGTGGATACAGGCCCAGTAACTCAGATATGTGAAACCATTCTTGGTTTGGTACCCACTAATCAGTTTACAGTGATCTGTAAATCCAGAGAAGAGGTTCGCTCTCAGCTCTAAGTCACACACAGACACACTCAAGTTGCACACTCTTTTACATAGGACCACATCCATGACGTCAGTAGCTGGGTAGGGTGTGGAGTTCCCCACCATCACTGTGGTATTTATTGGAGAGTGAGTGGCAAGTTGACATATGGAAGAGTCAGGGAAAAATACTGTCATAAATCTGTGGTTAACTTGATGAAATGCTTCTATCCATTGCTTTGCAAGAGATTAGCAAAGCTATCCTCTCATGCACTCTCTAAGCAAATGCATAACCTCCGAGTGGCTTTTTTGTTTAAAACTCCTCAAATGAGACTTTTGGCAGAAAAATGTTCACCGCCCTTCAAGTAACTGAGTTTAGCATAGGCTCTGTGTAGCATGATTTTGTCTAGCCAGTGATATATTAACTCTGCTAAGTGTGAAATCACATTAGCGCTAGCTGTTAGCCATTATCCATTAGGCTGTGTTTGGTGATCCAGAGGATTGTGGGATATTTTCTGGCTGGAGTCAGCAGCTCAATACCTTTTACTTACAGCAACTGCTGCAGCTTGCCCTAGATACATTTGGTGTGGATGTGCGTGTGTGTGTGCGCGCGCACGCCTGTGTGTGATTGCATATGCAGTTGTGCAATTATTTGTATCTGTCAGCCTCATGTCTCTTTTGTAAATGCCGAGTGAATGTGTGCATGCCTTTGTGTCTCATTCCATGCGTGTGCTCGATAGACGTTGTGGCTTTGCCATTGTGGTAATCAGTTTGCGCGTTGGCTGAACTAATTTATCAATTCAGTTCCTCCCACTTGTATTCTCTCCCATGCGTGAACCCTCTCTCTTTCCCCCACACTCTGTGTCCCTTTCTGACAAAACACTTCTTTCTGAAAAACCATAAGGGTTTCCTATCTTTTATGCATGCCTTCTGCCTCCCTGACTTCTCCCTCCTTCTCCTCCTTTCTTCACTCCCTTTTTACTTCCTTTTTTTTCTATAATGTACAGCTGTGTTTCCTTACATTTTAATGGTCTTGAACCCCGATGTCATGGAAATATTGGTGCTCTTGTGCTGTTTCAAAGGGGAAATGGCACAAGAGCACAGGGGAGAGAACCATGATTTATAGATGAGATCTGGTGATATCCTAATCACTTGTCTCATAATCCTGTGATAAAGGGGTTTTTTTTTTCATATTTTTACATTGGGGAGAAAAATAACCCCTGTCAGGATTATGATCCATTAGCGGCAGGTGGCATGGATAGTATGGCTATAGGTTGGTAGTGTACTATTGACCAGCTGATCCAGGGTGCCTCAATCAGGTGTGTGTTGTACGCTCATCTGTGACGCACACACCCACACAAACAAGCATGCATGTGTACGTTTATGTGTATTTGTGTGTCCATTGGAGTGAGGGAAATCATAGCTAGTGAACCAGGTGGTGAATGCAGACAGGCAATAACTCATGGTAGAGGAGTCGAGCAGAGCTGAGGGCTGGCAGAGAAGATGTGTTGGGAAAACCTATACCAATGCACATACCCTGTCATTTTTCTCACTTTTCCACTGACTTGTCTTTCTTTTACGTCTTCTCCAAACATATTTGTAACACAGAGTAAGATCCTCATGTATTTCTGTACTCTTGTCTTTAAAGTCATCCTTTTATTTATTTTTTATTTATTTCTTCTCTAATTGCTCATTTCACTCTTTCCGAGGCTGTCTATATTGTTAGCAGAACGTGGACAGGACTGAGGATGCTGCTCACTTGTTTGTTACGACAGATTAAGTCATTGATTTGCAAAAGCGGTGCACTGATGGTGAAGGCCCTCTGCTGCTGAAGATGTGGAGGTAGAGAGAGATGAATGAAGCAGAAGGAGGAAATTGGGGAGGGGGGAGGCGGCATTTCACAAAGGAGAAAGAGAAGACAGAAAAGATGGGAGCTAATTGTAAAGGGAAAAGTTAAATGAAGGTGGGAGAAAAGAAGGTAGAAACAGAGGCAGCCCCAGATAGTTAAGGAAAAAGCTAAATATAGAACAGAGGGATGGAGGGGGCGGTGACGGGTGAAAAGGATAGGAAACTAGAGGGACTCGGAGAGGAAGGAGAGAGGGGTGTAGGTGCACTCTGAATGACAGAGATGTCAGAGGGAGAAAGAGGAGGTGAATGTGAAAGCTTCATCTTATAATAACAGTGGCTGTAACCTTCCTCTATCTGCTACCTGCTTTAAAGAGCATAAGGGAGCAATTGTGAAATACCTTTACCTAGTTTCAGTATTCCCCCCAATCCAGGTTCTTTTCACCCCCCTAGGGGCCAGTGGTGAGTTTCTAATTAAAACGTTGGGGGCAAAAGGGTAATTATGATAATAACATAATAATATCGCCGGGGTTATTAGAATGTGCCGTGGTCCCCAAATTGCTTCCTCTGAGAGATCAGATTTCAGTTGCATTACGTAAAGTCAAATTTCCTTGAAAGTCAGGTGAAATGAAATGTATTCCCCCATGGTCGAAGTGCAATCTGAGAATCTGATTCCCTCTTGTATGTCATGGACATGAGTCTAAAAAAAGCTTTACAGTTTCTCACCACAATGACATGTCTCTGTTCTCCTCTTACCTTCATCCTTAGTCTATACTGAGGGTTTATGTGTTTAGAAAGTCTACGTTTTAGTGCAGTAGTTTTTGTTTTCTTTCTTTGAACTCACCAGTAATAGCTCATAGTTTCTTACAGCCCTGTGTAAAAACTTCCATGTATTGTAGTTGCGTATAACAAGAGAACATTTGTTTGCAAGCTTAGAGATCAGTGCTAGAATGGTAGCTCCGAGCACTGTAGCTTGGAGCTAGCATGCTTGTGCTCCAAGGGGCATCCCACTGGTTTCTCTCAGCTTTCTATGGTACCTTACTAGGATGATGCTTTTTTGGATCCCTGTTACTCCCTATTTACACACCCCCTCATTCCCAGGCAGCCCTAAGGCAGCCCACCTCCAGCTGTGGCTGCCGTTCTCTGCACTGCTTGGTGCAAGTGCCGATTGCTTTGGAGTGCCTCCCCTCGCTCAAATAGGCGGTAATTACGGGCTTAAAGAGGTTTAGTGGTCCAGCAAACTACATAATCACCCCTTGAATTAGCCTCAGCTCATCAGCCTCAGTCCAACGAGCAGTGCTTACCACTAGCATTAGCTAGCATGCTGCACTCCCTTCTCTTTATTGCACAGAGGGAAGCACAGCAGCAGGTGTTGTGCAACATCCGGCCCCCTTAATAAATTTAGCCTTCCCTGTGCTGGAATAGGGAGGACTAATGAAGCACGCCTTCATAGTGAAAACAACCAGAAAGTACACACACACACACACACACACACACACACACACACACACGATTCTTTCCATCAGCACCAACAGACCTCACCCTTTATATTATACGTATATATGGCACTTTCTAAAGACTTGTCATGTACCTACATGCTATAAGCTTAAGTCTACACATACATTAGAGACACACCCTACTGTACACAGCACACAGTTGTTGTAGGTTTTTAACACCCAGTTATATTGCAACACAGTGGCTGCTGTCCTGCATTGTGCCCTGAGAGTGATGGATGATTCTAATCATCAATTATCATTCTGTGGAAGCTGGCAATGCTGTACATTGTCTAATCCACTTTGTACCGGAGCTTTAATGACATACTTTTCACCCTTTGCGTCACCAGCTAACTAGATTTATCTCATTCCCATAGGCAAGAGCGCTGTGAGATTTCCCTAAATCAACAAAAGCTGTTTTTGAGAGGGCAATGCTCATTAATGAATAAAAAACCCAAGAACATCTGCTTTTCCACATTTCTTTTTCATCCCGAAAAGAGATGGAGAGATTTGATGACAAAAACAGTTTGAAAGGGGGCTTACTTGCAATTTATGGTGCATATATCGAGACCCCCCCCCCCCCCCAAAAAAAAAAAAAAAAAAAACAGAAAAAAAGGTTTATGAATTATTCATACAAGCTTTGAGCTAGTTTACTGAAGACCAGTATGATAAAAAAGGCTGTTCCTGCTTTTTTTGGGTAGCGCTAAGAAGGGGACATTTAATTTTGCACAGGCTTTTCAGACAGAAGAGACTCTGCATCTCTCATCTCGTAGTTGGTTCATTTTGAGTTTCTCAAAAGATCTGTTTTTGCACTGTTTAGTTATTTTGCGTCGGAGCAGCCTGAATCAGAGGAAATTAGGTTAGGGGTGCTTTGTTTTTCTTCTGTTGTTGTTTTGTTCACTCTCACTCCCTTTTCTTTTTTTCTTTAATCCCCCCTTTCTCCCAGAGCCAGCTTTGTTGCTGGGTCCCTGCTCCCTAATGAAGTCAAAGGGATGTCAGTCGATGCCACCTACACAGAAAGGAATTTGAAATGGCGTAGCTCTCACAGCACAGCATGAACACACACACACACACACACACACACACACACACACACACACACACACACACACACACACACACACACACACACACACACACAAACAGTGTAGATGAAACTTTGACTCTATGAGCAAAAAAAAAATTATAAAATAAAATAAAACTGAGAAATTGGAAGCTTGCTGTATGAGATAGAACAGGCTTACAGTTTGGAACGCTTGTTTTAAAGTCTGCTCGTGCGCAGGGTTCAGGGTATTTGTTGTTAGCATAACAATGTGCTCGGCTCTCCAAATATTTAAGGTAATCTCATGCTCGTCTGTCAGGAGCAAGGCCACACTTCCAGTAAACCCTATGTTTTAGAGTGTGCATGTGTGCATACATGTTTGTGGAAGACAGTTTGGTTTGATACAGTGATGCCCTTCTAGCCAAAAAGGCCTCCGGATTAGCCGTCAGGCATTCCTGATAGGCAGCTCGGTTTCCACAGAGATTTGACCTGGGAACAGTGAGGGGAAGAGATCTGGCCAAGTCAAGGCTGTTTACTTTTTACCTTAAGTGGTACATGCAAGTCGGTTACCGTCCATTATTTTGTTGGTGTTTAACCTGCTTGGTTTCAGGTCAGGAGAGTTATGCTACTTTCACAAGCCTGCTTACAAATATTTCCAAGGGTATCTTGTTGGTTACAGTGGTACACTAGGGGAAAGTGTTGCATATTACCAATTTGTTTACTGTTATCATTGCATTTTCTAACATCTTTGTGCCTTGTGGCCTTCTGCAACCATCTGGTGTTAAAATAAGCTAACTGAAAATACCACTGACCCATGTCTGTTATCCACAGATTGTGCAGTGTCATGGCCTCTTTTTTGAGGGGACGTCACATGGCTGTGACAACATATGATTTTCCTCTCTCCTCTTCCTCTCTCCATCCTGTTTCATGGTTGCAGTTTTATAAAGCTAATGTGGCGTGTCAAGCCTTTTTAATGGGAAGCGCAGAGGCTTGGGAAGTGTAGCTTTAAATAGAAATATATGCAATGATAACACCCTAATGCAAATGGCTAAAGAAGAAACACAGAGAAGTGTGGCTACAGTGAAACTGGTTATAAAAGTGTAATCACAGTGCTTCCCCAGCAAAAGAGACTACTTTTTCCTTTTGCCCATTTATTACTACCAACACATTCAGGTGAGACTTGCACGGCACAAAACAAGAATTGGGGAGCTGTGACCTTTTAGGAATTCTGTTCTTTTTTTTGTGTCAAAGTTTATCAGAATTTTTACTCCAGCAGATGAGATCAAGAGACACTTTGTGCTGTAAAGGTCAAAAGTTCAGTCATCATGAAGGGAACTAGGGAATGACACCAAGCAAATGCTTGTTCCCATATACTAAGCTACCATAACTTAATGTTTCTTATAACTAAATAAACATGCGGGACATGAAATCAGACTTTTACCAGGGTAGCTAGTGTGAAGCTTAGGTCGGGTAACTTTAAAAATGTTAGTCTTTAACAGAACAACTTTTCATCCCTTTCATAATATCTTAAGTAATTTATTATGGCTACTTTAAGTCACTTTTAGATCCATGGAGTTTTTCTATTCGAGTCCTCACGAAATTAAAATTTTACTTCAGTGGTATGTGTTCAGAGCCTTATTACCAGCTCAAACTGATGATACTTTATTTCAAGTGTTTTTTTAAAAATTATTTAATATATTTTTACAAATCTGGAAAAAGTAATATAATTCCTATTTTGTTGTATGTTTAATTGTTAACTGTAGCATTCACTTTTTTTTTTCTACCGTCATGCCTAGAATAGTTTTCTTTTGGGTTATGGTTGGAACGGGGGAGTAAAAAGGGGGCCTACAGAATATTCATGCTCTTATCTCTTTTTTAAACCCTGGGGCTCCAGATATCCATTTCCATGTCTCCTCTCCTGCCTCCCCCTTCCCTCTTCCTCTTTCTTTCTTCTATCTAACCCGCTCTTGTTCTTGTCTGAGGAGGTCAGAGAGGAAGACGGTCAGACAGGGAGGGGATGTTACTGATGCTCTGTTACTCACCCCCACACACAGATCTGCACGCAAAGATACATACACACACCATATTCAGACCATGCACAGCTAAACTTACTTGTAAACCATGCAAGCTCAGTGGCTCAAATAAGAACAAGGAAACATATTCAATTCTGTGCACATATTAACTTGCAGGGCAAAGCAAAGTAAAATCTTTGACTCTATCGGACAAACAAAATGTACAACGGAAATGTACACCCATACTCTTACATACTCAGATTGATAAGACATGAAGAAGAGAAGGAAGCAAAAACGCACACCCCTCCTGGCACCCACATGCTCAGAGCCCAGTGGAGAGCAGGGTGGAAATTCTCATGAAAGGAGCTGTATATTTGGAGAAGACATATCATTAAGATAGGCGGAGGAAAGAGGGAAGGGAGGGAAGGATGCGCAGAAACTTTCCATCTGCTCTTTTAAAGAACATGTTATTGCTTTTCTCACTAAAGGCCTCTCTCTCTCTTTCTCTCTCTCAACCCGCTGAACCTGAGCCAAAGGCCGTTAAGACACCAGAATCGCTCACAGACAATATTAAAACTGGCCGACTTGTTGCTCAGCAAGAAACTAAATCACAGTGTTTTGACAGATAGGAGCTAATTTGGAGGTTTAGGGAAAAAAGGAGGAGAAAAACAGTTTTAATGTTCTGGCTTCATGGCTATCTCTTCCTCTAAACTCTTAAATTAAGTGAGGACTTTTTTGTATGTGAAAACTTGTAAAGGAGTTTGCTTATGTAAAGTAGAAGTCTCAGTGCTCACATACTGAAGTTCTAGTGATTGTCCTGGAAGTTGTGTTATCAGCATAATATGCGTTTAACTGTAAACAATAAAAATACTCTTTTTTTTTTTCTTTTTTTTTAAATTGACACTGAATAAATGAATAAATTACGTTATTTCTGACTGATTTCTTTTAACCATTTCTTTATATATTTAATTTAATTATTGTATAAAAATTAAAAGAACCTCAACCTTATGCTTATGTTTATTCTTAAGTAAATGTACTTATTACATTCTACCACTAGCAGGATTTGTGTCAAATGAAATGCTGTAAGAACATTTTTCTTCCAGTACTGTAGGCTGAGACCGAGATAGTCACACACACTGTCTGTGTATTTTATTTATGCATCTGTCTGTGTAAGTGCGTATCTGTGCTGGTAAGCTAGAAGGACGGGAAACATTGAAACAGGGTGTATTTGTGCTGTATTGTGGCCTCTGGCATGGCTGCATCCCCCTGATATCACGAGGCAGACACTCCACAGATCTGTGACAAGCAGAATAGACACATTGATCTTTTCATGTTCAATCATCTTTTTTGTTGCAAAGAGAGACATGTTTTTCACATGATTAGCTGAGATTAAAATGTCAGAAGTGTATGTGTAGATATGATATATAAAGCAATGCATCAGGGCATCGGATGACACAAGCCGTAAGAATAATGTTTTCTCACTTTCACCCACAGAGGAAGGCAAGTGCTGCCTCAGATTTTCTGCAGTTATTTTCCTTTGGTTTTTATCTGATTGGGCAAAAATATGGAGGCAACTTGCACGCACACTGAAACAGCACTGTGTGTATATGTGTGTGCATATGTATGGGCAGTTCACATGCATATATGCACACTAACACACACACGTACAGGCGAACAAAAATGGTTGTAAAAAAAGAACTGGACACAAATTTGGCCAGAGGCGACAAGCAATTATAACTTTGTGCATGAAATTAGCCTCCTTGTGTTCCCATTCCCTGCAACCAATCACATGGACAAGGGAAGACTGGGAAAAAATCTGTCTCCCCTCGCTGTGCCGGGTGGTTCCAGCATTAAACACAATCCTGTTCATTATGCACTGAAAAAGCTTTAATGAAAAAATGAAAAAGCTGGCGCCGCACTAATTTTGCACATCTGATTGACTAACAAGGAGACATACCCTTGATAGATGTACTGCAAATATCATACAGCAGCCATATGTGTGGTGCCTGTTTTTGAACACAATAACTTGGGATTTTTATCGAAGCACATGTTAGCGCTGCGAGTAACTCTAAGCTCGACTCGGCCTATTTTTAAGAGAGCAAATTAACCTAAAAATATTTGAATTTGTTCTTTAAAGTCAGTAGCATAAGATTTTCTAAGTTTTTAGACAGTCATTGTTAAATACTACTACTTAATCATTGAAAAGCAGTGCTCTAAAATAGTGCTGACTGGATCATTAAGCCAGATTATCCTTATGCTGTTTAGTTTTTGATGTATCCCTTCTGTAAATGTATACACAGCTTTTGGATTATAGATAGTCCTCCAGTTTGTGCTAGCCTTTCAACAATCTATTCTCTCCATCGCTCCCTTTCCCCTCCCTCCTCTTCTCCTCTGTTACGGCCTGCCTATGCCGTACTGCACAGTCCATGTCTTGTCTGAGTCATGAACAGCACATTGTACTCCATGAACAAGGCTCCGTGCAACTGTGATACCCCCTACTCCAATATAAATCAACACACTCCCCAAGTTCGCATTTATCCCATTTATTCATTCTATATATTTAAACAGGTGGCTCAAATTTAACTGTTCTCAGCTGGCTTCTTGATAGGAGGGGTCACAGTCACTGGTTTATATTTAAACATTGACTTTAGAAGTCACTTCGGGCTTTTCGTGTCCATGATGCATTCGTTAGTCTTCAGATGAATAAAAAATCATTCAGATTCCAATTTGGATCCTCGAATAAGGAGGAAGGATCTTTTATCTTTTACCTGTTAATATTATTGTTGCACAAATGAGTGAAAAAGGGATGTCTTCTAAAATCAAGGTGATGCAGTTTGATTAAAACATATTAAGAGTTACGAAAAATGAAAGTTTATTGGGTGTATGCGTATAACTTCTTCGCCCTCCACCCGATATAAGACTCGACACAGCATTGAATGATATGTTTTGGTGGCATTCTTTAATTTTGGGGATAGGGATCATATTGTGCAGTTAAGCCATAGAAATAATTGCAACAAAAAGACAAACTTAACAGAGTCATGTTATTGTACACACTGTAATAAGGATAAAAGAAACCAGCAGCAATAAAGACGCGAGTTTTACATCCTCTTGTCTCTATTCCATCGGCTTAATGTTACATATTCCCCACTCTCTGATTACATATGCAGCGGGGTGAAAGGGGGGCCATTGACGCGAATATATTTGTGTAAGAGGCTGCCTAATTACTAGAGCTGGTTCTCCACTTCACTTAACTTTCTAATTGGCTTGCCTTTTTGGCTGCCATTAATTACAAGATTTCATATTCCATTAATGATCGGAGGGGGTGGCACATTAATGTGCACACACTCAGATGTACTTACAGTATACATAGACATACACACAGGCACATACTGACACCTATGCACCAATGAGCATGAGCACACATCTCATTTTCTAGGTCTCATTACAGCGCATGGTTTTGTATGTGCGACTGTGTATGTGCAACCTGTGCCCTGCAACATCTCTTTCCCTGCTAAAAGACACATCAAAGCCCTTTTAAAAACACAAGAAGCTTCATTAAACAATTTGTGGTCAGCCTTTTCTCAAAGTGTCTCTGTCTCCTGCAGCATCCCTACCCATCGGAAGAACAGAAGAAACAGCTGGCGCAGGACACAGGACTCACGATCCTACAAGTGAACAACTGGTAAGTCATTTCAGAGTTTACATGCAGTCGATTTCAGGAGTTTGACCCCCCAGGCTATCCCAGTTCTTGATGATTAGAATTAATGCCTCCACTCCACCTCTATTTTCATCACGCACACGCACACACCATTTACTGAATCATCCTCACCTAGATCAATCCATCTAAAGAGATATGGCCTGGAGTGATTTTCCAAACCAACAGCCTAACTCGGCCCAAACATGAGAATCCATGTTAATTAAGAATCAAACTACTATCTGAAAACATCCAATAAAATCATCCAAGATGCACAACTTATAAAAGAATGATTACTGCTCTGAGACTAATTATAGGGTTTTACTTTGGTTGTCTTATTTTGGGGTTTGCGGCTTTTTGTAGGCTTACCTTTAACTGTGATTAGCATTTGTTTTAAACACTTGGAGAACATCATTTAACATTCATCTGCTCTTTGTAAATTTTTAAAACATACATTTATTCAGTTTATACACTCTGTTATCCTGAATTTTCCTCTTTTTTTCTTTTGCAAATTATCCTGAAGTCTGTAGTACTGCATATTATTTGAAAAGTAAAATATGAACAGGAAACACTGTATATTCTGATTTGGATTAAAAAAAATCCTCTAAGAAGCTTAGTTACCTTTGTCTTAACAACTCAGTTCAGTCCAATACAAATGTATCTGTGTAGCTCCAAATCCCAACAATGGTCACCTTAAGGTGCTTTATATACTAAGGTATGGATCCAACAATATTAGACAGAAAATACCAGAGACCAGACAAACTCTCTTTTAACATGAAGGTGGGGAGTAAAAGAAAAGGGGGAAAAGAGTCCAAAGAGACAAAGATAAAGCACAAACTATGGAAGAGAGTAGATAAAGGTTAATGATCCAATAGTGGCATATAAATGCATCAAGAGTGAAAATAAGGGAGTGGAGAAGATGGGAAGACCCCAGCAGCCCAAACCCGCATCAGCATACTAAGGCATGGGCAGGGTCACCTGCTCCAGCCCTGTGATTAAAAAGGGAAAATTTTAAGGCCTGTCTTCTGAATTTAAACTGGGAGCTGATTCTATGGGAGAACAGCGTGATAGCCAAAGGAACTGCATCCAATTACTTTTGCAAACTCTGGGAACCAAAAGCCTGCAGTCAGAGTACAAAGTGAACGAAAGTCAGTCAGAGAACAAAATGACCATATATTATTGTTATTATTTAGTACTTATTTTTTAACAAGGCATTTGAAGATGTCCTTGTTAGCAAGGAGCCTAGCATATTAGCGGACAGGCTGATTGCTAACTAGCCTCTGCAAATTACTGCTCTGTAAGTGCCAACAGGCCTGTTAATTGGGCATGGACTGAGCCATAAAATAAGGTTGCTAAGTATCCATTTTAACCTTAGGTAATACTGTAAAAGGTAAAAGGAGGCCCTGTGTCCTTTTGCGGCTAGTCTTATCAGAGAGATGGCTATCAGCACATGCTTAGTGTTATTAGCCATGTCTAATTAAAGGGGCTCAAGTCTGGGTAACCAAGGCAGGGCCCTTGCAGAGGGTTTTTGATCTAAGCAGCCCTTAAAATAATCCTTGAAAGTATCAGTGAGTTTGCTTGGTAGGAGCATGAAAGTGGAGACTGCAGAAAAAGCAAAGAGGAGGAGTGAGAGTTGAAGAGGCAGACAGTGAAAAATAGATGAAGAGAAGGAGAAAGGGAGAAGGGAAGAAAAGGAGATGAGACATGATAACTCCCCATTACCAGTGGCCTAATGATGTTAACATTATTCCCAGCCATTGTTTAATCTGAGACCTCAGAGACAGACAGACGTTAGATTAGGGTATGATGTATCAGTCTTTGGAGAATTCATTTTATACCAGGCCAAAAACAATACACACACATACTGGTGAAAAAAGGTCTCCGGACCAGGGGGAATCCTAGAGGTTATCAGATCACGTGACCCCTCTGAAATCCATGGGGATCAATCCTTACAGCTGAGATAAAGCCAAACTCTGTCTGCACACACGCCTGTGTCTGTGTGTGAGTCACAGACAGTCACATGAACAGTAGCTTGGTCACTTAATACTGACTGTGTGTTCTCAATCTGTTTGTTATATTTATTGGTAGGGGAATAGCAACACACCCCGAAGGTGTGTATGCATGTGTATTTGTGCAATACCAACACACACTGTGTAAATCGTAGGAGGTTAATCTTGGTTTGTAGAAGATGTGTGTGTCTGTGTGTGTGTTTAAAAGAGAGGGACCGGGGGTGGTTAATCTAAGGGGTATTAGCTGTTAAACCCTCCATGCTGGGATCCCGCTGCCCCCTCACATTTTGTTGTATACGTGCGTGTGTATGTGTGTACACGCTTGTCCACAGGCATATTTCCATGCATGGTTCGGTTGTTTGAGCAAGCGAGCAGTACAGTGTGGCATGGAAGGGCGATCAAGGAAAACAATAAAGTGAAAATATGGAGTGACAAAGAGATAAAGACAAAGAAACTGACCAAAAAAAGAGAGAAGAGAAAAGGAGGATAAGCAGAAATGGAAGAGGGGGAAAAAGATGATAGAAACAAACGAAAGAAAGACAATGACAGAGTAATAGAGAGCGAGGGGTTACGTTAGGGGAACTGCCATTTCACAGTCATGTTGTTGTGCTGGTTGGGAAGCCCCGTCATTGGGTGTCTCCATAGCAACCCCCAGTGATGTTACCTCCTGACCTACTGATTTAGTGAAGTCAATTTTCCTAGATGTGATTCTGTTTGTCAGTGCTTTGGAAAACCGTACTCACAGACATATATACAAATGAGTACACAAACGCGCTTCACATCTCGTGTGTTCGCTTGCAAAATGGGTGCAAAAGAAGACTTCCGAAAGTATAAAACACCTAGTGGGAGTGTGTTTCACAGTCACATGCAGGCCATGGGCAATGAATTCATGTTAAACAGCTCAGGATGTACCGGGGTCATCCATGATCCGTGCTTATTGTCCCAACAGGGGATGACTTAACAACTGACAAAGAAAAACTCTTGTCAGAACATTAAGAACACACACTCTTCCTTTCTTCCCCTGCATCAACATAGACACATACAATCTCTTTATTGTACTGTACAATGTGTTACCTCACATATATTGCATAATCGCACACTGCAATATAACCATATACTCTCCCTCTGTCTCCCGCACCATAGATGTCTTAACACACATGTTGGTGTGCATTATTGATGAGTGAGCACGCGGTAGGGCTCAGCAGATTAAATAAAAATGCTAAAGGCCGGCAAGGGGCGCAGATCACTCATGAATTATTGGCAGAAATACGCTGCACCAGGGAATCTCAATTTGAATGGCAAAAGTGTGCGTGTGTGTGTGTGGCAATACATGTTCACATTTACAAAGCAGAATCATATACAGAGAATTTAAGAATATTCTATAGCAAACGGAAATTTCTCACGCCCTCTGGCATAAACGAGTAACAGAATGATGTACATTAAAACATAAGTGCAAAGTCTCCCATAGACTTTATAGAGCAGTATAGTATGTCACAAAGAGCACTCACCCATGTGAATGCTTATGACGTTAAAAGTTCATTAACAAACCTGTACTGTAAATTCTAAAGAATAAATCAACCACAAAGAAAGTATTTTTTTTTATAGTTTTTAGTAGTTTATAGTATGCATTATGTTGTGTTGTTTAAAAAAACAAAGTAAATTTAATCTGTTTTTTGTTCCTGTATTATTTTAGTCTTCTAATAATTTTGGGCTACAAAAAGTTTTTGCTTTTTATCTCATCTTATTTCACTGAGCTGTAAAACTGACACACAAACTGCTGCCACCTCACAGGCCTGGTGTTGCATGACAAAAGCAAACAGCGTGACAGAAAAGATACAATCTGTGTGCAAAATCAAACAAATCTTTCAGGCTTTTATTTGCATTGCAATTATGATACTGAAAAAAAATGCAAAGGATCTCCAAAAGGAGAAGTTCTTTTGTTCCTTCGAGTGCATGTACTTTAGGAACACAAGTGCATATGTTCCACTAAGTGAGAGCTGGATTACACTGTCCAAACTGTTTGGTTATGTTTTTCAGAGGCATGTCAACAAAACAAAAGCAATCCTGGGATGGAGCAATAGGGGGAAAGAATTCTCATGTCTCAAGGAGACGAATTCATAACTGACCTCTCCTCAGCATGCGATATAAAAATAGCTGTATCAGTTGATTGGTAAAGAAAGAAGTCGAGGAATAATTTGATTTAGATCTGCCGATAGACCCGTGTTTATATCTGTCAGCAACCATAGTATGGACATGTTCTTTCACAATACAACCTTTTACCTGCTCGAACAATTACATCATTCTGGACTGAGCCAGGAGCTAAAAGCTCCATGCGTAACATATAAAATGTCTTTTTTTTTCTCTCTCTCTCAATCTCTCTACTCTCTGTTTCTCTGGATACAGTCAGTATCTCTGTGCTAAGTTCTCCTAACGCTCCAGTGATGTAAAAATCGATGGCGAGGTCATCAGGTTTCCCTTGTTGGCTGCCCCTCCCCTTCCTGCCTGCAATTTAATAATACCCCTTTAAAGGCAGTGTTTAAGCCCCGCCGAGCAATTGTTTTGTCAATAAGACCTCCTTTTACGAACGTCTTAAAAGCATGCACAGAGTGAGAGTGAGGGAGAGAGAATGAGAAAGAGAGGTAGTATTTAAAAGGGCAGAGTGGACGGACGTTCGGGCTACTTAGGAAAGGGGGGCATGGCACATACATATGCTGCTTATCGGGTTTCTGAAAGCACAGGCAGGGGGAACATAGAGGAAGAGGTGAAAGAAGGGAAGGGGAGCAAGTAAGGGAGGACAGATAAGTGGAGCAAGGTGAGAGGAAAAACATGCAAAGAAGAATGACAAGAAGCACTTGCTGTTTATAATTTTTACCTAATAAAATTGGTTAATTCAACTTAGGTTGAAGATCTAATTTTGTTTTTGGTTTGTTTTCGAGTTACAGTAATGTTGCTCTGGAACTGAGATGTGGTTAGACCACAAAAAACGTTATTGGAAGAACAAGAATGTCAGGTTAGGTGGTGTGAAGGCCTCTGAAGCATATGAAGGAAAATCTAGGTTTAAATCTTACCTCCTCTATTTGCCATGCATATTTCCTGCTCAATAAGGCATTCATATTGTGTGTCCAGTCTGTTTTGTCACTACTTAAAGTAGTTAAAAATGTCATTAATGCATCTGGCAAACGTTGTCATCAAATACACAAATACATACACAAACACACACGAAAGGACTCACTTTGAAGGAAATGTTTTAATATCTGGAAGAGTTGATTACTAAAAAAGATCCACCTATTGCAAGAATAATAAACTGTGTTAAACAGTTGAAATAATGAGAGCAGATGACAACATGTTTCAGTGTTCTGCAAGCTGACAGGCTTAAGAGAGAGATGCTAGAACTTGTTCACAGAAAGTCTTCTGAGGTGTGTGTTTGTGTGTTTTGGAATTAGCAGGCCAAGTTTCAGTCTATGCCCCGAAGCTCGTTTCGTACACTGCAGCTGTGTCAAGTTGCTTCAGCCTGAAACTCCTTGACATTACAGGAACCCCCCCCCCCAAAAGACACACACGCACTTGCACACTTTTCACTAGATGTGACCTCAGCCTAAGTTTTCAACACTGAGGAAAAATGTGAAAATAATTTCAAGAACAATATTTTCTTCCCTTGGTTTGAAGTCTGTTGCTAACAATAGTTCCATACAGGAAACTTTAGCCTGTGCAGACACAACCCTGTCTTTACTGTATTATGTCAACAAAAGTGTGTGCAGACACACGCGCGTGTGTGTGTCTGCACACTCAAATAGGTGTCCATGTGCAATGACTGACTACAAATAACACCATTTCTCCTCACCCCTACTGCCCTCTTTCTTCCCCTCACTTTCTCTATTTCTCTTACATCACAGCACGCTGCCCTAGGCCAAACCTGCATTTCCCTTCATTCGCCCCTCTCCCTTTCTTTTTTTTACTCTCTTCCTCTTTTTATCCCCACTCCTCTCTCTTGCTTTTTAAACCTCCTTTTGTTGTAGAGGAGGGGGTAGTCCAAAACATGAAAGGCGGCGCAATGTGAATGCCCGGGATCTGTGTTGAAGCACACATGGTCGCTGTCGTACTCGCAGTTGTTGTTGTTCTCACGCTAATGTTTTCTGATGTTGATCAAACACTACTGTGAAGTGAACCAGCAGGACGGCGATCAAGTGCTGCGAGCCAAAGTTAAATATCGAGGAAAATAGGACAGCTTCTCCCACAATTAACAGACAGAGGACTGACAGTGATTTTATGCAATTAAAATATGTGACGGTTCCATGTAGGGGATTTGTTGACAAAGCATAAAATGAGAATGTTTCTGCCGGCACTGACACACGTGGCAGTTGCCAGCCAGTGTTGGTGAGATGAACTGGATCGGACACCCGTGTTTAATGATTATTACAGTAGTGGTAAAATGTTCTAGCAACTGGATTTTTTTTTAATTAAATCCTGAAATTGTATATGCATTTACTAAAGTAGGTAAGCTGACATTAAAAAGGTAAATTGAAATGTCAATATGTAAATTTTAAAAATGCATTAGAAGCTGTCATGTCAAAATATTGCTCCTTTACTTTCACTCCTTCTTTTGTATTTGCTGACTGTAGATGTCTGCTGCTTCTGCTAGTTTCTGGGCACTCAGAGGGATCCCCATAGCGATAGCCGCTGTGAGCCAGCGGGTGGAAGTGACACGCGCAGAGACAGGATATGACACGGGCAGTATGGGGGGATTTAGGTCAACCACTGTGTGTTTGCAACAGTCCCCACTGCAAGCCCTGTCAGCAATACTGTCTCTGTGTGACACGGTGGTCATCTCTCTCTGACTGAGATTTTTGTGTGTTTGTGTGTGCATGTTAAGTTGGTGTGTTTGTGTACACGGGGAAGAAAAACACACACTGTATTTGTTTTTTTTTAAAGCAAATACATATGCAACCTTGCCCATGAAACCTTCATAAACACAGAAAAGTGGAGTGCTGCTAACAGAGAGTTGCACATTCACAAAGAGCAACACGCAGAGACTCACACACACACACACACACACACACACACACACACACACACACACACAAACACATTTCGATCTAAGCCCAAAGGCTAAAGGACACATGCTCTGTCCACTGGTGTTTGCGGAGTGGGCAGTGTGCAGGACAGCCATGTTGTTTCTGGGTAAAGCCAGGCTTCAAGCCATACCCTCTCTTTGGCATTGATGGATGACTGGCTCACTGAGTCCAAGACTGTCTGAATGTGTGTGAAGGGAAGCAGGAACAGAGATAAAGAGAGGGACTGGGGTCACGTGTGACAGCTGCAGACTCCCTTTTAATTTCTTTTCTCTGTCTTTGTCTTGTTTTTTTGTCTTCTGGTATTGTGAGCACTTTTTTTCTTTATCCTGTTTCTCCCACCCTCTGTTTAGATTTTGCTTTTTGGCAAGTCCTATATAGAAGTCGACAGGAATTGCAAAGCCAGCAAAGTCAGAGCCAGTGAGTCCATGTATGTTTTTCAAGTGGCCAACATTTCCTCCATATACGTCTGAGAGGCACCTGGTTGTCATGGACACACACACACATAACACACTAAACACACACAGCGCTCCTCTCCAGTTTGTGTGTGAATGGTTACCCGTCCTGTTGCTCCACTCTGTAAAACCAGCTTTAGTGCTAGATTCATGGCTCTCTTAATGGACACTGGGCTCTTGGGGAGGAGAGCAACAGGGAGTGTGTGTATGTGTGCGTGTATCCTTACATGCTTGTATTTTATGTGTGTGCCGTAATGGGGATTAAGTGACCCCGTGGTTGTTCTCAGTCTAAAGCTCCTTTTAAATTTCACACTGTTTTCTTAAGTTTTCCTCCATATGCGGCGCTGGATCCTGCTAATCCACCTCGTGTTATTAGGGGCTATATTTGCAGACCTGCATTTACTTAATGTGTATGTTTTTCAGTGGGTGTGTCTGTAAATAGCTGTGCATGCATTTGGAGACTGGCTCCTGGTAAATACTTATGTTAAGCTAAATTGAAATACAGGCCTCATAATTAATAACAAGAAAGCTACAGACAAACAATCTGATCACATTACTCCTGCATGACCTTACTTCAACCCTACTTGTAGGCTGTTTTCTATATTGTTTTTATATCTCCATGTTCATCGTAGTGTCACAGCTAACCCCAAGGTTAACACATCTTCTCTACAGACCCAGTGCGTAGGGCCTTTAGAGACAGTGTAATATAATCATTACACTGTCTCTAAAGAAGAAAACATTGGCCCCCACAACAAGCAACGCAGGTCTCGAAACTCAAAAAACACCTTTTGCTTTCCAAATGTAAGGAACATTAGAAAGCTAATATTAGCTATTTGTTTGCAAACTGCTGTAGTTAGGTGGTTGCAATGTTTTAGCTTTTCAGAGTTCTCTGAATGATGCACAATCCACTACAATACCAGACGCATGCTGTTTTAGCTTAACTTAAAGAAATAGAGTAGCCTAATAGTGATCTATGGATATTTGAATAATCAGTGACAAAATGCTTGCTGCACATGTAGCATACTGAGTGACAGCATCCCAGAGTTTTGCCCCTCTGCTTGGCTCACATTGTCTTAGCAGCATTATTCAGTTTGGACACCTGTGCATTTTTGTTTGTGGGTCTCTCATCTTGTTAGTAGTTCATGTCACCACATGGAGGTGCTTTGACTGTGTTTTCTGAAGGGTCTGCATTAACATTTCTGCTCACCAGCAGTGATGTGCCTCTGTTGTTTTCCTCTTCAGTTTGGACATTTAAATGAAATACACATGTCGTCATCTGGCTGCAGGTTGTCATAGGTATATTTTGCTGGTTGATCTGTCTGAGCAGCATTAGGAAAAATGGTGCAAATAAGACAACGGTGCTTTGAACTGGCAAGTGGGCACATGCAGGGCAAGTATTGCTATGCATTAACTGTTTGTACTCATGTGAGTGTTTGTACTTGCTGAAAGCTGCGTAGACAATTAAGACAAATCCAGTCATTTTGCACAATATAAGGCTTACACATAGATAGTTGCAGTAGCCTTTTTTCCTTTTGGCACAGTCTAGAGCTTAGCTCAAAACCATACTTCCCAAGATAAACTGCACCAGTCCTGGTTCCCTGCAAGTGGTCTCAGATGCAGCTGAGATGACTGCAAGACTGATGGGATAAGAGAGAAAACAACATGATGATCCTAAATGCATCACTGCTTTGTGAATATGTCTCTATTCCTACAAGGAAACATTATTTTAAGGCATCACAAGTACAAAAATAATATAATTGTAATTATTAAATAGTTTTGGGTTTTTTTACCTTTTTTTTTCTGCAAATTTTTAATAAGACAATTTTTCTCAATGAACTTTAATATTTACCCAAACTTAACCTGTGCCACTACTCTGGGGATTAATGAAATTCACCCTTCATTAAGTACCGTCTGTGCTTATTTAGGGGCATTAGTCCATAAAAAAGTCATGTAAACACAACAAATAAAGCTGAGTCATATTTGAATTAGTCTTGTTTAAAACTGTTCCCATGCTGTAACTGTTTGTGTTGCAACTAGGCATTTTGCAAGCAGCTCCGATAGTTTATTTAAACTAATCTGAAGCATCTAATCCAAGCATCTGACCCGAAAACGACACAGAGGAGGAGAGAAAGAGAAGGCGGGATGGAGATAGAGTATGGGGAAATGAGAAGGAGGTGATTTATGAGTTAAGTCATCAACCGAGGAGAACAAAAGGAAAAACTCATAACTGTAATTCCCTTGCACACCCACATGCAGTATACTCACACACATACACACATACAGTGCAGGTACAAGCACGGGAATGCCCTGCCACCCCCGGCTGTGCATAAGAGAATATGTGAGCTGTATAATAAAATAACTAATTACTTAAGAAGATGGTGATGTTCTGGGACATAGGACGGGATAATAAAGTTCTGCAGAAATAAATGTGTGGCTTGGCTTAGGCTGGGATAACTGTTACTGAATTTATGTGTGTGAAAATGTGCAATTATTATTTTGGATAATATTAAGCAAGGGTAATGTGTTAAAGTCACTTTTTTAAAAACAGCAAGTTTTGAGTAAACAAATAAAGAGTTAAAAAAGAGAGATTATTTTTTTACATTACATGGGTGAATGAGAGAGAGAAAGAGCGCGCGGGCACACCATCAGTGTGTATCTGAAGGATATATGGGCCATGCGTTAATTGTGGTGGAGCAGGAGACAATCAATGGTATCCATGCAGTGACAGCCTGATGATAAGCTACATGATTCTACCCGTCAAAGCTTGCTTTCTTTTACTGCGTCTAAATCACATTGATTGGCAGCTAAGAGGAATGTGTGGTTGCAGAGTTATTTTAAGTGGCTGTCAGATTTGAATATGCATGTAAACCTCTGTCGGCGTGCGCAGAAATACACCGCTGGATCCTGATGAATGTATGTGATGCTGAAATATCCAGCGGTGTAAAAATATGAGATGTGTGCAGGCCGCGTGTGCAAAATTCTCTCAGATTACTAATGTAATAGTATGTAAGTGAGTGTTGAGAACGCGGGGTGGATGTGTGCGCTGTATGTGCGTATTTGTGTGTTTCTGTGCGTCTCATATTACTAATATAATATCGGTAGTTGGCTCAGGAGATATGCATGTGTGAGTATGTGTGCCACAGATATTGAGAACTCCACATGAATTTAAATCAATGAGCTTGTGGAGTAACCTTTTGTATATCCAATCTGCATCTTTCCACTGCTCGTTATTAAATTATCCCCTAATTGGTCACGCAACAAAGGCAGCTGATGAAAAAGACAATTTCTTGCTTTTAATTGGGCATTTCACGTGTGCTTCGTGTACACCTGTGTGCAGCTGACTCGGCTCAGTATGTCTGTGTATGTGTGTGTGTGTCGCACGTAATGAGAATAGGACATTAGCAAGGGCTTGGCAGACGCCGTCGCAATCAGTTCCACTCTTTCTAGAGGAGAAGGGAGAGGGGTAGGAGGATTAATCCAGACATGAGCAATCTCAGAAGGAGAAATGGATCCGACAAAAAAGAAAGAAACAAAAAAAAAAACAATAAAACTCTGTCTCCTTAAATGACTTTAGTGCCTTCAACTCTGGCATAACACGTGGCCGACATGCGTCTTGATCCACTGTGTCATGGGTGCATGCATATGTCAAACATGTGTGCTCTTGGTGTGAATCCAGCTCACATCCTGACGGTGTTCATGTTGGATTCCAACAAATTTTATTTCAAGTCGTGTTCTTTCCTTTGCCCAACTTTAGGCGTACCACCAGTGGTGTGTCACGCCAAAATAGCCCAGCTATTGTTGTACTGAGTGGAGCTGAATAGTGCAGCTCATTGTGTTGTGATGGGAGCCAGGGGAATGAACAGGCCATAACACACAGGCCCTATAGCACCCAGGGGTCGTGAAAAGGTGAAGCCCCGCTCCATTTTTTCTCTTCTCTGTTTCTCTTTTTCTTTTCTCTCTCTCCATCATTCCATCTCTCTCCGAGTTGTGTCTCTCTCTTATTTCATCCATCTTCCTTTCCCTCCTTTCTCTCCATCTCCCTCACCCTAACCCCACCAACCACCCCCCCAGTCTTTCTCTCTGTCTGCTTATTAACGGTCACAGCAAGAGTGTCTGGTTTGCAGACCAGATCCCCTTGCTTTTTTTTTTCTGATTCTCTCACTCCTCCTTCCCTTCCATTCTCCCGCTCTCCATCGCTCCGTTCCCCTGGCTGCTATTATGAGAAGCATTTTATCCTTTGTTCCAGCCCCCATGGTGCATCTGGCCTCAGATATAGGGACGACAGGGACAGGAAACCGGCAAGAGTTTTTGAAAGGAGGAGGGGATTTGGTGGTGTTGCTGTGAGGTGGGCTGCCAGTTTCCACCATACAGGGAAGGAGTGATAAGAAGGGAAACAGATACAAGAAAGAGAGGCATGGACACTGTTGTTTTTTTAGGAGTCACAATAATAACATCACCTGTAGGTCTAGTAGCAGCAGTAGGAGTAGGATTATTATTTCATTAATACATTGCCTGTTTAATCCTTAGAGTAAATAAATTCTTTTTGCCATATTTCACATCAAGTTTGAAGTCCACATATGCCTTAAGCCCTATTGCGCAAGGAATGAATACCTGACTTTCTAAGAAGTGTACACCTATTGCTGAAAAATCCTCCTTTGTTGCATCAGTGTATGTTTAAAAGAGGTAGAAGCCATGTTGGAAAAGGAAAACAAAGAGACAGAAAAGAGTCAAAGAATAAAAATGGTGACAATAAGACAGCTATGGATGACAAGAGGAGGGAGAGATCAACAGTGAGCTTGCACTGGCCTCCAGTTAACCTTGTAAAGGGTTTGGAGAGCAGAGGAGAGGAGAGCAAAGTTAAAGGAATGCTCAGGCCTCCTCAACCCTCCTCGCCCTCTCCCTTGCTCCTCCTCTCATATCTCCCCCAACAAAACAGGGCAGTGGGGGAGGAAGAGAGAGGGGGGGTGGTGGTGGTGATAAAACTCCAGACGTTCCCTCATTTGATGGTTCTCTGCCATGTCAGTGCATTCTTGCATTCCTCCCTACCTCCTTCTATTTCTTTCTACCCCTTGAAATTCCAAGGTTGTATACTTTATTGTAACAAATACAGAAAAAATGCCCCAAAGCTTCAAGTTCAAAGGTTGACAGAATCTCTGCAACTTTTTTTTTCCCAATGTAAAAAAAATTTCACTTCACAGGAAGCTCTGCCTGCATCCCTGCCAAAGCGAACAGTTTTTCTAAAGCAGCTTGCAAAATATAATGGAGCAATTAGGCTGTTAATCATTTCATTTTTCTCTTGGTATCTGCCTTTGCCACCTTCTGTTTGTTTATTTCCCTACAGCGCTGTCCTTACAAGATAATGCAGGATACATATAAGGCGAGAGGCTTCCATTCACTAATTAACAGACGCAGCATCCTAGTGTCGTTTTGCTTCTGTTCCCCTGCTGTCCCTTCCCAAAGCTCTTAACTGCACTGTGTTCCAGCTTTAGAAGTGTAGCAGGACTATTGTTTCCTTAAAGTTCAGTGAATGCTCCCCTTTCAGAGATGAAATGGAAGAGTCCGGTGGGGTAACAGCAGGAACACATAAATCAAGTCAGAAGCCCCAAGAGTCCTCTGTCCTTTGGGTCACCGAGGGTCAAAGGTTCATTTCACAAGAGTTTAAGATGACCAAGGCCGGAGCGCCACCTATAAGTGTGTGTGTGGGTGCGAATGTATGTGAATAAATGTTAGGAGTGAGAGAGGGATTAAGAGTGTGTGAGTAAGTAACAGTGCTTGTGTGTACACAATAAATGGCCTACTTGCTTTTGTAGGATGTAATGAAGTATAAAAGATTTTAGTCTAAGACTACACACACACACACACACACACACACACACACACACACACACACACACACACACACACACACACACACACACACCCTGCTGTCACAGAGTAACAAATGGTCACCTGTCTTAACACAGTATCACCCAAAACAGTGTTTCTCACTGGTGGCAACATGACATGTTTCTGTCAGCAATACTTCCCACACTGCTACACGCGAAGCCAAGTGTGTTAAACAGTCAGCAATCTCAGCTCGTTGTGAGGTGGAACATCTCCAACAAGGCAAGATGGGTTAAAATGTTTCAGAGGCAGGGAAAAAAATCGTGGCCAAGCCTCGCCCCACAAAGACCCCAGTGTTCAGGCTGATGTCTGCGTATATGCCGAGGCTGTGCAAGTTTGTACAAGTTGTAGAGTTCTGCATTTTCAAAGACAGCTGCCTTGATTATTAAGGTTGTTAAGATGTGACTTTCGCTGTGCCTCTAGTGGGGCTTTACCAGGGATCAGAGATGCTTATGGGAGAGTAATTACTCCATATCATTATTATGGTTAGCTAAGAAAGAGAGGCTGATTTGGCAATATGTTTGTTTTCGTGCTGTGTGCCATGATTTCTAGGTATTAGTCAGCATTTTTGCCTGATCTTGTCTTGAAAAATACACTAACTTTGTTTCTGTCTTTGTCCCTTCTTCCTTTATTGCCCTTTTCCTCCCTACTCTTCATCTACTTCAGGTTCATTAATGCGAGGAGGAGAATAGTGCAGCCCATGATCGACCAGTCAAACCGTGCAGGCAAGTCTTCTATAGTTACTGTATTCAAGTCGCGCAGGCAAAAACCATCCACACTCCATGCACCCGGAGGCCCCTCATCTGGTAAATACAGGACTGATGCCCCGACCCTGGAATGTCCAAAAGATCCAGGGGCTCCCCCCCCCCCTCACTGTTGTGACTGAGCACTAAAATCAAAACCAAAATGTTACAACATTAACAGCAATCATTAATCAACTATGACATGGCATTTGGAGTGAAAGCTATTTGTTAATTATAAAATATAATTTGGCTGAAAGCAAGTTAATGATGAGTGGATTTATTTTTCCTTTTATCGTCCAAACAAAACTAGCTGTGTTCTTGGTAAGCCTTGCTCTTAACCAGTCCCCCCCACCCATCCCACCGCCAACTTTTTGTTTTTTTCCAGTGAGCCGAAGGAGTTGAGGAAGGGGGGAAAAAAACACTCGGCCCTTCGTCCCTGGCTCAAACCGAGAGACAACTACACCCCTTTCTTTTTTTGGGTGACCGTTGTTTGGCTTTTTGGCTCCAGACCTGTTTTTACCCACGCACACACACCCCTCTCGCTCCTCTCAACACCCTCCCTCTACCCTATTTGTGGCTGGTCCAGGCAGCGAGGGGAGTGAGTGAGCGGTTCCTCTGGTGCATGGCTTGGTTTGGGCTGCCGTAAACTTTATTACCTGTAATAGGGGTCAAAGGTCAGGGTGGCAGTAGGGGCGCAGTAAAGTTCAAAGACATTCAGCGGGGCCGAGGTCTTGCTTTTGCTTGACTGACCCCCTAACAGGCTAAATCGAAGGTAAGTGGATTTCTATGAAACTGGGACAATAGAAGTGAGCAAAAAGTAGGAACCCTATCAGGTTTCACTTGTCATTCCTCCCTAGGCAGAGGCAATGTTTGGGCATTATTCAGCAAGAATGACTTTCTATTGTTCCAAAGGAAAACTGATTAGAGCGCTTTTTCGTTCTTTAAATGTATGTGCACAGTAACAATGCGCTGCAAACATTGCAGTGTTAAGTGTCAAAATTACTTAGAGAAGCATACAATTAGTTTGAGACCTTTGAGTCTAAACTGTTCAGTACTTTAGTATTAAAAATCACCGGCAGTATTTTTATGTCTTTTCTGGATTCCACAGTTCCTAACCACAAATGTTCTACCCCTTAAAACTTAGCCATTGGTTTGAGCTCAAAACTTTGACTTCTAAAATTCCAGTGAAGATACCAGTTTCCAAACACGCCAAATATATCAGTCTGAATTTTCCATAAATATATAACATAACATACTAGAAATTAAAGTTATTCCCATGTTATGAATGTAAACATCAAATGCACAAAAACAAACCTTTAGACGATCCCCAGAGAGCAAAGCGCGGTAAAAAGACGAAACAACCGTATGTTATGGCCTAAAATTTAAGAGTAATTTTTATTTGCACTAGCCCAGTTGAGTCATGCTAATATGTTACACTGGTTCATAATTAGTCAGTCTATAAAAGCAGCTCCTCAACTCTTCCAGATGGTCTAAATCTAGTCTTGAAACAACAGTCCTTGCATATGTGCGCTAAACACCCAGTCCAATCCCTTTTAGAACATTTAGACGTATTAAAGTCTACCAGGGGCTTACAGTGGAGACTCAGTTGCAGAGACATGGAGTAGAATGACGTTGAAAGACAACAGCGGCTTCCCGTGCGTGCACCAGTCAACAGATGATCCCGCCTCGGCCACTGAGCCTTAATTAAAAGCACTAATTGACCACTCTGTTCCCTTCCTCCCTGTCTTCTCTTCCATCCACAGTAAGTCAAGGAGCTCCCTACAATCCAGATGGCCAGCCGATGGGGGGTTTCGTCATGGACGGCCAGCAGCACATGGGAATCAGACCACCTGGTAAGGCTTGCGCAGCGTGTCTGTCCCTTTCTTTCCTCTCTTGCTCTTCCCATCTTTCCTTTCTCAGCTCATCTTCTTGCCTTTGTCTTCTCGATTCTTATGTTACCAGCGTCATTCTTGACTTTTTTTGTCTCTGTTTGCTGTTTAGTATTTTAAGTTTATGCTGTGCAATGCTCCTACACCAGAATGAGGATACACGCACTACATACACAAACACACTGTTATCTAGCCCTCCCCGAATACACCAGAACAGGTGTGGTCAATCACATTACACAACCATCTCCTTCCTCACTCCTACTCCTTCTCACACAGTCCCTCTCTCTCACGCCATCAGGTTTAATCCCAGAGTTTGTCCTTAAGCTCCTCTCCTCCTCCTCTATCCCCTGTTTTCTGGGATTCTCCCAAGTCCCTAACCCTATCGCACCCTCCACTCAAAGTCAGCAGGTTTGGATAAACTGCCAGGCTACTTAACCACCCCTCACTCCTCCCCATCACCTTCACACACCTCACCACAGCAGATCCAGCATGTTGTCTGTCACAGTTAAACCATCATATTATTTCGCTCGGTGTCTGCAAACCATTTCCTAGTTACACTTGGATTAAATAAATAAAAAATTAACAACTTATCTCTGTTTCTTAGGACCAATGGGTGGAATGGGCATGAACATGGGCATGGAAGGTCAGTGGCACTACATGTAGCCCTACTCCAGTGCGACCAATCACAACACACAGGGGGATGTAAGTAATATGCTCACTTTGTCACAAACACACAGGCTTTCTTGCCCAAGACTTTTTTGGACTTGGAGTATATTATTAAAATACAGTTCACCACGAGGAAGTATGGAGGGTGCAATTTACAGTAATATGATCATCTTGTAGAAATATTCTCCCACAAGATAATTACAAAAATATAAGTACAATGGGAGTGTCTGTGAGATGTCAAAGGTCACTGTTTGGAAAATGGCTATTTTCCAAACTGATATATTTAGGCTTTTTTTTTTTTTAAGCAAATGGGTTTTTGTTACAAACAGACTCCTTTTCTTCCCAGGCTGATTTTTCTCTGTTACTCTCTGTCTAACTCTCCCACCCCTTGGTCTGGTGATAAGAGCCTTTGATCACAACCTTGTAACTCTTTGTGTATGTAATGCCTGTGCATGTGCGTGTAGCTGCTTCACTTTCTCACATATCCAAAACCTACAAGACCTTTTTTTTTTTTATGTCAGGCAGGGGAGATAAGAGAAGAAGGTTTAAGGGGGGGAAAAAAAGAATGAGAGAAAGGAAGGCAGGTGAAAAGCTGTCATGCAATATTCACTGATTACAAAAAATTCTATTCTATATGAACTGTTTTGTCCACATTTTTTTTTATTAAACATGGGGCAGAGAGGAGGAGAGAGGGGTGATGAGGAGGAAGGAAGGCGGGGATGGGTTGGGACAGGGAGTTGGTGGTGCAATGGGGTGGGGGAAATTGGGGGGCAGGTACGACGTTGCTATGGCAACAGACTGATTGGCAAAAATGTAAGCAGTTGTGGTGCAAGGAGAGGGAGAGAGAAAGAGAGCGAGAAGTGAGCGCCCCTTAAGTGTCATAAATCTGCCGGGTTGCTGTTGATGCATGAGCCACATTAATACACACACTAACCAGCTAGAGGAGCCCCCCCCCCCACACCCCCCACACCCCCCGTGCCACCCCCACCCCCAACCCAACCCTTCCATTCCCTCTGTCTTTCTAATGCTTGCTCTGTCTCACTCCCTCTTTGTGGTTTTTCTCACTGTCAATTTTGCTCCTCCATCTCTTTCACACAACACCTTTTTCTCTGTTTCTCTCTTTCTCTCTAATTCTCTTGCCCTCTCTCTCTCTTTCTTTCTCTTTCTCTCACCCCCCTCCCCCCCAATCCCCCTTCTCTTTCCTTCCTTCTCTTTCCTTCCTTCTCTCTTTCGCCCCAGGGCCAAACAGACTCCCACATAATTCTGGATGTATACAGGCTTGGTGTTGTCACAGTGCACAGTGTGTATAAAGTGGCTATGGGTCCAATCGTAGTAAACATCATTGTTATATGTGTGTATGTGTACGAATTAGCCCGTTTGTACGCCATATGTGCGCATACCTGTGTGTGCCAGCCTTTCTGGCTACATGGATACTATACACAAACATTGTGAAATACATACATGTGCTGAATGTGGGTGTTTATAACTGTGTGCATGTATGTGCATGTGTGTGTATGGTAATAGGATTACTCCTGGCACAGGGAGGGGACACAAACTAGTGCAAAAATGGAGGAGGTAGCCAGCAGGGTATGGAGCTTAGCTGGGCCTAATTGACTAGATCCAAATTAAATATGCCATCACTAGAGGTGTGACCAATGGATTTGACTTATTCAGTTTACAAAAATAGAGACCATTAACCCTCCACACAACGCGTGTGCTTGTGTGTGCTATAGTGAAAATATATCACCCTTGTTTCTGTCACAAATGTCCACAACTGAAACAATAGCAGACATTCTTGCGTCAAATGGCATATTCCAGGTTTGAAAAGCTGGAAGACACTGTAATAGAAAGAGTATGCCTCAGAATGAGACATGTGTGCCTGTTTATGTGCAAGTGTGTAAACATCAGGGCTGGTTCGCTGTGTCCAAGCAGCCTCTTTCAAGCAGCTGCTAGCCTTCCCAGCAGACCTTGCTTTAAACAGCCTCAATTTGCCTGCTGAATCTCGTAATTGGGCCACCAGAGGAATCCTCCGTGAGACAGGCAAAGCACATAGAAGACGAGTAGACAGAGGAAGGAAAAAAAGAGGGAGAAAGAGGGAGGGGCGAATAAAGAGATGGCGAGAGAGAAAAGAGTAAATGAAAAGAGGGGAGGGGTAAAGGGAGGAAGGAAGGAATGAGGGAGGGAAGAAGAGAGTAGATGGGAGAGGGATGGTGACAGAAATATTTCTACTTTTCTTCACAAACGGAACGTTTCTTTACAGCTTCATCAGCTAGCCATTACTAGCTTCTAGCTTGTCTCTGTCAAATATTGCTATTTTCCTTTCTAGGTCAATTAAATGTAAGTGATGTGTTATATTCTTTCATGACCAATTAAATTAATAGGTTATTACATGGGGGGGGCGCGCGCGCGGTTATCTTATTTGATTAAGAGAGCACAGGTTCATTATATTTTATAAGCAATTTTCATTAGCAGAGTTGGGATTTTGTTTCCGCGGGGCTAAATTGAGCGGTTATTGTGCTGAGGAGTGCTGAGCGTTGATACAGAAGGTGTGCCTAGCAGTCACATTGCAACATTAGTTAAAACTAAAGCCAATTAGTCCTGCTTAGTGAAGAGCATTATGCTTTCCACCCAATGATGATTACAGAGCTTCTATCCCCTTGCGAAACAATACACCTGTCAGCAGAGATGAAGTCCAGCAACTGAAGCAGAAGTGAACTGAGCCTTTGATAGTGACAAGAGTGACTCTCAGATGACCCTTACCCCCTTTCCCTTCTTCCTCCCCCTTGCTTTTTCTCTTCCACAAAATTAGCCAGGGGTAGCCCCGGAAAACTGTAATTTTTAGTTTCATGACAATTAATTATAGCACAGAGCGTATGGAATTTTTCTGGGCCTGCCCACTTGGAGCTTTTCCCAAAATGTCGGGCAGAATGCTTGAGTGAACGCTGTCTGTAACCCCTTTGCTGCCAGTCTTGGCTGGAGACCCTTTGTCCCAGGATTCATTGCTCCAATCATTAAGCACAAATTTGTTAACCTTCTACGCAGAGGTCAAGATCCCTTCCCTCATCCCATCAACTACCACAAACCTTCCCACTGTCACCCCCTCCACCCCACCCTAAACTTATTTTTCTGCTGGATGAACTTTTACTATAAACGAACACTGGGGGGAAAAAAGAGAAAAAAAACAGGTCCCAATGGGGATTTTGCGCCCCCTTGTATTGTCCATGTGAATGTGTGTCACTGTTGATTTGGCCCTTCTGGAATCCTTCTCAGAGGCTAAGAAATGAGGGTTCCAGCTCAATGTATTGATTGGCTTATTAACTGAAAAACCTTATTAGCAATGTGTGCTCTCTCTCAAGCACGCATACCATTTATTAGACCCTTGACATGTATTTACCGCAGTAATGAGGACAATCTTGTTAACCAGGGGGAGAAACTGTAAGAAAGCCAAACAAACTAAGGGCGAGAATCAACAGATGAATGGATTGTTGTCCTGTGGTTATTAGACATACAGCATGCTTTCTGATTTCTACTACCCTTTTCCAAAAACTGCATCGTAGATATTTAATATTAGGGAAATTTCATAGATCATTTCCTTAACACTGGCCTGTGCTGCTTTTAAAGTCGCATCCATAATAGTTTGATTTATGGTAGTGCCACAGGTTATGTTTCAAAATAGAAAGGTTACAGGCTGGATGCCACTGGCTGAATAACTCCTACCACCCCCTCCCTTGAAAACAAGGTAAATGAATCTAACACAGCTAACATAATAGCTCACCCTTCCCTTATGCAAGTGGCGCCTTTTCTCTTCAGGTGAAAAATGATGTATGAGGGGAATAACAATCGAGGGCCCTTGCGTTCACTTCTCTATTGTCCTACTCCCGCTGCACCTCCTTGTCCTGTTCCCTGCCTTCCTTTGTGTCATCTGTAGTGGTCCTCTCATTTGTGTGGTGAACACGTGGACAGGCCCGGGGCATACTCAGGTGACAGGCGACTGCGAGCCTCACCTCTCCTTTGGTTTTTGACTACAATGGCCGTAGATCCTCAATGGTGACTTTCCACTTGCAAAGATAGATTACTGCTTTTGTTGGCTTTAAAGAGAGGAATGCAGTGAGAGGTGCCAGTAAAGATGGTTTTCTTTACATAGTTTTTCTATTGTATGAGCAGGTTTGATGGTGTGCAGCAGGTTGCACCAGTTTAAGTTGTTTTGGTTAATATGTGACACAAACAAGTCTTGTCCAGGCATATTACACTTTAAAGCAAGATTAAACTGCATGCCATGTTAGTACTGACCTGAAATAGTCTTATGTAGTCATCATTAATCAAATGTTGACTGGCGAACAATCAAAAGGTAATTTTAAGTTTTCTCAGAGTCCAGTTAAAGAGATTATCCAGGAAATGCTAAGCACAGGCCTTGGTATCACTTCAAGTCGATCATGTGTGTTTGGTTTCTAAGCCCTCTCCTACTGTTAAAGAAGCATTACTGCTGGTGTAGGATTAACTCACTAAACCTTCCAATGCGCTCCCTCTCACTCATACAGCCACACAGTGTCAGTGAAGGCCACAGTTTGGTCTTTTTCTGACCCAGATTAACACTACTTTGAGTTTGCAGTAGTTGCGACATACTATACTGTTTCAGTGTTCACATACTATAAGTGTAACGTGAGAGCAAGTATTATGTGATCCAGTGTTGTATTAAATGAACAGTTAATGTCAATTTCATGTATTTTGTAGTTAAATATTTTCTGCCCATGTGGTGCAGGCAGTATGCTAACTCGCTCCAGTCTTAATATTTTTATGACCTGACTAACATTTCCTAATAAAGTGGAGTTTTTAAAAAAAACTTCATACAGAAGACATTTTTTAGTGGAAAACCATTAACCATTTTCATCTTCTCTTTCCATAGACGCGCAGGGCAAACCAGGGGATCTTGTGTCTCACAGAGGCCTATAGAGCTATGGAGGGGGACTTCCGGACTTCCTGATGGGGACAACAAATGGCAGTCCCTCCGTTCACCTCCAAGATCCAACACATTTTATTTGGCTGGTATCTGCAGCATGGGAACTTCCATGACTGCCAACAATCCTCGTCTATATATCTAGCAAAGGTGATACACAGAAAACCAAACTTCACTCCAGTCAGATGAACCCCTGTCCTGACAGACTCCTGCTTCTTCTCTGGAGGGCACCAGACCTCGCCCACCCTGCTGCTGCCCACCCAGTTAACATGGATTCCTCCATTAAAGTGATTGTGATTGCAAACGTACATGACCCACAAGACATGCTGGGCTATTTGCCTGTACCCTTGGTGAATGTGGCACCTGTTGATTTAGTCTTGACTCTTTGGCAAACAAAAGAGACTTCCTGTGAGGAGCACTCCACTCTTTGGGACGATGGAATTGGACCAAAGAGAAGCCAATGTCTGTATCTGATAAGACACTAACAAAGCAAAAGAGGTGCCCTTTAAATAATATAGTGGATTGAAACCTGGAAGGAGGGAAAGCAAGAGTAATGAAATTAAAAGTATAACTATATCAACCCCTAGTATGGGAAGCAAGTGGAGAAAGAAAATATACTGTATACTGTTGTAAAATTACGCTGGACTCTCACAAGAACTGGGAATTTAAGTATTGTAAATGCTATTGTATTGTTCTGCATATTATGTTGTTTCTAATAGATTTTTTTTAAAAAAGGATGTGAACTTTTTTCTCTTTTTTTTCTCTTTTTTTCTGTTTCTTTTCCACACTGTGTGTGAGCGCCGTCTCTCCATCAAATTTGACCTCCTGTCCCCTCTCCCTACTCAATCACACTGCAGTTTTAAAAGAAAAAAGTAAATAAATGAACAATTCGATCAATCCGTCATTTCTTGAAGGGCCTTTATTTGGATTGCTTGGAGTACAATACTGACAGATCTTTTTTCCTCTGCATAGGACACACAGCCCTTTCATGGAACACACAGCAAAAGCTGGTGCAGCTAATTGTATTTATGTTACATTGTCTACACCTTGTCACTCCATATTTTTTTAAAATTAATATTATTTTCATATCAATTTATTATACCCTCCTCTACTGGTGGACTGTTTCTATTAGTTTAAAAAAAATTCTGATGATGTTTGGGGTAATCAAGCTCATTTAATATCCAACCTCAGTGAACTCGAGCTACACAAAATTTCTAGTAGCCAACATTTTGGACAAACAAGATTTTTAATCTGGTTGCCACTATGCTGTGTTTTTTTTTTTTTTGTTGTTGTTGGTTTGTTTTATAAAGAAACAGTGTAATTGTAAAGATGGGGAACAGACATGATACACAACTCCTGTTTATGCTCACAAACAATCTAAAAAAATCATTGTGGATGGGAAACTACAAGTATGTGTCCCACAAACATGTTGTTTCCTGTTTTTCTCCATGTGTGTCTGTGATTGAGGGCTTCTGGAAGTCTATTTGCAGTGTTTTAGTGATGTTTATGTCACATGGTTGAACACTCGCATGGCCAATGGATTCTCTTCCCCTTTTCGTTTGATGCAGCCTGATAACAGGGAGAGGCAAAGGCTATGGGGAAACACCATTTATGCCACAGTCCATTCATTTTGATTTAACCAGATGATGTAATGCTGATCAACAGACAGGAGAGAATGTAAAAGTCACTGTGCGTGTCAGGATGCATGTGAGCGGTACCGTGCATGTATGAGAATGAGTGTGTGTGTGTGTGCTATCAATGCTTCCATTATCCATTGCTTCATACATGTATTATGCACATCTTTAAGATTCATTTGAAGACATGTTTCGTATGCTTTTCCTTTGAAGGGTGTATATGTACATCTGTGTTGTAAATAAATACTTTTTGTCAAATAACAGAATTCCTAACTATAGTCTCAAATTATCTTCCGATACACAGGTATGACATATAAAACACATTATTAATCGTTTAGGAGTTTTAACAAAAAAAAAGCAAATAACCTCAACTGATTTTTGTTAAACTAGATTAGTCACAAACATGTCAAATGCCCACTAAAGAAAGGTAGAGGATCATTTATACTTAAAGAACATGCACTTAAGTCAACCCTCCTCCCATTGCTGCGGATAATGTGCAGCTAATGCATGCGTTATGCTGTAATTTTCTCACACAGAAGAGAAGAGAGGAAAGAGGGTCTCGATAAGAAAGCGAATTATCCTTCATTTAGCATTAAAATTCATTTAGGTAAAATTGCTACAAACGTGTAAATGGGGTGATTAGTTCTCCCTCATGCCTTGTTGCCCGCAGTCAAAGGGCTCCGCATGAAGCCCGGCGCTCTGCAGCCGAGGTTGTCTCCGGGATACTACGCGCTTCAGGAGAAAAAGGCTGAGCCGATTGAGCAGGCGAGCGCGTAAGAGCCGAGCGAGTTCTTTTTCTAATTGATACATTTCAGAGAGCAGCCCTGCATCCCAAAGTCAATGTCTCCCCCCCCCCCCCCTCCCCCCCTCATACCCGCGAACAAGAGAGAGTCTGTTTTATCCATAACAATATGTGCGTATAAATCAATACTCTACCCTTCTTTCTCTCTATCACTCCTCCGAGCAACTATTGTGTTTTTACTGCCTTTGCCGAAGTGAACGCTATTTACACTAAAGAAGGGAAAAGGGAAAAAAGACACGCTCTTAAAAAACCCGGGCGACGTTTTAATTGCTTCGCCTCTCCACCATGGCTGGAAAATCCGAGGCTGTGAAATGTGAATTCCTAAGCCTGTAGCCGCTGGGAGCTGTGGAGACAAGAGGAGAAAGCCCATGCTTGACTGCCCTCTTTAGGGAGGCCTGGTAACTGTCTGGGGCAGGGACGTTTGGAGATGGCGCACAGTACCACATCTCCTTTTACGCACGGACGCAAAGTGTACCAAAACGCTTTTTGGCCACGTGATAAAAGTAGAAAATCAAAGACAGGTTACAGGGAGCGCGTGGCTGCATCAAAAGAGAGCACAGCAAAAGTGCATTCAAAATAAATTTGCTTTGAATGAATCAATACCGTGCCATCCCTATGTTTAATGGGAAAATCAGATGTTTCTTATTATATGAATAAGTATAAGTATAAGTACCAGGTGACAGAAATAACTGTCGCTGACAATCATCCCTGAATTTAATACCAGTATTTATATATAAAGAATACAGTTGTCTTAAAAACAGACAAGTAACGTCTGATTAATCATAAATATTTTTGATCCAATTATTGAAATATTTTTTTAGCTTTTCTTACACCCTGTTGACATTTTAACATTTGTAAATATTTAGAAGACTCGGTGCTTGACGTGATATAAACGTGTTTGCATAAAGGTATCCAGAAATATGTTTCTCCACTGTGCGCACTAATAGCCTAAATTTGTTCCCTTTTTTTAGGAAGTGCAAAACGCCTTTACATTAAAGAGATTCAGGGTCTCTCTGAATAATTTTTTCACACCTGACCTATATATCAAACTCTTGAGATTTTAATGCAAAACGCCTTCTGACTGACCTGCTGTCACTTTTTTTTACTCATGAAACCACGCGAATTTTCGCCTGTGTTAATTTCAAAAACTGTGAGTTTATAACGTAATTGGTAGCTAATGATGATTTTAGGCCTAACCACTCCTCTCTGTCTTACAAACACAGTCTGACCGCGAAGTGAATCGTCAGAGTAATGAATGGAGCAGAAATATGTTCCAGAGCATGAGGTGTCCGGGCAGGCCTGTCTTCCTCCCACAACGCAAACATTTATGTGTCTTTATGTTTGAAGCAGGGAACAAGCAACCCTGTGCCTCTTGTTCCGTGTTACGATACAAGCCATGACAAATCTCGGCGGCAGTGTGTGTTTTTCACCCAAAAACACCTTTTAGTCACTTATTCCTAAACGACGACCTTGTCAAACTGCATTTCTCGATACCTAATGAGATGGAACTAATTTTATTTTTATTTCATTCTAAATTTCTTCATTTAAAGCGTGTACACGAACTGGAAATTACTGGAATGTTTGTGGAAATTTGGTTCTAAAAATAACACAAGTCTTGAGGTTTTCTTTTTAAATAAATGTATCTTTTAAAAATAATAAAACAAATAAAATAACAACTTAGGCCTTGAAGCCATAAGACTAAAAGTACTTGCTTAAAATTAAAACACTGCACGTTATTTTATTTTTCTCTTTCTTTACGCGAACCAGGTTTTTAAATGCTGATTAATTAAGTGCCCTTTATTACCGTCGTCTCTCACAAGCACAGGTCCCAATTCGAAGGGAAAAGCTTAAAGAATAGATATGACATGAGCTCCCAGCAATGCAATACTGCATCAATCAATTTTCTATAGTTTCCAAAGCGAAAATCGTTGCACAGGAAATACATATATAGCTGCGGTGATGTGTCAATATCTAGCTACTTAATGAAATCAATATGAACAAGAACACAAATTGCACCGCAGTTTCCAAACTTTCCAACACCCCCTCCGAAAAAAAAACACAACACCAAACCAAAAAAAAAACAAAAAACCTCCACTTGCAAACGTCGCGTGGCAGCTGGTTTGGAAACAAAAGAAGGAAGAAAAAGGGGGGAGAGAAAAGAAAAATCTGTTGGTTGGTGGGAGAAAGAGAGCGAGACAGGAAAAAGAAGAGAGGATGACTGTTGAGCAGGGGCCATTTTGGATGTCATCTGTCTCCTTGGCGACGGGGCCCCGGCCCTCAAAAGCCCCTTGGGCGCACGGATTGTTTGAGAGGAGCCCGCTATTTTCTGCAGCATCATTTATCACTGTCACCACATAATGATTCCCCTCGCAGCTCCTTATTGATGTTTGTAATTGCATTATCTCATAAGGGGGGATGATCAATGGAGCCGAGAGGAGCATCGAGGGGTCAGGAGATGCCGGATTGCTGTTTGTCCATTTAATGCAACCAGGCTCTCATTATCTGCAGCCTCTCTGCTTTCAGAATAAGTAACGTTCTCGTCTGCTCCCCTCTGAGGTTTTACATAGCAGCGAGGAAGAAGAGGAGGGGAGAAACTGCGCGTTTCATTTGTTTAACCCTAAGCCACAGCAGAAAAAAGAAATAAATAAATATAAATGCAAAGGAGAGAAAGGAGAGGGAAAGTAACGCGATTAAGCCTTTTGTTATCAGTTCCATTACATCTGACAAACGAGACTCTGAATTTAAGCGCACAGCTCTGGGCTTTTGGGCATCAGTCTTTAATAGTCATATAAGTTTTGGTGATTAAACTTATCTATAACAATCTGCTCTCTTGGTTTGAGCGTTCAAATCGACCTAAAGCGCGTGCAAGAAACAAATGAAAAGTTATTTCAGGCTGCATAATGTAGCTGATGATGAAGTGCTGTTTGCTCCGTGGTCAGAAATCATGACTTTGGTATTATAAAGTTTGAGATCTCGCACTAGCTTCGGTTCAGACGATGCCTTTAGCAGAGGTTCTTGTCGGGGGGGGTGAAGTCATGAGATCCGGTTTCAGAGCCCGACTGAGGCCCCTGCGTCAAACAAAATGCGATACTAACCTTTTCCAAACAACCTTAAGGAATACCGACATAATTACTATGACGTGAAGAACTGGCGTGGCTCCCACCTTCACGCACATGGCAAGCAAATTTGCTATTACGTGCATCGTAGTTAATAAAGAGCATAGGCAAATTCTGTTAAAAAGCTCATTTTGATTTTCCAAATAAGCCCGATTTAAGACAACTTTTAAAAATGTTTTGATTATATTTGTAGAGAAAACATTTAGAGGTTTTCATCTGAAAAATAAATCACCTGTTCAGAGGGAAAAGTAACTAAAAAATTATGAAAAAAGACGCACTGAAGTACGAAAGTTGTCGAAAGTTTTCTATATATTCAGCTGTCGCACATATACAGTCACACGTTAAAAGTATCTGGAGAAAATTGGAAATGACTCAAGCATGAATGTAAAGCTTGCTTCGCTTTTTTTGAATATTTCACTGGCTTACAACAGAAATATACATATCATTTTCCAGGCTCGTTGTAAACGTCCTAGTTTGGTTTCTGTGGAAGACGTGACAGCTGCGACTGCTGGATGAAGTTCTGCAATCTTGTAGTGAACGCGCTGCGCGTCATGGCGCACAGGGAGGGCTTGTCAGCAGGTATGAGTGTGGATATGTGAGCCAAGAATTAGAGACATGCGTGCTAGAGTGTGCTAGACACAGGCAGTGACAGAGAGCCTGGCGCAGAGAGATACAAGGTAAATACTAAGCTACTGGTTTGCGGAGAAACTACACAGCTCATTCAGACCAGGAATCTTAAGTTCTGGATCTCTTGTGGCTGTGTGGTGTGTTTCTCTTCTCTGCAGCTTATTACCAGAGACATCCGGTGCTTTGGATATCATGTTTTTGGCCTCCGTGTGTTCCCCGCTAGGTGCTCCGGCTGCGGGGAAGGAGAGGCCGCTGGCAGCACACCTTTCCAGCGGAACTAGTCGCGGTTTGCTTCCAGGGAAGCAAACCGCGACTAGTTCATAACCAGAGATGTTTCTGTCAGCACCTTTCTCAATACTCACCTCCTCCCCTCGCCCCCCTCTCTCTCCATCTCTGTTTGGAAGGTCACCTTAGCAGCATCCGGCAGGGCAGGTCAGATGAGCCAGAGGAGCACTGGGTTGGCAGGTGGGGGGTGTCGACTCCTCAAAGTTCACCTGGTGCGGTCTGATCTAATAATGCGACCTGCCGCTCCTCAAGCACACGCCCTCCATTGCCCATGCGGTCTCTGACACAGAACAGAGCAAATACTTTGAAACCATCCGTTTACTGCCTGTAAAGTACTGCATTAAACTCAACACGTTCCTTTCTTTCTTCTCATCTTTTCCACCAATTCAATAGTTAATTAAATATTTTCCCAGAATTTTGATCCCCTGAAACACGAAACCGTGAGCCCTTCATCTGGAAGTTCGAGTCACCGAAAGAAGAGACTTGGACACAGTAAATGGTACGCGGTGTCAGGATAAAACACTGTTTTTGGATGGGTGTCAAAAAGCACCCCACCACTGGCCTAATTTGAAAAATCTAAAGAAAATTATTATCGAATTATTATTAATATTCTTATCAATAACGGTAGCAGTATTGCACAACTGTGCATCGTTGCATTTTTGTTGCGAAGTCGCCCTCATTAATAAGCCCGCGCATGACTGCATGGATGAGTTTTAATTCTGTTGTTTTTCAACTTGCTGCTCTGCCTCTCTGCACAGGACTGAGTGGCTGCAGGCGCTGACTGCTTGGCCTCTAAAGGTAAACAGTGAGGAAGCGAGTCCAGACAGGACAGTGGGGCTGAATTCCAGCTTCAACGCAATACTGATAAAGTACTGGCCCCAAGCCACTTCTCTTATTAGTTTACTTATATATTGAGGCCGCTCCAGCATACATCACACAAACCAATCTGCGCTCTAATCTCAAGATGTGTTTTGGGCGGTTGTTGTGGTAGCAAGTGTTCTTTAAAGGCTTTTGGGGGCTAGATAAAATACTTTTTGAAAAATAGTAGACTTGATTATGTACAAAAATGGATGTTCAGTTCGTCTTTAAGGTTTTCTGCTACTTAAAAGTGCAGCGCAGGAAAATGGTAGAGATGTGGATTCTCTTACTGTCATACTGATAAGAAAAGATACAGTAAAAAAATTTTTAATATTGCTGCCAGACACAGTTGGCATAGATGCTACCGTTTCAAAAGAGGCACAAGAGGTGCTTTTCATTAAAAAAACCAAACATCTCTTATGTTGAGATTGGAGTCATACTATAAACCAGGACATCTGCACGTAATATCTGGTCTAACAAAGCTCTAAAGTGAAATAGTTAAAAAAAACTTGTTCCTCACCATTCTCACTGTAGTAGCTGATGGATGCAAAGCTGTGAATGTGCTAGCCGTCTCACATATTCATCAGTCTCACATCAGTGATGGGTAAAGAAAAATGCCAGCTCTGCACGCTCTCACCCTGTCAACCGATTTCCACCCTCCAACTGTGACAATGTGCGTCTTCATCTTCACTGTTATTTTGTCTGTTTCTCTGCCTGCTAGAAATGCAGCCTCAAATGTGTGTGTATTAGTCTGTGAGTGTGTGTGTGCACATATGAGCAGCATTTAGAATGAAAGCTGCCTTAACCTAAACAATTTAGATTTAATATGTCAAGATGGACACATTGCTATAAGTAATCTATACTGCCAGTTAAAAAAAACAAAAAACCTTCAATCTTCTGCAGCAGGCCATTTTTTTCTCTGTGTCCCTTGTGATTCAGCTTTCTTTAAACTTTTCTCTGTTAAGTAAAACTTTAATTGCTGTAATACTTTCAGCAAGCTCAAACTCATGTGCTCGAATTTAGACATTCATCACTTTTATTCTTTGGCCTTGGTTCTTCATAGCTTTAGTCATGATGTTAATCATTGATTTGGTTCAGATTACACACTTCCAGAAAAAAAAGCATGTTGATTTTCAACAAGAAGTCTTTTATAGAGCTTCTTTAAATATATTCTGTCAAAAAAGAAAGAAAGAAAAGAGAAAAGAAATTATTCATATGGCAAACTTTTAAAATATGGGGTTTTAAATGTTGGAACTGCATCTTTCAGTATCATTCAAGTGTGTTTGAATCCATGCAGTTCTAAGAGAAAAATAAAAGCCACACACCTACTCAAAGTTGAAATGTAGCAACAGGTCCTCTAACACTTTGAATACAAAAGTCATGGTTTGGGTTAAAGTGCAACATCTAGTTTCATAGAATGTTCATGTTCAGTTGATGTTTAAAATAATAAGACACACTTAATGTTATGGAACAATAATGGCTAAAAGCCAGCAGTGCTTTATCAACTCGTCCAACCACCACAGCGTCCTCCCCCACCTGTGACTGTACACCTCTCTCCTTGTAATTCCAGATAAATTGGAATTACCGTATGTGTAGGATTATATTGCATGTGTACGCCCACAAGGACAGCTGTGGACATGGACAAGTACAAGACTCCATGGTCACAACAAATGCATTTACAGTCTGATAAAATAAATAAATAAAAAAATGGATGCAATTCCACCAAAGTAAATGCTTGCATACTGGCAGATGAGCAACTATAACAATCGCATAAGGTTTTTCAACATGTCAAGCAGCAGAGTTTATTTAAAATGGAAACAGCTTCACAGAAATATTTACTTGATTCTGACGAGAGGCTGAGCATACTTAAGAGAAATATATTAAAATAAAGTATACATATGTAGTCGAATTAAAGAAAAAAAAGGACTCTTTAGAAGTTGTGGTATTGTGCAAAAATACTTTTCATGGAAATGCGGCTACAAACTATAATGTGGAAAATAATCAAACTACTACTAATGCGTCACAGAACTACCGAACCCTGTTTGTTAATCATGAACTAAAGCTTAGACTCTATTTATCAACAGTAAAGATATACAGTAGATTTTTCACTGAAAACTACAGTCTTACACTTCTCTGCAGAAGTGTAAGACTGTAGACTCATTTATCACTCACTCACAGCGAAATGGCATGTTTACAAAATTTCTCCACACCAAGCTATCCCTGCCTTTTCTCTAAACCTTGAGATCTCATTGCACAATTTACAAAGCAAATCTCACTCAGCCAGCGCATAGAGAGAACGAAGAGGCAGGGGCCCTGAACGTGCATGTCCCGACACAGTGCAGTGTTATGTTCGACGCGGCACAATTTATGGACCATGGACAGTTTATAAGAAGCAATGCAGTCTATCAGAGAGGCAGGCGAACTGAGGACAGGGGGGATCGTTGCCATGCAGGAAGCTGTGTTTTGGAATAATATACTTCATGATAAAGATGTTTCCCTCGTGACGTAAAACAGCAGGAAGCACCAATGGCCACTTACTCTTCCAACCAAATATGAAGTAGTAGCTGTGAGCTGCCATGTTTTTTTTGTTTTTTTTTTTCCTCCCAGTCTTTTGAGCCTTACATGAGATGTTAAGATTTTCAGACTCTGGAGATTTTGGCTGTTCCCTCAGTTTAGTATCTAAATGAAATCTTCAGCAACATTTAGGCCAAGTAGTAAAATAACTGAAAAGTTAAATAACTGAAAAGATCAGGACATGGATAGTTTATTTATCATACAGCAAAGTTACGGTGTAAGAACACAGGTGCAAGCCCAATTCAAGCATATAAAAACCCCACAGGCACCACCAGTATCTGCTGTCACTATCAAAGACTTTTTCTACCACACGGTATTTATTACCACAATGCTGCAAGTCTTATTTGACCTACAAACAGTGCAATGGGGATGTGATTTTCTAATGCAAAATCAGTTGGATTTGTAAAAAAAAAATGTTTGAATCTTGTGCTTGTCTAGCACAGAATCAGAAAAAGGAGTAAAAAAAAATTTGTACTTTCCAAGCTATACTGTGAGAGGTGTATATTAGTTGAAGATGCAGCTTTACCTACACATATCATCATAATGACATTTTCATCCCCGTGAGTTGTTTTCTGAACTCAAATTAAAACATTTCTTTTATTCCAGTGAAACATGAAACAAAAAAAAGTCTTGCATATTATTCCGTCATGTGATATCCATGACTGTAAAGTCACCTCTCAAACCCTGACGATTGCAACAAGACCTTGATGAGACAAGGTTCACCTCAAAATAACAGTTGTTGCAAAAACGAAGCTGAAACAAAATTGGCAAAAAGCTTCAAAATGATGGAAAGAGAAACTTTGCTCTCAAGCCTGACATCTGTCGAGGCGTTGGTGTCAGCAGGCTGGCTTGTTATGCAAATGGTTGATGCAGCCCCTTGAGACACTGACCAGCCATACTGCTAGCTATCTTGACATCAATCAAGAAGTCGCTGATCACACGCTCCTCCATTCAACCATTGTGTGGCTTTTAAATAAACCAGCACTGGTGTCAGTGAGAGAGACAAATCTATATATTAGGCCATTTTTCACCAACTGGTTTTATGTTGCCTAAAAGAAGTTTAAGGGGTGAGATGGAACAGAAAAGCAAGAGGACTGAAACAGAACTCCTAAACATTTAAGTGTTTCAGTTCAACCTGCTAGTGGCTGAGGGCTGTTTATGTATATGTAGGAAATTCTTGGTAGCGGAGATATCAAACACATCCATCTGATAAGAGGTATAAAAGAGAGCTGCAGGCCCTATGATACACACACACACACACACTCAGACACAAAAGCAAACATACACTCAAGATTTACCACATGAACACATACACACTAGAGCACACACACAGCAGGTCTGCAGGCTTCACATGAAAAGCTTTTAGCTGTGCAGAAGGAGCTGAAGACATGGCTATTGTTATGCTCCATGATGGATGAAGCAGAGGCATGTTAGCGGTAAAACAGCTGAATTTATTAGGGTATGGATAAAGATCGTCATCAGCTCCAAATGATATTCAGTGATGTACACTTTTAAGGCAAATATGAAATGCTTGTTTGAGGAGGTAACAATATTATTTTCAAGCATATCAAAATGTGAACATTAGTTAAAAAAATAATATGCCATTTATACAGCTGTGTGTAGGGGAAAGTTTTAACATGGGTGACATACTGTCTTACAATAATTTAAAGCATATGTATATCATAATGATACACCGCCAGCAAGGCCATTTTCCTGTTTTGTAACAATGTATTATCTTTTTAAATATACTGGGTGGTCACATGTGAATCTCAAGTTAATGGTGTCTTACTTTGCCTGTGTTCCACCTCCCAACAGTTTCATGAAAATCAGTTTAAACTCTGCCTCTTTAGCACTAAGTGCACTAAGTAATAATAAGCAAGGCGGGGTTAATTCCTTACAGTTATTATGCATATAATGCACAGATTTAAACTCCTCAGTTGTATTATGTGGCTTTCAGGAAATTCAAAATTAAAGAGAAAAAGGAAATAATTAATATTTACTTTGTATTTGCAGCTAGAAAACCATTAAACGAAAGAGGCTACAAGCTTTCTACAACTGAAAACTATCATTATCATCTTTGCTCAGAAACAAGAAGGAACGTATCAGTGCCAGCGTAATCAGTGTGGAAAAAATGAAATCCCAACTCACATGATTTTGTAAACAAGTTTTTGCACTAAAACGTGATGAATCATGACATTCCATCTCCTATCTCCACAGAATGGGTAATCAAGTGCAGTGAAGACTTCAGTTAAAAACGCTGCATACTCCCATGATTCAATAACACGTCTTCTCATGCCATTTGGGAACATGTAGAATGTAGAAGTGCCCTTCAAAGAATGCAAAGCCCGAACTCTTCAGCATGGGACATTTGATGCTTTCAAAAGCATGTTCGCTGGCGTTACATCTGTGCAAGGATGGCTCTTGTAAAAGTCACCTATGTGACAGATAAACTAAAGGGCATACTTACACCGGTTTGCTCCATTTTCTAATTCCTGCAATATTTTTAAACAATCCCACTGCCTCTGTCAAAATGCCCTGTGATAAGCTTGACAGATCATTTAGTTGGTTTATACAGATTGATAGACTCCACCTTAGGCCCTTATACTTGCTTTATAAGAGAGTCGGGCTTCAGCATCACACTATTTTCATACAATAGCACCATTACATTTATAACTCTATTCTTGTTAAGACACTAAAGAAATGTACTGGGAATCCTTTCATAAAATTACAATTTGGCAGATTGGACAGAAAAATATAAGCGATGCACCTTCACTGTGTCATGTTACACTTATCTGGGGTAATATGTGGCACAAACGAGGGAGAATTTAAGGAAAAACAACGGGGATTCAGAAAATAATGGACCTTTATCAGATGAAGTTTAACTTTTTTTTAACAGTTGCCTCAGAAATATTGATTTAAACTGTTCCACAGTTTTAAAAAACTGCATATCCTCAAAGAATAAACAGAAAATGCACATGCCACCTTTATCAACAAATGAGTCTTTAAAGTTTAGAAAGGAGAGGATGTGTCTACATATTATGGAATATTAGTTAGATATTTTAATTAATCATCACATGATAAGTTAAGTACTTGGAAGAAGATATCACTGACACAGACTGGAATTGTGCCTGTTTTAAAGTATAAACACAGATGGTAAATACAAGATTTCAGATGAGTTAAACTACATCATATGTGTGCTAATATTCCAGATGTGTCTGCTAAGTGCCTGGATGAAAAAAGGTACTTTATTTAATTGTCTGTGGCAATTTCCAAAGAAATAAAAATATTTTGGAAGCACATGAAATGTTTGTCAGAGATGGTTCATATGGAAATCCCTTTATGTGGAATATATTCAAATGACTTCACAGTAACATCAAAACAGACCAAACTATTACTGGACTGTGTTGGGACAGTATATGTGCACCACTGTTGAAAACATGGACATGACAGGTTTCATGTTGTATTGTTCCGGAGAGACTAACTTACATTGTGAAGGAAAAGCAGGACTTAGTCCAGACTTAGTCTTCTATAAACATTTCCAGAAACGGAAATGTAGCTCCTGTCTGGATGTATATGTCTAATGTTTGTAATACCAGCTTTGATGGAACTTTTTCTATAATGATCTGCTATAAGATTATAGCAGAAATGAACTCCCTATGGTTTCCAGAATGTTGCACCAAATCATACTCGAGAAAAATGTTATAGTGTCACTATTAGGTGAAAGCCCTGACCTGCCCTTTAGTTCTTAGTTGGTTTAATTTGCAAAATAAACACAAAATTCACAGGCAAGGCAATAATAGGAGACCTGAGCTGAAAGCCCTCTATGCTTATTTTTCCTTTATCTTTTTCCTAATCTATCAATCAATTAATCTGTTACTCCACCTCAAGAAAGGATGTGCATTTTTTTCTGCGTACCTTTCCCACCATTCTCCTCCTTTTTTGTCTTCCTCTGTGCCCTTGATTGTGCAGGGCAGTAGCCGGCCTTGGCTTGCCTCGGTTGTGGCAACAAGGCCGTTAACAGCGTCCGTGAGTTGTGGCTTGGCGTTAAACTGCGCTCCAGCCACAGTCAATGTTTATGTCTACCAATCAAATGCAATGTGTTTATGTTATATGGCATTATGGACAAGGAGACTCTCTAAAACAGAAAAGAAGGAGTTCTGCCCAGGACACGGGGTTTATGGTCCATTAAGCATCAGAGAAAAATGAAGCATCAGTTGAAGGATAAAAATCGAACAGAAAATCTGGCTTGATTTTGTATTTAAATTTACAATGTGGACAAAATTTAAAGCTGGACAAAAAGAAGCAAAAACTGGTGAAAATAAAGGGAAATATGAGAACCCATACTGCTCATTGTGTATATCTCAGCTGTCCTAAATTATTTTTACCAAATGACTGTTGAGTCAGGATCTTTTTTCTGTGAAATAAGCTCAAACCTAGGAAAAGCCCTTGAATTACCCACATTTTCCACTAATGATGAAGAACGAGTTGGAACTTTTATTTCATTTCTACTACAATTTATAAACTCCAAACAAGAAAAACACAAAGCAGAAACCTTGAAACTCATCTCTCTGAGAGAAAAAATAACTCTACAATTCTTCATCTTTTTCAGTTTGACTCTAGTGATTATCAGATCTCAGCATTGTAGTAAACAGCAGCTCTGGCGTTAGTTTATTTATATCTTTAAGAACACTGTGTGTGTGTGTGTGCAGATTAGCTGAAATGATTTGCCATTTCCTCCCAAGGAAATCTTCAAGCTGTTTTGGCCTAAGCACCTCGTGTGTACGCAGAGTAAACACACACTTAATCCTCCTGGATACAGAGACTTGACATCAATTTGTCCCTGTAGGGGAGATGCCCCAGGCCAAGTTTCCCAATCCTCATGTCTCTCTGCCTCTTGGCCAAAACGTCCTTCTACCCTTGATTCCCCCCCCAGAACATCTGGATGGAAGGCCCAAAATTGCACTTTTTTCTCTTCTTTCAGAACTACTTAACAACCCAAATTGCTTGTGAGTGCTAAGAAGAAGACTTCGGTTATACTTAGCAGCTTTGAATGAGCCAGTATCCCTCTCCTCTGGGAACATATCTGTCACACTGTGGCTGTAAATGAGACTGTTGTTTTTTCTTTTAATTGTCTAGTCTGGAGACAGCCATAGTAGGAGATAATAGATACAGTTATAAAGAAGTTCATTAATGACAAAACATTTGAATAAGAAGGAGAACCTCACAGCTGTAGGTAGTCTGGACATCAACTGTGCTTACTTAATGCACACAACACATTTTACATTTAAAAAATAGCCTATAACCATGTATGTCCAGTGACGGTAGTTGCAAATATATCCAGAGGTGAACATCATCTTAAAAACTACCATATGGGTGGAAAAAACAGAAAGCCAAACTTTAAGCTTGGTTTATATGAATAGTGTCCCTCATAAGGTTTTAACTACCTTATGGTATTACAGTGAAGCACAAATCAAATAAACATAATATGAAAAGTCACAGGATTGAGACTTTATAAATCAAACCTTTGCTGTTGGGGGGGATAGCAAAAGTATCTATCGTTGCTTTAATATTGCTAAGAGTCAAACTCTTGAATTACATCAGGATTTCTTAGGTAAAGAATAAGAAGCAACAGCTATTTTCCATACAGCAAACATGCAGTCTATGCTCTTGAATTTATTGTGTTGCTCTTGTGTTTTATTTTGTCATCAGTGAAGATTAGGTGAAACTAACTTGCTGGGGATGAATTCTGTACACACCATGTAGGAGAATCCTGTCCCATAATTGACAATCAGAGCATCAAGCCTTTTGGAAACATCACAAAAGTTTTGAGTTGATGATTTATCTTCAGGTAGTGTTTATTTTGTTTTGGGTTTTTTTTTTTTTTTTGCCTTAGTGGGTCTAACTAAATACACAGCCTTCTTTTATTTTATTCCAAATAATTTAAGGTTGTAGAAATATAAATTGCTCCACTTCCTGTTTGCCAGAAATGCTTTCCTGGAAAAGAAATACCAAGAATCTGGTGGTTGGAGCAACAGATGTAGAAAACCACATGAACCATTTGGCTGAATCGCTGTTGTTTTGTATTAACTGGTGGTAGAAAGTAGCAAAGTAGACAGATATAAAGGATGACGGGACTTTTTCTGTCTGACTCATTTCTTTTATCATTCTTTGTCTCCACTATCTATAAAATGGAAATGATAAAAGCAATGGGTTTTCCATTTTTCCCTCCTAAAACGCTCCCATTTATAAAAAACATTTAAAGACATCTGTTTCGGAAAAAATCCCAAAGTTCATCGGTCAATATAATTCAGAAAGATGGGGGTTTGATGCTGTTTAAAGTTTCATCATTTTGTCACTCAGAGTGAGTCAGTTATTTTTCATCTTGTGAGATAATACCATTGATTTGTTTTCATTTTTGTATCAATCATTTGGTAATATGTGTCAGCTTCATCAAATTGTGGATGTTTCAATTTCTTCACCACAATCGCGTCTCTGTCCTTCACTGAAATGCTTCCATCTTAACCCAAACCAAATTGGATCAGTTTTCCTGCTTTCCCCTTTTCTCCTCAATTCTCTCCTTCCATCCAAATATTCTTCCATTCATACTTGTATGCCAAAGTAATAAATTCTCACAAGGTGCTTTTAGACAGAACGCTATAACTCATGTCACCACAGGAGCTAAATCTGAGCACAGGGGACAGCAGGATGCAAGCATGCTGGAGATGTACTCAAAGGGATTTATTGTGATATATTTCATCTGAGGCAATGCAAGCCCTGTTGAACTGGGATGTCTTGCAGGGAGGGGGGGGGGGCATGTGTACAGCACTGTCGAGGATAGCGCCTTGCAATCACAATCAGTAAGGGCAAGGGATAGTAAAAGACTACATTTCTGGATTATACTTAATGAACTTGCAGTCATATTGTCACTCAATTTCCCCTCACCACCAAACTGGTCATGGCAAATGGCAGTCCCCAAGCCTGTCCCTCCAGAGGTGTCTTCCTGTTAAAAGGGAGTTCTTCCTTCCCACCATCACCAAGTGCTTGGTGATTTAGAACAGTCTAATTGTTGAGGTTTGCTTTCTAATGTTGAAGGGTATTTACACTTGAGGCATTGGCAAATTCACACCATATAAACAAAATTGAAGTGAAATTTGAGGGTCCTGTGGAATTTGCATGTTCTACCTGTCCCTGTGTGGCCTCTTTCCAGGTTCTCTTGTTTCCTCCTATGGTGCAAAGACAAGCATATTACATTAACTGGTGATTGTAAAATGGCTGTAGGTGTGAATGGTTGTCTGTCTTTTAGCTCTGAAGACATGTCCAGGACATAACTCACTTTTTGCCTCATGACAGATGGGATAGGCTCCAGTCAAACTACAACGCTGACTAGGATGAGCAGAATAAATAGAAATGGATGGAGCGCTATGAACTTTAGGTATATCACAATGAGATATGTGTATCAGGTTATATGACTATGCAACAATCATTGAAAAGAAAAACTGAAATAGAAGATCGCTGATTGAAAAAGGTTAAACAGATTAGGGGCCTTTTGAAAAACACCAATAACATACAGTATATTATAAAGAAGATAACATATAACAGATAAGATAAGATGAGATATAACAGCCTCTATTATATGCATGTAAAAGATGAACTAGTTTATCCACCACAAGATAGACTCGGACACACTCTAAACTTTGGTTTAATATATTGAAAATGAATTCTAATCTTTGATCTGACCAGGACTGTTTTATAACCTCAACCAAGCAGTTTCCATGGCTAACTATAGACAAACTGTGCCAAACTGTCATTATTGTGAAGTGACGTGACCAAATATTTTTGGGGCCAGGGGTTGAAAGCAAAACTTACTTGAACTCCAGTCTCCAAGCTTCCTTAAAAACCGAAATTCCTCCATTATTCCAGGGAGGTTTGTCTAGATTTTTTTAGGCAGTAGGTAAGAACAGTGGATATGATAGTTTGGGATGAGAATACTTCATGAGGACATTTTATAAGAGAAGAATAAAAGATGAAAAACAGTGTTAAATGAAAACAAAATGAACTGAAACAGTTGTTTATTTTTTAAATTGAGTGGATACCCGCTGTAATGATACATGTTTTGAAGATTATCTTCCATATAACTTGCTCTCTGCAACTGTTTCTATGAGACAGAAAACTGTTTTCTTTATGTTATACTTGGAGGTTTTGGTTACATTATATACAGTAACACCAATAAATAAGCCTTTCATTAAACAGTGCATTTTGATTTTGTTATTTTCTCAGATCTCTTTTCAAGTAAAGCACGCTCGAGTGTGTGCCGTTTGGCCACATATGCTGATGAAATCTAAAAATCTCTTCCATGAAAGATGAATCAGAGTTTTATGCTGTAAGTGGTCAGTGAAGCACATGTGGATGATGTTGAGGAGAAGGAGGGGAAAGGAAGAAAGAGAGAAAAAGGTCATGTGGAGGCTAAGAGTAGACACACACACACACACGCAAAATGTTATTGAGCAAGCTCATAATAATAACAGCCACAAATTATGATCCAACAGATTGCATTTTTTTGATAATAGATAAATATAAATGTATATTTTAACTTATTTTTTTACACTTCATTGTCATAAAAAAAGAGCATGTCACCTACTAATATGTCTGCATCTGGACATGATGATATGATAAATGATATGGTACTTAAACACATAATTTATATAGGATTCAGATGAAATAAGTGGATCCTTGGAGGAAAGCCTTCCCTGGCTTACCTTTTCCCCTCATTTATACTTTTTACTTTTCTTCCTTTCTTCTTTTAAAAGACTACAAAAGAAAAAAACCTTTCAATTGTGAACCCGAGGGGTGAGGGAGAGGACATGATGTCTTGTAAAACATATGCACTTAATATTAAGGTCGTAAAACTTGTAAAATTAAAAGCTATTTTGGAAAATAGAAAAAGAAATATTTATGCGCTTGGCTCTGGACTACAGTCGTTTTATCATGGGGCAGCGAGGGCCTGCCGGGGCACAGGTAACGACTGTCAACAGGCATGGGAGGGAAGGACGGTCAAAATTCAGTGGGGCTGCATGCTTTCCATGTCCAACCAGATGTCCACATGTGTGACTGGGCTTCCCCTTTTCAGTGGGCCAGAGTGGCCAGTGTCTGGATTTCAAGGGAGCAAGAAAAATGGAGGGAGAGAAAAAAACAAAGTCTGCTCCTAATTATAAAAGAAGAAGAAAAAACAAAAGAATCTTGAAGTTTTAGACTTTTGCTTATGTTTAAGCTTGTGTCACAGCTATGCAGGGGAAGCTACTGACACACAGAGCAGTCTCCCTGATGACAAGAGGGGAAAATGAGAGGTGAAAAAAATACAAAAACAATGTCCACCAAGTCAGGTTGATTGAAAAGCTGCAAAAAGCAATTATGATTGTGAGAATGTGCAGACCCCTCATCTTAGCAGCCAGCAAACATCGTAAATCGTGTGGCGGCCTCTGTTTACATTGTGCTGACCTCTCCATGCCCTCTGGTTCTGGCTGGGCTCTCCGTGTCCTCAACTCTGTTGACATACATACACATGGTGCCTAGTTCATACAGTTTATACAGCAAATGTAAGGTTTTTTTTAAAAATTATTATTATTTTCATGACCTGTCTGCATATGGGTTATTCAAATGTTGTGCAACTTCAGTTGACACAGATTCAAATAAAATAGATCAGGAAATTTTGAATTAAGTTAAGAGAAGCAAAAAAATATAAAAATACTAGTTCACATTAATCTCTTCATTTTTTTTGTTTCCAAATGACCTTTTATGAAATATTTTTCCAGGATAAACTTTTAAGAGCAAATCAAGAGAATTTTATTATTATTATCATTATCATTATTATTACTATTATTATTATTATTATTATTACTGCATTTTCAATTAAAATCGATTAAATTGAATTTATATAGCGCAAAATCAAAACACCCAACTCATAGAGCTTTATAATTTAAGGTAAACGCCATACAATAAAATGGAATAAATCCCAATAGTCAGACCGTGTCGTTACTCATACGGCATATTTGGGGACTGTGGGAAGGAAAAACTCCCTTTTAACAGGAAGAAGCCTTCAGCAGAACCAGGCTCAGAGGGGCAGACATGCCATGATAAGTTTGGGGTGAGGGGAGGGAAACAGGTTTAAAAGAAAAAAAAAAACAAGATGTGGAAGAAAGGTAGAGATGAATAATAATTGTAGACTTTGACCAAGGGAATATGTATATATATATATATATATATATATATATATATATATATATATACATATATCTACAGTATATATAGTATTTGAGCCCAACTAAGGAAGACGCTGGGAAGGAAATCTTACTCAATGCTGACTTTTACGACATGTTTCTGTGAAATGCATTGAATATAAATGTTATGATGTTATGACATTCAGATGTTTAGCTGGCTGTTGGCTTCTGCCTTGTATGCTAATCAAAGGTCTACAGTCTGTTATATCAGTATGGTTTGTGCAACAAGAAAAAAATAAACATAAATCAACCAGTCTCTTGTTCTCGCCCTCTGTATACACACGTGTATGCATGAGGTTTGTCATTAAAATGTTATAAGTAAAGTAGAAACGTGGGGGTATTCTTGTGTTTAGTACAAAATTTAGCCCCACTTGCAGCACTGAGTAACTTAACTAATGGTGATAAGAACTATAGAGGCCTCTTTACATTTGTGGTCTTGTTTTGATCTGCTCTAGACTGCACAGGGTACTTTCCTAGATCTGAGGACATTGGACATTTCTGTTTCTTTTAATGTTGCCATCTATCCATCCAAGTTCTTCCACTTATCCGGGGCCGGGTCAAAGGGGCAGCAGCCTAAGCAGAGAAGACATCCCAGACATCCCTCTCCCCAGCCACTTCCTCCAGCTTATCCAGGGGAACACCAAAGGGTTCCCAGGCCAGCCGAGGGATATATTCTTTCCAGAGTGTCCTGGGCCTGCCCCAGGAGGCATCATTGTCAGTTGCCCAAACCACCCCAATTGGCTCCTTTCGATGTGGAGGAGTAGTGGCTCTACTCTGAGTCCCTCACGAATGGCCAAACTCCTCACCCTATCTCTAAGGGACAGGCCAGCCACCCTTTGGAGAAATTTCATTTCTGCCAGAAATCTCATTTCTGTATCCGTGATCTCTATCTTGTTCTCGGTCAATAACCAAACATTTAGTATCGTCTTGATTTGCTGGCTGTATTTTGGCATTGTTCCCAGTGGACAAAAGGGTTTGTTCCATGCACCTTCAGATCAGGGAACAGGTCCTGACTGTCATCTCTGCTTATGGGCCGAATGACAGTTTAGAGTACCTGGCCTTCCTGAAGTCCCTGGGTGGAGTGCTTGTAGGTGCACCACCTCCAGACTCTGTCGTATTTCTGGAGACTTCAATGCTCATGTGGGCAATGACAGTGAGACTTGTCGAAGTATGAATGGGAGGAATGGCCTGCCAATCTGAACCCGATTAGTGTTCTGTTACTGGACTTAATGAAGAAACCACAGTTTCTTCATAACAAACACTATGTTCAGACATAAGGGTGTCCATAAGTACCACATGACACCAGGACACCCTGGGCTGCAGGTTGATGATCGATTTTGTAATTGTATCATCAGATCTGCAGCCGTATGTTCTGGACACTCCTGTGAAGAGAGGTGCCAAGCTGTCAACTGATCACCACCTGGTGTTGAATTAGATCAGGTGGTAGGGGATGATGCTGGGCAGACCTAGGACGCGTAAACGTATAATGAGGGTGTGCTGGGAATGCCTGGCAGAGGCCCCTGTCTGCAGGACCTTCAACGTCCATTTGGACATGTTCAGCACCTGCTGAACACTGAGCTGCTGCTGCAAGGTGGTTGGTGCCTGTTGTAGTGGTAACTCCCGAACCAGATGATGGACATCAGAGGTGAAGGGAACCATCATGCTGAAAAAGGAGTCCTATCAGGCTTTGTTAGCCTAGGACAGAATTTCTAACCAAGTGGTGGAAGGCTTCCACTTAGTTGGTCTCAGAATCTCATCTCTGTTTTTCACAGATGATTTGGTTCTGTTGGCTTCATCAGGCGATGGCCTCCAGCTCACACTAGAGCAGGTTTGCAGCTGAGTGTGAAGTGGCGGGAATGAGGCCATGGTCCTCAGTGGGAAAAGGGTGGAGTGCCCACTCTAGTTCATGGACGAGTTACTGCCCCAAGTGGAGGAGTTTAAGTATCTCTTGAGTTTAATGTTGCATGTTTTGATATGGTGATGATGATGGAATTGGTCGGGTGTGGCGATTATTGTCTTAGGATCAGATTGCCTTTCCCCATTAATTCAAGAGATCAGAGAAGGAAGACTGAATAGCTTGTATAACTCAAAGATACTTGATAAAATATTGTTGGATTGTTAAACAGCATCAGGCAATACTTATAAGTTTCTTTTTAATTGAAAATGTGATGAAGCCATTCATTTTACAATGACAGACTGCCGAGACTGCCATGTAATTGCAGATCCTTTACATTGTAACCAAGGTTGCAAAGTCTGTGGTTATTATTGTATTTGTATAACAATCTTCCCCTCTACGATGTACAACAAATAAAGCTAAAACTGCTATAATGAACAATAAATTGAAAATTTTGTGATACACCGTTGTAGTCAGTATACTATTTTGGCCCACTGGCCAATTGGAGTTGTACTTATCCAGGCCAACTCATTTTAAGATATATTATATTATATTATATTATATTATATTATATTATATTATATTATATTATAATATTTTACTAAGTATGGGTTTATGCACCCCGTTCCACATGTCTTTCAAGCTGTATAGCTTGTTGTGATAATAAAGGTATTACATCAAATCCTAAAATAACAACCTGCACTAGCTCCTAAAAATCTTGCTGTAAATTAGGAGTGGGCATCGGTGGCTGCTCCACTCTTTCAGATTTGTGTCACAAAGTTGTGTTTAAAAATTACATATTTATTACTATTTGTCTTTTAGTTATGACTTATGTACAGTTATTATTTTAAATCTGATAATGCTGATAGTAATGTAGAAAAGTCTGAATGGCCAGGACAAAAGAAGCAGACAGTTTAGGAGCAGCATTTGTTGTGGGAGACAAAAACTCTTTGTTGTGGGTTTTGTAAGTACAACATACTTACAAAAAGGCAAAACCCAAAAAGCACAACATGGGCCTTTAAATTTTACCTCATTTACACCTATGCCAGATGTTCAAGAACTAAATCTGAGGAACAGTTACAGACTGTTACGTCATTATTTTCAGTGTTTCAGGGTTAGTTACCTACAGTCTGACATACATTCTGAGAAGTAATTCCAAACAGCTTTGAGAACAGAAGAACACTGAGTGTATAAAAACTTCTGCCAACCACATTTAGATGTGTTGGCGTTACATGTAAGCAACCATAAAGACAGAATCGTGTGAAAGAAGCTCAATACCATTTGCTTGAGACACAAGGACAATGTTTTGAACTGAAACTAGGAACCATTTTATTGTGCAGCACTGTGGTAATGGGCTACTTCTTGCCCCAGTGAAAGAAAAAAAATCTTCTGTCTCTTTCACTCTATAGTCGTTAAGAACCCAGTATTTCCATAAACAAATACCTGATTTACATATAGCAGACAGCTCACTAGGAAAATGATATAGCTTCTACAAAAAATACTGCATCATTGAATTAATTCTCAACTGTGAACAGGATGGCACATGTGGACACTGGGTTCTGATATGTGTCTTGAGTGTCTTCACATTTGAAATTGGACATTTTAAACAGAATATTTAATTCATGAAAGGTATGCACGTACTCCAGTTTTAGATTTTCACTGAGCAGCTCAGCATTTGTCTTTAGTTCTGCTCTTTTGATGTAAAGCATTAAAGATATCGCAGAGAAGCAGACTTTATAGGCTGTCTGGTAGTTGAGGAGAAAATATGTAGCATAATGTCCTTGAAAGCTGATGTACATTTGTCTGTGTACACCTGTCTACATGTGTGCAGCTGTGGGGGAATGCATATATATATGTAAGTACACTAGTATTTGTGTCTTGCCTCCTTGAGAAAACCTCTGGAAGACCATTATGCTTTGAAATAATAACACACACAGATCCTTTCTCTGGCACACAGGCACACCAATGGACATGCTACATACACCTCTGCACATCTCAGCACCGCCAAAATGCACTAAAAATTTATGACCTTAACATTCCTGCAGGGTCAAGCAATTTATCAAATGCTGCACATTCTGGTTTCAATTACACAGCCGATTGTGGAGAGAGGTTATTTTAGCAGGTTCATTTGGCCCAGTAGGGGAGGTCGACTCTTTTTGCTTAACGCACCATCCGCTGAACACAACTGGGCATTACTTTCTGCACAGACACGCCTCTGTCTAACTGCTACACATGGCAACAGAGAAGAAGTCAGGATGCAAGTAAGTGAGCAGATGAGCTGCGGGTGTTATCACACAACTGTCTTTCTCAATTTCTTTTTCCCTCGTCTTCTGGCTTCGTCCTTCTTACAGATCTTTTCCAGTGGCAAACACAGTCTATCATTCTACATGCTTGTTCCTTCATCCATCTGAAGCTTTACAATGATGAAGAGTCTTCCATCCCTCTGTCTATTCATTTGTCTCCCACGTCACCCTTCTCTATCTGACTTTCTTGATCTCTTCGTCCCTTTCTCTGCCTCACACCCTTTCCCTCCACATCTCTCCTCTCTCTCTGTGGTAGAGTGGTGATAAATCCCTATTTTATTGCTCGAGAATTCCTCTCTCCCTGCAGGGCTGACAGATCCCCACGTTCTAAGACACTGCTAGGACCAAACCCAATCCTCCCTCCCTGCATCACTCCATCTCTGCCTCCATCTGGCCCTGATTACCGAAAGAGTGGAATGGTGGCGAGGCGGAGTGGGGGAGAGACTGGAGGAAGGCATCACAACATTGCACCCTAGGATGAGGAAAGAAAGAGAGGAAGGAGGTATGTTGTGAGTGGATGATGCACAACACGTTGGTATGAAGGAGGAAAACGAGAATGACACGAGAGGTCTTTGTAGTGTGTAGATGAAAAGGAAAACGGAAAAGAGCAATAGAGAATTTCCGAAGGAATGATTACATTTTATTGTTGATTTAAAAAATTTTTTAAAAATATATATTTTTCAGGTTCAAGAAAAATCAAGTGCAAAAGATGAGATGTTGTAGCATTGTGTTGCAAGCAGCTAAATTTAAAGAGGGAGGGGAAAAATACCCACTCTCCAAATAACAAAATGTGACACTGTGGGGTAGGGAAGCTGTTAAGGGAGTAACAATGCATGCAAAATAATGTCATGCTCTTAGTGTTACTATAAAGCTAGAAAGAAATCAGCAAAGTCAAAAGACACATTTAAATGAATGTGAGAAGGAGATGCACAAATCAAAGTAATGGAAATAAAGATTAAGAGAAAACTGCAGAGAACAAAGAACAACAGGTAAGAGTCACAGTCAACAAGTGTCAGGAAAAATTTAGTTAAATCTCCAAGCAGAACAAACACCCTAAGTGTTCATTGGAAATATTGAATACACAACATAAAGCCCCGAGGCGATACAATAAAGAATATTATACTGTGTTGAAATTTGGTGCTTTACCTGCATGAATGCTTTAAACCTAAAGTTGTAAAATCTCACATCAAAGACTGTTAAAAACACACAAAGAGTGCTATATAGTAAAATGCATTTAGATTGAACTTGTGATCCTTTGAGTTTAAATATTGTGTTCACAGTGGCAGGTTGAATATTTTTAAGTTTCCTAAAATAGCAGAGAACACCACTGATAGAGCAGTTGAGTCCTGCAAATGTAATTGAAAAGTGATAATGACCGTCATTTGGTTGGAAAGAGGCTAAATGGAGAGGAGATTTTGGAAGACTGTGTGTGTGTGTGTGTCCTGGCAGGCTGACTCAATGCAGCAGGTGCCAGAGGAGTGTGTAATAAACACAACTGCTTTGGACAAGCTGGCCTCTCACATCAAATAATGTGTTTTGGCGATGTCCACCTCAGCTGTTCACACAATCAACACTCAGCAGGCTCTTAAGACAACACAAGTAATTAATATTACAGTTTTTCACCCAAGCATAAAGGACTAGTATTGGTTAAGTTATGGCTCATTTATGAATCTGGGGTTCTGGAAAGTAAAGCGCCTGCTAACTAACGTGTCAATTCTGTAATTCAATATTGTTTAGACTTAAGAAAATTACACAAATACTGGATATATTGTATGTTTATACATTTTTAGGAAGTATCCACTAATATCCACACGTCTGTAAAGACAGTAGGTTCCAGGTTGAGGGTACATGAAGTTTTCTCATTAATTATATTATGAATGTTTATACCACACATCTTAATAATTTCTTTATTTTAGGGTATTATCAGTCTTTATTTACCTTTAATTACACAATCTCAGTATGACAGATATCATGCTTTTTAGCTTTTTTACACAGCACCTTGTTTTCCTCTACAAGTAACTCAGCAAACATTAAAGGAAATCCACTAGACACTCTTGACTAAGCTTTAAGCTTCATGTTAGATTATGACTCACCCCCCAACACACCCCCACCCCACTTGCTCTCAAACCACCTCCACCAAAATAATCAGGATAATTTCTATTCATTATTACACCTCCATTTATCTGCGAGACGAGACGTGGGGAGGACGGGGTATAACTCTGAGGAATAACAATACCATTAAAAAGCCTGTGCGGCAAATATCAATCATTGTTGCCGTTAATGTCCCTCCAGCCTATTCAGATGGCCTCTCTCTTTTCCTAATGTCCACCCATCTGTGTGTGTGTGTGTGTGTGCCTGTGCCTAAGTGTGTAAGTGAACAAGTGTGTGCGTGTTATATTCAAAGCCCTTTAATCAACAATCGCTGCATCTGGGCCAGATAATGAATGGCATTGTTTATAACCTCACTCCTGTATCTGGTGATAAATGCATACACGCCTAATGCTATCATTTGAATAAGAAATGAGATTGTGCTTTATTTCAATATCGAGAAGAGATTGCGTTAATATAAATTTCTTGGTAAAGTTGTGATGATGGTGTTGATCATGATGTTCCATTGTCAACCAGCCAAAGGATTAAGCTATGGCAATAAAACTGCAAAGATCCAAAATGAAGATATGAAGCAATTGCTTTTGATTTATGGCCTGTGACAACAGGATAGATAAACAGGAAGGGTTAGAAGCAGAGAAAAAAAATCCACTGAAGTGAAAAATAGCCAGACATTTACAAAAAAAATGAACATGTAAAATGCTCTATGAGCATTACTCAAAGTGGAAAAACAGGATTCTGTAAATCCACTAAAAAAAATCTTCCATCACATGGGCACTAATGTTTGTGCAAAAGTTTTTGTTGTGTTTATTTTTTCACTCTGACACATAGCAAAATTGCATAACTTTGGATACACTGTGGATTTCACACTTGTAAAGTGGTCGAAGGAAAGCAAACCTACCTCAAACGTCATCAAAATTACATACGAGGTGTTATGACGATAACGGTTTGGATGAAATATCACACGTGCTGATGGGTAAATGGACGGCAAAAGTTCAGCATCACTCAATCCAAACTCATTTAAATCACCACAAAAGTCACGCTGCAAAGAGTTTGACAAAATCATATAATATACTGTATCATTTATTAAAATTACATCCATGAATAGAGATTAAATTAGGTGCAGACAGTAGTTATATACTGTAACTGAATCAGAAACAGTACAATGTTCACACACAAAAAAATAAATTTGAAAAAGTGACACAAATTCACAAAATGTGTTCATTTTCATAAATGTTTGCACGATAAAATTAAAAAATAAAAGAATACTGTATTATAGCAAAAATACTGTGCAGACGTTTTTCTGGCACTATTTCCTCAGTGACATTATCCCACTGGAATAGCAGTGGCGTAGTGTTACAACCCCGCGTGCTGCCACAGTGGAATACAGATAGAGAACAGCTCAGCGTTTGCTACCGGGGGATTTTAGCTGTCCAAATCTTTGACAGTTTCTTAGCAGCTCTCGGCCCTAAACTGTGAAAGATTCCAAAGACAGATAGAACCCCCGCCCCACGCCCTCCACCAACCTCCACACCCCCACCATATCAGCCAGTATCATTGATAAAGACAGCCTTTCAGGGATGACACTGATAGCTGCTCCAAAACCATTCGAAAAGTGATTTGCCTGCCATTTTAGCTGCTGCTGCCCTCTTTATGATGCACACGTGTCCAGGAAGACAACGAGTCTGCTTTTACAGAAGGAATTAGGAAGGAGCTTAAAAGGTTGCAAATAGGTAGTCACATTTTCAACAATTTCTATACATGACATATTGCATGCAATTAACCTTTATATTATTAAGCTTTGAATTTGTTGTAGTGGCTCAATTTAAAAGTAATTTCATTTTCAGCAAAATACACTTATTGTAGCGTCATGTTGATTTAAGATGCACGTGAGCATCTCAAGAATTACTGCATTCGCCTGTTCAGTCCTGGTTGCAGAAATTCTTCACAAAGCTTTTAGATGATATGGCATAAAGGACCTGCTCTATGTTGTTAGCCAATCGGGGTGCAGTGTTGTGAGGACTTACAATGTGCCTTTGCGAAAAAACTGAAACCGTTTTTTTATACAAAGAAAATAAGACCTTATGTAAAATACAATTTAAAACATATTTAATACCTCAGTTTTTCACCAAAGCGAGGTTTAAACATTCAATCAGCTGTTAATTTGAAAAAGGCACTTTTAGGAGCAAAATTTAAAAGACATTTTTTTCAAAAACTATAAAAAATGTTTGATGATAATTAAATTACTGCATTCAAAGGCCAACTCTGGCAATCAGATATGTAGACGCTGTCCTTATTTCTCTGCTCCTGCATCCCTTCACCCCTCCTCAGGCCTTCATCCCCATCTTCAGTCCAAATGAATGACGCCAGCTGGGGTCGGCCGGCTGATGCTGGGCCCTGTTAGGTGGCACTGACAGCTGAATTATCCCACAGGCCACGGTGGCTGATTATCAGCGGAGAAGTCATCAGGGCATCCCAGCCTCGCCTCCAACCCCCAATCCCCCCACATCCTCTTCCCCACACCCCTGTCACCCCTTGTCAAGAGAGCAACGCTTTCTCCAAGCTCACTGTCCAGGTCCTCTTGACAGGTAATCTCAACAATAACAATTACCACCATTACTGGTGTCATAAACAAGTGGCCAACCCCAAGCCAGGCAATAACAAAGGCTTTATAATTCACCATGCAAGGCCTTATAAATACATGTCAACAGGTAAGAAGTGTGAAGTAGAGAAAATGAGTATTGGTGCTCTAAGGCACTGAAGTAAAACTGTGTATTTGAGTATGCTGGTTGAGAGGAGCGTTGTTGGTAAAAGCTGAGGATACAGCAGGAAACTGAAATCAAAGCTGCAGACAGATGTAAATATAATCACATGAGGAAAAGGGATTTGAGATTTTGAATACATTTTATTAGGTGCAAGTCAGATTTATTTATTTACTTACATGTTTAAATGTAGCCAGAAGTGCAGTGAAGCAGTTTTGTCTGATTTTCCTATCGATGAAGCCATTTTATCTGAGAATAGCATTGACTTTATTATTGATTTAGCAATAGAGGCAATATTTCACTGTAAATCTTGGATTATCAGAGAGAAAAGAAGAAAATCTAATTCATCAAATAAAATATCTTCCCGTCTTACATATTGACAACCAAGCAAACAAATTCCAAACAGAGGCATTATATTTTATTTTTAATGAACTCAATTTGATTTAAGAAATAAGTGATGTGAAATTAAGTGAAACATCACTGTGTTTCGATAATTTAAAATGTATACTTCTACCAATAAAGTATATTTCCAGCTTTATTTAATACAGTTGCAAATTCTCTTTAAAATTTTTATTAATTTTTTTTTAAGATATCCTTTTCCCTCTATGCATGCTCTCTTGTTTTCCATATATATATATATATATATATAGCATCAGATTATTCTACCCAAGCGATTCGAGCCTTACCATTTGAAGTTTGGGCCAGCTTGCTTCCTTTCCTCAGCAAAGCAAACAAGGCGCTGTGGCCCGGAGCGCTAAAATAATTTGAGACTCCCTGATGAGGAGAGCTGAGCAGCAATTAACACGTGTCAAAGTCGACATCATCAGGTGCCACTCTCATTTTCTTCCCAAGACTCAATGGATTTTTCCCCACTTCTCATCCCGTTTCCTCTTGTTTATTCACCCCCGAAGGCGACGGTGGAAAAAGAGGTTTCCATTTCTGATGCGGCTGGACTCTGGCGCTTTTTACGATCACTAGTTAACGCCGTCGAGATCGTCGCGCTGATGTCTCGCTTCGTCCTTTATTCGTTTTTCTTTTCTTCCTTCCTTTTTTTTTCAAGCGGCAATCAGATCAGACAGGCCAGTAATTCCTGCAGGAGCGATACTCCGAGCAAAGAAACAGAGAAGAGGAGAGGGGAGCAGGGACTGCACCGTAACGTTAGTGCTGATGTGAATTCTGCATAGTTTTTTTTTTTAAATCAACACTTAAATGTTCATTTAGTTTGGTAACAAGTGAATTAGATAATTTTATATAGCGCTAAAAGACGCTTTAAACGAAGTGATTTTTTTTATTTACTTTCCCGTTAACATAATAATAATTTAAAAAAATTAATGCACAATTGTAAATAAAATCTATGATAAAAGGAAATAACGTTACTGAAAAGTCTCCCCAGAAAACAGATCTGATCATTAAATAAACAGAAATATCAGACATTATTTACTTGCATTCCAAAATATTCATTTATTTAATAAAGGCTACTACAAAATACATGGCTTATTTATTAATTCAAGCATAATTTCAGGATAAATTAAAAGTTTGGCACTAAAATATATAATAAAAACAAAATGCATGTGAATCAGTAACTGAAACATACTTGATAACACTGAAATAAATATAAATTGCATTTAGCAACATTATTTCCAGTAACAAGCATCTTTCCTTAATTAATAACAAATACACTTTATTCCTGAATGAAAACAGGTCATTTCATTTAAATACTGCCCATACACCATTATTAACTAGGGGTGTGGTGAGTTTAAATTTCTAAATGAAGTATCAAAACAAATTAATATCAATTTTTCTATTATTAAAGACAACTTTGAGCACAATTAGAGGACACACATTGCATCTCTCTGGAGCACAATTTCATTTTTAACTGTCATTATTTATGACAGTTAAAATTCTGGAAAGTCTGGATGTAAACCACAGATGTGTTTAATCTCCAGCTAATTCAACCCACAATGTCAATGTGCTTGCAAAGATGAAGAAAAGGAAAAAATGAGAAATCCAGAAACTAAAATACATCAACAGCAGCATCATGTGGCAACACAACCTCATTTCTAAGGGTTTAAGTTAACCAGTTTTTCTCTGCCCTTTTGGATGCGGATTGAAGAAAAGGGAAGAAGAAAAGGAGGAGGAGGCGTTTTTGTTGCTATTCTTCTGACCTGAGCTGCTCATCTTCCTCAGAGCTCAGCGGGAGCTCGGCCAGCACTTGCCTTGCCTACCCAGGGTCCTTTTGGTGTGTGCATATCATTAGCATACATTTCTTCCAGGCTGACGAGGCCTCGCTCTCATTAAAGCTTCATCTCACAAATTCCCTCCCAGAATCCTGCTGGTCCTTGCCGCCATGAATCCGTACCTGTGGTGGTGGTGGCTGCTGATGATGGCATGCTGTTGTCCAAAATCAACCAGATGAGGGTGAGAAGATTGGGAGGGAAGGGGAGGGGGGCAGAGGGAAAAAAGACGGGATGTATTGGGAGAAAGGGCAACAGTGTCTGTGGAGTGAAAACAAAAGAGAAAGCAAAGGAGAGGAAGAAAAAACTGAAGTCAAGTGAGAGAGCGGATAAATGAGTCCTCTGTGTGCACTAATGCTCTCTCACCCCCTCTCTCTCTCTGTCTCTCTCTCTCTGTTCCCCACTCTCTCTGTGTTTCTCTCTCTCTTTCTGACTCTTGCACCAGGCTCCATTTTGTGTTAAGCAGCTCCCTCTCTCATGACAGATCTCTGGTAGGGTCATGGGCCAAAGTTGAGGATAGGGTCAGTTGTAACACAGCTTGTAAGGGAACTCTGCAAACTCTTCATCTCTCCCCCCTCACAAATATCTCTTCTATCACTCTGTCCCCCTCGGCCAAAAAGTGCTTTGCAAGCTCCAGGTTGATGAACTACTGCATCTTTAAAGTAAAAATGATAAGCATATGGTGAAGAAAGCCCATGAAAAGATGAGCATTTAGATTTGTTCCTTTTTTTTAAAAGACTAAACAACAGGAAGGAGCTGGAGGAGTGGGGTATATCACTGCAGGTGAGATCCAAGATGTCCACTTTGACTAATAGAGAAGTTGCTTATTGGATGCCAAAACACTGCACTCTGGTTTATAACTCCACGAGGACAGATTTTACAACTGTAGGAAATTATAGCAGTGACAATTTTTTAAATGAGCGTGAGGTAAGCAGAAATCCAGTGCACACATTAAATAGGAATCTTGCAGGAATGTGTGCTACTTGAGATTAATTTCCTCACCAGACAACTATGCATCCCCCACCCCAGGACACCTGGGCTTTGACACCAAAAATGCATCAATAGAGTGGTCACACAAGTTTAAACAATGTGTACTTCTGAGTACATCTACTTATTGTTTCAGTACTTTTTTCCTTTCCTATCCATGTAAGCTCCAACCACATTTATGAGGGTGCAACTTCAGAATGTATACAGATTTCTAGCAAACTTTTTCTCAAGTATTATATATGTTAAAAATGTAAAGCATGGATTAATTTACCTTTGCTTCAAAATGGTTATTGGTAGCCATGCTCACGATCAAGTAATGAAGACATTGCACATCACTAGTGCAACAGTGTGGTTCACTGATGTGCTTTCCTTTCCTTGTTTTTAAAAACTAAACATTCAGTCATACGCCGTAAAAGCTTGCATCCACTCATGAAACAGACGAGTGGAGGGAAGATGTTATGAAGAGGAAACCATGGCACACCAAAGGAATTTATAGACATTCTGCATGTATGCAGAGCCCATGCATGCAAGGACTCGCACTCACACGCAAAATGAACCACACATATAACACAAATACACGGACAAACCGCATCAGTCAAACCTCCATACCGCTAAACACTAGTGGAGAGCGGAAAACAGAGAAAGAGCGCGAGAGAGGGAAAAAATGATGAAGTCGGACTTGAACATCAAACAATAAACAGTCCATTAAGTCTGTGGGTGAAAGGGTTGGGGGAGCAGGGGGTGGGAAGGCAGATATTGGGGAGGTGGGGGGAGAGGAATGATGGGAGTTTATTTAAAGCATGGTGACCCCATGGCCGAAGGCTGCCTCGGTACAGGGATGAATAAAACTTTAATGGCTCATAAAACACAGCGACCCCTTCTCTGAGCCCAGCTTCACATCGTTTATTCCTCCTGGAACAACCAATCAGAATCTGTGAATCTCCAAACACAAAAAAGGGCGAGAGAGGAAAACAAGAGTAGAGTTAAATAAATAGTTCTGATACTTCAGTTTAAATTCTTGGAGCGAGAGTCATGACTAATTAAGACAAATCTCACATGTCCTGTACATTTACCGAAGAGAACAAAACACATTTTGAGACTGCAAATCGGGATACAGGGTGGGTTGCCAAAAATAGTCAAAGAGCGTAATGTTAGAGTTGGTGCTTGGACAGTAAATTAAAGACTGTGTTGTGGCTAAACAAATAAGGTATGAGGCTTAAATTAGTGAACTTCAGAGGTGTTGGACTGCCATGCTTTTGAACAACTAGAACAGAGTCAGGCTAGTTGGTTCGGTGTACTTTAAGTCTTCATTACTTTGTGATTGTTATATGGAGCTGGAGCTGCATAACTAAACCATATGCAGGAGATTGACAGCATTCTTCTAATATTACTCTGAGGGAGAATGCTTAAAGACCAGCACTTTCCAAAAAAAACATGGACTCAGATGAGAGGCACAGGAAAGGTAGTTGAGAAAGAAGCAGAAAGAGCAAATTTATAGGTAAAAGAAAGACATTTATCAACAGAATGCTCTGACAATGCAGAAATGAAATGTAAAAAAGAAAGAAATTGAAGGCATTTATTTTGTCAAGTAGAGCTTGACAAAGACATGCAAATCACACAAACACATGGCCACAACCTTTTTATCACCACACTGCAAAGGTACAAACTATCATCAGCAGTTTAATCCAACCCATGTGAACTTCACTTATTGCCAAGGACCATTTGCCTCTTTGGAAATGGGCCCGTGACAATCTGAAGCTGAAGTGTCAATCCTCGCCACCCACACCCCTGGGCTTTGGGTTCTGTAAACATGCAGCTGTCACCTTATTTAACGCTCTGCAATTTCTTACCCTCCACTTCACTCAATCTGCACTAGTCTGACTCCAGGAGTCATTCTGTTGATGTGTTGACGTGCGGTAATTTGCATTTCTTAGTTGCCACTTTTCCCAGGATCACTCCTATTTGTTGCTTTAATTAGCAACAGCCATTGCACTGAATTTTTTGTCTAACTTGACCACTAAATACATTCACTTTACATGCATGTCAAAGCATATAGAATTATTAACATTTGATTTTAGTCAGAATGCAACAAAAGGTTAACTACACTTTAAAATAAATAATCTGTGCTGCAGACACGGGATCCAAAAAGTGCAGGCATGCCCCTATGTGACCATATTGGATAAAAACACATAATGTGTGTCTGTATATATTTGTGTGCACTACGGTCTGTGACCCTCCAAAGCCCTTTCCTCCCCTACTTGTTCAGCCCAGCGGGTGTCATTTTCAGGTCATGAGACTGTAAATATACATAGTTAGACCCCACAGCCATAAATCAGAGTGAACAGCCTGAACTCCTACACGGACAGATAACATGAGCCAGACGTGATCTGCCTGCTTTAATAAATAATAATAGCACATATTCACATCTTACAGTAAGATAGGAGTAAAGAGTATATCAATTAAACTGACTACTATCACACCCACACACATCATCACACAGTGTAATATAATGTACAATACTACTATTTTAACTGCAACTATTCACCATCTTTAAAACCTAATATTACTATATATATTACCATACAGTAAATGCTACAAACTATACCATTTATATAGTGATTAAGCAAACTTTTATATATTTAATTAACTACAATTTGCTTGTTTTTATAAAAATATGTTTTTTTATAAATTAATTGGACTTAAACTGGATTCTAGATACACATTTAAGTCCACAAAACAGATAAAGAACGAAAATGTGGAACTGTTAATATCACTGTAATCCCAAGGACTGCATCCATATAAGTGTTTTTGACACATATGGATATACACTCCTACGCTGGATGTGTCCGAATGGATGGAGTTTTAGTGACTTACATGGTCACTATTTTCAACCAGATTTCAACAACAACAAGAATTTGGTGGAGTGATGATCTGGAATATTGTAAAGTGATAAGATGACAGATTTTTAAGGATACTTGCAGGTGAAAAAGGACATGCAGGACAATACACCAACCCATGGACTGCTTTGTAGACATGAGAACAAAACCATAAAACAAATATTCCTAAATTCAAAATTGGAAAATCTATGAAGGTAGAGGTTTTACTGGTGCCAATGCTTGTACATCACCTGCACCACCTGCACTACTGTGCTACAGAGTCTATTAATTAAAATGATATTGTGTCTTCTATTTATAACACTATTAGTGGCATTGTTGCTTGTGTTTTGAACTTGTCTACAGTGCATCACTATAGATCATGCAGCATAGCAGTCACACATGCCAAAACTCATTAGCACAGTGGAACGATGGAGGAAATAAGTTGAATCTTTTTATAAAGTTACTTTTCATGCAGAAAGACAGCTCTGTGACTGAACTTGCTCATTTTAATTACTGCTTTGTTTATAATTATCATTACCCATAGGCTAATGCATATTGACTTATGCTATGGCAATGTATGTTGAGAGTCTCCAAAAGTTGATTCTGTTCATCTGGACGTAGCGTTTTGTGGGAGAAACGTTTCGTTACTCATCCAAGTGACTTCTTCAGTCTCAGCTGACTGCAAGTTTCCCCAATCTTATAAACAGTACATTTGCATAATGACTGAAACCAGCCTGTCAGTCCAAGAAGGCTAACCTGCCACTTTCATATCCTCCCTGGTGAATTTGATGTGTTGGTCCACCAAATTAATGTGATCCGTGAATTGTGGTACATCCTGAGATTTGATTTTCACCCAGGTGTCATCCACATATCTGAACCAATGGCTTGGTGGTGTTCCAGGGTAGGATAGCAAAGCCCTCTTTTCCACTTCTTTCCATGTACAAATTGGCCACGATGGGTGAAACTGGTGAGCCCATGGCACACCCATGTTTCTGCCTGTAGAACTGACCCTTGTATGTGAAGTAGGTGGAATGAAGACAGTTCCAAAAGCACTTGGTCGATGCTGAGAGTGGTCCTGTTGCTGAGGTTGGTGTCATCCTGTAATCTCTTACGGACTACCTCCAACGCTTCTGTGACTGGATTGCAAGTGAAGAGAGATGTAACGTCGTACGAGACCATGGTTTCATCTGCCTCCATAATGATATCTCTCACCTTCTTCCATATTTACAACTATATCCATAATCACATACTGTGTATGCTACCATTGTATATAGTGTATTATCTTACTTTTTTTCATTGATTGTACTTAATTGTATTTTTGTATTTCCTTCATATATCTGTACCTGAGCTGAGGTGACGCAAAAATTTCCCCGCTGTGGGATCAATAAAGTCTTATCTTATCTTATCTTGTCTCTTCTCAACAAAATCCAGGGTGTTGTGGATGTGGTGTTCAGAGCTACCCACTAGCAGGTTGAGGATCAAAGCCAGAAACTTGGAGATGTAGACAATCGGTCCTAAACGTGCACCCTGTTTATGTATTTTCGGTAAACCATACAGACTTGGTGTAGACTCCCCTGGGTACAGCCTGTGGTACATCTTTCGCCATCTTACAATGCTGTGTTTGCAGGCATTCCCCAACTCTCTGTGAATGGTACTCATGGCCATTGATCAGTGGGTTTTGGTCAGTGGTTGATGATCAATGGTCATGAGAATTTGCATAATTAAGACTAAAGAACTGACCTCCCAGCCCATTGTTCCTTCAGCAGGCTGGTTTCAGTCATTATGCAAATGTACTGTTTATAAGATTGGGGAAACTTGCAGTCAGCTGAGACTGAAGAAGTCACTTGAATGAGTGACGAAACGTTTCTCCCACAAAACGCTACGTCCAGATGAACAGAATCAACTTTTGGAGACTCTCAACATACATTGCCATAGCATAAGTCAATATGCATTAGCCTATGGGTAATGATAATTATAAATAAAGCAGTAATTAAAATGAGCAAGTTCAGTCACAGAGCTGTCTTTCTGCATGAAAAGTAACTTTATAAAAAGATTCAACTTATTTCCTCCATCGTTCCACTGTGCTAATGAGTTTTGGCATGTGTGACTGCTGAGCTGCATGATCTATAGTGATGCACTGTATATCAAGCAGCTTAGTCTGGAAATTATTTTAATTCATTGTTAGAGCCTTGACAAGTTCAAAACACAAGTTTCTCCCACAAAACACTACATCCAGATGAACAGGATCAACTTTTGGAGATTTCCTTTCCTGGATGATTGAGAATGCATCAAGACGTATGTTGAGAGTATTTTGAAGTCGTTAGAATAAAGTAAAACTGCCTTTACTGGTGCCAAGATAGACTGCCTGTATATTGGACCTGGAGTCAATATAGTTTCCTGGTCATTAAAGGGGGTCAAATAAATTGAGAGGATATTCACCCCAGAAGATACGAAACACACTCGGTGTCTACAATGACGATAATACGCACGGTAGCCACAGTAACTGAATACTGATGATTGTGTGTATGCAAAGTCGTAAAGCAAAAGTTACTTGCCAAAGCTTGTCATTAATGCCAGGTGTCAAGTGAGATAACTGTTAAGTTTTAAACAGAGCTTTAAAATTGCACTTCTTTCAGTCTACCAAATTTCAGAGAGGTTTTATGACCAAGAAGGTATTCAAGCTTCGCTTCGAGGCAACTGGCCTCTTAAAACATACTTCTTGTAAAAAACTGAGCCAACACCTTTTCCTCTCTCAAAGGCTAGAAACATTAAGACGGTAGGCATTCTTTGTCATAATTATCGACAATAAAAGTTTACTGAATAGACTCTAAAACCTGTTTGGTGGTTTTCATTGTAATTAAGAGCAGAACATTCACAGTGTGCAAAACAATATGAAGCTACTGAGGTTTCTTCTCTGCACAGGAAGCATGAAAAAAAGTGAATGCTTTATAAAAAAAGAAACAAATACTTTAAAGATATATTTCCCCATAAATACAACTACCGTTGTTCACTGTGATCTACTATTACTGACTAAATTTGGAAAAGACTTGGGTTTTAAATTCCTAGTTAATCTGAAGGTACAAATTTGAATGTAGCTGGTTTTAGCAGAGCAGAACTTTTCATCCCTCAATGAAACCAGCCAGCAATATATGCAACTACAGAAAAATAGCATGTGTTCTCCCACTTCGTTTTAAACCAATAAATAAAAGTTAAGTAAATCTAAGGCTCTAGCATAGCCGGTATTATCTGCTATTACAGTTAAATTAGTGTCAACTCCTATCCAGAAAATCATCGACTCAGTCATCCAGACGTTAATGATAACGAGTGAGTTCTACTTGACCTCATCAGGATCAGTCACTACATGGAGTTCCCATTACTATATTAAACAAAATAAAATCATTCATTATGTCATCTATAATAGTGATGCTGTAGGTCAAAGGTGTAAAAGTAGAGTATGAAATGAACGCATTTTTTGTTCAACACCCTGGCAACAGTTAGGACAAAATATGTCAAAAATCTCAACTTTACATCATCGCATGATATCAGGGGGCAGTTAGCTTGAACTGTGCTACATTTACATCATTCCGTCTGTGATCTCTGAGGCGGTAAATGTTTGTCCAGGCATTAACACATCATCAAAGTGTCTGAAATCCTAGGGGGTTTGATCCTCCGGATCTCTGGAGGGTCCGTGGACACAAAGTCTACAATTATCTCTCTGTTATGTCAAGTATGCTTGAGCCAAAAATTGCTTGCCTTGGATTGTTCAGAGCTATCAGGTTCCCATGTGAAAACACAAGTACATGACATCACTGAGTCACTTAGTTAGCTATAGCTACCTCACACACACACAACTCACACGCACACACTAATCCCTAGTCTTAAGCATTTGACCTACAAAGACCATATGGCTGACTGTTTCTCCACTGACTTCCATTATTGAACAAAGCAAGGGAAGTATGGTAAAGGGAATGCCCTTGTCACCATATTGGTGTTATGGCAATCTGAACATGTCTTTAAACTATTTTGGAGGTTTTTAAGAGGAAAACATTTGATATTCATTAAAGAAACCAGAGGTAAACTTTCTTTTCTCTGAGCGAATTTCATAAAAAAATAAAAAAAAATAAAAAAAACAATATAATACGCAATATGCCAAAATCTATTAGATCAAAAAGACATTTCATGTATGGAAAGTCTGTATATACTCTATAAAATCCCTCGATTGACTTGTGGTAAACTATATAAAAGAGGGTAGATAACTGCTGATTTTAGCTGGAATGTGACATTTGCATACTCATAGTTTAAAAAAAACTTGCCAGCTGAGACAAAGAGAAAGCAGCTGTTAAAAGCATCTTTTAAGAAAAGTACAGTAAGTAGTAAGTAGTAAAATACTCACAGTAACATATTAGATTAAGAAAGTTAAAGTTTTATTCTTTGGTACGTGAATACATGTTTATTACTTTGAAATTTTATTTTTGTATTGTCCCAACAAAGACAAACTTTGTACAACTATAACATTTTTGTTGGCATCACTAAAACTGGGCTTATTAAACCAGCTTTTTTGTCAACTATTAACTGATTTTAAGTAGAAAGAATTCAAATACTCAAAAAATGCTCCATATAACAATTTTAAGCTTTATCCTGCCTTAATTATCCTAAATCTCAAAAGAATTTAATTTTCAATCAAAACCAAAGCTACACAGAGCAGCTACACATTACATATCAAAAAGCTATACAGCAAGTGAAGTGAAAGTAACAGCGTATAACCCCTTCTGCCCCAGACAAAAGACATTATTGTTTCTAACATTTCTTTCACTCTGCCGACCCCATACATAAATAAATAATTTAAAAAATGTACAGATAATTTAATAAAATAACAATGGCTTTGTGATAATCACAAAGCAGGAGTTCAGTATTCTTTCACCTATTGGTTAAAAGTACCAGGTACATTCATAAGTTTCCACACTACTGATGCAATTAGCAAAACATCTTTTCATAAAGTGAGGACAGGTGAGAACAGGAGAGGAGGCAGAATGAGGCAGGGAGTTCAAGTTAAGTCATTCTATCAGGAACAAACCTGACAGTAAGTGTAAAAGATTAATGACTGCTGTGTTATTTGAAATGAGCTGACAATACTTAATTAAATGAATAATTAGTGTTCATTTGTTGAAACAGTTAAATGCTATTTTGCTCGTGTACTCTTTTTCTTTGCAACAGACTTGTACCATGGTAATAACTGAAAAACTACGATTGCTAATAATAATAAGTATAAAAATAATAAAATTTGATGCACAATGTGTGATGCAGAAGCAAGATAATATGGACCCTGGACACTTGTTAACATGATCGTAATAAATGCAGCATGTATATATATATATATTTTTTAATCTCCATCAGGACCACAGTGTTACATTTCTAGGACTGCAATATATTTAAAATAATACTGACATGACCTTGTGTAAAAATAAAGAGGAAGTTAAACCAATGTTGTATCAAACCATAATTCAAATTTTTACAGAGGTCATTATTCATCCCCTCTCCATCTTAACACTGACACTTTCCCTACTCTTTAACTGCCACCATCAACCACAGTGTAATAACATGCACATTCATAAAAAGCACACAGTGTAATAAATTACTAAGCACATGCAAATATCCCATCAAACTATGCAGCAGGGAACTTTACACCACTATCACTGAAAATGTGTCTTGTCACTGCTGGAGAAGCAGAGATTCTACAGAGAATATACAAACCATTTAAATCTCACGGTCTGCCCGGTGGATAGAAACCAGCATGAACTGCCTTAAAAAACAAAAACATATAGCAGCCCAGAATTTTTTTTTTTTTTTGACAAACAACTTTAACTTTATGACAGACCTATATGACCTCACTTTTTACAATGTTTTTTGAAGTCATAAAGACTGAAAAGCTTTAAAACTTTTGTTTATTTCAGTCATGATCTAAAGCTAAAAGATTAAACTCAGAAATCAGTACTCTCTTGTTATTATTGATGTTATTTTTACAGAGAAATATTCTACTAAAAAGACTTCTCGACCCAATGCAACAGACTCAAATGGGCAAAAAGTAGATTTCTGAAATAAAATTATTTTTGCCATACCGTGTAAGTTCATTTCTATGTTATTACTTTAAGAAGTGCATTGAGGCGAACTTTAAACGATTAGGACTAATTGAATGTTGGCTGTTTTCCATCACAGTGCAGATACTGCTGTAGGCTGAAAGTTAGCTCTTTCTCACTTTATGGTTCAGCAACTTGAAACTCTGAATGTGATCTTTGACAAACCCACTCTCTCTCTCACACACACACAAACTCCTTGTTTTCGTATTGGCTTTGATAAAAGGCCCGGGAGGTGGAGAAGGGAATAGCGGAGTGTGTCGGCTGCTGGTGTAGGCTTACTGTGCTAGGAGATGCACTGGGCCATTACACGTGACCTCTGACCCCAGCAGGCACCTTGAGGTGAAATGACACGGGCCTGCTCTTACTCAGCTGGAACAAGAGAGAGGAGTAAGACACAGGGTGAAGATATATGCAAGGTTAGTGTGTATATATGCACATGTTACGGTGCGCTCATACTGATGTGTGAGTACCATTCATGAATCCCTCCCTTTACGAATGCAGGACACCACCAGCTCGTTCCCAGACGCACAGAGAGTGGCTGGCCTGTTATGGGGCTACGTGATGGGTTGGGGGTGGGGGGTTGCTAAATGTAGATTTTAATTACAAACACCTCTTTCTAGTTACCAGTCAGTGAACCTGAAGAGAATTTTCCTGAATTAAAACACACACACGTATATGTATTTTTTCCAAAAATGCAACTGTAACATAGTTTCTGTATTTGAGGACAGTGATTTGCAGTGAAGTGCACATTTTTTGATGATATTCTCAGTAATAGGAATTTTAATTCAGTCAAAATTAAAATATTTATTGAATTTGGTATTTGAGGGTATTTTCTGTACCCTTTTGGATAGCTCACTAAATTCACACATTTTATACACTGTTGAAATATTTTCGGAAGCTACAAAAGAGTAGATTGTCAAATGTGTCAAGCATTGGCTTTTGCTGTTAGCCTCTTACAATTAACAAAAACTTGGAAGAAAAGTATTACATTTCCAGCATCAACGCTATAGCAGGATAAATGCATCCAGTCAAAAATAAATAAATAAATGAAGGAATAAAAACAGACTTCCACTAACACAAATTTTTTCATTGACTGAATAAAAAAGAAACTCTTCTGTTAATATTGTCAGGAACATCACCTTTCCATCAACAGACTCTGATGTCCCTGCGTGTTGTCAGATATGTCTGATATTTTTATATTTTCATAATCTTGTGCCATTATTAAGAATGAAAAACAAAACAAAAACAAATAACAGATCATTTCAGAATGCACCAATGACAGATATATTTCACAGACAGAGAGCACAGACGCAGACATAAGTATAAACTCAGATATAGCACTTGATATTAGGGATTCTTAATTGGTAAGAAGTCCCTTCATCCTTTGCGTCCCCATTGCAGTCACCCATAGTTGTGACAAGTCTGTCTGCATTAACATGGCCCTCCTCCTAACTGTCCACTCAACTGCTCAACAAACGATCACTCAAGCATGGACATCTTACTAATGATGGATTAATGTGCATGTGTGCTTGTGTGTGAGTGCACGCCAATCAAGGTAAATGACCTAATAGCTAACACCAACAGTCTGCCAAGTACAGTAAAAAAATACGGCCATGTGCAAATATTCTCAGTTGATTATCCTTTTCTGAACAAAGAACAACAGGATCAAAAAGACTCTACTGTCTATTATGTTACATATTCATTTAAGTGAATATGTTTTTTACATTTTATCAAACAGTTGCCTCTATTTAGGTATGCATCCATTATTGCATGTGCAACTCAATGATCATGTGGTGACTGAATTGAAATGTATTATACATGGAATTGTGTTTGGGCCTAATGTTTGTATTAGTTGATTCAATTAATTGTATATGTCAAACTTTAAAACATGCATTCAGAGACATTTTAGTGAATTTCTTTGAATCTCTCCTGCTGCGCTCCAAATGAAGAATCAAAATGAAAACAATATTTGATTAGTAAATACTACTGATTGCTGCAATAACCTGGAGAAATCTATCAGATCTCTACACCAAAGATATCATAAACTTATCATCTTGATTACCTCAATAGTCACATCTATTCTCTTTTAAAGGCATCAGAGTGTCCAGATGACAGGAAGAAAACACAGTAAATGAGGAAAAATGAGCTTCTTAATCACCAATAATTTGCATTTACTGAATCCAAAATTTTTTTACAATAACATATTAATCAGCGCTACTGGCTGAAAAAGAAAAAAATAATAACTTCCCTGTATATTTATGATAACAGAAAGCTCACAAATGTTCATTATGCACTTATCAGCATGCAACACACACACACACACACACACACACACACACACACCATAACTGCACAGACATTTATAAATCTACACACTCATCATATCAGTGATGAAAGTTCCGTATAGGAGACAAGTTACAAAATAGGTGCTGACATTTATATGTAAATACAAACCAGGGCAAGCCTGTGCCTGCAAGCACCCACATGATCCTTTGTTCATCTGCAGTCAGATACACCCTTTGAAAAACAAAGAGGCCGAGGGGAAAGAGAAAAGGGGGCAGTGCCAAAGTACCCTTTTGCCAAGAGAAGGTGGAGGGGGTCACAGTAGGCGGTGGTCAGAAGACAGTGAAGAAGGTGAAAGGTCAGCAGTACAAGAGCGTGTTTGTGCGTACGTCGTTCTAACTATTGTTCATTGTGTGTGTATATGTGTGTGCGTTTTATTTCCTAGGGCTTAACATCACTCACTAAGTGATCCCATTTGTGCTTAGTTAACCAATAAAATCACTAATAATCAAAAGCAAATTAAATAGTTATTCCCCAACTTAAAGTTTTACTGAGGCAAACACTTAAGGAAATCTAAGGGGAAATGGCGAGAGGATTGCAGATTACAGACTAAATGTACATACAATAGCCTTTCTGTCTAAGTCAATCAGTGTAAAGGTAGGTTTAAGTGAGTAGGAATTTTCTCACATGGTGTAAATGGCCACGTTACCACATGATTATGAAAGTCATTTGGAGCGGCTCTAAACAACTCGGAACAATTTAGAAAATACTCAAGGACACATGAGGTAATCATTGGAGGGTGCCAACTGGCTTCAACATGACAGTTGCGATTAAAAAGATTTCCACACAACACACTTATGCACTCAGAAAATATACACTTCCTGCACATGTACATATATGAATTCATGCAAATAAACACACATGTGCATATGACACATATGTATATACACACATCTTCGAACTTCTCACACATCACACATCTGATTTGGCTGCCCTGTGGCTACACACACACACACACACACACACACACACACACACGCAGACTTTATCACACACCAACAAAGCCATTATAACCAGCATAAACAAGAATGACAAGTTGAGATTAATGAAGGGCCTGGCAGTGACAGGCCAATTTAACTGTCAACCGTGATGGCTGTTGAACTTCACCAGTGTATTTACACAAGGGTACCTTAGTGCCTTCAAATGTTACTAATTGATCATGACCAATAAGTAATTAGAAAAGCTGATATTGTGTCCTTCTTCCACACGTGTCAAAGGCACACACTGAGGACGCGCGACTAAGAATAATGAATAGAAATGGATAGATTTTAAAATGAAGTGTAGAGGTAGCCAGCTTATTCCTTTTAAAATGTAGCTTCTGTTCAGTGTTTTTTTCTGTTTCAGTGGAAGTACACTGTCTCATAGCCTCTGGCAGTAGACCCATCGCTGTGCTTGTCCTGTTAGACCTCTGTGCAATTGAATTTTAACAGGACGTATCGTTATCAGTACGACTGACCACAATATTTACTACAGTATTTAGAATACCATGTTGATATTCAAGGAAATGTGCTTCAGTGGTTTGAATCACATCTATCTCATAGATTCCAATCTGTGCGTGTAAATAGGGAGTCTTCCTCACACACTTATGTTAGTCATGGAGTTCCACAGAGTTCTGTGCTGGGACCAATAGTTTTTACAGTATACATGCTTCCCTTGGGTAATACTAGTTGAAAAACTGTATATATTTTCATCAGTATCCAAAAAACATCCAGCTGCATTTGTCCATTGAGCCAGACGATACAAATCATCTAGTTAAACTACAGGCATGTCTAAAGACTTAAAGGCCTGGATGACCTCTAACTTCCAATTTCTAAATTCAGACAAAAGCTGTACTTGGTCCTAGAAATCTTACCAATATGGTGTCTAACAAAATATTTACTTTAGATGGCAATACCTTGGATCCAGCCAACACTGCAAGGCATATTGGTGTCAATTATGATCGGTCCTGCAGAACCAACTGATATGTATGACTACACACAATATAATTTAAAAAAAGACTGGTGCTTTGGAACAAAACTAAATGAAAAGGTTTTAATTGTTATCTGTAAAATGTGCCTGTAAAATTTAAAAGGGATGAATGAGCCACTTCCAGTATAAGTGTGTGTGTTTGTACATATATACAAACACAAGGGCTTAGAATCATGGAACTAATGTTTTCATCAGCAACAGTGGTGGCCTTGTGGATGCAATATAATTTGAAATGCTGCAGTTTCTATTTTCAGAAGTTGCCTAAACCCTGAGAGCCTAAAAATAAAGCATGAACCTTAAGGACACTGTCAAAAGAAGAAAAGCGCTGAGTAAAATGCTGATTGACTATTTCTTACATATTACAGACTCATAATAAAGTTAAAAAGTTAATTCTTAGGTAACAGTTTTGCACACAGGTAATAAAGTAGGTTATCTACAAACCAATGACCTTTTTTAACTACATATCAAAATATTAAAACATCTCTGGTTTCATTTTATCTGCTTTTCTTGATATATTTAACTTCACTTGAAAAAAAAAACAAAACTCCCTTATCTATCATCTTACCTCTCACTGATACTCTTTGCCAGCACTGGTCCAGTCCCAGCCCAGTTCCCTGTAGAATTTATTGGGTTATTCTAACCACTGAGAGAGCTGACAGTGGCCTTGGCTCCCTGGCTTGACTTCACATCCTCCATTGGCAGCTCAAGGCCTGGCTCACTGAAAAGGAATGTGTGAGAGAAATATAGTGTAAATATATGGGGTCTAACAGTGACACCACTCTCAGAGGAGACCCTGGTGTTATAAAGAGAATAAAAAGAATATATCTTGGCAGCTGGAGAGAAAGCTGATGATTTTAGACACCTGTTACATTTGTATGATGGATTTTACCCGTAATTTGTGCCAGATATAAATATTTGAAACAAATTCAATCTACTCCTGCCATTCATTAACACATACTGTCAAGTTATATCAGGTCAACACATCAATTGATCACACAATTTTACATGCAGTTAAATGTTAAATATGCTAGAAATCTGCACATATATGCATGATGTTTTTATAAAATAGTTTTGAAGACAGTCTCAGCATGCAAAAAAGAACACACATTTCCAAATTAGCAACTTTTTTCCAGGTTCCTGATTCAGTGCATTTCCGGAAATAACTGGAATACATAGCAAACAACAAGCTCTTCAGCCTGAATTATTATTTTTGCATGTTTTCTTTGAACACTTAATGACATTCAGGAAAATTGTTTACAGCTTAATCTGCTAAAAGTGATAAAAGGAACCCTGTATAAGTTTACACAAGTAAATACCACACGGCATGGGTCTGTATTTCCACAATGACAGTATAAAAAGTATAAAGTATAAAAGTGTGAAAATGCTGTATTGGTCAGTTGTGGAGTTTGCTGTTATTTTGGACATGGTGAATGCCCAGAACTCAAGAGAGGCAAGCGAAAGAAAGGTCTAGGCATCTCTGTCAACGACCAGCCCCCACAACCCAAGATAGGATAAGTGGTAGAAAAATTAAGAATGAGTGGATGTACAAAGAAATACAATCAAGCAAATGTAAATTAAAGGGAAAGAATAACAAATGACAAACATAAACATACTGTTTGCTTGATCTGAGAGAAATAAATCTTTGGTTGCTACTTTAGTTTTTTTTGTTCTCTAGGCAATACGGTGATATATTATTGACAAGAAAATACTTTAGATTTTTGGATTAGATCTTAAATATGTTAAGAGCTGAGCCATGAATGAAATGTGCTTGGGAAGTTTCCTTTTTTGGCCATTCTCTTGCATGTTTGAGGAGGCTGAAAAAACTCAGGAATTGTTTGATTTAAAAAAAAGAAAAAGACAAAGGATGTAAGATAATGATTCCCTAAAAAGGCACAAAGTAAAATACAAGCCTTTTGTAATCTGGAACAGTACAAGTTAACTTCTCTGCAAAACAGTTTAAAAAGTACAGTGATGATTTTGTGCTTATCTGTTAATAAATGCATTCAGACTTGTGCTAGGATATGTTCAAATGTCATCAGATGAATGGAAAGGAGTGCATTTCTAAAACAGGCAAGAGTGAAAAAACAAAAGTTTTCTACTACACTACACTACACAAACACTCAAGTAGACCCCAAAAAACACACTTAAGTTGCGATGTCACCTCTGGATGCTATCAGAGCAGATTAATTAAAGTGTCAACAAATTTCTTTCTAAACAGCTGATACGCATCACCTAAATATATCACTCGGTAAAAAAATCTTTGCCAATAGGTGCCGTCTCAGTTGGCATCTATAGCTATCCCAGCAGCAAATGCACAGCACTTACTTTGGCATTCACTGCTAAAAATATGTGCCTGCCTTTTTTCCCAAGTTGTCTTGGGGATCGCTGTTAGTGTAAAGGCTAATGACATCTAGCAGGTTGGGTGTGTTCGCCTCTAGATATCAGTGTGTGTGGAGGGGTAAAAGGTGTTCACCCTTTATTTGCTGAGTGGATACGAACCTCTGCAGACACCTAGGCTGAGAAGGGAGGGTGCGACCTCACCCCTGACATAGGAGTTGGCACCTGTCACACACATTGACACTCACACATGCAGTACAAACACACAAAGACATGCATGTGTAAATGTACAAAGGCAACATTCAAAACACACACACAAACAGACACACACGTAACACATCCTCTCAAACACTGTCTGCCACCTCCAGCTCTCCTGTTGGCAGCAGGCTGGTGAGCACAGTGGGCACTGCCAGATAAGAGGATATAGACAGGCTATGTTTCAAGGTAAGGTGTGTAACAACAGAGGAAATCAGGGAGCTGATTAAAGTCTCATAAGGTAAATAAAACATTAGGACATCCATTATGAGATACCACTGTAATTAGTGCATGTCTGTACAGGAATGCACAGTAAAAATAGCTGCAAAGCATTACTGTAAAGAGAAGTGCACAATGGAGGAAGGTCTGAGTTCAGTCACAGAGAGGGATCCAAAATAGCAAAAATGTGAAAAAAAAAAAGGAAAATTAACTATCATCTATCAAACCTCTGTAAGTTGCAGTCATCCAAAGTAAACACTGTGGAGAATCTAGAATTTTACAAATCATTCATCAGGGTCAGAGAAGTTAGTACGGGTCCAAGGTTTGCACAATTTAATTTGACTTTAGCGGTAAAAAGAGCAAATCTAGACAGCGAGGACTTGCCCAGAATTACACATTTAATGATTTCTTGCGCTGTGGACACATCTTAATGCATTTAATAATATGTTTCACAATTTTGCTCATTGCTGTTAGTGCTTCCTTTTCCTTTCAGTTGTATCATCAGTCTCATTTAGCTGAGGAAAAGTAGCACAGACTGAGAAGTGAAAAGTGAAAAAGATAGATGAGCCAAAACTCAATTCAGTCTCTGTAGCTCTCTCTTGATGGTCCAAAATAAGCACTTGACCAAAGCTAACATCATAGACTAGGGCGATATTTATGGTGCAGATAAAATATTTATATAGTGACTCATAAAGTCTAGTTCTGGAAAACAGCTGTATGGGTATTAGACACTAAAATTTTGGCAATTAAAATACTGCTGTTGCAGGATATGCTATTATAGATGGTATGCTGTAACTATTTTTTAAAAAAGGGCTTAACTCAACATCTAAACTATACTGTCTATTATTATTATACTATTTTTGTACATTTGTACCTGTATGTTTTTAGCATGAACAGTGTAAATAATAATTACAAACAATTTTTCCCAACACATCATTTGTGTTTCTTTAAGTCATTTTTATTTAAGTAAGTGATTTGATGTCACCTGAGCAGATAATAGAGAATAAGCAATACTGTGCACTGGAGGCAGTGGATAAAGCACATTACAAAGACTATATGAGGACATGTTACACCTAAGATTATTGGCATAATGTTGGGGGAAAATTATCAAACAAATTAAAAAAAAAAGTTCATTCACAGATGTAAATGCCAAACTCCCTTAAATCCTTTCTCAGCCTGGACTGAAACTGAAAGAGCATTAAAAAGCACTGACAAAAAGAATGTGAGAACTAAGAAAGATATCTTTTCTTCCCTAGTTCTCTAATACTGAACAGCATCCCTGCTTTAAAATTTGATCTTTAGTGAATAATGGATCGTGGCACTATCAAATACAGAGAGGTAGATCAACCTTGGTATCCCAGACTAAACATTGGCCTAGATGCAGGAGTCAGTTATGTCTATTCTGGTCTATTGTTTCATGATTTTGAATGAGCAGCTAATTAGAGATAAATAAAACATGGCAAGCTATCTGTGGCTGTAGAGCTCGTGTTTGGTGTCGAATGGTAGATCAAAGACACAGTAAGGTCCAGATTGAAGTAAATAATGGATTAAACTTTAAAAGCATTGCTTCTAGTGGTCATAGATATCCTGCTACATGTCTAGCCTTTGTTAATGCTTGTTAGCATGTCAAAGTTACATGTACCCTGTTCAGACTGTTTAAAAAAAGAAGTTTGCTGACACTGACTTGATCATGATTATAGTAAGGCCCATTACTTCCAGTTAGGTGAAACTGAATGCAATGCAATTATGTGACACTTTGTTTGTGCACTACTCTCTGTGGTTTCAAAATCCAAAAACCAAAGTAAACAAAGATACAAAAAGAAATATCTTGATTAGGGTGTGCAAAAAACTCGATGGCATGATATCGGTGCCATATGACAGCTCTGGGAGTGACTGATATGCCATGTGAGCCAGGCCTCATCATCCAACAGCAATGACCTCAGTAGTGCTATAATGGCTAAATGGAAGAAAATCACTGCAGGCAAATTCTAACAGTGGGTGCCATTAACGTTTGGCCATGTAGCCTATTTAAAGTTAGACACTATAAAAGCTGGCATAGATAACATGAATATTGCCACTGTTATTAACATTATTTTAAATAGCTCAAGATAGGAAAAAAAAAGATCATTTAGACTGGGTTAATATAGCAAATTGCTTTTGGATGGAAGCTTTAGATTTTCAAAAGATCTAAAATGTATTTACATTATTTATGCCTTTTAAATTGGCATGCATTGAGTGCTTGCATTAAAGTCTTCTTTAAAGGATGTCAGTGTATAATATCACCAGTTATCTGTAGCACTGATTCATAGACAGGCCTCATTTTGCCCTCTACTTTCAGATGCAGCACAAAATGAGACAAAATACCACCAAGATCCAGAGGGGCGTTATGGAAATAGAGCAAGAATCAGGTCGTGTTTGATATTATGCACAATATGTACAGAGGGACGGTGACAAAAAAGAGAGCATTAATGCAACCATTAAGACACTTTTCCCTAGTCTTATTCATTAAACATACAACGTTCTGACACTCTCAGTGCTTCCTCCCCTTGAGATGAAATTCTAATGTGATATTAAGAAAACTAGGGCGATAGCAGCTTATTACCATGAAGCTGAAGGAGGCAGGCTGCCATGTCCTCTGTATGTAAACATGAACAGAGGAGAAAACATTAAGTTGGACTTTGTCACAGCAAGTGCTGAGAGTACAGCTCTCAGGAGTGCAGCAGTGTTTTGGATCAGTATTGACACAGCTTGCAAGTGTGTACAAACGGGGGTTGTAATTGCAGCTTTAGTCTTGAGTGAGAATCAACTCTCAAGAAGGCCTCATGGTACATTAAGCAAAGAGAGTGAGGCAAGGGCATCCATCTGGTTAACATGTATAATGTCAGCTCTAGAAATAAAAACTGCACATAGACTATTTTTGTTTTTATACACCTGAAACTACTCAACTAGCATTTAGTCTAGCAGGATAAAAGATTTTTCAAAAAATTCTCATTTAGGGCTAATTTAAAATTTTGTGTCTAATTATGCATTAAAATTCCAAAGACATTTGCATAACTACTTTTACCTCAAAACACATCTACAAGTAACATGTCTATCACCTAGCCTGTGTCTCAACTCTTAAAAAAGTCGAATAGGATAAAAAGAAATACAGTTTTGCATTATAGGGTCACACAACTTTCAATATATCCACTTTATCAAGCTCTTATAGGGCAAGCACTTAATTCACCAAACATCTATTATCATTGTGATATTTATTGAAGTACAGCTAATCATTATCCTAATTTAAGCGATGGTCAAATGTTTAGAAGAACTCCACAAAATTGTTAGGTGTGGTGACACTACCGAACACCAGATGTATTTGTCAGTGTTAGAACGGTTTCCTCTGAGATGATGAGAAAAAAGATCAGTTGAAATGGAAGAGAAACGCTGTTATATGTGTTACACGGACTGTGGATGAAATAATTCTAACCTCAACAAACTCTCTGATTGCATAAAATGTTACCAACTAACTGGCCTTTTAACTCATTGGTTTGACAACACTTTGTTCTGATGAACTTACTGTATCTGCAGATCATCGGTGTAAATCTAATAGAGCTGAGAATATAAAGAATATGAAAAACAGCTCTAGAGGACAGAAAATGTCAGTATCTGAGCCCAGCTAATTACTTTTGTCTGTCCCTGAAGAAGGACTCCATATGTGATTTTGTGTCATCCAAGCTGACGCTGCTCCTGACTTGTGATGGATGCTTTCCTGAAATCCAGACTTTCTCTTCCAACGACGGTGTCTGTGTCTTCCCCTCTTTCCTGTTTTACCAATTTCCTGTTGTGCTCCCTGGTAAAGACTGTAGTTTCAAAGCCATGAAGGCTTACAACAATATGTTTAACAGCAGTTAAACACGTCATATACATGGTTGATATCAAATTATCAAACATTAAAGCCTGTGGTGTGCAGCACTAGTTTGTCTCAGCACTGTAGCCCAATCTCACCCTTCCATGCTTCGACAAAACACTGACCCAGATACAGAGATAAGAGCCAGACATCACCTTCTCTCCTTGTCTTTCTGCCCACCATCTGCATTTTGAAGGGTTAAGGTAAGGACGTGGAATCAGTGACCATCTCCAAGTGTGATAGTGACAGCCAAATGTCAGCCTGCTCTGCTGCAAACTCTTCTTCCACTTCTTAATTTATTACGTTTAGATTAAATCCACTGAAATTCAATATTTTAATTGAATGTTTAGAGCCTGGGTGTTCAGTGATAAATTTCCATTGGCGCCCTGTGCTTCACTCTCATGTTTCTCGCACTAATTACATTTGCATAAATGATGTTCGTCATTATTACCGCAGGTTGGTTAGGCACTAGAGGGGTGAAAAAAGGAGCTGTGCAGTGTGAAGGGGCAAGGACGCACTGAAAGGAAACTGGCATCGATGACAGTTTTTTTTTGTGATGACCCACAAAAGTGCTTAGGATACAAGTCTCTTCTGTGCCATGAGAATTAGAGTGGTAGGTTTCCAAGAAGTGAGCACTGGCATTATCAAGTGTCAGCCCTTGAACAACCAAACAATATGGTGAAACTGTGTTCCTCGGACAAAGCTGAACCTGCTGAGGCAAACTGTCTCTCTGTGACCTATTGTTTAAGATCAATGAAAAATAAATTTATCTAAATTTGATGTCAGGAAAATCTAATGTAAAGGCAGTTCAGTTTATTATGTGTTGACCTTTACTAGCTGTTCATTAATCATAGCAAAAGACTGGGTGGCTTGAGAGACGCTACACACTGTTTCTCAAAGAGTTAATGCTGCAAAATCTGAAGCAGCATTAACCTGTGCCTTTTTAACTCCGATATGAAAAGCTTGATTGCATGCCAAATTAGCAGGAAATACCACACATCTCTGCAACTCTACAAAGACTTTTAGACTCTTTTAGCTTATTAATTTAGTGTTACAGTCTGCAATTTTACTGTGTGTTTTAACCTCATCTATTAATCCTGCAGGAAGCAGTTCCAGTGGGGAATGAGTGTGGGGGGAATACACAGACAGACAAAGCTGCACTGTTGGAAAAAAGCTTGGCATCACTAAAGCATTGGAAAAGAGTGGCTCAGTATTTTTTGGCAAAGTCCAATACAGTACTAAAGTGAGAGTTGTGAACTTACATTCATCAAGTGGGCAGAAACATGTGTTACTGTACTCACGTTACATTTTTCAGTAATTTAGTAATGTAACCAATTACTAAATTCAATCATTACATTGCAGTCACAATTATGTCTTTACATACGTTACATAGTTCCTTCAGTTATTGGCACGTGAAGAACCATAACGAGTAATGTGTAATACATCACTTTTCTTGAGTAACGATCCCAACACTGTATCTTATCAGTGCTCGCAAAATTTCAAAATCCCTGGTAGCCCTTCGGGCAGGCACGCTTCAGTTTTTGGTAGCCCAAAATAAATTTAAGTAGCCCGAATAAAAAAGAGAAGGATTTTTTGATTTATGTTTTTTTCCTTTACAATATTATACATTAAAGTATAATATTGTGAAGGAAACAAAACATCAAATTACAATCATCAACTCAAATACTTGGTTCTAATTGAACAAAAATTTCTATGACCTTGTCAGAACTGTGTAGAACATGAATCAGTCTGTGTCAGATCCTGAATCTGAAATTTCCACTGAAGTTACAGGTAAGAGGTAAGTGGAACCAAGATCTAGGCCATTTGCTTTTTGAAGTTTGCAAAGACTGCTAAATTTTGCCAGTGGTAGTTCACTCTTTGCAACATATTACGCTGTTCTAAACAGATTTTTCAAGACTTCTTGTTGTGCTTGGTTTATTTTTAGTATGTTTTGTGCAATTGGTGTTTGTCCTGGGAAAGATACTGCAGATTGAGCAATAATGCACTTCTTGCATTTCTCATGCATTCTGATGGGGTCTTTCTTAAAAAGACTGGTCCCAGTAACAAAGGCGCTTGCCAACTCAGAAATCAAGGGAAACTCACGACACACTTGTCAGAACATTGTTATTTAGCTTGTCATATTCCAGCCACAGAAATTCTTTTGTCCATGAAACCAAAACAGCTACTCTTTTTTGCCTCATAGTCTGATTTGTCATAACCATTTTGTGGTAGGCTTTTCTTTGCTGTCCCTTCTTCACCCTGACCTGTCTTATTTGGCTCTGCAGAACTAAAATACCTGCGTAAATCCATCTGTTTTTACACAGATGGATTTCACACACATAACGGTCAGCGATTCTCTGCGCAATCAACCGCTATCACATGTTTAAACTTGCTGCGGGAGATTTCACTTGTCACATTTGAATAGTAAGCTAATGAGTGATAAGACGATGTCAGAGGAATTGGTGCGCAATTAATCTGTCACTCACCAATCAGTACAGCGGCTCTCTATACACAGTTCACGCGATTGCAAAGTGAAAGTGAAAGCAAAAAACAAATGCAAATTCAAACGCGATTTCAATATGTCACATATTGACAGTGGCTCATCGATGCCAATGACAAAATTACCCTTTGCGACATTTGCAAAGGAATGCAGAAGCACTGACACATATTTTTCCTTCCTATGATAGCCCAATGGGCAGGACTGAGTTAGATTTTGGTAGCCCGACTGGAAAAATCATTAGCCCCGGGACGTCGGGCTAGCAATTTTACGAGCCCTGCTTATACACTCTTCTGGTAAATGAGTTTAGATTGAACCACTTGTGGGGGACCTCACAATACATGCATTTTAAGTACATGCAAACAGTATTAAACAGATACGAACATTGCATAGAGAGCAGCAGGAAGTCGCTCAAGCCACAGTAAGCTATACTGATGCTAGGTTTCAGTGTCTGTGCTACTTAGTGCTATCCAAATCGGACTGCCCGGACAGAGAAACAGTATTGGTGGAACGGAGGAAAGGTTTTCTCCCCATTTCCTTTTCTTCTTTTTGACAGTCGCCCTTCCAGTGGGACCATTTGTGATCAGGCTATATTGAACAGTACTGTAGATAGATCAACTATGACCAAATACATCTCTCGGGTTCTGTGTGATTTACTGGATAAGTGGGATCTTGAGGACGTAACCTTCAGATGCCGTTCATATGTTCTAGATAGTTATGAGGACTATCACTTTTTCTTTCATCTTCTATTTGTCCAGTTTCCTCAGTTTTTTAAAAGACACACTGCACACTTGTTGGGCACGTTGTCAACTAACAGGGAATCACTTTGCTTGGTGCAAAAACACTATTCTATGCTTCTCAGTGGGTCATCTTTGGGACTCCACATTCATACATTTAACTAAAGAACAGATGGAAACAAATTATGTGTTTTTGCGACACGCTGCTACCAACAATACTTTGTTGCTAGCAGCCTGCCCATGGTAAATGGACTGGTTCTTTATATAGAACGTTTCTACTTTATCTGAGCAGTCAAAGCACTTTACACAACTTGCCTCATTCAGTCATTAACATAAGCACTTTTTTCTAGGCTCTTCCTATGTAAGTTCTTGCTATCATACATTCATACACATTCATACTCCGATGGATCCATCAGAGAGCATCTTGGGGTTAATATCTTGCCCAAGGATATTTGGCATGCAGACTGGAGCGGACAGGAATCGAACCACCAACCTTCCGATTGGTAGGTGATCTACCACTCAGTGTTTAGTGGCTTAACCAAAAAAACAAACAAATCAAAGCATTCGTCTGAAAATGGTCATGGACTGGACTAATGATGGAAAAAGCAGCCAATGTTGAAAGAAAATCTTTGGAAGACCTTTAGAAAGCCTGGAGAATTGTTGCTCACAGCCACTTTAAAAAGATAAAGTCTTACTTGGGAAACAAAATAGAAAGAAATCAGGGGTTCACGCCTTCAACACAGTAGTTTATATCAACATCGGCAGACAGTCATAAGGATGATGTAACACAGCATCCACACATTATTACAAACTGGGCTCCTGTCAGATTTGCAACTCATTACAGAGGGTAAGACAGTCCCTGGTAACAGTAACAACACTTGTGGTAATGTGTACACTGTGCTTCAGAGCTCATAAGTGGGTGTCAACCACTGATGCAGGCAGGGTGGGGAACGATATACTCCTGAGGAGAAAAGTGGGGTCAGAAGAGATGAGCAGAGACAGGAATCAGGGCCTGCTCCCAGAAATTTGCAACAAGCAAGATGTGACTAGAAACATGAGATCATCTCTTGTGCAACGTTGGCAATTTCAATGCATTTTAGAAGACTGACATTAAAGTTGGTTTTTTTTTAGTTGTTATGTGGATGCTTTTGAAAAATACCAAGTGACACAACAGTTTTGTAAGCTACAATCTGTATGAGATACAATCTTAATTTTTTCCCCCAAAACACACTTAAAAAAGAAAAAAAAAAGAATGTAAATAATGGACTAGAGGTCTGAGTTTTAAAAGGGGAGATTTTTCAGAATGACATCAGCATAGACTGTTGTTTGTATAACGTCCACTGCCTCTTGATTAAAAGCCTGCTCATATTTTCACCCAGAGGATTTCTTAAGAGAAGTAGCTTGGCTTTAGCCTTGGCAACCAGCTCCTATTAAGAAGTGCCTTGTAAGAGGTTTTCTTCTCTTTGCTGCGGAAATAACTGCTGTAATGTCTCTCCTTCTTCACCACTTTGGAATGCCTCCCCCCAGCCCCTCTCAGTTTCTTTTTCTGTCTTCCTTTTTGCTCTCATGCTGAGAAAAGTAAGTGAGAGAAATGATTAAATCATATTTTGTGGAGGTGGGGTCTGGTCAAGACAGACGGGGGTTCTTAAAACAACACAAGATACATTGTCAAAAAGCCATTTTGGTGCTTAGGTTACAGCCACTGACGGGCCGTTACACAGCACCCCATGGTGTGGGGCTGGTGGTTAAAATATGAGTGAAGCTGAGAAGACCCTCTCATAGTGATTGAGTAGGATTCCCCACTGTTTGAGGCAAGCTGGAGGTTAGGGCCCAGAAAGATTCACTACCCAGTGCTCTGCTGGACAGGATAAACCTGTCACCTTGATTGCCCCATTAACAATGGCAGTGCTGCGTTATGCACCGGGATTAAACTCACTATCTTCCATTAAACAATGCTAATTTAACTCTTGACAGAACAAATGTGCAGACAAATTTAGGTCAGCTTTGTTTTAACTGACTTCAAACAGATTTCCAGATGGAGAACTTCACTTCTTTTTTTTTCTTTTTTTAACAGAAGCAAGGTGCTTTTATACACCAACAACAGCAGGGAAACTGATAGCATAATTTGTCCGCTTAGGGAAGCTCCTGTCGCAACTTTAACTTTTGTTGGAATTAAAGCCCATAGAGGGTGGGGGATGCCCAGGGGACCCTGGCGTTGTCTGAAAAGTTAAGAGTAGGGTTACTAGAAAACCCCATCCCTAGAGTAAAACCCCCACTGTGACTATTTTCCACCCCAGGGATGGTCCAATGTAGGCCCTACAGGTAAGGATTGAAGAGAGTGCTTCATGACAGAGAGACAGTAAGTGGTGCCATTATCAAAAGGGCAATCCAGCAGGATATCAGGGGTTAAGTGTCCTGGAGAAAGGTCCTATTATTCCACTTCTATCTAAACTGCCTTCCCAACCCAAAAGAGATCCTCAGCTCCTTTCTGTCTATATATAGAACACTACAATATACTGTCTCACAGTCCAAATACCACTGTATATACCACACACAGCATCTACACTCCTTGTCCAAATCTCTGAAATGCTGCTTTGACATGACTCCATAATCTTCATGGATTGTTTTTTGTTGTTTTTTTTGCCTGGTTTTTGTTCTTTTTCATCATTGCCAACTTCAAAGCAGTGACTTGTGACAGACGGTTACATTGAGGGGCTGTCACTGGTAGACTTCAAAAGCTACCATATAATGCCACATTGTCATAACTGCCTACCTGGGCCTCCTGTTATGATGTGAAGATGATATGCCCCCACTGACCTCAAAGTGCCCTATCAAAACAGGCATTCCTTTTGTGTTTTCCGGTCTTTTGATACAGATTGAGTTTTTTTAATGAGTTGGAAATATCTGCAGTGTAGCACTTTAGCAATCGTTATATGTGTTTAAAGCCAGTAAAGAGTTTTTCCATCCTTTCCATCAGATTTATGTACATAAGCCAATTTAAATGTGTTAAAAATTTATAATGCTACATATATCTTATACTGTGTGTGCGCAAGCGTACAGTTCTCCTTTCTAATAAGACTTATTTTACACTGCCTGCCTATAATTGGATTTTGCAGGTCACTGAGATTCACCAGGAAGTCACTTAGACCGCGATGAAGATGCACATGTGGACTTTTCTCACAATTATTCCTTCCGTATTTGTCATCATTTCTGCTTTTCCCTCACCCTCTTTCTCTCTGTCCTTCCGCCTCAACACAACTTTGCCCTGTCACGGCATATTAAAAGTGGTTTACATGTGCATGTCCAATGCGATGAATATGGATGTGACCTCTTTCTTTGGCGCCTGGCCGCCCGCCTGCCCTCTCCCTGGCAGCCCCCCTAGGCACAAGACACCACTTCTCAATGAGCACAGCATGCATAGGAGACAGAGTTTTACCCCCTCTGAAAACACACATGCACACACACACACACATACACACAGCAAGGAATTACACTCATAATCACATGCACAAATATATATACATACATGCATGCACACATGCACGCACACTCGACTCTCTCATGCTCTCGTTTCTTCTCTGCTGCTTCTCTTCACTGACCTTTCACAATGTGTTTTACATAAAAATAAAAGAAGAAGGGGGCGGTAAAGGCCTGAAGACTGAAATGGAGAAGGATGCTGATTTCAATTCAGATGTGTGACACCTCTAATGAAACAATGGTCTTGTCTTTATATGTCTTTATATGTGAGAGTTAAGCACTTTTATGCATGTAGATAGGTGCATTTCTCCCCTTACCTTGAGTTGGTATCTGTGAATAACTTGCTCTCTTATAAATTAAATAAAAAGATGTGTTTGACAATAGTGTTGCAATTTTAAGATGAACTGTTTAAATACAAAGCGAAAATAAAGGCAAATGTACATTTTAGAAGATAAAACTTAGTGATAACATTACATTATGTATTGTGTACCATATAAAAGCTGATGCTAAACAGTATATTTTTTACTGACTGTTTAATATTTTCTATTCTTTGCACTAGTCTACACCCACTATATGATTTTAAGTATTATCGACATTAAGCTAACATACTTTTTTACAACAAAGCAATTATCATAATTCTGCTTTTATGTTACTTTGCAACAGTTGAAAATAGAGATCTGTGCACAGGCGATAACATTGGCGGTAACATTAAAAAGTTACCTCATTTTCCTACTAGAGAAAAGTCTTTAAAAAAGTCTTGAACAAGATTTTTTTTTTTGCTTTAATTATTAAATCCTTGATGGGGTCACTTGAATGTTGTTTAATGGTGTTCAGTTATCTTGTTAAGACTAATTAAACAATAGCGAAGTTGATGCTGGATTTGCCAATTAGCACAAAAGAGACAAGCTCAGGTTAATAGTCTCAAGCTCCTCTGTGGCACGTAAGATGAGATGCTGGCACACAGTGGCGTACCCTTTGTGTTGAAGGAAAAGGAGGGTTAAACAGTTGTGAGGTGATCAGAGTGGATGGAGTGTTTATATTTATAGCAGTATGTATGTTAGTGTAGGTTTGCTTCTTTGTGGGCAAGAACCTATTCTCTTAATTCTTTAAGAGTTTACTTCACATGAAATGTATATGTCTCTGCAAAATCAAGCAAACTAGTTCTTCTTTTTGACAAACAAAATAGGAAATTTGACTTTCCCAGTGTCTATGAAATTTGGAAGGGAACATTTCAGCAAATAAAAAAAAAAGGATAAACATCTGATTCCACGCTAGCTTCACGCCAGTCTGGCTTATTTACAGGTTTAATCTGTTACTCTAAACTTAAACATGCACTATTTTAAGGCGCCCACCTCAGACTCATCCTAAGTGTTCTCTTTAAGTCTTTTGGCCCAATTCATTTCACATTTTAGTAATGGGTTTTAAACTGGTGATGTTAAAAAGAAACAAACCAACGGCATTCTAATAATTCACTAGTTAACAATTGCTTTCCAGTAGTACAGTCAAGTTTTGTCAATGGTACTTTCCCAGATGAATTATCCTTGTTTCTTAAACCCAAAAAGCTGAATGAGTAGGATGTGGAGGGGAGGGAAATTACACATCGTAGCTATTAATGTCCTTGAACTCTGGTCTTTCCCAAGCATGATTAACAATATGCCTTTTGTGTGGATTCGTGACACGGCAGGGACAGAGCGAGGACTCTCTGAGTGCTGTGGCACCACTAGACCAACACAGTGGCATTGGCAGGCGTCTGGGGTTGAGTCATGAGTCAAGCATGCCTTGCCAAACTATGAATGTGTGTATACATAAGAGAAGGGATGTGCTACTGTATGATTACTCATGTGATGGAAGTGTGGGGTAGGGGGTTATTTTGAGGCAAGATGTTGAAATAGACAAGGGCAAACGAGGCCTTCTTTACCATTTCTTTCTCTAATATAAACACTCTCTAAATATATGAATAGAAATCTGCATTTTTACATATAGTACTATATAGTTGGACTGATGGATGCATAGATAGGAGCATAGCCATCTCAATCATCTATCATTGGTCAGATGGTTTTCCTCCCTGGCATGGTTTCTAAGTTATGAACAGAGTTCAAAACTCAAATTCCTTTGGCTAGGACTTGTTTTCTTTCCCATTGATCACCAAGCAGCTGCTGACTGATTCTCAGCATAGCCTACATAGCCACAATGTTTTCTTAGCATTTCAGACATGCAGACAGACAGGGTGAGAAAAGAGAGAAAGGGAGAAATGGGAAGAAGAATGCAAAATGAAAAGGAAAAAGCAGAGAAATAGTGTGCAGGAGGAATATTATTTGTTTCTGTAGTTGGTTGAATTCAGAATTAAGCTAGATAGAGTTTTATGATTCGATACTTGATCCAGAGTTCACAACTTCAGAAATAGAATTGGAAATTATGGAAAGTGGCATCACACTCAGAATCTTTAAATGTAAATTTTCACATTACTCAGTGCTGAGCTTTGATCGTGTCTCTCTTCGGCGCAGTTTTACATTCAGTTTGTTGCTAGTCCATGTTGTAAGCTTTCACATTCGGTCTCAGTACTAAACAGCCCATAGAAGCACAGTACATAAAAACGATACTCTTTAAGAACATGGAAGTCTTCCAAACTAAAAATTCTCTTGAAAACTGTTATTTTCAAACTCCAGCTAGTTAACTCCACTTTCTGGTTAACAAGCTGGGAGCTTAATTTAAATAACTTTGCTGATAATGAGACTCCTAAAATCTTAAAATTAGTTTGGTGAGCACTGTTAGCTTCTGTGCAAATCAGCTGTCAGTGAGGAAGCGGTGGATAGGGATGAGAATCGAGAACTGGTTCTTGTAAAAAACATGGCACGGATATGGATATTTATTTCTATCACATAAAACAACAAGATAAATGGTAAAGTGGAAAATTGCATTCAGGAGAGAAACAACTGCATTATGCTGCTGAACAACTTTGGTTCTTTGCAAGCATCTGCCAAGACAGCATGCTAACGCTAAGCTAGCCAAGATGAACCCAAAATGAAAGCTGAGTGAATGCTGACACCACTAGGCAGACCCTGAACTTCAACAGGTAACAAGCAGACGAGCAGTCAGGCTGCAGTCTCTACTTTTACCTGTTCACATTTCTAAAACAGAATCACTGTGGCGACCTTAGCGAGATGTGTCCTCATTAGGGATTTGTATTGTTTGGAGGGGTTGTAGCCTTAGGTTTATATTGTTAAATTGTGATTATGAGACAGTTTGTTTAAGCTGTTTCACAGAGTAACATAAAAGTAATGTAACGAGTAGTTACAGTACTAGTAGAAATGTAACTAGTATAACGAACAACTTTTTCCCTGGAATAATTAAATGACATACTGCATTATTTTTTAAGAGAAGTGGTTTGTGTGATCTGTGTAATAATGACCTTTTTGAGTAACAACTCCAACACTGACCACAACAAAGAGGTGAAAAACCTTAACAAACATGCACAAACATTTGAACCACGGTATGCAATTCATTAGCATAAATGTCATTTCTTTATTGGTGCTTAGCAATGGTGGTCACTCTCAAAACGGAGCCAACGAGAACCCAATGACAATAGACAAGAAAATGGATAAGGAATTGAATCAATAAATGATATCAATAATGGAATTGGTATTTCTAAATTCGTATCAAGTCCCAACCCTAGTGATGGATAGTTTTTCTTTAGCAAGATGAAATAATATGAACTTAAAATCAATAACATGTAAGGTGGTGGTAGTTAAGATAAACTGTTCTTTAACAAGGGCAATATAGAAAGGTAATCTTTAGTTATGCATAACCACTAAAGCCCCAAACAGGGGACCTAAATAAAGCATTAAATCTTTGTACTGAAAGGGCTAAAATGTAGATTTGATGGACATTAAAATGAATTATATATAAAATAATTTTAAAATTTCCAGTTTTTTTTTATCTATTCAGCCCACATTCCCTCAGCACCAGAGCACCATCCTCCTTTCTCCATCTCTCCAACCCCTTTTTAATAAACGAGCACTGGTGGTAATTACCCAGTCTGAGACGACACCATTACTCATTCAGATGTCCAATAAGGCTGCAGAACCTGCAACATACACACATGCAGACACAAGCACATACACACACAGGATGGAGGCTTGGGTTTAGTCTGTACATGCAGATCCATATCATTGATCTCTCTTCCCACCCTCTCCTCTCCTTCCCATGCTCCATTTTTCATATTCAGTGAGTGACTTGTAGATTTGTCTGCTCAATACAGATATGTCTCAATTAAGAAAAGGCCAGGGTATGTATTGACATACATATGTACTGGTCAAGTAGCCTTGAGGAAAACAGTTCAAGTACTAAGTAGTTCAAGAATGAAGTTTTAATGCAGAAGGCAGATTTCTACATATGCTGAATTCCTTACACTTGAACGCTTTGCAAGTTCATGCAATAGTCATACTAGAAAAAACTGTCTGTGTGCAATGAACTGCTCTTGAAATAGTTGCTTCAAAGACGGGACCAAGTCTGCGACCACTTGCTGTGATTTGCCATCTTCAAAGCAACTTTGCTTTGCTGTGCAAATCTGTTATATCTAAACTCAGTGATTTACGTTAACTACTTACATTCAGAGTCCCAACATAGATTTAAAAGAGAAATTCAGAAATTCATCCACAAATAGTGACATAGTTGTTGCAGGATGGTGATTTACTGTAGAACAGCAACCTTGCTTTTATATAGGAATATAGCCAGAATACAACCAGTTGGCAACCAGCTGAATCAAATCACCTATTGCAAAAAGACACACTGCAGACTGACTCAGGATGTCAACACGTCACAATCAATCAGTCAGCGTTAATAAATTAGATGACAATTGTTTTCAAACCACCAATCTCTCTGAGACTGATTGTTTGCAGACAGGTCGACTCACACCAAGATGACCTGCGTAATCGCCTTGCTATTAGTGGTTGACCAGATTTAAGGGTTTTACCGAATGCAAAAAAACAAAAACAAAAAGAAAAGTCAATGCAATCACTTGGAAGCCACCAATGTTTTTGATGGCTACCAAGGAACAAGGAGGGTGATAACCTGATCTTTTACTCTAGTGTGACTAGGCCAATGAATTACAGTTGTGCTCCAACTCTAAATGACTTCTAATCAAAGTGACTGATGCATTGCTTTATCAGCATCAACAACTATGATAGAAACACATGTGCTCAAAACTTATGGATCCAAGCTAAACTGAAGTTGAGGATTTGTGGCTATAACCAAACAAAATTTTAATACTATTTCTACTTTACTTTCTATTTGCGCTTGAGGGAACAGTCTAAGATTGGCAATCTGACAAGCACCCAGTGGTAAAGAGTTCAAGGGTTAAGGCCACAACTTCCAGACAAAAATACACTAATGCCAAATCTGAAATTTGAGGGGGTTCACAACTAAAAGCTCACAGGTTCTAAGGAGCTGATGAGATGTGGTTTCTTGAGTCTAAAATCAAACTCCCTACAGGACCTGAGGGAAAATAAAGCAGCCTGGGAAAAGAGAAAGTGGACTAGGGACTGTGTATTTAATGGAAGTATACACTTCCCAGTGAGAATGAATGCTGTTCTGTCTGTGTGTGTGTGTGTGTGTGTGTGTGTGTGTGTGTGTGTGTGTGTGTGTGTGTGTGTGTGTGTGAGTGAGAGTGTGAGAGAGAGAGAGAGAGAGAGAGAGAAAGAAAGAAAGTGTACAGATATGTTTTAAAGATTTTTTTTGTCTTTGTTTCTAAATGCATTGCCATATTTGTTCCCTGTAACACAAGGATCATTTCCTTTATGTAGTTCAAACATTTGGTCAAAACATCGCAAATCCCTGCATCTTAAATGGCTGTGATTTTTTGTGTCTTACTTAGAGACAGAAGTAAGTATTTGATTAAAAGGAACAAAGAAATGCCGTCTCAAACCCTCAAGGAAAACGTAAAGGAACCAACGGTTGAGTAAAATCTTGGAATGTGTCGTCTTTTATGAGGGGGAATGAAAGACTAAAAGCATGCATATACATATACTGGGCAATTGTACATCTCACTGCTGTACATCATAAATCTCCAAGACTGTAAAAGCAAAGGATGAAAGACCCATTTGGCTTATTTTGACTGATCTGCAGACGAGTAGTCTTAGTGGAGTTTTTTTTTTTTTTTGCCTGTGGAGAGACACTCCTGGGTGAAGCCGGGGAATTCACTGTCATTTCTGTGTTAATATTAATTGTCCATAAAAAGTGTGCTAGTCTCAGGAGAATGGTGGTGTAGCTAAACACTTCATAGACACTGGTATGATATCACTGGTGAAGCAGTGTATGGAGTCTATGGTTATAGCTTTCACAGTAAAATATGTGTTATGTCTTTCACTTAGACTATGTAGGTTATGTACATAACTTTTCCATATCCATATCATAAATGGATTGAATGGATTTTTGGCACAGACACATCTGTGCAAAATCAAACTTCATAATACTGTGCACTTCAACATTTTTCTATTGTACTACTATGATTAAAGGCCCTTCATGGAACACTGTAAACGAGGACCATCAAGCCCCCTCAATGATCAGTGGACCATAATGCTTTAGATAAATACCTGACTGCAACCACTAGAAACTAAGTGATTTTTAGTTCTCTATACTACAGATTATGTTGCTCAAAAAGCATAGTGAATAGGTAAGAGTAACTGCAAATGGCATGTATTTACTAAGATGTTAATGAAACAGTGGAATAATGGTTTCACAGCACTGGTCAGTTTATTTTCTTGGCTTTACCTAACTGAAACATCTGGGCAGATGAAGAGAAATTAAAATCATACAAAAAAACAATTTGAGATTAGAATTTACCTTAAACACATACAGCAAATGTATGGAAAATATCATTTTTAAAAACATTTTTAATTATCCTCTTACATCT